>NC_090444.1:385785991-386403639 GCF_031143425.1 Pleurodeles waltl | reverse complement strand
GCAACCTACAGGAGAAGATGGAAATATTACTGCTTCAGCTTGGGACACGTCGCAGAGGACAGCAACCACAGCAGCTCCCTCCACCACCACTGCAGCAACCACAAACCACAGTACCCACAAAGGCAACACAGAAGGCAGGAGAAGATATTTCAGCAGAGGACAACCCTCCTTGGCCTCAGGGAACAAGACATCATCAGGACTTACCATCCCAACCGGGTGTCCATTCTACGCCTGCTGCACCACAGTGAGCCAGACATCACAGCCAGGCTGCAAACTCCAAGTAACATACACCCATCACAAAGCCTCAAGCTGCCCTGCACATGCTGGCATCTGGCTCATTCCAGTCAACGCATGCAATGGTTGCTGGTGTGTCACAGACGTCTTTCTCGGTCTTCCTGCCGAAGGTCATAGATGCAATCATCTCCCTGACACCCCATCACATGTGCTTCCCCAATACGCAGCAAATGTAACAGGAGGCAAAACAAAGATTTTGCCTAATTCCTGGGTTTCAGCATGTGCTGGATACAATGGACTGCACCCATGTCCGACTTGTCTCACCTGCAGCAACAGAACGGATATACAGGAACCGGAAACATACGCATTCCATAAATGTGCAGGCCATAGTGGACCACCTTGAGCTATTTATGAACACTGTAGCACAGTAACCTGGTAGCGTCCACAATGCCTACATATTCCAGCACCCCAGGATCAACGAACGCTTCCAGGATGGCCAATATGGCAATGGCCTACTTGTAGGTAAGTCAACAAACCTAGCAATATACACACAACACACCAACCCTGTAGGACACACAAGACATAAACCACACCAAAAACACATGGCCAGGGTAACACAGATGTGCAAACAAAGAATAGCTCAGCAATGTCAATGGCATACACCATGGTCATGTAAAGAAAGTCTCACATAGGCACAGACCCACATAAATTATGCTGTACAAGTCTCTGGCAGAACATACATCAAATGCCAGACAACTGGTGACAATACCAACTACATCTCACCTACATAGACCTGCCTTACCTGTAGTGTGCACATACATCTGCCTGATGCATTGGGTCACACACATAGGAATATAAAATTACCGGCCATTATATACCATGTGCCAGATTCATGAGAAATGGTGCCACACCTACTCCAGTGCCACCTCACATTCACCACTTACTGCCCCCCTAACACCATCACATCTGTACCGTAGACAATAAATGGTCCACCATGGGGCAGAGTAACTGTCAAACAGTAAAGATCTTGGATGCCATAGTGGGACCCTACAGGAGTATAGAGGACATTACTGACCTTACATGCACTGTGCTAAGGGACACATTTGTAAAATAGCTGTGCCCCATCCCATAGCCTGCACTGTGCATGTGTTGACAGTATAAATGCTGATTCATGTATTGGAAGCTAGAAGAAACAGAAGTAGCAATGTTAATTATCCTGAAACAATGGGATACACACCCCTGTACTCCTGATGGCTGGCACAATCATCGTCTGCCACTCAAGATCACTATGGGCCATATTTAGGAGTCCCTAGTGCCATCGTCATGCTCTGCACCGTATTTACAAGGTGGCGTTAGCCCACTCTTTTGTGACTTGATGTCACCTTGTAAATAGGGCCCCTTCCCACGCAGCACTTTGCATGGAAGGGGCGTGCAATGTGTGTTGCTGTAGGTGTGCCACAGCAAGACACATAGCACCAGATGTAGGTATTTCCTAAAAGCTGAGGTAGTGCCAACATCAAACACCACCCCAGGGGTGGCGTTTGCAGGTTGCAATAAGCAAATATACTATGATTTGTCCTCCTATTAATGTGCTACTTATGTGTGCTGCATTCTGCTACACACATAGGGAGAGAAAATTGCCCATGAAGGTAGTTTATGTTTAGGAAGGTGTCCCTTCCTGCATAGATTTAATCTCCCCCACAGAGCTGCCATCCAAGCACCGTGGTGCAAGGTTGGCAGCGTTGGAGCATGACTGCATATGTTGCGCCTGTGCAGGGGACAACAAAGGTTAACATTGTAACATATTACACACAGTGCATTCCTGCATAGTGAAAATTACGGAGCACGGTGCTGCCATTTTAGGAGCTGCACTGTGCTCTGTCAATTACCCTTTAATATGGGCGTAAGTGTTGCACTGCATCTGTACCGCCACATGGCAAAATGGCTGGGATAGCCAGGCTTTGTAGGGCTATTATGTTGTCTCTACATCTGACCACATTGTGGTGCAAGGATGTGCCAGGTCCCCTGTATAAATAGCACACTGCTACAAAGATGCACTACACAACACATGGTATATACACACTGAGCATCATTTAGGAATCCTAATTAGATGTCCCAGGTCCTTGAGCCAATACCAAAGATTGTCATGTCCAACAACACAGTGCAATAAAATCTTAGCACAGGGCCAGGAACTCACAATATACCACAAACACGCCTGATTCACCAATCCAACTGTCATGCTATATACAAAACCTGTTTCAAGCTTTAACAACAATTTTCCTCTCCTACCTCTGCAGCAGATTAGGGTTACGGCATACAACCTTGGGTCATGATCCCATTTGCTAACCCTAATACAGCAGAAGAGCGTGCCTACAATGAGGGACACCGTCAGACATGCAATGTGGTGGAAAGGACATTTGGAATCCTCAAATTAAGATTCAGGTGCCTGGTCCTGACAGGAGGCAGCCTCCTTTATGCCCCACCCTTTGTGTGTAAAATTATTCTCACATGTGCCATTGTGCACAACATTTGTGTGCGAATGAACGTGCCATTGTACGACCAGGTTGTTGTCCCGCCTGAGGAGGAGGAGGAGGATGGTGCTGACGATTTGGAGGGGGAACAGCTCAACACAGCTGCTAGGGTACGCCAGAGACAACATATTGTTGAAAACCTTTATACATAAAACCCACAGAAATCACTATATAATCATTGTAAATAAACAATTCTATTTTTCACCAATTATGTCTTGGTCTACTCATCCAAGATAAACAATAGGAATGTGACTCTAACCTCGGGGAGCTTGAAACAAACACTAAACTGACAAGTTTTGTAGCAACATCATATGTCATGTAAACGATTATGCTGCCTCCCTCTCACATATCACTTACAGCCTATTTACTGGTATGTGACAACTGAAGGACTCAATCGATGGACCACTATATATTTTGTACATTCACGTGGCCTACTTGCAATTTCATAGCCCATCACACCCAACTTTACCATGGCCTAATAGGATGTATGCAAGAGGCCCACACATAAGGTAGGGGATGTCAAGAAATTGATCTGAAGTAATGTTGGACCTGAACACTGTCACAACTCAGTGTGGTAGTTGCAATGGCTGAATGAAACATGTGTGACAAGGGGGGACATCATAGGTAACTATGTTCATCATGATTTGCCCAGGGATAGTAACCAATGGTAGAAGTAGAGCCTGCTCAGTCTATCCATGGGATTATGTCCTGCCACTGCCATGGGGCACAACTTTGACACAGGGTAAACTTGACCTCACTTATTGTACACTCACGTTTGTGGAATGCACATTGCTTTGGATGAGAAATAATGCAGCTAGGGCTGAAGATTCCCTATACAAACACAACTTTTGGCATGAACAATGAGTTAATTCCACAATGCATGATCAAAGCATAGTCTGGGTGGAATGTAGGCAGAGTGTGTTACACTCACTATGTACTAAAGATGTACAATTGTCAGACAAATCTGCTGTCTTCACACATGTCTCCAGAAAATACATATTTAATGATGAAGACAGATGTGTGGTTGTATCTTCAAGGTAGCAACAGTTAGCCCATCTTCAACAATGCCTGACCTGTGTTTGCACCTTTAAATAGTATTCTCTGTATGACAACATCACACATCACATAGCAAAGCATAACATTCAATCTCACTCACAATACACAACAATACACATGGCACCCATACATGTTTAAAATTCCTAATTCACAATCTGGTGTGGGTATGTTAATATGTATTGCATAGTCCAATACTATCAGATATCCAATATCACATTGAGTAGGAGTACACCTAGCCATGTAGGTAGGTATTTTTCAAAAGATAAATACAGCACTGAGATGATTTCTAACCTCTACATCATTCTGTCTTGGTAAGAGTTAGCTAGGCTGTGGGATGCTGGTAGAATTGCATAACCATGTTCCACTGAGGATGTGGATAGACAGCTCTGAGATACCGACTGATAGTTCAAAATATAACACGCCATGTCACCCAGAGACTACATATGTGGCATGCCATAAGTCATGATATGTGTTCGTGGCACTCATTACATCTCACAAATACTACCAAGGGTGCGAGAACTAACAATTTGCCAGTAGTAGGGGGAAGCTAGATCCCAACATTACCCAAGTCATATGTTGGATTCTGTCCTTATACCACCAGACAATGTTGTTGTAGAAGATGCGTACAAAGAGGTAGCGGCCAAATATCTGGGATCAATGGAGGGCACAACACATATCTTAACAGTAATGCCCAAAAAAAGAGGATAATGAACAGACATACTCCAAAACAGACAGTGCAACACATCAATGTCTGCAGGTCTATCCTTCACATATGTATATTGAGACTGACAAGGTACGTACATGACACAGACATCTTTGGCACTAGCATAACATGGTATTTGGCCTTAACCTGGCACCATGACAGGAGCCTGTCACATACAACACCATCTGTACCATGCCATTAGTTGACTGTTGAAATCACTACAGTTCTACAACCCCCAAACACGCTGCACATGGAAACAGATAATGAGTTCTATGAATGAGACATGTCCTACATGTGCAAGCAGGCAAACTCTGTACCTGAGAGGGGAAGGCCTGGCATCAAGCGCCGCCTAGCAGAGCATTACATCCTGGTCTGTATGACCACATTTGTGCATGTGTATATCTACTGGGGAGTCTGCATAGGCTGCTGAGTTCCAGTCATTAATGTCTGAGATCCCAGCTCTATTAAGCAACACACTACTGCCCTGACTACATCAGCATATGACATTGTCAGGTGTCTGATGTATCTGCACAGGGGGGAAGAACAAAGTGGAGCACCATAAACCTGCAGCTTCTCATTCAAACATGTGTTTCTGTTGCTATACATACTCACACAGTGATGATGAAGAGTAGGCCTTCAATCTATGCCACACTGCAACACTGGTACACCGTGGTACAGCAGAGTATGTGACAGTAATGATAAACATGAACTAGACTAATCTGAGTGTCCATTTGGAGGCTGGCACACATATACAACATATCTCAGGACGCATTTACCACCATAATGGCCTTGGCATAGTAACGTGTCAAGATTCAGTACAAAAAAAATAACTTACAACTACAATAATGGCATAGGTAGCACAAAACCTGTTATATTTACAAATTATCTTCACATGTTTTCTGACATACACAAATATAGGTGCCAGTGATATGACTGCATATACAATAGTTAAATTCCAACTTCTGTTCATGCTGGAAGATTGTAATGTGACCTTGAACATCCCCTTAAGACACCAATCTCGTAATGTGTTACTAAAATGCAGTCACACTTGTTTCTACACACACAAAATATAACATATTTCATTAAATCAGGCATACATGACATCACCAGCAACTGGATGCATGGGCAACCACATGGCACACGTGTACCTGAGCAACAAGATGGAACATCCAACTACAAACCACAGAGTCAACACACAATGTCACGTAACTTGTCAGGGGAAATGTGATGTCAAAGCAGTCCAAGTACACTGCATACTCTAAGTCCAAATTGTAATGGGTGACACATGCCTGAGCATGTGTTGGAGTCAGACCATCTTACATTATCAGTATCAGTAATAGGTATGTCTTCACACTATTGTCACAGAGATAACTATGTAGTCCACCTACACATCCAGATACATACACATATGTTCACACAGAGCACACATGTGCCAATATATATGTGGACACACTGTAGGTATACATGCACATATGCACAAATTAAGAGTGATTGCATGCAGTCAACTCCAAAACACACTTATTGGTAGAACCGACCTATCTCACCCCTGCCTCATTGCTGCATGAACTTCCACATGTAGCTATACCCCATATACCACATTGCAGCACAGCTCATGTAATATGTTTAGTGAATGAAGGTGCACTCAAGGACAATGCAAAAAACATGCAAACAAGAAATGAGGCAAAAAAATGTGACACAAAGGCACCAAAAATCTCAACCAACGTGAAGAAATTGACACATGGGCCCTTAGCGGGAATTCAACGTTCACACTTCTCTTAATGCACCCTCATGAGAAATCGACGCCTAACTGTCATGCGTTGTTATTTTTCACCCATACGCATACACCATACAAGTCCTATCACCAAAATGACCCCTAGCCCCAGAAACTCAATTGGATGTCCACAGGCTGTTTGACGCCTGGACCTGATGGAATCGCCGTATTATCATCATATGCCAATAAAACGACACACAGGTTTCATTCATCTATAAAACAAAGCATAAGCCCAATGCATCAAATAAAAAGAAGCATGACTGAAACACGTGACGAACACGCCCAGTAAGTGATGTAACAGGAAATCCTGTCTGCAAGAATGGTACAGTGAGTGTTCTCTCACTTTTTCTGTACAGTCTATTCCCCTGTGACTGTGTGTTTGTGTTTCTGAGCTGGTGTTTGATTGTTGGAGAGTTATGTCAATTTTGTAGTATCCATTGTGCTGTGTCCTGTGTTTTTTGTGTAGATTTTGTTAAAGAACTTATATTTTGTGCAGTGTTTGTGCATTTTTGTCATTGTATTGTGTCTGTCTGAGGTAATTAAGTATTTGGGTTAGTTACGTTAGTTGGACAGCTTAAGGTTCCTTTATTTTTTTATTGTATTTTTGGTGAACTCCATTCACCAGTGGCTATGTTCGGTAAAGAGGGGATGAGCAGGATGTCTGCGGATGAGCTGGGGGGGGTTTGTATGGCTCATGGCCTACTACCTCTCAATGATGCTGCAAATGGGCCAGGTGATCCTCGGATACTTGACAGAGGCCAGTCGGCTGCAATGGGGCAAGGTGATCCACCACCTGAGGTGCATTTACAATACCGGACGGAATGACCACCAGATCAAGCATCGCTGGGCAGATCTGGTGGCAAGGGAGCAGGATCTGCTGGATCACTTGGGGACAGAGATTGGCAGAACTGTTGGTAAGTCTCCCATTGGCATAAAATTGACTGTTTATTGCTTTTGAATGACAGTAGCAGATGAGTTGGATTGCTGCATGCAATGCTTGTGAACAGGTTGTATGCAACCGGTATGAAGAGTCTGTGCGCCAGTTCAGGCCTGGAGTTCAGATGTCCAACAATGAAGCCAATGCAGGTCCGATGTTTGTTAAATCCTGCACAACCATCACAAAGGCATACATTTTAGAGCCCATAGCGCCACCTTTGCACCAGCATTGTGTCATGTATTAAACGCTAAGGTAGCGCTACCCTACCATTTTTCCCAGGATTGTGTCAACAAAGTTGCGAAATGCATGCATAGCACAACTGTGTCAACATTTCACACAAATAAGCCTCAGATATTTGTACTACAACTCCCCCTAACACCCTGGTGTGCCGTTCTGTAAAGATGGCCCACACATGGTGGTGCCAGGAATGTGCTAAGGGACACACTTAATGTGTGGAAGCACTAGGGACCTGATTTATGAAAAGTTAGCACAACATTTTATGACGCAAAAGCAGGGCAAACTTACAAAATATACTTATATTTTGTAAGCTTGCGCCACTTTTGTTTAAAAAAATGACCAGGTGCTACCTTTTCATAAATCAGGCCCTAGGTGCTGCACCACTTTGCAGAAATTAGCCCCAAAGTGTTGTGATGCATGCATAGTGTACCTTTGTAATGAGGACCTACTAATGCCACCTGCCCCATGCAACAGGCATGAAAGGTTGTTCCAAGTCAAATAGGGAGCACAAAGTGAATTCCTCAGAGTCAATTAATTAAACCATATGTATAATTTCCATAAACTCTGTACATCAGCTGAGAGAAGGTATGATCTGTGGGCATATATATGTCTGAGAAGGGACCCTATGTACTCAGCTGAAGTTGCCGTGATATGCTGGAACTCCAGCAGAGTGCATATATTAGCCTTCACATGAATTGATGTTGTAGGAAGATACCAGCATCATGCTGTGACTTTTATATGACTACACCCCGACATATCTGTGATTAAGGGGTGCACTGAGACCCACATGGACAGTATAGCTGCAATTGGCACAGCTCCACAGTAGTCCTATAGATTCCCTAGTGTCTTTAGGCAAGGCCATGTAAGGGAGCTTGAACATGAATTGGGAAGAGACTAGTGGCAGTTCCATGTTCCAGTTCATTATCTATCACAGACAGCCTATAGCACCCCATACCACACATGTGCAGAGTCTGTTCCACTGGCCTAGAGCTCCTCACTGACAGTATGGGGCTGCACTGCATCAGCTCCATCTCTGCCATATCACTCACTAACCTGCAACACCAAATGCATCCTCTGACCACAGAGCAAGTGTGTCTGTGTTGAGCGCTATTTCTAAGCCCATGTACTTATCCCTCACTCTATTAACAATTGTATACAATGGCAACAATGGCAGGCCACCCACTATTTGCAATACATCCATGTTTCAATTCAGTCAAAGTGTAGGTAGGTAATTCAACTTCACATGAGTCCACTGCCATAGCAATTTATTAGGTGTATCTGCATTGTGATGGATCACACATTTAACTTTGTTCACTGAAGGATGCAGAACGCCAATCCTCAACACCTTGCAGTACCCACACAATCCCAGGGTAGTAGCTTGACTGTGAGCTATAATAATGATACATATGTATACTATATCTGTTGCTGGCAGAAACGCTATGGGTGTGACAATGGTATTGCCACTGCAACAACCATAGCATGGCCCTCAGATGGAATATACATGATCAAACAGTCCCATATGGTAATGGAGGTGTCGTGCTAACAGACAGCTGCATGACAATATCATATATAAATTATGCAGGGTGAAGCACCACAGGAGTCTCTGGGCCAGTGATAGTTTTTAGATGCATGGCTCAACCTCATCTGAGTGTATGTGTGATTGAGTGATCGTAGTGGTTTGTCTGTTGCGCTGATCTTCCACTAGGTTGACTAGCTCACTCCGCTTAACAAGTTTGCACTGAACCTTGCTGTCCATATGCAGTAACTTTGCATTTACACTGAGCAAGGTTTACCAATCATGTCTTACAGGTGGACCAGCCCTCTACACAATTGGAGAGGTGGCGCGGTTTGAAGATTCCAGTGAATCCAGTAAGTGTAAGTGTAAGAATGTGTGTCTTGTTAGGCAATCCGGGGTTTGGAGTGAGTCAGTCAGAAGTTTGAAATGCAATGACAGATGTTTCAGCCTGCCCAATGATCAGATATCATAGTAGGCTGGATGGTGACACAATGGACCATTTTTAAGAGCCCCAAGCACCACCACAAGCAACACCAGAGAGTTGCGTCTTGGGAGGCTCATGGTTCGCTGTGGCCAGCACTTTGTATACAAGGTGGTGTCAAGCCACATTCAGGCACATATTTAACCAAAAATGACAGAGTTCGACGATGAGGCAAAATTGGCAGCGCCGCACTCCGTCATTTTCACAACGCAGGAATGTGCCATATTTAATCATTTAATCGTGTACAGTGCATACCTGTGCTGTCCCCTGCATTGTTGCTAAATTTGCAGCCAAGCCCCAATGCAGCCACACTTGCGCCATGGTGCAAGGATGGCTGCATTGAGAGGGGGGGATAGTTGTTGTGCAGGAGGGGACACCCTCATGCACAAAGAAATCTCCAAATGCGATTCGCTCTTTCTATGCATGTTGCAGAGTGCAGCATGCATAGCAAGAGCAGAAAACAAGGGGAAATAACAACATTTCTCCTCATAGCACCCTGCTAAAGCCACCCCTGGCGTGGGGTTAGCAAAACTTGGGCTGATATCTGGGGCAGTGGAAGAAATGAAATGGGTGTTGATGTGGTACCCCCACAGCAACTTCCATTGCATTTAGATGCAGTCCCAGATTTACAGATTTTCTTACACCAGAGGCAGTGCCAAATTCTGAACACACTCCGGGGGGGGGGTGGGGACCTTGGCAATGCACATTGAGGATAAATACTCTTATGTATCCTCCGTTTTGAATCTTTCAATGGGTAATGCATTAGGCAGCACTCATTTAAATTGTAAAATCTCTTAGAAAAATACTTTATTGTGTTGGAAGGTGTCCCTTCCTGCACAAAAGCAATCTCCCCCTCAATGCAGCCATCCTTGCACCAGGGGGTTAGGGTCTCTGGATTGCATCTCTGTGTAGTTATAAAGGTGGAGGTAAGGGCTGCCAATTTTCCCCCAGCAAGGCACTCCGTCTTTTTCACTTCATGTATTTTCCACTTTTGGAGAATGTGATCGCTTGCTTGCAGGTCAAGGCCCAAAGTGTGGTGGCATGGAACTGTGTGTAAAAGGAATAGTAATGGCAGACCACATATTCATGGGAGTCTACACCTGGACACATAAATGTAGATGTGATTAACCTTAGAATACCAGCTTTCTAGTTAGCAGCCCCCCTATCAAATGGTCCACTCCTTGACTCCATGAAGAGTGTTCAAGCCTTGGTGGATGACCAGGGCTGTTGAGATGATGGATAGCATGGCCATCCCCCCTTAGGCTCAGGGAGAGAGGAATACCAAACATGTAGAAAGATGTGATGCTCACAGTGTAGGTGACAGTTAGGCTGTTCAGGCTTGCACTTGTTCCCATCAGCTCTGGACCCTTTTGGTTATCAACAGTTTCCCCTCCTCCCACTGACATGTACAAGATACTGGTGATGTGTGGTTGGAAATAGACATAGATGAGGAGGAATTTTGGCTTCTCTGGAATGTGTGCTGGAGTGTATGTGTAATTAGATGTAGCAGTATAAACTAGTAATCTGTACGGACTTCATCCAATGCTGAAACTGATGGTTTCTTGTCCTCATATTACAGCTGATAACATGACAAATGAGGAGAGGTGCATCTGTCACAAGAGGGCGGTACATTACCGCCATATATTGGAATTGGAGTTTGGATACTGCAGCATGGCTTGCCGCTTCTGTTTAGAGAAAGTGTAAAGATTAGACTTCAAATCTTCTTTCAATATCTGCTTTATTTAAAATGAGTAGTATCATGACATCGTCAGCACAGCTTCCCTTCTCAGCTTCTTTCCTTCAAAACTCCTCACCAAGGTCCCCACATTCCATATGATGTCACTCCCTACATCATTGCATTCCAGCATTAACTAGACACTTCTTTACAAGATATCTCCACACATCTCCCCCCCCAATGCCCAGATAACATACAAAAACAATAAGTATGAAGGAACATTATGTACCACAGTATATACAAATATATATACATATATTTTTTTTTCCTAATGGAACCTTATCATCTAGAGTAGTTAATAATAATATTGACCCACACAAAGAAAAGAAACAGAATTCATCAATTTAACGATTAATTTTACACACACTTCCCATACTCCATGACAAGCCATTCTCTAAGATTACTATGTTTCGTTTAACTTCTTTCACTAACTGGGGAACAGAATACTTGCTATCCCCTTTCAAGACAATTCCACCTTTTCTTGTCACCACCCAGTCACCCTTTTCTATGTGACAGCGTTTCACACCCATTCCTCTATTATAATGTGGGATGTTCTTCTTTTGCATCTTTGCAACTTTACCTCTTACCGTTTCCCTGTTTAACGTCACCTTTTCTTTTGTTTTTGACCACACGGGACACACTTTCACCCCAGGCTTTCTCCCTTTTAGAGATACAAATGGTGACACTCCTGTGATCGAATGTGGAGTTGTATGATATGTCCGCATCATTTTGTTCAACTTCCTCTTCCAAGGAAGATGATTGGCCAATGATAACTGAATAGTCTCCATTACTATACGATTTATCCTTTGTACTAATCCATTGGCTTGTGGACGGAACAGAGCAACTCTTTCATGGATGATTCCCATCTTCCGCAAGTAATCAGTCATTTTCTAAGGACACAAATTGTATGACATTGTCCCATACAATTGTTTTGGGAATCCCTCCCTCCATGAAAGTTTCTTCAAAAAACTCTATAACTTTTGAGGTATTCACCTGATCAACAATTTTGAAAACAAACCATTTAGTGTGATAATCCACTTACAAGATTATATACCTACATCTAGTACCTAGCCTGGAAACTGGACCAATAAAATCTGCCAATTTCTCCCATGGCCCCCTGGAAACTTCATGGGTGCTAATGGAGTTTGCCTCAGCACTTTAGTTTTATCGCTATTTGCACATGCAACACAATTCTTCACTGTCTCTTCTACTTGCTTACCCATTCCTGGCCACCAAAATGAGTGTCTTACCTTCCTCTTCATCATTCCTCAACCTAAATTACCTTGATGTGTGATATCAATAATATGTTTGTGCTCACCTTCGGGAGGAACAATTTCATCTCTTCTTAACAATTTCCCATTCTGTATGCTTAACTGATCTCTAACTTTGAAGTAGCTAGACACATCACCACTTTGTTCATCTTCACTCCTCCACCCATTGATCACTTTATCTTCTGCCTTCCTCATAATAGGATCATTCGCTTTTGCACTTTCCCATTCACATTCACTTACTGCCACCTCTCCTAAAACCGTTTCTATGATACTTCCAATTTCTTCTCCTATGACCTCATCCACAATTATTGGCATTCTTGAAAGATAATCTGCTACCAAATTTCTGTTTTCCTTCACAAACTCAACTTCAAAGTTGTAATCCATCACAGACAACAACCACCTTGAAAAATGTGGTGTTACGTTACCTTCTAATCCACGTCCACCTTTGAAAATATACATTAATGGCTTATAATCTGTCCTTAATTTGAAAGGTATTCCCCACAAGTAAAATCGAAAATGATTGATTCCCCAGCAACAAGCCAAGGCCTTTCTTTCTATCACTGAATACGAAACGTCTGCACCCTGCAATCTTCTTGATGCAAATCCCACTACATATTCTTCTCCTTCCTCAACCTGCGTCAATACTGCTCCAATGCCTACATTGCTGGCATCAGTAATGTTGCAAGTTTTCACAGTCACATCGAACACCCCCAAAGTAGGAGCTTCTAATATACACCTCTTCATCTCTTTAAAAGCATGCTTGCACTCTTCATTCCAATCATACACCACTCCTTTATTCATAAGCTTTCTTAAAGGTTCTACTATTTCCGTAAAGTTCTTCATGAACTTTGCACAATATCCTGCAAGACCTAAGAATGATCTTAATTCATCCTTGCAGCCAGGTTCCGGTGCCTGTTCAATTGCAGCCACTATGCTTTTCCTAGGTCTAATGCCATGACTACTTATAGTGTGTCCTAAGTATGTCACTTCAAATTTCTGAATTTGACATTTTTCTTCCTTAATATTTAGACATTTCCTTTTCAATCTGCACATCACTTCTTCAAACAAAAGATTATGTTCAGATTCATTGCTCCCAACAATTAATATATCACCTGGAAGCACAATACATTTGCCATATCCCCAAAAATCTCTTCCATTATTCTCTGGAAAACGGCAGAGGCTAGACTAAAAGGCATCCTCTTGTAACGGAAAGCCCCTAAAGGCGTTACAAAGGATGTCAGGTGTCTAGCATCTTCGTGCAGATTCACTTGCTGATAGGCAGATGACATGTCTAGAACATTGAATATACACCCTTTTCCTTTTACAGATAACATTTCTGAAATGTTCGGCAAAGGTTGCCTATCAACCAATATATTTTTGTTCAGGCCCCTAAGATCAATGCATAGACAAATCTTTCCAGCATCCTTTGGCGCCACCACAACCGGAGCAAGCCATTCCGAAGACTCTATGGGTTCAATAATGTCATCTTGTAGCAACCTATCCAGCTCCTGCCTCAAGGGATCTCTCATCATATTTGGAACATTCCATACTTTATGAACCACCGGTCTTGCATTTTTCTTTAGTGCTATCTTGTGAGAAAAACCCTTCAAGAGACTCCATTTTGGTGAAAAGACCTCCGGATGCTTTCCAATCAGATGATGCTGGAGCCTTACACTCACTTCATCAATTTCTTTTTTTCCATAATCATCACCGGTTCTCTAGCATTGGGATCCAGAATTATGCCCAAGTCTCTTTGGTGACGCCAACCCAATAGATTTGTTCCATAGTCTGTAATGTATATTTTTCCTTTAACAGTTCTTCCCTTAAAGAAGATTGTCATCCATTGCATGCCAATCATTTCAATCCTCTTGCCGGCATAACCCACAGCCTTTATGTCTGGTTCCAACAAGTTCTCATTACTTGAATTTGTCCACTCTGTCTCATATACTTCCTTTGAGATAAGTGTGAACAAACTTCCAGAATCCACAAGTAATTTGATTGGCACATTTTGCAGTAATACCTGAGCATGAGGTTTCTCCAACGAATCAGTACTTTCCATTTTACCCTGCTCATTTGACAGTTCCATATGTAAAGTTCCACTTCCAACATCACAATCACTGAGCTCCCCATCTACAGATAAAATTATTTCTTCAATACTTTCGCACACATCCTGAATTTCCTGGACTGTCTGGCCACCACCACCATTCAATTTCAATTTACAAACTTAGGCAAAATTTCCTCTTTTGCCGCAGTTGCGACAAATTGCACTTCTGGCTGCACACATTTTGTAGATGTGACATGTCCAGGAGCACCACACTGATAACACTTTATCTCTCTCCAGCCAAACTTCCTCTGCTTCTCTACTTCCATTTCTTCGCAATTTCTCGTAGATTTCTTTCTTTCAGTTTTAATTTGTAAGTCACTTTTACTTCTAATTTCTCCAACAATACTTTGTTTGCTTTCTTTATTAGGTTCATCCATTTCTTTCAGCCAAATAGCAGTGTGTTCCATTCTCTTAGCTATTTGTATTGCTTCCTCTAAATCTGGATCTTTCATTAATAATTTCTCTCTTATTCTTTTGTCATACGTGCACCTTACAATCTGGCCTCTTATCAAAGAATCAGACAACTGTTCAAAGCGGCAAGACAAGGCAAGCCCCCTTAGAGTTGCTACATATGACACAATATCTTCATCCGCTCCTTGCATTCTAGAAAAAAATGTATGACGTTCCAGAACAAGATTAGTCTTAGGCGTAAACTGAATGTCCAGCATTTGCATGGACATATCATATACATTTGTAGGCTGCCTATCTCCTGTTCCCAAGGAGACTTCAGGTAGATCTTCATATATTCTTCTCTCTTCAACACCTAGATGGTGTAGAAGAATTGCCTGTCTCCTGAGAGGGCCATAACGATCACCCCCAGTTGCCAGTATGTAAGTTGTAAAAAAAAAATTCCATTGTTTCCATGCAAAGGTGGTTTGCCAGGTGTTGCCAAGAAAGGTGGTGGCAAAGACATGTTTTGGTCCCCCATTGTGTTTGCTATTAAAAAACGATTCAATTTTTTTTTCCCCTTTTTATGTTATTATCAATTATTTATTTATATATTTATCTTTTTGTTCACAGTTTTCCACAGTTGTTTAAGTCATAACATATTTTTAAACTACAGTTATATCATACACTTGTTTCCAAAGTCCTTCTTTTGTTTCTGCAATACTACATTGCTAATGTCCTTCTTTTATTTCAGTCAGTGATATTGCATGCCAGACATCGGTAAGTGGAAGATTTATTGAAGTCCTGACAGCGTTGTAACAGGGTTGTATTCAGGAGCCGAAAGCCGATAGCAAAACAATGAGCTCTCTCAGTTTACGGTGTGCGTGTAAGCATGATGAGTACAGACGGATGTAATTAAAAGTGTTCGTTGTGCGCTGTGCGATATAAAAATTGCATATATTTGTTCATGTCTTTGAGAAAGTTACAGTAATCTCTGCTAGGTGCGAACACAAACGAAATGCGTCCGTTTATTTCCTCTAATCTTAGCGGCCCAGTCTTCATTTCACTAGATGCACTCACGCATTACAAGAACACTCGTGAAGCTTTTGGCTCACGCGTTCAATCTACTGTTTCAGTTAGAAACGTGCAGTGTTTATATCGTTTCCAATTATAGTTTTTTCGGAGTAATTTGACAAAACTCGTTTTTGACAGTCTCTTCTGAACAATTGAAAAGGCTTGTAAAATTCAATGAGTTCTCACATTCTACTTACTTTTTCAGTTACTAATTACCGTGCACAGTTAATGTTAGTTTAAGTCTTGTAGGAATTTTGACCAAACTCATTTACCACAGTTGCTCTTGAACAATTAATATATTACCTTGAAGTTTTATCCAGAAGATACATGTTGAATTAATAAAGTTCACAGGGAGCTATATTTCTTTCCAGGAGTGAAGATGTTCTTTTAAAATCTGGGGAATGGTGGGCATTCCCACATGGGGCCACCACACAGCCTCCAAAGGTTAAGCAAAGAGCAAGCTCCTCAGCGGTGCAGAGGTGAACAGCTGCCCCCACCCCAACCACATCGGCTGCAGTGGTCACCAAACAGCCACAACTGGTTACACCACAGGCCGCCGGATCATCACATTTGCTGCAGGACCTATGTAGAGTGGAGAGGGAATCAGCAGCCAACAACAAAATGTTCAAGTTTATAAAGAAAAAAATGAAGAATGCCAAACTTTGAACTTGAACTGTCACTTGACTTCCTCCCAGTTCATTCCCCTCCCTTTTAAAGTTGACATATATTATATTGTGAGTTTTAGAGAGTTAGTGTTAGGTTAGTGTAGGTTTATAGATTAGTTGGGATAAGTGTAGTTGTGGGGTAGGTTTTTTCTTCTAATGTTTTTATTGGTGGGTGGGTTGGTGGGGGTTCATGTTGGTGTAGGTATGTGTTTTTAAAAATACTAATAAAAAAATTATAGAAAAAAGTTAAAAATATATATATATTTGTTTAGGATTAGTTAGTACATATGTAGTACTAGTAATTGTTGTCCTACTTGTGTCTTGTTTCTTAAGGGGGTGGGGAGCAAATGTTTAGAGTGTTGTGTTTAATGTGTAAGTAAAGTTTAGCATAGGTTAGATAGCTTTAGTGGATGGATAAGTATAGTTAGTATAGGTTAGTTTAGGATAGGGTAGGTTTTAGTTGTTTTTAGGTATTTAAAGTTAATATTTTTGCAGTCTTCCATACAATTTTGTGTAATTTGCTTGAGTCTCAGGGTCTTCCCATTAGTGCAATTGCAAATTGGGGGTTGCCCAGGGAATCCGTCCTGCCATCAAATCCCTCTTTTAACATTTGCTTCACCTATTGACAACGGAGCTGTCATATTGGCTGCAACATCACATCTACCAGTCCATGCATCTGCCAAGAAGCTTAGCCACCATTCATTATGTCTATGTATGGTTTCTCTTGGACGGTAGGTCTGGTACTTTAGCTGTCATTGTTGGGGTCTTGTTTTTACAATGTTGGGAACTGTGACAGATCTGACATCAGCCCCAAATGGAACTCTATCCTGCAACATAGACGGTGCCCATCAATGATAAGGTTAGTTACCTCTGTACCACACCAATGAGTTATTCTGGTACTCCCAGCTGGCTAAATTGCCTTTTACTTGGTTTTCTGCCTGACCTTGACCAAAATCTATATGTATCCATCAGTTTATGAGAAGTCTATATCATAGACCATTGTCATGTTGGGATCCTTGTGTGTAGCTTTGTGCCCCCACAGTTCAGCACTCATGCGCTGCTCTTCTGAAGTCATTGACATGGATTCACACAATAGTATCTTTTAGCTGAGTAGATGGATCACAGAAAACATTGACAGGGAAAATGTGTACAAGGTGTTTATTTACAGGTGAAAGTGTCTAAGTGAAATATCAAAATGTCCAGGTGTGAAACCTCATTTGTGAATAATCAGAGTCCGGGATTGAGGGAGATGTTATGAGACCTGTTTCAGAGTAGGGTCGATAAGTGTGGAGGAACAAAAATTGCCAATTGGTAAGTGAGAGACAATGACAGTCCATAGCAGACAGGTCAACAGTGGGTGGGTGAAGAGTGCAGCTATCCTAGTGTGACAATGCTGGCATGATTTTTAGCCCAGAACTAAGGAGAAAAGTGCCCATGTGGCATAGACTTGTGCTACCAGGTACTTTTCTGAGTTAAAGTGATTTTTTCTGCATCCTCAGCCTCTGATGTGTGTGGTGGCTCCTGTGCCATTGGTGGTGGTGGTGGAGAGGTAGAGGGGAACACACACACTTCAGTGGTTAAAGATGTGGAGTTCCAATTCCCGACAGCTGCTATTGGTGGTATGACATATGGCATCACTGCAGTAACGAGGAACTGCAGATTTTTCAAAATGGCTGCAATATCCCGGTGGTAGGCAGCCGTATCTTTCCTGAGGAAGGCCACTTCACGCTGAATGGAGTCTAGCTTGTTCTCCATCATGCTGCTGCCAGTTTGGGAGGACAGTGGTTGTGGTCTCTCCCTCATGGCAGCAGCTATGTTCTCCAGACACTGCTGGACTCCACGCAGGGGGGAGTGTGTGCCTTGGTTGGCAGCTGTATGTTCATTTGCGTTGTAGGCTGGCTGCCACGGTCTCCATCCCCACCCCCTTCCGCACCTGCTTGGCCAGCTCCCAGTGGACTCCTACCTCTGTCCTCTAGAAGCTTGTTTCTGGGTCCTCGGAGTCCTCAGCTGTGTTTGTACTGGCAGGTAGTATATTTTGGGTGTTGGGTGGGTCACCTGGGGTGGCTGCAACATTGTTTGTCCTCCTTGCAACTAGAGGTGGTGTCGGGAGGAACACCACAACTACCTGGAGAGTCTGTTGGCTGATGGTTGTCAGCTGGTCATCCAGATGGTGTAAAGTCAATCTTTCTATGTTGTGGCAGTTGACATGTCACGTCATTGAATTGCTATCGGAAGTTCAGTGACAACTTACAGCCCAAACATTGTTCTTCAACATTATGGGTCGAATTTATCAGTCTTTTGCCCCACCTGCGTGTCACATAAAGGGAAGCTCAGGTGGCGCAATAGGCTGCGTCATGTTTACGAGGTGTGATGTATTCCCTTATGGTGGTTTGATACCACCTTGTTATTGTGGCCCCTTCCCATGCATCAATTTGCATGGTAGGGCCTTGCAATGGCTGTTGCGGTGGTCAAGCCACACAAACACACATTGCAATTTGCCCCGTCCCAGTTTTACATGTTTTCATACACCAGAGTGGCACCAAAACCTTACACCACCACAGGTATGGCATTACCAAGGTGCAATGATGTAGCTTACTTTGATTGCTCCTCATGTTAATGTATGTGTATGTGTGCTTGTTTCCACAGCACACATGGACCTAGCAGATTGCCATTCAGTTTGTGGTTATTCTGGAAGGTGCTCCTCCTACACAGCTATGGTCTCCCCCTCGATGCAGCCAACCTTGCACTATGGTACAGGGGATGCAGCATTGTGGCAGTGCAGGTAATTTACCACTGGCACAGAGGTGGACCTATGGATGGCCGGCATGGGTATCATTTATTGATGTGAACAGCATTTTCTGCATGGTATTGCCTGATGCCACTAAATTATGGACCTAGCCAGTTGAATTATTTTCAACTTTGATCAGGGCCTCTAGCTAGTTTGATGGAGATTTTGCAGCTAGTTGTACTAGTGCATACATGGACCCTCATGACAAGTCTGGCAGTTCTCTGACCACCAGACTACCATTGGCAATATGACCACCACCAACAATGCAGGTGGAAGTGGCACATTTTGACCATGGGCAAAGCCCCCCGGACCCTTTGCGCTTTCCACTGCCTGATTTGCAGTGACAAGTGCAGCGTGTTCTGTCGCACACAGTGCGCCCTAAGATTGACGCTGGATCTATTTGATCCAGCAACAATGTTGTGGTAACTTCCCTACAGAGTTGACATGAGAACACAGATTTCCACCCGCCATCCCAGCATGAAACTCATACTGCCAACCACAGAGGGAAAACCGCACTGGCAGTCTTACGCCAGACTTGCCCATGCGCAATCCCCCACCTGTCAATGTGATATTGTGCACCATGATGTTCACAGAAATACACCACATGTTGTGTGATTGCTTCCCCATTCCTATATGGCTCATATGGTTGTGTCAGAGTTGTTGTGGGCTTTGACTGTATGTGTTGTGTTCTACAGATTGCAATCTGTAGTGCAAATATTTCTCTAGTGCCACACTTCTGATCAGTGTCAATATGAGTGGCTTAACACTGCACCAGGTTAGTTACGCAGGGTAGTGCCATGTTTACTGTGATACAGGACCACCCTGCAATTTCCCCAGCAGCTGCACAGATTAGTTCTCCCTCCACCCAGATGGGCATTCTTGCAGCATGATGGAGTAGTGGCTGCCTAATGGGGATGTGTTGTTTATGTGCGGGGTGGTGTTCCTTCCTGCTCATGTATGAGTAATGTGAGGTAAGGTGCCATTTTAATGTGTGCTGGAAGATGCAGCATACATGTGTTTCTGCAATGGACATGGCAGTAGCAAAGTGTTTCTGCAGGAGACACGGCCATGATGTAACCCCAGGAATAGTAAGGACTTTCTCCCTAGTCTCTGATGTCTCAGTTGTGTGGGTAGCGTAGGTTTGACTGATTGCAAGGGGTGTAGTGATGACACAGCCACAGGCACAGTAATTAGACATACCTTCCATCCAATGTGCTGCATATGTACATGTTGGTATATAGCCCTGGTGATTGACATATGTCCAGGTTGTGTATGTGTTATGGTGCATGGCACGACCAAGGTGTGTGTACATGTGTTGCTTATGTTTGAATGGTGAATTTTGATTCATGAGCAATGTGTCCCGCTGCACGCATGCATTGAGTGTGTCCTATGTGCCTCCCCCTTCTGGCATTAGTACATTTGGCAGTGTTTTCCCCCCAGCAACTTACCCTGCATTTGTGGTGGTTGTTGGAAGTCTGTGCTGTCCTGTATTCCTATGACCAGCTCTTCCGGAATGGCCGCCGCAACCATCTCCTTTATCTCAGCCAGGTCCTTCTGTAGTGCAGGACTTCCACCTCCAGTTTACAGTGCTGCCGTTCTGTTCTTCACCATTTTCTCCTTAGTTCTACACTTACAATCATGCCAGCACTTCTTGTACTCCATGACAGTTCGCTTCACCTCTGCCACACTGTTGATTTTGTCCACTATTTTCTGCCATATTGCCTCTCTCTTACCAATTGGCAATCTGGAGGTGACAAATAGCTTGTGTTGGTGCTCCATCACCTCTCTAACAAGGATCTCATGCACCTCCTCACTAAACCGACACTTTCGCTTTTTCTTTTCTTTCTCCTGGGACTTCTGTGTATCCTCCTGGCTGGTTCCTGGGTGTATGGGGTCACCCGGAGGTCTCTCCTTTCATGCTGCTTCCATCTTCCCTTTGAATTGCACTCTTTCCTGCTTTAGCGTCTAAAGCTGACGCAACTGCGGTATTAAAATGGTGCATATCTGTTTGCGACATGTTTGCGTGTCGCAAAACCGGCTAGAGTCAGTTTTGCAGCATTAACGTCAGTTTGCCTTACGACAGGACGCAAGGGTCAACGTCAATTTTTTTTACTCCAACCATTTCTTATCACCATCGTGCGTCATAGTATAAATATGATGACTGGATGGTGCTCAGAAATGGCACAATCCGGTGCTAAACTTTTTGACGCAAAATTGCGTTTGCGCAGTTTTGCATCAAAAAGTATAAATATGGACCATATTCTTTAAAAAATTCGTATTTCGACTTGTGCATGTTGGATTTTTGTTGTTTTGGTCTTGTTTGATTTAGATAAATATTGCTTATTTTTCTTAACTGGTGTCCATTTTGTAGTGTTTTCATTGTATTGCTGTGTGCGTTGGTACAAATACTTTACACATTGCTTCTGAGATAAGCCTGACTGCTTGTGCCAAGCTACTAAGGTGGTAAGCAGGGGTTATCTAAGTGTGTTTCCCCATTGCCTTGACTAGAGTGAGGGTCCCTGCTTGGACAGAGTGCAAACTGACTGCCAACCAGAGACCCCATTTCTAACAATGGGGTTGGCGAATGTGAGATAAGACTGCCCTCTCTGGAAGTTGAAGGTGGCACCCCAGAAGTGAGTAGTGGGACTCTAAGTGCCAGTCGTTCTTCTTCGAGTTTGCTCAACAATCCATCGTTTGTATTGTGAAACATCCCCTTCAGAAAAAGGAATGATAGCGGTAAGAATTGTTTTGTAGCATGGATCAAGTAGGCTGGCACACATGTACTCTCTGGACGAGGTGATGTCATTTTGCAGCCTTGCAGTACGAGTCAAGCGATAGCTTAGGCTAGTAACCAAGGCATGAATTTCTTGGTATTCATTTGCACCCCTTAATATAAACATTTCAGACACCTTCTTTAGCTGCTCCTGTAGCAGATGCAATAACGGGATAGCTTGACCCATTGTACCACCCTCCTTTCTAACTTCCTGCATGAAAACCTCAAAAGGGAGCAGCATCTGTGTGAGGCATTTGACTTGGCCCCATTTATCCGCATCCATGGTCAAAGCTCTCCCAATTGCATCAGCTCCTCTTTCAACAACATAGTCATTGATATGTTTGTACTGCTCAAAACAGACATATAATAGGTTGAGTTCCAATGTGTTGACACCTCCTGTATCAGGGCTTTGACTGGTACTCTGTTATTATGCTGAATAATCTGCAACTGTTTCCAGGCTTTAAAAGAATAGCTGAAATGAGTGCAGATGCATCTGTAGGTGGTCAGTATGTTGATGCCTATGTCTTCTTCTTGAAGAAAGTCTTGCGCAACCAGGTTGATGCAGTGTGCTAGACACAAGATCCTGAAATAGCCACCATCTCCCATGGCCTTGACTATGTTACTACTATTGTCCATGGTGACAAATCCAACTCAAGACCTCTGGGTCGCAGTCATTCAGACACCATGCAATTAAATGTTTGCAACTGTGTGTGACTTGTCCATGGCGAACATGGCTACTGTTACATGCCACCAAACACTTTTTAAAATGTTTTCAGGGCAAAGACCTGTAGATAGCTTTTGCTTTACTCCCCGGAAAAGAGATCCAGTGTGCAGTGATGCACATGTAATCTGTCGTCAAGTGGATAGTGTGGACAACACTTCGCTGCAAAGCTTGTCCAACCAATTGCAGTACATCATGATGCAGTGCTGGAAAAGCAGCTATGGAAAAATAGGTCTGGCTTGGAACCTTCCACTTCAGGAAGAGGGCTGCCATAAACTCTAAGAATCTCACTCCTTCAACAAAAGAAAAAAGGAGGAGGCCCAGCACTAAAATTTTTGCCAACTTGCCATTGTACAAATGTGCCGTTGAGTGGTTGCAGTCTGTTAGACTTTTCATCCTTGGCGTGGTCTCCCTTAACTTTTTGCCTCTGTTCCCCAGGTTGTTTATGTGTGCTGAACTCTGATTTTGCTGTTTTTGTTACTCTGGGCACTTTACCACTGCTAACCAGTGCTAAAGTGCAAGTGCTCCTTTACAAAATGTGTATGTAATTGGCTTAGCCATGATTGGCATATTTGATTTACTAGTAAGTCCCTAGTAAAGTGCACTAGAGGTGCCAGGGCCTGTAAATCAAATGCTACTAGTGGGCCTGCAGCACTGGTTGTGCCACCCACATAAGTAGCTCTGCAATCATTTCTCAGACCTGCCATTGCAGTGTCTGCGTGTGTACTTTTAACTGTAAATTCGACTTAGCAAGTGTACCCACTTGCAAGGCCTAAACCTTTCCTTTTCTTACATGTAAGGCACCCCTAAGGAAGGCCCTAGGTAGCCCCAAGGGCAGAGTGCAGTGTATGGTTAAGGTAGGACATATAGGGGGTCATTCTGACCCCGGACGGCGGCGGAAGCCGCCGGCCTGGCTGCAACCGCCAGAATACCGCTGCACGGTCAAAAGACCGGCGCGGGTATTCTGGGTTTCCCGCTGGGCAGGCGGGCGACCGCCAGAAGGCCGCCCGCCAGCCCAGCGGGAAACACCCTTCCATGAGGATGCCGGCTCCGAATGGAGCTGGCGCAGTGGAAGGGGTGCGACGGGTGCAGTTGCACCCGTCGCAATTTTCAGTGTCTGCATGGCAGACACTGAAAATCTTGGTGGGGCCCTGTTACGGGGGCCCCTGCAGTGCCCATGCCATTGGTATGGGCACTGCAGGGGCCCCCAGGGGCCCCACGACACCCCATACCGCCATCCTGTGCCTGGCGGCCAAAACCGCCAGGAACAGGATGGCGGTATGGGGGTCGGAATCCCCATGGAGGCGCAGCAAGCTGCGCCGCCATGGAGGATTCCCCAGGGCAGCGGAAAACCGGCGGTACACCGCCGGTTTTACGTTTCTGACCGCGGCTGTACCGCCGCGGTCAGAATGCCCAAGGGAGCACCGCCAGCCTGTTGGTGGTGCTCCCGCGGTCGTTGGCCCTGGCGGATTTTACCACCAGGGTCAGAATGACCCCCATAGTAATGTGTTTTATATGTCCTGACAGTGAAATATTGCTAAATTCGTTTTTCACTGTTGCAAGGCCTGTCCCTCTCATAGGTTAACATGGGGGCTACCTTTAAATCTGATTAAAGTGTAGATTCCCTTTGGGAGCGGATGGACATGTGGAGTTTAGGGTCTCTGAGCTCACAATTTAAAAATACATCTTTTAGTAAAGTTGATTTTGAGATTATGAGTTTGAAAATGCCATTTTTAGAAAGTGATCATTTTCTTGCCTATACCATTTCTGTGACTCTGCCTGTTTGTGGATTCCGTGTCAGAGTCAGTTTGGCAGTTGGGCTGGTTGCACCTCACACTAGACAGTGACACAAAAGGAGCTGGGGTGTAGTCTGCATTTACTGATGAGACATCTGTGCTAGGAGGGAGGGGAGGAGTGGTAACTTACACCTGAAAGGGCTGTGCCTGTCCTCATACAATGCAGTCTCCGACCCCCTGGTGAGTGTCTGGGGCCTGGCCTGGGCAAGGCAGGATTTCACATTCAGAAGAGACTTTACTTTGAAGTAGGCCTACTTCAAAGGAGAAATTGTGTATAAGAAGGACTTTAGAACACTTCTGGAAACAAGAGGAACCTCTGCCTGGAGAAGAGCTGAAGAGCTGAGGAGAAGTGCTGCCCTGCCTGTGACTATGCTTTATAGAGCTATCCTGAAGTTGCTGCTTCTGCCAGAGTAAGAGGGCAAAGACTGGACTTTGTGTGCCTTCCATCTTGTGAAGAAATCTCCAAGGGCTTGATTTAGAGCTTGTCTCCTGTTGTTTGAAGTCTCAGGGACAGCAAAGACTTCTTTCTGCCAGCACCTGGAGTCTCTGGAGAGACTCCTGCTCTGACAAGTGATGCCCTATCCAGTCCCTGGGCCCTTGAAAGAAAAGCTGGTGGAAATCCAAGAAAATCGACTTTGAACGACTTCGGACCGATGCCGCTGCTGAATCCGGTGACGCCGCCTGCACCCGACGCCGTGACCTTCGCTGGAACGCGATGCTCTTCGCAAGCCCGATGCCGCTGCAGCCCCGCTGAAGTCCACGACTCCGTGAAAGTCACTACACCACGTCATGACCGACGCCGCTTGAAGTGCGCGGATTCACCGTTTCGCACAGAAACCTCGATCCCCGACTTCGCACATTGACTTGTTTTCCCTCTTCACCAAAGGTACTGTACTTGGGGGTCTATGCGACTCAGTGTCCGGCACCGCTGGTGTTGGCTTGTTGGGAACGACTCCGTCACGATGCCGTGTTAACACCTCATCGAAGCATTTTGTGTTTCTAAGTGCTATTTTTTAGCTTAATCTTTTAAAGTTCATAACTTGACTTGTGTTTGTCGGATTTTTGTTGGTTTGGTCTTGTTTTGTTTAGATCAATATTTCCTATTTTTCTAAACCGGTGTTGTGTCATTTTGTAGTGTTTTCATTAAGTTACTGTGTGTGTTGGTACAAATACTTTACTCCTAGCACTCTGAAGTTAAGCCTACTGCTCTGCCAAGCTAACAAGGGGGTAACAGGGGTTAGCTGAGGGTGATTCTCTTTTACCCTGGCTAGAGTGAGGGTCCTTGCTTGAACAGGGGGTAACCTTAATATCAACCAAAGACTTCTAAAACAGGCATATGGCCCCTCCTGCCTAAATATGCAGATAATTATAGCCTGGATTTTCTTCTTATGTGGGGCCTCTGACGCAGGTGCCTTCTCAGATATAGGTCGTGGTAGACTCAATGTGCTTTGTGGTGCTGCAGTCACCATATGCTGTGGTACCTCCATCTTACTCAGAGTCTTCCTGTGCCATTGTGAGGTCACTGAGACGGGTGATTCTGGTGCACTGCTGGGGACAGTGCTGCTTTGCGTGAGGATGATGTCACTCTCTTCTTTCTCACCTTCAACTGTGATTTGACCAGGTGTAGCTGATGTTTCCTGGCTCGCCCCAACTTTACCACCGTGACCACGTTACGCCGCTTGTTTACGGTGCTGCTCCCCTCGGACTGCGTGATTTTTTTTTATATGGGTCGTCTGGTCTCCAGTATCATAATGTATACCAGGCTTACCTCGACGAACACTCATGTGGCAAATGGAGCATATGGCAATGTTCTCCTTCTGTTTGCTAATCATAAAAAAGTTACAAACTGGGAAAGAGTACTTTCTTATTGGGCCACTGCCAATGCCTGAAGAAGAACTTTATGTAGGTGGTTGTGGGTGTGTCGATTGCCTCTCTGCAGTGCATACTTGTACTGAGGTAGGGGTTGGTGCAGGTCTCTTCTGGGGCCTGACAAATATGGGAGTTGACGGTGCTGTCTGTTCCACATCCCTCAGAGCAGGTTGGATAGTAATGTCAGACTCCTCTGTGCCAGCTTCTACAATGACTGTTATCATTGTAGAATCCTCATCATCATCCCCTTCCATTATTCTAAGGCTTTCTGGAACTTTTCTTTTCCCTTGTTTATCCTGATGACTCCCAGACTCTGCCGGGGTCTACTCCGTGTCCTGTCATTATCCATAGAAGTGGTGCTTGAAGAAGATGGTGGAGTAGTACCCTCCCTTTTTCCTGTCTGGAGATCTGGGAGCTCATGATTTTAAAATGGAAGATTCTTGCTTGACAGAAAGCTTGACTCCTGTTCTTCTTCAACTTCAGGAAGATCTGGCTGCGGCTGCTGTCCACTTTGCTCTGTTTCCTGAACCGACTGGGTACTACTTTGTGAAAGGGACAAATCCAATTCAACATCACTGCTTGTTGGGGTTGCCATGATTGTAGTGACTGCCTCACTGACAGAGATAATTTTGGGCTTGGGTTGAGAGTGGTGTTGTTGTTGATGCAGGAGTGCTCCCAAGTTCCTCCCCAGAGGCCAGTGTGCAGCAGGCACATGTTTCCCAATAAAGGTTGCGGTTAGCACATCACAGGCAGAAAGCTGCTTCTTCTCACTGGCCACTTTCTTGGGAGCAACTTTCTTTGGGGCCATCTTAACTTGCGCTAGGTTGTCGGTGGCACTAATATGCACAACCGAAAGAGTTTGGTGCGTGTGGTCCAAAGAAACTGTAGGGCTTCGCTTTGGTAGTACTGCGTGTGATGTCGGGTCTCTTCTCTTGTACACTTAAAAACAACCAAGCAAGAAAAACATGTAGTTAAAGAAATGTGGCATGCCATTGTTGCAGCAGGTTGAAAATAGCACAGAGAAATGCAATCTTGGTGTGGTTGATTGCCTATGTAATATACCTTGTATTTATTGTAAAGGCAAACCACACCACCACACCATAGAAAAATGACATTTCAAATCAGACAGCACAACAGGCAGATCTAGCTCTTTGCTTTATTTACATCTGTTTAGTGAGACACCTAGGGTATTCAGGGAGAGGTGCATGGGTAAATCGAATAATCTTTTAAATAAAATAACCTTTGGCCGCAAGGTGGTCCAGGGGGAATGCTAGGTGGATGGATGGAAGGAGAAATGGAATGGATCAGATGCATAGATTAAAACAAAATGCAGAATTAAATACAAATTAATATGAAACTTTAAAAAAGAAAAATTAAAAAGTTAAAATATCAAAATAAAAAATAAAAAGAAAAGAAAAAAAGTAAAACATTAAAAAATAAATATAAACATTAAAATAAAAAGAGATTACAAATTAAAAGTAAACAAAATAATAAAAATAAAATGAAAATGTAAACATTAAAATAAAAAAGTTAAACAAAAAGAGAAAAAAAGGCACTGGGAAAAGGCTGCCAGCCAGCCACAGGGTCAAAAAACAACAAGGGGCAAGCATGGCAAACAAAGAACGTATGCAAGGCTGTGGCAAGGGACACAGACTGCATGGACAAAATGGTTGCCAGCAAGCCACATGGTCAAACAACAACAACAAGGAACAAGGAGGCATGGCAAACAAAGAACGCATACAAGCCCATGGCACAGGGACACTGCCTGCATGCACGCAATGGCTGGCAGCCACATGGTCAAACAACAAGGAGGCATGGCAAACAAAGAACACATGCAAGCCTACGGCAAAGGACACTGGCTGGGTGGACAAAATGGCTTGCAGCCAGCCACATGGTCAAACAACAAAAACAAGGAGCAGGCATGGCAAACAAAGAGCACATGTAAGCCTATGGCAAGGGACACTGGCTGCATGGACTGAAAGTCAGCCACATGGTCAAACAACAACAACTAGGAGCAAGGAGGGATGGCAAGCAATGAACACAGGCAAGCCTATGGCAAAGGGACACGGCTGCATGCACAAATGTCTGCCAGCCACATGGTCAAATAACAACAACAAGGAGCAAGGAGGCATGGCAAACAAAGAACAAATGCAAGCCTATGGCGAAGGACACTGGCTGGATGGACAAAATGGCTGCCAGCCAGCCACATGGCCAAACAACAATAAGAAGGAGCAAGCATGGAGAACATAGACCACATGCAGACCTATGGTAAGGGACACTGGCTGCATGGACAAAATGGCTGCTAGCCAGCCACATGGCCAAACAACAAGGAGCAAGCATGGAGAACAAAGAAAACATGCAAGTTTGCAGTAAGGTATACTGGCGCATGGACAAAGTGGCGGCCAGACAGCCATGTGGTCAGACAACAACAACAAGGAGCAAGGAGGCATGGCAAACAAAGAACACATGCAATCCTATGGCAAAGGACACTGGCTGGATGGACAAAATGGTCAAACTACATCCTGGGTGCCAGACGGCAGCGCACCCCCCGCAACAGCAAGTGGCAGTGCCCTGATGACGCCGGAGGTCTCTGGCTGATTTTGGCCACAGTTGGAGCTCCGGATCGCTTGGAGCGTGGGGTGGGTCCTGGTCGGACAGGCACGACCGGTGCTCATGCTGCGGGCCCGTTGCGGCTTTTGCTGGTGGGCGCGGCTACCTCCCGGCTCCAGATCCGGTGGCTGGAGTGCACTGGGGGGGCTAGTTGGGGCTGTCCCCCCACTGGAGTTGGCAGAGAGGACGGCTAGAAACGGGGCGGGTGTTGGTATCGGCTCGCCCTATAACGATGCTCCGAGGAGAAGGAAGTGAGGGGGGCACGTTTGGCCCCTCTCTAGATTGCCTGCAAGCATGTTGCTCCCCACATGAACAGAGGACTAGACCTGCACGACGAAGGTGAGCTGCAGGGACAGGAGTGAAGGTGGTTCAAGGCCTAGGCTGGGTCACGTGACAGTGGCCTGGGTTCGCACACCGCTCTGCAGAGCTCTCTGGTGAGCGGCGATGAGGGAAGCTGATCTGGGGCCTGAAGGATGGTTCTGCTGCGACAGTGAGTTGTTTTTTTCTTCTACTCCTGGAGTTGGTGCGGAGGCGCAGAGGAAAGGGATCTGTGATCTTACGTGCAGTGGGCACACCTGACCCACACTAGGCTGGAGTGGTCGGCGAGGAAGCGTGGGCATTTGGGGGACCCTGCAGTGGACATTTGGGCTGGACAGCGGATCTGCATTGCCCTCATGGTAACACATCCTGTTATTACTTTGTGGAGGAAAGATGGGGTGACATCGGCAGACTGCGCCGTCACAGGGGAACACTATGGAGCAATATACTACACCTACGGTGCTCCCACAGAGACAGACTCGCATGGGAGGGTCGGGAGAGGCATTAGAGGCCCCAGCCACAGCAGGGGAGCCCACACCTGCTGAGCTGTTAGCCGCCATTCATGGCGCCAAAGTGGCCCTGGAGCAGAAAATAGAAATGGTGGCTGTGGAGGTGAACCTTTTGCGAGCTGACCTCCGCAAGGTATCTGATAAGGTCAAGGTGGCAGAGGGGTCTATTGTGGACTTGAAAACAGAGGAGGGCACATTATGCAAGCAGGTGGCTCAGGTCACTTCTACTGTCGGACATTAGAGGCGCGGCTGGAGGATTAAGAGGGCAGATCTCAACAGAACAACGAGCGCCTCCTTGGATTCCCGGAACGCACAGAAGGCTCCACAGTGGAAAGCTTTGTTGAACAATGGATCAGAGAAGTATTGCAGCCGGAGGGGTTGTCCAGGGTATTTGTGGTGGAGCGCGATCATAGGGCTCCGGTTGCTCCACCTCGGCCTGGGGTGCCACAGAGGGCCATCATAGCGCACCTCCTGAATTATAAAGACAGGGATTGAATCCTACGGACTGCCCATGAGACCGATAGGGCTGTCTTTGAGAATCGCAAGATTTTCATCTTCCCAGACTATACGAATAAGGTCCAGTCCTCCCGAAAAGGGTTTCTGGAGGTGAAGGCCAAGCTTCGTGCCATGAACATCAGATACATGTTGTTGTATCTGGCAAGGCTGAAAGTGATTTTCTGCGGCAAATTGCAGTTCTTTGAGAATCTCGAGGAAGTCTGGAGATGGCTGGAGATTTGGGACAGGGATCAGCTCGTACTTCTGGAGTGGATGGAACAGACTGGAGGAGGTGTGGAGATGGCCCGTCCCGGGTCTCTGCACAGCGTTGTGATGGCTCTGTCAGCAGAATTGAAATCCAGCAGGATGGTACTATGGTGGTGGTGGATCCTGAGCAGGCTGTTGAACTTACTGGCCCATCGGACATGGACACTGGGGTGCTATCTGTTGATTCCTGAATATGTAGGCCTTTAGGGTATACTGCTTGTGCGGCTTGGCCGGGGGCCTTGTGTTCGGCACGTGGACCACACCTTGAATGATTGGAAGTAATTAAACTCTTACGGAAGTTGATTAAAGGGGCTTTATTTGTCTTTGTACTATATGGTTGAGGGGGGAAATGCTTATCCTAGATGATGTTTGGATGGGGTGGAAGGCACTGTGTATACTGTTGGGGACGGGGGTATTTACTTTCATTGTTATGGTAGACTTTTTGAGTGTTGGGATGTGGGCTGTTGTCCTGGCAGCATACATTTATATGGATCTAAAGTATGTTTTGATAAGTATGTTTCACTGTTCACTCGGGTGGGTACAGGGTTTCGGGGGGCACAGTTTGTGCAAGTTGTCAACAGTTTGATGTTTATAACGGCAGTGCATTGTTGAATGTGAGATGAGTGGTTGGGAATTGTCTCACCTTCTTCTATTGGGCGTGGGTTTGGAGGAGGGGGCCCAAGCGGGAGGTGTGGATATGCAATTTTAACATGGGTTGACAGATTAATATACTGCCATGGAATGTAAGGGGACTGAAGTGCTACACTATGCATTACAGAGTACACTCCTTCCTGAGACGGCATAGGGTCCAGATAGCATGTCTCCAGGAAACTCATGTGACAGAAGAAGAATCACATAAGTTGGCTAGAAAGTGGCGGGGTCAGGTGTTCTCTTCATCCTTTTCCTCTTATGCAAGGGGAGTGTTGATCTGGATTGCCCTTGGGGTCCCGTTTACACATATCTACAGTGAAGCAGATGTGGAAAGGAGATATATACATTTACATGGCACTTTGGATGGAATGCCCCTTACCATTCTAAACACTTATGCACCTAACACTGATGATCTGTCCTTTTATGACAACATACCTGAAATGCTGGGGGAGGAGATAGTCTCCCCTCTGATATGGGCTGGAGAATTTAATTGCATATTGGATGGTGAGGTGGATCGTTCTCCTCCTAAGTTGGGAACCAAACCATTGATGACGATATCCCTCACAGAGGCTATGCATAATCTAGGACTCTGGCATGGATGGAGAGAACTGCATTTGGAGGCTAGGGAATACACTTGTCCCTCTAAGACACACAATACATATAGTCAGTTGGATTGTTTCCTCTTGGGCAGACTGACTTGTTCACAGGTAATGGATGACAAGCATTTGGGGAGGTTTTTGTCTGATCATGCACCAGTACTGATGGTTGTGCTATGGGGATCTGATGCTAATGTGTCTCGTAGTTGGCGTATGCCTCCCTCGTTTTTGATGGAGGCTGGCTGTCGTGAGAAAATGGCGGCGGCCCTTAAGGACTATTTGGATTTGAAATGGGGTACGACTAACTCAAGGGGCACGGAATGGGATGCCATGAAGGCGGTCTTAAGGGGAGTATGTATCGGCACTGCATGTGGGGTGCTCAAACAAATGGAACAGGAACTTATAGATTGGGAAAGTGAACTGGAGGTAGCACAGCACAAGACACCGGTAACTCCAGAGGTTGAGCAAGAGCAGCTTCGGCTGTTTAAGAAGGTCAGTAACTGCTGGGACATGCTAGACAAGGTTACCCTTAGATCGTATAGACAGCGTCTCCATAGGAAGGGAGACAAGTCTGGTAAATTGTTGGCATGGCTCCTTAAATGGGAGGTTGACTCTCCGCCCATCCTCTGTATTAGGAATGTGGAGGGGATACAGGTTACTAATCGCAGAGATATTTTTTGGGTATTAGTGGAGCATTTGCAGGTTGTGTCCAGGGCTGGTCCTCCTGTCTCGGATGTTAGCTTAGGTGAGTTTCTGAAGCGGATGAGACTTCTGTGGCTGGACTGTAGAGAGAGCCTAGAGGCTGAGATAACAGTTGAAGAAGTGGGTGTGGCTCTGGAGGCGTTGTTGAAGTCTAAATCACCTTGTGGGGACGGTTTCCCGATTGAGTTGTACCAGACGTTTCCTCTCCTTCTGAGGGAGAGGTTACTGGTGGTGTTTGAGGAAACTCAGGATCAGGGTATTCTTCCTGAGACCATGCAGCAGGGCGTTGTCTGTCTAATGCTTAAGCCTCGGGGGGATCCTGATGACCCTTCCTCATATTGCCCGCTTACTATGCTCAATACGGATGTCAAGATTCTGTGTAACATTTTGGCTACTCGGCTGCGTGGAGTTATCTGGGGTCTGGTACATGAGGATAAATGCGGATTCATATCCGGTCACAGTACGACTTACAACTGACACCTTTTTGGCACACGTTTTACATAAAACAACGGGGACAGTAGACGATTTGGTATTAGTATCGCTGGATCTAGAGAAGGCTTTTGACACTGTGGAGTGGGGGTACTTATTGGCAGTTCAGCAGGGAATGGGATTTGGCCTTCAATTTTGTGCTTGGGTTCGTTTGTTGTACACTACTCCCACTGCACGTGTTTGGGTGAGCAGAGAGCTTTTGGATGTTTGGACGATTGGTAGGGGAACCAGGCAGGGATGCCCATTGTCACTGCTTCTCTTTGCTTTAGCAGTGGAACCGCTGGCGGCCTGGCCCGCGTGAGGAATTGGGGCCCTGGGGTATTCAGGTGAGACAGGTCACTCATATCGTCTCCCTGTATGCCGATGATGCGTTGCTATACCTCCGAGAGCCACACATCTCGGTCCCACTGTTGTTAGAGTTGATAGAAGAATTTGGGGCTGTATCTGGTTTACGGGTGAACAGGAAGAAGTCACTGCTGTTTCCTCTAGGATCACTATGTGATGCCCCGCCAGAGGATCTGCCTGAGATGGAGCTCAGGTGGGAACTTGAATGTTTTCGATATCTGGGCATATGGGTTACACATACGGTGATGGCACATCTGACACACAATGTGAAACGGGTGGCGAAGGGTTTTGAGCGCTCTGTATCGTTCTGGAATAAGCTGCCTCTATTCATGATGGGAAGGGCGGCTGTGGCCAAGAGGGTATTCTTGCCGCGGTGTCTCTACCTGGTCCAGAATTTTTTGTTTCCATTGATGGCTCGGCTTTTTAATCATCTGGATAGCTTGTTGATTTCCTTGGTTTGGGCTGGCCATCGTAACAGGGTGGCGTCGTCCACGCTGCAAAGGGATATGGAAGACGGAGGCTTGGCACTCCATACTATTACACTTTCCTCCTATGGGGCTCATTTACAACATGCTACTAAGTGGATGACGCAGATGGATAATTGGGAAAAGTGGCTATTCGCTGGCATGTTGGGACATGAGGCACTGGTGCACGCATTAATGTCGGGTGGTAGGTCGGTGGCTCCTGTCCCCTATCTGGTCAAGAATACAGCTGGGATATGGGAACAGGCAGTTAAGAAAATACTCTGACGTACCCCCTCTGATAGGGAACTGAAGATCTGGAGTCCGGCCCCGTTTTGGGATAGGGATACTTTCATGTCAATGGAGGTTTGGAGAATGGGTGTCTGCCTGGTGGCGGGTGATTTGCATACCAGTGGTTAGTTTATTTCCTTTCAGGAGGTGCGAGATAAGTTTGGATTGAGCACTGGCCAGTTCTTGCAATATGCCAAGATTGAGAGTGTGGTTTAAGAGGTCTGGTCTGGGTTCCTGGTGGCCCCCCTGGCATCAAAGGTGTTGAATGGGTTAATAAATTGGGGAGAGGATTCCCACTTGGTTACTCTGTTTTATAGAGCGCTGCGTGGGGATAGTGTGGGGGTAGAGTGTGCAGTGCATAGGGCCTGGGATCGAGAGCTGGAGAACCCCATAGAAGACGTGGACTGGAATTTGGCACTGTCTCTGGTTCACACAGTCTCTTATAACCACAGATTTAAGTTGTTGCACTTTAATTTTGTACATCGTGTATACATCACGCCTGCTCGGCTTAATAAGATGGACCCGAAAAAGGAGACTGGGTGTCCTCGATGTGGGAAGACAGGTGCCTCCTTTCTCCACTTGGCCTGGGCCTTTAGGGAGGTACAGCAATTTTGATGAGTGGTGGTTCAGAAGTTGGACGGGGTCACTGGTCGGGCTCGAGGCAACACCATTAGCTTTCCTTCTGGGTATCATACAGATACCACAGGGTGGGCACGTCCCATACAGATTTGTGCAGCTTGCTTTGGTGCTGGCTAAGCGAAGGGTGGCTAGGGGCTGGATGGGTACACGAAGCCCATCCCTTCTAACTGCTCCTGTGATGTTTTGGAATGGGGTGTGGCCGAAGAACAAACCATGAGACTGACACATAGGGAAGAAAGGGTGCTGACAGACATAACATCCTGGAATACACTGTTAGAACGCTTCACAGGGGTCCAGGAGTCCAGCTCTGATTGGAGCACGGATGAGGATCCTTGACCGTAGAATGCTATGCTATGCATATAGGTGACAAACAACTGTGGTAATAGAGTAACGCTGGTAAACATGGTGTATGAATAACTTGATTACATATGAGGTCCTTGGGGAGTGGAGGGGTGTAGTTATTGCTGGTCTGATTGAATATGTTCAATTTTGTTGCCTACAGGTATCATCATCCTCTTCCCAGGAGAACAATGGACATTGTGATATCTCATATGAAAATGCACTGCTTGTTTTGGCTTTATTTGAGTTGTTTATTATAACCTCAATAAAATAGAGTTTAAAAAAACAATAGCCAACATTTTAAATTTAAATGAATCCAATGCCATCCCTGCCCTAAACGAAGTTTTAAAAACAAATGCCACTGAAACATTTATTTTATGCACTGATGACTACCAATACTGGCCTAGGATGACTGGCTTAATGGCCCTTTGGAAATCTAAGACACATGCTAAAATAATATTGCACATAGAAACATGTAGAAAACGTACTAATCTGTGCAACAATTTTCCTTTACAAAAGGTCAAAAAATCAATGAAATGCTAAATAAATTATAACTAGGCCCATACTTAAACACCAGGCCACCCATCACCACTATACATTTTTTAATCAAACTAAAGTACAAAGAAATAGTGGTGAATGCCCAAGCAAACAAACAACAACACCCTTATTCAGTATAGTTTTAGAACTTACTTGTGTGATGATTTCATAAAACCAAAGTCCTTAAGTCCAAAGGTATATCTAGGAGACAAAGGGAGTGAATCTTCCACCTCGAAATCCAAGTGAAAAGTGACCGGAGGATAGACAAAGCACTGGGAATAGCCTGCTGGACAGGAACAGGAAGTTGGAGTCTCTGACTCACTTCCTTCCTATTTGGAAAAAAAGATTTCTAAATCTGAAAAACAAATTGCAGGGTCCATTGGAGAAGAACATGTAGTGTAAAAAGCTCTTTTTGACTAGATGTAGTGGCTCTGGAGTAGAAAATCTACTTCAGAAGTGAGTTTACGCTTGCAAACATCCTGTTTGTCCAATGGCGTGGCTGGAAGCAATGTGAGAGGACACAAGGTCTCACTCGCGCTCCTAGCAGCCCAGGAGAATCGTCGCACTTGCGAGAGAGCGCCAAAACCCAATCTTATGAGCGCAAACTATCTCCGCTCTGTGCCGGAGAGCAGAATTCGGGAACTCTGCGCTACTTCACGTAGCGCGGAGTGCCCGAATTCCGCTAACTCCGCCGGCAGAGTGGAGTTCTATGCCCAGGCCTCTGACCATGGAGTTCAGAGAGTAAATGGAAAAAAAAACTAACAATTCTGGGCCTCTCACAATATGTTTAGGCAATAAAACAATGAATACACATTTAAAAGATACACCCCTGTAAAATAAGTAAAAATACACTCTAAGCAAATATGTTGCCCTACTCTACATTTAGAGCTGATTTAAACCTCAGCAACAGTTTGAAAGTGATGAGGTAGAACCCCAAACACTATGCAAGTATTGTCTTCATCCCTTCCTGAAGTGGACACCAGGGCTATGTGTTGCATCTGTCATCAGCACACATTGACACTAAGGTGCAAAAGAGTGTGCTCTTTATTGTGCCTTCCTGACCAATGAGACAAAAAATCTGTCTAGAAATCAACCAGCATGTCATAACAACAAAGGTTCTGCGCAATAGGACTTATTGCAGCGGATTCTGAGTGAAGTGTTTGACTTACTGAAGGGATTTTGAACTATATTGGAAGACGGAAGCAGTACTTAATGCAATCACCAACCCATGAATTGATTGAAATCATTACATTTTCCCTGGATGAGGGAAGAGTGTTACCTTTATTCCGCTCGAGCTTTCTGCAGCTTTTGACCCGTTATCCCATTCAGTGCTCTTGTAGACGCTGGCAGATAGAGACTTTAGGGGTTTGGCATGGAAATGGCTCAAGACCGTTCTCGAAGAGAGAACAAAACAGATCTGTCTCATCCCCCACTCTTCAACACAGAGGGCCATATTTATACTTTTCGACGCACAACTGCGCCAACGCAGTTGTGCGTCGAAAAAGTTAGCGCCGGCTAACGCCATTCTGAAGCGCCATGCGGGCGCCGTATTTATACAATGACGTTAGCTGGCGTTAGCTGGCGGCGCTGCCTGGTGTGCGTGAAAAAAAATGACGTACACCAGGCAGCGCCGGCGTAGGGGAATATGGAGCTTGGGCGCCCAAAAATGGGGCAAGTCAGGCTGAGGCAAAATTATCGCCTCAACCCGATTTGCGCCATTTTTTTCGACTCCCAACCCCCATTGAAATGACTCCTGTCTTAGCAAAGACAGGAGTCATGCCCCCTTGCCCAATGACCATGCCCAGGGGACTTCGGTCCCCTGGGCATGGTCATTGGGCATAGTGGCATTTAGGGGGGCACAAATCAGGCCCCCCGATGCCACAAAAAAAAATAAAAAAATTACTTACCTGAACTTATGGAGGTCCCTCCATCCTTAGGCATCCTCCTGGGGTGGGAAAGGGTGACAGAGGGGGTCCCTGGGGGCATGGGAGGGCACCTCTGGGCTCCTTCCGAGCCCACAGGTCCCTTAACGCCTGCCCTGACCAGGTGCTAAAAACGACGCAAAAGCGGCTGGACGCACATGCCTCGGAGTCAATTTTTTAGACGGGAACGCCTACCTTGCATATCATTAACGCAAAGTAGGTGTCCACGCTAAAAAGTGACGCAAACTCCATGAACTTTGGCGCTAGACGCGTCTAACGCCAGAGTATAAATATGGAGTTAGTTTTGCATCGAATTTGCGTAAAAAAAAACAACGCAAATCCAGTGCAAACGGAGTATAAATATGCCCCAGAGTGTTGAGGAGTAACAATCAATTAAAACAGAGACTCCATTTTAAATATTATAAAGAAAGTTTTTCTGATATATAATCTTTCAACCATACAGGAGTTTTTTTTTTTTTTCTTTTGGATCCTTTTACTTCGTTTATATCCTTAGATTTTACTTAATTTATATCCTTAGAAAAATCACATTCTTGTGACTCCACGTTATTGACTTCCGCAATATCTCTCATCTCCTCACAAACTGAATTACATTGTGCATTAACCATGACCTCTTTATCGGATTTAGTATCATCAAGAATACCATCCATTACAAATTCCTTGTTTTCAATTCACTTGCTCACAACACAGGGAGCATGGCACTTATCTATTCTTTTTAAATTCCACACCCTTCCATCACTCAGCTTTACTGCATTATTCATTATCTCAACAACCTCCAAAGGTTCATAACATTTGCTTTCTTCCTTGGGTACCTTGCCAGGTTACCTTACACATACCCACTGTCTAATATCACATTTTCTAGTAGCATATTTATTATCATACCCATTTTTTCCTTTATATTGCACAGATTCAATTTTCTCTTTTACAGAACTCTCTGACTGGATGCTGGATTTGAACAACCATCCTGGTCTGTATTTCGTTCTAAGATTTCTACCTCTCATTAGAACAAAAGGAGTATACCCAGTTGCCACACAGGCTGTAACTCCATATTCCCACACCATTTTTACTAATTGCATTTCCCAATTGTCTTGGTTACAAGCTGCCCAGTGTATAGTGTTTTTTATGACACAGTTAAAGCACTCAACCATGCCATTGCTGTTTGGATTGCACAAAGAACTAGTTCTGTGTCTAACTACTAGCCTTTCAAAATATTCTTTGTTTGCGTGGGACATGAATTTCACACCATTATCACTTAACATGCTGGTATGCCTTCCAACTGAAACACATGGTCTAAGAATAACAAAATCTCATTGGTGTCCACCTTCTCCACTACCTTATAAAGGGTCATCTGGAGAACATGTCCATGTGCACTAAAATTTACTTTTTTCTCTCCCACCTGGTCCCATGATATTAATGGCTACTTTTTCCCATAGTGATTCGGGTAACCAACAAATACCCATGGGTGGTTTTAATGTTACAAGCGTTTTTTCAGCTGTTTTGCACACCTCACATTCACAAACATAATTCTTAATTTCCATGTCCATGCCTGGCCACCAAAATGATGCTTTAACAGCTTGCTTAGTTCTGACTATTCCAAAATGTGCTTTCGGCTGAGAATTCAAATTTGTTTTAACTTTTGAGAAACTGTCTTGTATTGTATGTTCTGGTTGGAAAATTTGGAACATATTTGGAACAAAACTCCACCAAACCAATAAATGACCTGACCTCTTCTTTACACGTTGGTGCAGGTGCCATCTTAATAGCATAAATAAGTGTTTTCTTAGGTGTGAGGCCATCACTGTTAATTATGTGACCCAAATATATAACAGAGCTCTTAGTAAACGTGCATTTAGTGTGTTCTATAGTCAACCCATGTGCACTGAAAATTCTTAACACTTCCTCTACAATTTTATCATGTTTCTCTGAAAACAAGTATGTCATCTCAAAAGAATTTTGTGCCATTTGCTGAAAAACTGCAGCTGCTGATGCCAAACCAAAAAGCATCCTTCTGAATTGAGAGCAGCCTTGTGGTGTGATAAATGCAGTGAATTTCTTACTGTCACTTGACAAAGGTATCTGGTGATATGCTGCAAATAAGTCAATTGCTGACAAATACTTAGCTCCTTTTAACATAGACATCATTCATTTATCTTTGATAATAAGAATTGATCTACAATAATATTGTTATTCACATGGCGTAAATCAATGAACAATCATATTTTTCCCTTATTCTTATGCACAACTACTATTGGAGAAACCCATTCAAAAGCATCAACTGCCTCAACTACTCCTGCAGCTATCAGTCTTTCCAATTTTGCTGTGACTTAAGTTCTCAAAGAAATAGGTACATTTCTAGCTTTATGAATTTTTTAAATAGCCCCTACCTTGAGTCTAATTTTTTGTTCAAAAACCTTTTAACTTTCCAACTCCATTATTGAATACATTGGGACATTTCTTATCTATGTTAAATAATTATATGGTGCCACACATTGAATCTTACACGGTGGAAGCCATATCCCACGCAGAGGATACTCACTTGCTTCTCACTTTTGATCTCCCTATAAAATCTCTTCTTTTGCTATATGTTTGAAGGAGGTCTTGACTTGATGCTGATTTGCTTCCCCAAAGCAACACTACAAAACCAAGATTCTCTTGTTTGTTAAAGCAAGAGATCTGTGGATCAACGGCAATTGCCCATTTGACATTTCCTCCCTCCACTCTCCAGCTACAACAGCTAAATATTTAGGAGTGAGAACAGATGATAAGCTTCCTATGGACAAAACCTGCTTTGGCCTGCTCCACTCCATTAGGAAATACCTAAATTTACTATCAGTGGAACCCCGTACAGTAGTGTATGCTTTGAATACATCTAGGCTTGACTACTCTGTCTGTATTATATACCTTGGTGCGCATTTATAAGACCAGGAAACTTCAGACAGTCTAAATCACTGCAGCCCAGCTCGTCTTGTGCTTATCAAGAAGGCTATCAGTCTCCTCATCTACTTACAGGAATTGCAGTGGCTTCCCAATAGGAACAGTATCTTGTGGAAAGTCTTAACTTTCATTCATCAAGTTTTCTATAAGGAAGACTCTAACTACCAGATCAGGAGAATTCTCCACTATAATCTCTCTAGAGCTCTTTGGTTGGCCAAGGCTCTGTTTACGAGAATTCCGAAGTTTCGGTTGGTGAGATCAGGAGGTCGTTCTTTTTCGATGCTGACAGGCAAGGCATGGAATTAGCTTTTACTTGCTTTGCATGCTATCCAGTGTGAGGCGCACTTTAAGAAGGAAATAAACTGAATGAACTTACTGTGAGTGGCTGTTTTAATCTTAGCAGACTGGACTTTGCGCTTTACAAATTGCTTCATTCATATATTCATGAAAGGCATTTAGAAGGGTAGAAATAGAATAAGAAGGTTTGTTTTCCTTTACTTTTATAGCATTTCTTTTGGTTTTGGGTGGAAAACTGTGTGTGTAACAGCCCTGCTTTGACTGCCTTTGCCAGGCAAAGCAGATATGTGGCAGCCTTTTGGGAAGATAATCATGGTTATATTAAAGACATGGAGACAAATAATATGTGGTCCTCTTTTATTGCTCCCTTATACTGCAGCAAAAAAGTCAGAACATTAATTTAGAGTTCATTTTTACAACATGCATAAGACTCTGGAACTAGCAGCCACCTTACTTCTTTTTCTTCTTGGAATAGACAGATAACACGGAAACCGTAAATGAATTTCATCCATCCACATACTAATCTCCTCTCTTACAGAGCTGCAGAATTAAGAAGCATCTTTATCCTCAACGGAGCTTAACCTGTAATTGTAGCATGGATATAATCATGAGAGGGATACTGTTAGTCTCTTTGCCTTTGCCTTTGTCAATCAAGATTTTCTTCCTAGCAGGCCACAGAAAATCTTCACTTTGTGTTAAGGTATCCAGGCCAATAATATGCATGCTCAGTTCAGTGCTTTCCATAACATTTCCCACAACAAACAACAAGGTGTTGGATGGAGTGCTTATATTAATTTCAGCCACATTTCTATTTACCAGACCACTCTAGACCAGTGGTTTTTAAACTTTATACTTCTGTGGACCTCTCCTTAAATATTATTGGAAACTGGGGACTAACACTGAATAAATACTGGACACCAGGGACCCCAGCCTAAGCATTTTTGATTATTTTAACAGCAAAACAATGCACAAAAACAAAGACACAAGCCTTTATCAATCAAATACACAAACTAAACTTGTTTTTAATTAATAAATATACAAAAATCCAAATTTAATAGGAAGGCTGGAACTTTTCTAAATCCCATTGAGGCCATTCATCATGCAAACTATATTCTGTCTCATGCACTTGCGTTGCTCCCCCAAATCAATGTGCGGATACTAATTTAATATGTAGCTTCAATTTCAAATTCCTTCACATTTACAGTACGTTTTAACATTTCAATTGTACATTTTGCTTCTTTATTCATTGCACTTTATTAATCTGCCAATGCTATTTAATTTTCTAAGCAGTCACTGCCCCCTCTGTAGGTTTTACAGACCCCCAGAGGTCCCTGGACCACAGGTTAGGAACCACTGCTCTAAATCAATACATCCGCTTCAGAAATCTGTATCTGGCCCCATGTCATGGGCTCAAAGACAACTAATCCTATCAGATCAGGATGTTGATAAAATTGCTAGCAATGAACTGGACAACAGGGTTGTATGACAGAATCACGCATGGCAGAACCACGCATGGCTTAAAAACGAAGTCGGAACCACAACCGCGTCTTTACCACATACGCCTTTACTATACATGCCTTTACAACAAATTTCATTGTAAAAACATGCTTAGTAAAGGAATATGTGGTAACGCCATGCGTGGTTGTGTGATACAACTGCACCTACCACCTCGCCCCACCCTAAAGCCTACGCTGTCCTAAAATCTACCCCACCCTGTCCTCAAACCTACCCAGACCCTCAGCCATCACCTTAAACCCTCAAACCTACCCTGCCTTGTCCTAAAAACTACCCTGACCTTTCACCCTACAGTAAACTCCAAATGCTACCCTAACATGTCCTAAAATCTACCCCACCCTGTCCTAAAAACGACCCCTACCCCACACCCACTCTAAACCCTGAAACATTTCCTGTCTTAAAAACTACGCCGACCCCAGCCCCAAATCCTAAAACCTACCCTGTCCTAAAAACTACCCCACCCAGTTCTAAAAACGACCCCAATGCCCCACCCTAAACCCTAAAACCTACACGGTCCTAAAAACTACTCCACTCTGTCCTACAAACTACCCAGACCCCCTCCCCCACCCTAAACCCCAAAACCTACCCTGTCCAGTCCTAAAAACTACCCTGACCCCTTGCCCCTGCCATGAACCCTAAAAGCAATCCTGGCATGTCCTAAAATCTACCTCATCCAGTCCTAAAAACTACACCAACCCCAACCTCACCCTACACCTTATAACTTGCCCTGTACTAAACACTACCCTGCTCCACCATAACTACACTGACCCCTGGCCCTAAACTAAAACCTACCCTGTCCTAAAAACTACCCCACCCTGTCATATAAACTACCACAACTCTGTCATAACCCCTAAAACCTATTGTGTCCTAAAAACTAGCCCACCCTGTCCTAAAAACTACCTCGCCCCCTGCCTTAAACCCTAAAACCTACCATGCCCTGTCCTAAAAAGTACCCAGACACCTCTGCCCCCACCCTAAACCCTAAAATATACCCTGCCTATACTAAAACCTACCCCACCCTGTCCTAAAAAATGCCCGACCCCACCCTAAACCCTAAAACCTACCATATCCTAAAAACTACCCCATCCTGTCCGAAAATCTATCCCGACCCCGTCCTAAACCCTAAAACCTACCCTATCCTAAAAACTACCCCATCCTGTCCTAAAAACTACCCTGCCCTAAACCCTAAAACCTATCCTGTCCTAAAAACTAATCCCACCCAGTCCTAAAAATTACCCGCCCCCTGCCTAAACCCTGCCCTGTCGTAAAAACTACCCTGACCCTTGACCCCACCCTAAACCTTAAACCTATCCCATGCTGTCCTAAAAACTGCTCCACTCTGCCCTAAAAACTACCCAAACGCCACCAACCGAACCCTAAAACCTGCCCTGTCATGCCCTAAAAACTACCCCAACCTGCCGCCCTAAAACGTACCCTGAAAACCTACCCTGTCCTAAAAAGAACCCTGAAAACCCTAAAACCTTCCTTGTCCTAAAAACGACCCCACCCTGTCCTAAAAACTACCCTGGCCACCACCCTAAAACCTACCCTGTCCTAAAACCTACAGCACCCTTCCCTATAAACTATCCCAACCCCCCACCCTGCCCTAAACCCTAAAACCTACCCTACCCAGTCCTAAAAAACGACCCCACCTTGTCCTAAAAACTACCGCGATCCTCCACCCCTGCCTAAACCCTAAAACCAGTCCTGTCCTAAAAACTACCCCAACTGCCCTAAAAACTACCTTGATCCCCCACGCTAAACCCTGAAACCTACCATGCCCTAAAACATACCCCACCCTGTCCTAAAAACTATCCCAACCCCCCACCCTGCCCTAAACCCTAAAACTTACCTTTCCCTGTTCTAAAAACTTCCCTGACCTCTGTCCTGCCCTAAACCCTAAAACCTACCCTGCCCTGTCTTTCAAACTACCCAACCACATCCTAAAAACTACCGTGACCCACGCCCCCACCCTGAACACTAAACCTTCTCCACCCTATCCTAAAAACTACCCCACCCCCTGCCCTTGGCCTCAATCCTAAATCCACCCTGCCCTAAAACTACCCCGCTCTGTCCTCAAAACTACCCCAACCCCCTGCCCTCAACCCTAAAACCTACCCTGTCCTTAAAACTACCCAACCCTGTCCTAAAAGCTACCCTGACCCACACCCCCGCTCTGAACAGTAAAACCTTCCCCATCCTGTCCTAAAAACTACCCCAACTGCCTGCCCCTGGCCTGAACCCTAAACCCACCCTGTCCGAAAACAAACCCCACCCTGTCCTCAAAACTACCCTGACCCCCGCCCTGAGCCCTAAAACCTACCCTGCCCTGTCCTAAAACCAACCCTTACCCTCTGGCCTACACCCTAAAACCTACCATGTCCTAAAAACTACCCCACCTTGTCCTAAAAACTATCCCACCTTGTTCTAAAAACTACCCAGACTTCGCCCTAAAACTTACCCTGTCCTAAAAACTACCCCACCCTGTCCTAAAAACTACCCTGGCCCCTACCTTAAATCCTAAAACCTACCCCACCCTGAACCCTAAAACCTACCCCACCCTGTCCTAAAAACTAGCCCGACCCCTCACCCTGCCCACAACTCTAAAATCTACCCCGCCCTATCCTTAAAATTCTCCCACTCACCCCAGCCCCACTTACCCGGCCGCTGCTTTCCTCTCCCAGTTTTTCCTGCTGTGTGCCTGAACCATGCAAATGCATGGTGCCTTAACCACACATTAGCATGGTTCAGGCACATGCGTTGTTCAGGCAAGCGTAGTAATGCTTGTGTGACTACACTACGTGTTACTTTGGCCGCAGAGAAAAAAACACTTCACAGATAACAGTAAACATCTGTGATTCAGTGCCAGGATATGGTAAGCATACGCTTTCCAAACTGGCTCAAGAAATCCATTTATGGCCATAGTACAAGAGAATGATCAGTGTCAGGAATAGGTAAGGTGAAAAACAACTGGAAATATAGATTTTATAAAGCCACAAATCTGGGATCTGAGCAACCAACCTGCTTGTGAATCAATCTGTTCCAAATGGGCTCACATCTCCTGCAACCTTACAGAAACATCCCTCTTCAACTTCCAGTTGTTTGAATACCACAAATTCCTCAAATTCCAATTTTCTACCATCTTCCTCATTCCTGAAATGTGTTGAGACTGCAGCATTATGCTTCTGTCCATTCTATACTGCCAAAAGTCCCTCTGTATGTCTACTAGTTGATCAGAGGCCCTCTAACATTTTCACATACCTTACAACTGTGAAAGTGCACATCCATAAAATAATACAACACTTCACCAAGCCCATTACCAAACTCTTCACTGCAAAAGACCCGGCTAATAAAGCCAAAAATGTATGTCTTTTCTCTTCTCTGTAATTGATCACTTCCCTCCCATCTCTCAACGTCATGAACCGCAAACATCCAAGCTGACATCCAAATCTTTGACTAAATCTAGGATCTCTCCAAAAAAGACCTACCCGTTCCACACATCTATATTTTCAAGTACAGAATCAACTCCTCTCAAGCTTCCTGATTCAGCAAATTCAGTTGGAAATACTTAACACCTGCTCTCAGAGGATAGTCTTTCTATCTCTCCAGAGCCTTAATGCAATGGTCCTGAGAACATTGCCTTTATCGCTGATAACAGAAATGTCACCATTCTTTCTAACTGCCTCAGAGATATAATTCCTGCTGTCATTATCCATCTTATCTCATTGCATATCTTCTTCAACGTCTCCTTCAGAAATCTCAACCTGCAATCCAACATTTATAATAAAGAGCCAAAAACTGAGACTTTTCCCTAAATCGTCTATGATCTGGACCACTGACTTTATGTTCCTCCACTTGTTCCTTACCCTTAGCGATTATCAAAATGTAGTCTAAATAAACAATTTGTGAAGCTCCTCCTGTTCACCACCATGACACCACTAGCCTCATTACCTTCGTAAAACACCAAGGTGCTGAAGTTAGTCCAAAGGGACAGCATGTAAATCTCTAATTCTTCCATTTTCACTGAAACATTGGAAAGTCCTAATGCTCCTGAGACACTAGGACTGTTAAATAAGCACAGTTCAGGACTAACAATGTTTACCAATCCCCTTCTGTCAGCATGTACCATAACAGATAGATTCCGTCTATCTTGAAATGCTAATAAGCTTGCCAATAATATTGAACTCTGAGATTTATGACTTGGTTTCATACGTTTGTCCTTTTTTCTACAAAAAATATGTTGCTTTAAATCCTCTCCTTAACTCCTGAACCTTTCATATTGCAGTGTTTTCTAGTCACGCCTCAACCTTTTGGTCAGTCAACCCAGCTTCCCTGGAACTGAACTTAACTTTCTCTAGCTGCTTTGGCACCTAAACAAAGTCTTTATGGAAACCCTGGACTGTCTGCAAACCAGATAAGACTATCATCCAAGGCATAGAAAGATGTCTTCCCCTAAACATAAATTTTTTTGCACTCGGTCTGCATTCCCCACTTGCACTTCAAACTCAATTCCTTCGCCCCATGAAATGAAAACCTGGTGTTTGTTGGTGACACGAAGGAGTCTGCATTTCTGCATGCATGATGTACAGGTAGTCCCTTTACATTGACCACGCAATCTAGCCTGTATGCTTTCAGCTCCACCAAAGACGTTTGTGTTTAACACTCTCCGGATATCTCTTTGTTCCTTCTGACTAGAGTTAAATGTGCCATCATATTTATAAATTCCTCTCCAAACAACATTCCATTTGTTGATGATCCACCCTCAGTGGTAGTAAATACTAATAATTTAAAATCACCTTTCATCAGAATGTTTTTGTTCTGTGTCCATGCTAATTGTGGCATTAGTGCTGCCCAGTAAACACACTGCCCTTTGCAGCCCCTGGCTAAATTTCTCAGAACTGACTGACGTGTATTGTTTTCTTATAACATATGAGTTGATGGATTAAGTCCATCCAACAATCTGTCTTGGCAACTATTTAAACCTTTATCCAACCGTTTTTTCGTATCTTTGCCAGATTGATTTAGGAATGTCAATACCTTTGTATCCCTTTCTGGGGTCACCTTACTTGATAAGGATGGTCTGGGACATTCAGAGTGTAACATGTAATTTTGACCAAACTTCTTTAGACATCTGTGAGAAATTGGGTTGTTGGTTGTGGGGGTCAGGGCCCTTCTCAAGCAACAGCCACGTCCTTGTAAGGGTGAACCACAAAAAGTCGCTAAATTAGCCTGTGCTTAACCCCCTGGTACCTTGGCAGAAACCTTAGTCAGGCTTAACTTCATGGCAATGTGTAAAGTATTTATACATAACACAAACAGTAATAAAGTGAAAACACAATACGAGAAAAAACCAATTTAGTAAAATAGAGTAAAATTTTATAAATTATTTGACCAGAGGACAGGATGCAATGTGTTTAAAAAGTCAAACAAACACTTTTAAGTTTTACATGTCCTGGTCGTGAAAAACTCGTAAAATTGTTTTTCACTACTTCAAGACCTAGCTTTCTGAGAGGATAACATTGGAGATGCCTTATTAGATTTTATAAGTGCAATTTACAAATGAGAAGAGATAAACCGTTCAAGTTGGGTGTCTCTGGATTCACCATTTAAAATTCTAACTTATTGTGAATTCACATTTTAAATTGTAATTATAAAAATGCCACTTTTAGAAAGTTGGCAGTAGAACTTTGAGTTTTGCTCCTAGACAGCTACACACAATGGGAGCTTGGATGTGTTTTGATGGGCCATCCCGGGCAGGATGGGAGGGAGGAACAGGAAGCAGCCTCACTTATACTTGAATAGACTGTGTCCTATCCATACACAAAGGGCATAACGACCCTGCATTATCACTCCAGCCAGCTTGGAGCCAGGGCTGTGGAGGCACTTCAAAGCCACTGTCTAGAGGTTTCTTCCAACTGTCATAACCAGGAAACCAGGGAATAAATACAGGACCTCAAACACCACCGCTCCAGTACACTTCTGGACCTGTGGATACTCTGCCAGGAAGAAGGACTATTGTGCTGCTGAAGGACAGCCACTCTGCTGGACTGCACTCTGCTGGACTATTTATTTCTTTGCTGTGCTGACTTTCTGCCTGCTGCCTCCTGCCTGGGTGAGAAGGACTATACCTGTACCTCTTGAGACAAGAACCCAGAGTGACTCCAAGGGTTAGTTGGGTGGGTCTTGATATGAAGCCTCAGTGGCATAACAGGCTTCCAACAACCTTGTATCTGCACCTGGACTGTGCAATCTGTGAGTCTGCCCTGCCATGTGGTGCCACACCAGTCCTGGTGCACACCTGAGCAGAACCAACTCATGGCTGCTGCTGCATGGATTGGACCCATTGCAAAAACTTGCATCACCTCCACAACCCACATCACCTTCGGAACCTCTGTTCCCCTGGCACAGGCTTTCACCATCAACATCTCTCATTGACAGCAGCCTTGATGACAATGCTGGACGCTGCATCTCAGCCTTCCATCTCATCGGAATGGACGCACCTCCCTGACTGTGTGTTGCATCCCCGACACTGAACTTTACATCGCAAGCCCTCTTGATGGGACTGTCAATGTCAACGCAACAGGACCTTGCACCATAGCCTTGCCGCATCGCATAACTAATGCATCTCCATAGCAGCGCTACACATCTTCAACAGACATCCATGAAATGCTCTGCAAACTAGGAGTAAAGGTACATAGGTTCAGCAGGCCTAACTGGGTCCCTGTAACTGGCCCATGCTCTATCATGGTGTTGGCGCGTCAGACTTTAATAAGTAAACTTACAAAGGGACGTGCATAAGTGGGTGAACCTTTTGATTCGCATTTAAGATGTCCCCACCATATATCTAGTACATACAGATCAATAAACAATAACTAATCAGTAACATCAATAATCAATGATAATCAATAGCATTAGTAATCAATTGGAGTCAGTAATTATCACACCCCATGACCTTTCAGTCACGAATAATCACACCTTTTAGTAAAAGTTTGAATATTTATTTCCCTATATTAACAATGCTAATGTCATGTAAGATAATCTCAATAATAAATGATAAACATACAGAAACAACACTGGCTGTTCAAATCTATGAAAGAAAGGCAATCTAAGCAAAGCTTGAATAATTGCACATTCTAAGGTTACAGTGCTAAGTAACAACAAGAACAATTGTGCAAACGATATCACATACATTTGATTCAGCAAAGAAAAGACATTGACTGTTACTCCATGTAGCGAATTTTCATTAGTGAGGATCCTTATCTAACACCAGATTAGCATTTGCATGTTGGGCTTCATGCAAATCAATTTAGCCAACACAAATTTAGAAAACATCTCAATATGGCTCTATCAAAATAGTGCAGTTGCTACCTAGAAAGAAAAGAAAATAGACATAGCAAACAACATCAGTGATAGCATACCTCTCCTCAATTGGACCGGCAAGCTAAAATAGTCTTCATCATCAGGACATCAGTTTGGTCAGCAAGGCATCAGGATTCAGAATCAAAGTTCAGAAAACGCAAAGTATTTTAAACAGTAAAGTTAAGCAGGTCTTTCAACGCTCAGTAAAGTAATGGCTTTTGGGCAAGAAAGAAAATGGGCAAATGCTTAGGCAAAAAGTAAATGCGCAATGGCAGTTTCTTGGCAGTGCAGTCTGGCTAAGTTAGATTTCCTAAAACTACTTCCCAAGCCCCTATTGGTCAAGGGATCACATGTCCACACTTTGTCCAATAAAACTAAAACTTCAAATCTACAGTTTCTACTAGTACACGGTTCACATGTCGCTGATTGGCTTTTCTTGTAATGTCCTCCTCATCCGGCTTGTCAGGTAACAATATTGTTGCAGCTCATACTCCAGTCAGTATGGTTATTGATCTCTCCTGAGAAAGTCAGTCTTACATACGTTACATTTGCAATGTTGCAGTCGCAAGAACAGCATATTCCAGCAAGCGGTTCTCATGAGAAAGACATTTTAGCTACGAGCACATTTTGGATAGCACAGTAGAAAATCACAATTTAATTCTGTAAGCAGACATTTTATTAAATGGTTAAGAAATACAGCTTGACATGAGGTCGTGCAACTAGGCCAAGACCTCCGCTAAGTTAAGTCTTTCAATTAAAAAGCTAATACATAATGCAGAACCCTTAATATGACATAATACTACATTAATCAAACATAAGCTCCATATTTCATATTAATGAACCATTAATAAGTACACTTTGTGAACAATGGCAGCCACACATGTGGATACATTTTCAAATGCGTGCATTTCCTCTATATTATTACATTATCAACGTCAATCCATTACTCAGAATACATGAATATTCATTCATATTTTTATTAAAATACCTGCTCTAACAATGGTCAGTCTGAATTTGTGACTTTGTGCCAGTCTGGGGCAATCAGACATCCACAGTTGGCACTTTACATCTTTTGGCGCTATTTTTACCTAAAACTTTAAAGTTCAATATGTCAGGTTCTACTAACTGTGTTTTTGTACTTCTGGTCTTGTTTTTTTTTTTTAAAGCAACTCTACTTTTTGAACTCTTCTTTTGTGGTGTGTTTTCAATGTGTTACTGTTCATTGGGCTAATACTTTACACATTGCCTCTGAGTTAAGCCTGACTGCTCTGTGCCAAGTTACAAGGGAGTTGAGCACAGGTTAATTTGGGGTTTGCTGGTGTCTTACCCTGACAAGGATTGGGGTTGTTGCTTGACCAGGGGTCATACCGCAGTCAATCGACAACCCAATTTCTTACATAAAGCCATTGGGGGTGACACTCTGAGATAAAGTCTACATCCTTCAGAAGAACACAGAAGGTTAGCATCTTCCTTCCAATGTATTTCTCTTTACATTGCCTCAATATCCTTTTATACCGATAGCTAAAACCGTTGTCCAATCAAGAGAAGGCGGCACTTTTGTTATATTATTATACAGTATATTGCACATGTTTTGCACAGCTGCTTGACACTGTCCAGATTTTGGTATGTGGCTATGGGCCATTTCGTTCACAAATCACATTGGTGTGGGGAGAGTGAATTGGAGGGTGTGGGTCACCTCAAGGAGTTATTTTGTAAAGGCTATAGGTCTTCTGGTCTTCTACACTAACCAGTTTGAATGACAAGCGTGTAGAGGTTTGTCTCTGCATGAGGGTTTGTAATGGATGTCTGGGTCTCGAGTCCTTATACCTAACCTCTGTCTGTTATTGCAGTGTTTTTGGATAGGGCTAAAGGAACATACAGTATGTCCTTCCTGATGATATTGATTAAGATGTCTTAGAGTGTTCCTGTTGTAGTGTTAGGAATATTCTGTTTCTCACTTTGGCTACACTGTTCTTAATACAGGTTAGAATGAAAATGTGCTGGCCTGAGTTTGATTTTTCTCATCTTCTTGTAGGTAGAAAAGTTCTATAGCTCTTTTACTTCTTTCATTATACGACCCATGGTATTCAGTGTCAGAACACCTTTGTCTTTGTATCCTTTTTGCTGGTGCTTCTCTCTAATCTTGTTTTCCCTTCTCCAAGAATCTGGGAAAAAAATGTGCTTTCCTTTTCCTAAGGCCATTAGTCTCCATGCCCCAACTGCTCCATGTTCCTAAAGGTCTTTGTACGGGAATTGAAGGGTGTAGACAGACACCAAATTACAATATTTCTTTAACTGCTGATCTGAATGTTTTTGGTACAGCACTCTTGTATGACCAAGGTAGATTCAGGAGGCTTTAATAAGATATAAATCTAAATATAGCCCAGGCTGACCATTAGCAATGCATTCTCCCCAGAATAGAGAGATCTACATTGTCCAGATATTCTGCAAGGTCAAGAAGTAAATATAGGAGATTGGTTACAATGACAGGAGGATAGGAAGAGATTAGTGACTGAAAGGCTTATTGGGTCACGCGTAAACCAAGACCTTTCTCCTTTTTTCGAAAAATGTAGTTATATTTATTCATATGTATATACTACACTGGTTGTCCTAGCTCTGATATAGTTATAGTGAGGTCTAAGATATTTTTACTTTCTTTAATAACTTTGGCACTGTTTGATGAATCTGCATGGAACTTTCGAAAGACATTTCACTTACTTCAGCTCATTCATGGAAAGTTTTGCACTGATCCATCAAGCCGGGGCCAAGAAAACTGTGGTTGTCAAAAAAACATAAATTTATCATTTTACTTTCCACATTAAACTTAGCTCTTGATACAGAAAAAACAACTGAATAGAATTACACAAAAGCTGGCATAAAGATACAACTTTATGCAGAAAGTGTGCTTTTTTATTTGGTGAGAATCCATTCAGGTGTATTTGAGAAATTTGCATGAAAAAAGGTGGTCTGTGTGTTCATTATGGGGCTAATCTTCTGAAAAAGCTAGTGATATCTGAACCATTGGATACATACAGAAACTGTAACAATAATTTAATCCCATTGTCCCGGGAGCTTGTTCTCCATCATCCAATGAGGTAACATAGAACACAGAAAGTACTGCAGTACTTTGCAGCGTAATTCACTGGCTAGCTTCAGAAAATGTTATGGCTGGTAGTACAACACCCAGGAGCTCACACCTCGTGTACTCATAATTTTCAAAAAGGAGGTATAAAGGGGAAGTGTGGTGTCACGCTGAGTCCAGGCTCATGAGGCACCAAAATTAAAAACCAATGGTTGCAGGAATCGCTGTACTCCTGTGAGATCCATTGAGGCCCTCTCATGAGCTATCATGGTACTCCCACAGGGTGAAAGCCGCAAAGTTACATGCCATGGTACTGCAACAATATACAAGCTTCCTTTGCTGGTACTGGTACAGGGGCATTGTTACCTCAATTGCGGTGCCAGCAAAAGAAGATTGCATGCCATTGAAATACCATGACATGAAATCCTGCATCTTTGGCACAGGGGGAGTACAAAAGTAACAAAAAAAAGAGGAAGCACACAATACGGATTGGTTGTGCACGTCTAAAGGATGGGTGTAGCAGGGTTGTCCACATGCAGAGAGGTTGGACCTATGGCCTGACCAAAGTCTGAAGTTAGATACTGGTGGGGAGTTTGAAGCAAATCCTGGCTGAAAGCTGTGCCTTTTCAGCCAACCTTAGCTGCATCCAGAAGACTGTGGAAGTGTGTCAGCAACAAACTTGCAACATTGCGGGATATGGATTAGTTCATCATTTATTCATTAGCCTGTGAACATCTGTGATAAACGCATGTGGAATGAGTTTGGAAGCGCAAGGAATCGCAGGTGTTTCTGTAAACTAACCCATTCTACGTTGTGCATCTATCATTCAAAGGGTACTGTTTCAGTGTTTTTTGCTCAAGACTTCCGGGTGTCTTGTGAAGTGTTATACTTTAGAACCCGTTTTCGCAAGCAAATTCCGTTGAATACTCAGGCTTCTAGTTCATTTCAACCATGAGAACTATGAGAACAAACAGGTTTTCTTTCTGGTCCTGTTGTCGATGGGAGATTGCTTGAAGGGCAGCTTAACATTTGTAATGTAACTGTTTATTATCACAGCGTCCCTCTTCCTCTTTCTTGTCCTTAATCATTGAAAGTGCACCCTTTTCTGTGAAACTCGAGTAGTTTACTGCCTCCTGATTACTCCAAAGGGTCAGGTTTAAAAGTTGAAAGTGGTGCCTCCTGTCTTTGCTATAAGTGACTCTTTGTCTGTACGCAAACAGTGAACTTGCTACCCTATCGAGTGTATGCCTTAAAAAAAAAAAAAAGTCCACCCACCACCTCGCCATATCTGGTAGTATGTGAGAATATCAAGAATTAAAATATAGCCGTACATAAATATTGTGTCTTCAATATCGTTTACAAAAGTGTCACCCTACAGGGTGTAGATTTTTTTATTGTTAACACCAATCATACGATTGATTTGTAAACAATGTTTAGAACACAATATTTACGTCAAATGATATTCTGACATCAATATTCTGGTACCACACCTTACAAAAAGGTACCTTTATAGAACTGTTGCTTGTATGCAGATATAAGACTCCCTACACAAGTCAACACATTGCACAGAACGACACCCTGACAAGTAGTTGAGAGGTAGCCATGTTTCATGCAATTCGGCGCTTCCTATTAGGTCATGTTTCAGCTGCTCTTGGTCTTCCACTGTTTGCATTGACATAGACATAGGGTGGTCCTTGCTGCTCAGCCAGTTCTTATGAAGGCTGTTGCTCTCAGTATGAAGCTAATTTCAAAAGATTGGTATGTTCAGCTACTTCCATATTCAGAAATCTAGATGACTTTTCACTATGAAATCTAAGGCCTTAAAACCTCCATATTTTTTTCTGTGCAATCCTGATTAATTCGGTTTGGTGATTTCGGCCTTCAAGTGCACTCACAACTTTTTTAGTACTGTAGAAAGCCTTGAGGAGAGTCTGCAACTGCTAATTCTACCATATTCAGTTTCCACAAAGGTTTCTTCTTTCCATTCATAGCCATACAACATTTGCTTTCGATTATTGAGCTCTACAAGGTGATGTTGTTGGTCCATTGCCCAGGGCACTCTTAAAATGTCTGCTTTTCAAAGCTTGTTTTTTTTAGCAATCAATTCAGCAAAGTTGAGGGAAAGTGGGTTTCGGCTATCTGGGCACCATTAGGTCCACTTCCAAGGTCCAGGACTGGAGGAGCACCATTTAGAAGATCAGGATTCACCCAGGCTGGGTCCAGGTACTGATTAAAGATGGAGGAGACTTTTCTGTCTCTGAGGATTTGATCAGGAGACCCGTTAACTATCCCTTAGAGTCCCCCTGATAGTTCTGGGTTCAAGTAGTGGAAGAGGGCTCAAGCAGTAGGGTAAGCCTCTAAGGGATCAAAGCAGGGTTTAGGCAGAAGAGCAATCCTTCTAGATACAACAAAGCACCCTTCTGAAGTACAGAGTAGTCCACAGCAATAAGGAGTCCTCTGAGAGTCCTTAAATAGGTCCAGAAAGTAAACTGAAGAGTGAGTCTGAGCATTCTATTTTTATACCTGTTTCCTTCTTTGAAGTAGGAGAGTTTTCTAGATAATTACTTTTAAGGTGCTTGTAGTTTCCTGTCTCCCCTGCCCAGTTCCAGCCTGTCTGCAGACACAGTGCACTGGTGTCATCATTTTTGTAAAGGTAAGACATAGCCTATTGAATTTCAAGTAGGGCTGTGTTTCCAGCTCCACCCCACTCCATCCTGCCAGTGATGGCCCATCCAGTCACACCTAAACCCTTTATTGTGTGGCTATCCAGGAGGAATAAATAAAGTCCAACTGCTAAATGCACCCAATCATGTGACCCAAGAGCAGGCTGCAAGCACCAATACAAAGGGCAGGAAAATGGCAACTTTCTGAAAGGAGCATTTTCAACATTGTGACTTAAAATACTACTTTGCCATCAAAGAGTAATTTAAATCACAATTTCTCAGACACCAAACATTAAAAGTCCTTCTTGCTCCCAATGAAATGTTAGTGCTTATTAAATGTAATAAGGCAATCCACTTTCATCCTATGGGACACACAGTAAAGAAAAATGAACTACCAACACATGTAAAACCTAAAAGTACATGTTCATTTTTTTACTTACAAGGCACCCTGCCCTATGGGCTGCCTAGGGCCTACCTTAAGAGTGACATATGTAATAAAAGGAGAGTTTAAGGTGGGGAGGGGATTATTTTGCCAAGTAGGATTGGCAGTTTAAAACTGCTTTGAGGCTGCAATGGTAGACCAGGTACATGTTTTAAAGGGCTACTTAAGTGAGTGGTGCAATATGTGCTGTGGGCCCACTAGTAGCAATTAGCAATCAATTTACAGGCCCTGGGTATATGGTATATGTAAGAAGATGGCTCTCTATATAATGCACTAAAAAGAAGTACACCATGCAGAGAATCCAGTGGATCCCCAATAGGTTTGCAGACGCAAAAGTAGATAGGATGAATGCTCTATTTTCTGGTAGGGTGGGTGAGCAGTTAGAGGGTAGTACTAATCATTTGTTGTACTCACAGAGGCAATAAATGAGAAACACAATCAAAGAATTGGTCCGAGACCAAATTAGAAAAATAACACTTCTGTTTACATATGTTTCAAACCCAAGAACTTCATCACAAGGGAAGCACTTTTTCAAGCATAAATACTTTTCAGATTCAAAAATCAACACAGTGCAATTCTAAGAGTTTTTTAATGTTAATCAATGGAGGAAAACAATTTTCAGCAAACATAGGGTTAACAACGACTTACGAGGCCAATCTCATAGAGTTTAGGTAAGTACAGGGCACTAATCAGAACTACAGCCGGGTGCAGGGATGCAGTAAAGCCTCAGGTGCCAATGGTTTTCAACGGGAGTTGGACCTCAGGACAAACATGCTATAGGCTCTGGCTAGGAAGCCAGTTGGTGACAACAAGCAGGTAGGTTGTAGACTTTGGGTACTCAGGAACGTAGGTGCACCTTTGGTTCTTTTCTCCAGGGCCCAGGTACGACAGATACATTGGTGTCCTTAGGCGTCAGGTTTCTTCATCCAGGAGTACTCGTGGTCAAGTGGGTCCTGTGTGTTGAGGCTGCAGGCATCGTCGGCAAGTCTAACGGGGGGACCCATGCTGGACACGAGCTCAGAAGAGCCAGGGGACATCATGGGCACCAGTGACCCACCTCAGATGGGGTCAGGGGTGAAGGTGTCATTTTTTTCTCTCACTACAAGGCTGCGGAGAGGGGCCTGTGTGCAGAGACTGCAGGCAACTTGGGGAGGCCCAGAGGGGTGAAACCTGAGTGGACATGGACTCTGGACAGCTGGAGGACCTTGCTGGCATCATTGGTTAGCTTCTCCTCAGGTCACAGACATCGGGTGCTGTTCAGGAGGCTGCAGAGTCCTTTCTTGAGATTTTGTTGCAAAGCAGATCCACTGCTCATGGGAGTCTGAATCTTTCTGGAAGGCAGGCATTTCTATGGGGTGTCTTGGAGGCACAGCTGCAGGATGAGTAATCTTTTTGGACAAAGTCCATTGGGGTCAGCGGCAGGCAGGTGAGGCTGGTACTAAGTCAGCTGCTTCTTCTTTTGCTCTTCTGTGGGTGCGACTTCTTTGTGTTCTTTGCTTTTTAGGTCATTAGGATCTGAGTTCTGGGTTCAGGGATGCCACCTAAATACTCAATTTAGTGGTGTTTCAGGGAGTGCCAGGCAGTAGCCAATGGGCTCCCCTCCTTTTAGGGTGACTACACCCTTTCTATGATTACTTCCGCTGGGAAGTGGACATAACCTTAACCCTAGTTGCTTAATTCCTTCCAAACAAGAAGGAGGAATTTGAAAAGTGATATCCACTTCAGCTCGTCCACCTTAGGGGTGGGACTGGCATGAAGTGGGCACACTTCCATTTTAGGTGACTTTAATTTTTGTCTAGAGGATCTCAGTAAGAAGGATACTGCCGCCCTCTATGGCCATTGTCAGACCTTTGGCCTCAAACAGTTGGTAAATGTTCCAGCACATTCTGCCGGACATACACTTGATGGCATTTTCATTATGTCATGGGCCTTGATCTAGTTACTTGTCAGGAAGTAACCTGGTCAGATCACAGGGCCCTTAATTTTAATTTTCCCTTGCCATATTCTAAACCTACAGTCCCCACTAAATTGCATCCTATAGTTGTGCATGGATGGGGTAAGGCCAATTTGTGTTTGAATTTTCATCATCCTTGATGACTCCCCCATCCACCTCGGGCAATGGGGCTGATGGATTAGTAGCTGCCTATAATGACTGGCTACATACAGCGATAGATAAAGGGGTTCCTTTGATTAAACTAAAGCCTCTCGGAGTACGTCCTACAGCCCCTGGATTCTCAACAAAGCTTAGGGAGTTAAAGGCAAAGTGTAGAAGGCAGGAAAGAATATGGAGAGCCTCTTGCTCACTTGATTAGAGAGCCATATATAAGAAATTCATTCTTGAATATAAGGAGCTGTTTAAGGTTGAAAAAGCAGCATATTTTGCTGACAGAATTCACGAAGCTGAAAATTCAGCCTATGAGCTTTTCCAGACAATACAGCAATGTAGTAACGGTACCTACGGCTCAATTAGTATCCCCTTTCCAAGATCGCTGTAATAGTTTAGCCTCCTTCTTCAAGACCAAGGTTGAATTTGTGTATTAGGAGATTTCCTCCCTGTGAAGGTTCTAAGTGATGTCACTATTGATTCAGATCAGTGTAACTCCTCTGATTTGTCTAATTCCGATACCAGGTTTGGGAGTTAGGTTGTACTCCCCTCACTGAGTTTTCAGAGCTCTCGTCAGAACGGACAGCGGGGCTCTTTGTTCTCACTAAGTCGGGTTCTCCGGCCAATAGATGTCCTGCAAAGCTGTTTCACAAACTAGCGGTTCATATCACCCATCCTCTGGCCTCTTTTTTTAACAGCATTATGGGCATAGGCTCTTTTCCTTCGGATTGGAAAAAGGCATCTATTTTACTACTTTTGAAAAAGCCACCTTAGACCCTTTAAGAAAAATTATCAGCCTATCACCCGACTACCTCTTCTAACAAAGTTTTAGAAAGACATCTCAATCTTGTCCTAACTGTAGATGAGGCGGAATTTGGCTTCCGCACAGCTCATAGTACAGAAATCGTGCTCCTCTCAGTTTTGGAAGAAGTCAGAGACATCATGGACAAAGGTGGGAAAGCAGCAGTGGTCCTATTGGACCTGTATGCTTCTTTTGATAGAGTTAATCATTCCATCTTAAAGCAACGACTGAGAGAAATCGGGCTTGCAGGCCCAGCCCTGATGTTATTAAGCACCTTTTTAGGTGATAGGGAGCAGATGGTTGCCATGGGAACTTTTACTTCCAAGCCTTTTTCTCTTCCTTGTGGAGTTCCAAAGGGATCTTCACTGAGCTCCACTGTATTTAATAACTATATAGCTCTACTTTCGAACCTTATTAGGGACTTCGGATTTGTGGCCATTTCATATGAGGATGATACTCAAATTATTGTGTCAATTACGGGTAACATCAAGGAGACTCCTTCCTGTTTCAAAAGTTACATGACAGCTATTGTTAGGTGGATGAGCGAGCACTATCTAAAATTGAATCCGGACAAAATGGAGGTCTTATTCTTTGGCCTTGATGAAAAACTATGGGGAACTAATTAGTGGGCCCACTGTTTAGGACCACCACCCACTCCAGTTAGCAAAGCTAGGAACCTGGGTGCCAAGTTTGACTCCAGGCTTACCTTCGCAGAGCACACAAACCAGCTGACATCCTCATGCTTGTTTATCCTGATATTGAGAAAAAAAGATCCTTCCTTATCTTCCTGGTGACTTACAGAAAACAGTGGTCACTGCACTTGTGCATGTTAAATTAGACTATTATTATGCCTTATACGTCGGGTCCTGATTGGTATTCTAAATAAACTCCAGGGGATTCAAAATGCGGCAGTTCGCCTGTTAAAGAAATTAAAAAAAACATGAGTTAGTCTCCAAAGCCAGGGAAGATCTCCAATGGCTTCCACTCCATAAAAGAGTGACTCTCAAAACCCTCTGTATCACCCACAATCTTTCTATTCTGTTAGTCCAATTCCTTTGAAGAATAAAATTGTCTGGTATGTTCCCATATGGTCTCTTAGATCTTCGATGGCCAATTTGTTAGCTACTCCTAGAATTTTAAAAACTTTGTTAGAAATGGGGTCTTTGGTTGACAGTCAGGTTACCCCCTGTTCAAGCAAGGACCCTCACTCTAGTCAGGGTAATAGAGAATCACCCTCAGCTAACCCCTGCTTACCCCCCTGGTAGCTTGGCAGAGCAGTAGGCTTAACTTCAGAGTGCTAGGTGTAAAGTATTTGTACCAACACACACAGTAACTTAATGAAAACACTACAAAATGACACAACGCCAGTTTAGAAAAATAGGAAATATTTATCTAAACAAAACAAGACCAAAACAACAAAAATCCGACATACACAAGTCAAGTTATGAATTTTTAAAGATTAAACTCAAAAATAGCGCTTAAAAACAAAAATGCTTCGATGAGATGTTAACACGGCGTCGTGACGGAGTCGTTCCCAACAAGCCGACACCAGCGGCGCCGGACACGGAGTCGTGTAGACCCCCAAGTACAGTACCTTTGGTGAAGAGTGAAAACAAGCCAATGCGCGAAGTCGGGAATCGCGGCGTCTGTGCGAAACGTTGAATCCGTGCACTTCGAGCGGCGTCGGTCACAACGTGGTGCGGCGACTTCCACGGAGTCGCGGACTTCAGCGGGGCTGCTGCGGCGTCGGGCCTGCGAAGAGCGTCGCGTTCCAGCGAAGGTCACGGCGTCAGGTGCAGGCGGCGTTACCGGATTCAGCAGCGGCGTCGGTCCGAAGTCGTCCGAAGTCGATTTCCTTGGATTCCACCAGCTTTCCTTTCAAGGGCCCAGGGACTGGATAGGGCACCACTTGTCGGGGCAGGAGTCTCTCCACAGACTCCAGGTGCTGCCAGAGAGAAGTCTTTGCTGTCCCTGAGACTTCAAACAACAGGAGGCAAGCTCTAACTCAAGCCCTTGGAGATTTCTTCACAAGATGGAAGGCACACAAAGTCCAGTCTTTGCCCTCTTACTCTGGCAGAAGCAGCACTGCAGGAAAGCTCCACAAAGCACCGTCACAGGCAGGGCAGCACTTCTTCCTCAGCTATCAGCTCTTCTCCAGGCAGAGGTTCCTCTTGGTTTCAGAAGTGTTTCTAAAGTCTGTAGATTTGGGTGCCCTTCTTATACCCATTTTAGTCTTTGACGTCACCTTTCTTCAAAGGGGACTCACACCTACTTGTGAAATCCTGCCTTGCCCAGGCAAGGCCTCAGACACACACACTAGGTGGTTGGAGCCGGCATTGTCAGAGGCAGGCACAGTCCTTTCAGATGAGAGTGACCACTCCACCCCTCCCTCCTAGCAGAGATGGCTAATCAGGAAATGCAGGTTACACCCCAGCCCCCTTTGTGTCACTGTCTAGTGCGAGGTGAAAAACAACCCAACTGTCAAACTGACCCAGACAGGGAATCCACAAACAAGGAAGAGTCGCCGAATGGTTTAAGCAAGAAAATGCTCACTTTCTAAAAGTGGCATTTTCAAACGCACAATCTTAAAATCAACTTTACTAAAAGATGTATTTTTAAATTGTGAGTTCAGGGACCCCAAACTCCACATGTCCATCTACTCTCTAGGGGAATCTACACTTTAATCATATTTAAAGGTAGCCCCCATGTTATCCTATGAGAGAGACAGGCCTTGCAACAGTGAAAAACGAAATTGGCAGTATTTCACTGTCAGGACATATAAACCACATTACTATATGTGCAACCTTATCCATACACTGCACCCTGCCCTTAGGGCTACCTAGGGCCTACCTTAGGGGTGCCTTACATGTAAGAAAAGGGAAGGTTTAGGCCTGGCAAGTGGGTACACTTGCCAAGTCGAATTTACAGTGTAAAAATACACACACAGACACTGCAGTGGCAGGTCTGAGACATGATTACAGAGCTACTTATGTGGGTGGAACAACCAGTGCTGCAGGCCCACTAGTAGCATTTGATTTACAGGCCCTGGCACCTCTAGTGCACCTTACTAGGGACTTACTAGTAAATCAAATATGCCAATCACGGATAAACCAATTACATACAATTTACACGGAGAGCATATGCACTTTAGCACTGGTTAGCAGTGGTAAAGTGCTCAGAGTTGAAAAGCCAAATGCAACAGGTGAGAAAAAAATAGGAGGCAGGAGGCAAAAAGACTGGGGATGACCCTGCATAAGCAAAAGTCCAACACGACCCCCCTACCAGCCTAAAGCCAGGGGAGAACAATCAATACCTTGATGTACTTCCCTGATTGGGGCGATAGAACAAGGACCCAGGCCCACAACAGCAGGGGCATGTTCCAGTTCTACACCTTCCTGACTCCAGTTGGATCCCTCTGTCCATACTCTCAGGGCCCACTAAGCTAACCCATGGGGAACCCTTCTCCACATCTGCAGACACCATCTGTGCAGCACCTAACTTTACTTTGCTCACAGATGTATTGCAATGGGCAGATAGTACCACCAGGGCCAACACAGTGGTGTTGCCCACTCCACCCCCGGGGTGTGACTCTCGTCCCACCCCCAGGGGCAACTCTGTCCACCAGGACAGCAAGCCACAGTGGCCCCAGACAACTGTCAGGGATGAGAGCCCGACCTCAGGCCTCTCCAAGCACTGTGACTGTGGAGAGAGGGGGGGAGTAGCCCCATGTGCCTCACACCCTTTGACCACTCTCCCTTCCACCAGGTCAGAGAAGATAACCTGACCCTGGTCCTCCCCTCTGGGGCTCTGTACCCTCCCTCCAGGAGCGGCACCCCCAGAGTAAAAAAATGTCAGGGTGCTTGTAGAACCAGTCCTGCACAATTCTTCCACCAGTGCAGGGATGTTAACCTGCACCTGATCCTCCAGTCCAGGGTCTGCACCCACAGACTGGACCACTGCCTGGCAACCCAGGAATTCCTGGGGGGCATACCTACCCCCCACCAGGTCAGAGTTTACCCTCTGAACCTGGTCATCCAACCCAGAGTCACCACCCTGCTGTTGAACCACTGCCTGGCGCACCAGGACTTCCTTGGGAGCACACTTACCCCCCATCAGGTCAGAGTTTACCCCCTGAACCTGATCATTCAACCCAGATTCACCACCCTGCGGTTGAACAATTGCCTGGCACACCAGGACTTCCAGGGGGGCACACTTACCCCCCTCAAGGGACACACTGTCCCGAAGGGCCACACAAGAGTCTGGCTGGCACAGGTCTCCTGACCTCTGCCCATCTGACAGAGTCAGGATTCCCCCCAACCCAGAAATGGTCTCACCAAGGTCATTCCTGGGGGGCTCTGCTCTCAGAGCTGACACCTGACCCTCCAGGTTCTCCACTGGGGTCCGCAACCCCCTCTCAACCCTCTGTCTGGACTTTTGCACCCACTCACTAGGAGTGGTACTGCCAGACACCAGAACTGGTGGGACGCTGGCTACAGCCACCCCCCCCCCAAGTTCTCCTGACACTGTGGGATCTCCCTCAACAGATGGCCCTATGGTACAGGCTAGGCTCCCCTCCTGGTGTTCCCTCATGGAACCCTCCAGGACCTGGGACCGGATCTCGGGCACCTTGGACCTCAGCCCATCCCCATTCCCTCTCCTCAGAGACTGGACATGGGGTCCCTCACCCATCCCACTACACTGGGACCTACCTGGGACACTACAATCCTTCCCTACTTCACCTGGTTGGGAAATACCTAGACCACTCCTCTCAGGAGCCCCCCCCAAATGCCTCTTCAGACTCTCTGGTACTCACCAAGAGGTCTGCCTCCATTGTAAGCTCCCTGGGGTCAGAGAACTCACACTCCACCTGGTGTTGGTGTAGCTCTGGAAAATAAGGACTAGACATATGCTCTCCAGCAATTACATCACTCAGCCCCTTACATGAATTAACCAAAGTACCCTTCACCCAACCATCCAATGACTCTGCTTTGAAAAAGCACCCCACATCACCCTCCTGAGACTGGTGAGACAGTACCTGACTGTCCCTGACACTCAACCCACACTCTTCTGGGATGTCTTCACACTCCATAACCAGGACTTCTACCTGGGGGGAACCCCTCTCACTGTCACTCTCACCTAGAGTCAGTAGAGTGTCCCTCCCACCAGTAGGAATATGACTCCCCATGCCAGTTCCTCAATCCACCTCAGGGACCCTGTGCATCACTGGAGCTACCTCATACCCCTGAACCTCCTGGTGTGTGTTAACTCCCTCCTTCAAGTAGGGCACCACATCTCTGGGAATGTGCACTTCTTCAGCAGCACTAGATATAAAATTGTTGCTGCCACCATTCCAGCTGGATTCAGCCCTCATGACTTCCAGCTCCTTCATTTTGAGCTCATAAGCCCAAATCCTCTTTTTGATCTCTAAGTCTCTCCTCCTTTCTTCCAACTCCTTCTCCCTTTGCATCCTCAACTCCTTGAACCGGCGAGCCCTCTCTGCCTGTCTGTCCTGTAACTCTTCAGGAGTCAGACCCTTGGATGACACCCTGCTACCCCTCCTGGGGACCCTCCCCCCAGGCGTAACAGGTACCTCCACTACACCACTGTGTATCCTCTGCACTTCCCCACCCACATTCTCCTCCTCTGTGTGCCCTCCAGCCTTCTTGATTGTCACCCAGGCCCTCTGTGCCTTTTGCAGCTCCCCCTCCCTGGAGGAGCTCTCAGTGGGACAGTCAAGATCTTTAAGGAACTGTTTCAATTTAGCAACTGAGTACTCCTTCAGTTTCTCTATTTCAAACACAGCTCCAGCTGTTGCATCTCCAGATTGAGACATGATGGTCACAAGTGCAAAGTTCCAAAGGCAGAAAATAAGTTCCCAATGAAGTAAAAAGAATCAGTCAAGGGATCATCAAAATAATGGAAGTAGAATAAAAAGAGTCCCAAAGAGGAAAAATCGAAGATCACCAAACAAGTAGTATGTGGTCACGTAGTGGTCTGAACTCAAAACAGTAGTGTACACTTAATCACTGTATGTCAAGTACAAATACAAGTCCAAATCCCAACCGCTGATCACCAATGTTAGAAATGGGGTCTTTGGTTGACAGTCAGATTACCCCCTGTTCAAGCAAGGACCCTCACTCTAGTCAGGGTAATAGAGAATCACCCTCAGCTAACCCCTGCTTACCCCCTTGGTAGCTTGGCAGAGCAGTAGGCTTAACTTCAGAGTGCTAGGTGTAAAGTATTTGTACCAACACACAGAGTAACTTAATGAAAACACTACAAAATGACACAACACCAGTTTAGAAAAATAGGAAATATTTATCTAAACAAAACAAGACCATAACGACAAAAATCCGACATACACTAGTCAAGTTATGAATTTTTAAAGATTGAACTAAAAAATAGCGCTTAGAAACAAAAATGCTTCGATGAGATGTTAACACGGCGCCGTGACGGAGTCATTCCCAACAAGCCGACACCAGCGGCGCCGGACACGGAGTCGTGTAGACCCCCAAGTACAGTACCTTTGGTGAAGAGTGAAAACAAGCCGATGCGCGAAGTCGGCAATCGCGGCGTCTGTGCGAAATGTTGAATCCGTGCACTTCGAGCAGCGTCGGTCACGACGTGGTGCGGCGACTTCCACGGAGTCGCGGACTTCAGCGGGGCTGCTGCGGCGTCGGGCCTGCGAAGAGCGTCACGTTCCAGCAAAGTTCACGGCGTCAGGTGCAGGCGGCGTTACCGGATTCAGCAGCGGCGTCGGTCCGAAGTCGTCCGAAGTCGTCCGAAGTCGATTTCCTTGGATTCCACCAGCTTTCCTTTCAAGGGCCCAGGGACTGGATAGGGCACCACTTGTCGGGGCAGGAGTCTCTCCAGAGACTCCAGGTGCTGGCAGAGAGAAGTCTTTGCTGTCCCTGAGACTTCAAACAACAGGAGGCAAGCTCTAACTCAAGCCCTTGGAGATTTCTTCACAAGATGGAAGGCACACAAAGTCCAGTCTTTGCCCTCTTACTCTGGCAGAAGCAGCACTGCAGGAAAGCTCCACAAAGCACAGTCACAGGCAGGGCAGCACTTCTTCCTCGGCTATCAGCTCTTCTCCAGGCAGAGGTTCCTCTTGGTTCCAGAAGTGTTTCTAAAGTCTGTAGATTTGGGTGCCCTTCTTATACCCCTTTTAGTCTTTGAAGTCACCTTCCTTCAAAGGGGACTCACACCTACTTGTGAAATCCTGCCTTGCCCAGGCAAGGCCTCAGACACACACCAGGGGGTTGGAGCCGGCATTGTCAGAGGCAGGCACAGTCCTTTCAGATGAGAGTGACCACTCCACCCCTCCCTCCTAGCAGAGATGGCTAATCAGGAAATGCAGGTTACACCCCAGCCCCCTTTGTGTCACTGTCTAGTGCGAGGAGAAAAACAACCCAACTGTCAAACTGACCCAGACAGGGAATCCACAAACAAGGCAGAGTCACAGAATGGTTTAAGCAAGAAAAGGCTCACTTTCTAAAAGTGGCATTTTCAAACGCACAATCTTAAAATCAACTTTACTAAAAGATGTATTTTTAAATTGTGAGTTCAGGGACCCCAAACTCCACATGTCCATCTACTCTCTAGGGGAATCTACACTTTAATCATATTTAAAGGTAGCCCCCATGTTATCCTATGAGAGAGACAGGCCTTGCAACAGTGAAAAACGAAAATGGCAGTATTTCACTGTGAGGACATATAAACCACATTACTATATGTCCAACCTTATCCATACACTGCACCCTGCCCTTGGGGCTACCTAGGGTCTACCTTAGGGGTGCCTTACATGTAAGAAAAGGGAAGGTTTAGGCCTGGCAAGTGGGTACACTTGCCAAGTCGAATTTACAGTGTAAAAATACACACACAGACACTGCAGTGGCAGGTCTGAGACATGATTACAGAGCTACTTATGTGGGTGGCACAACCAGTGCTGCAGGCCCACTAGTAACATTTGATTTACAGGCCCTGGCACCTCTAGTGCACCTTACTAGGGACTTACTAGTAAATCAAATATGCCAATCATGGATAAACCAATTACATACAATTTACACGGAGAGCATATGCACTTTAGCACTGGTTAGCAGTGGTAAAGTGCTCAGAGTTGAAAAGCCAACAGCAACAGGTCAGAAAAAAATAGGAGGCAGGAGGCAAAAAGACTGGAAATGACCCTGCATAAGCAAAAGTCCAACAAACTTTATGGGGTGGCAGAAGTTTCACCTATTTTATGGCTCATCTGTGGAACTCCTGCCTGGTCACCTTAGATGTCAGCCTAATTTGGCAACCTTTGGAAAAACTTCTGTTTAGTCAGCCATAGTTGCTTCCGCTGGATTCATGTTTGGTGTCTTTTTCTCCTTTCTTTTTGTGCAGTTTATGGGTTACTGTTTATTTTCTACTTCTGTCTTTCTCCCCCTTTTCTTAGCTTTTTGATACATGGCAGCCCCTAGATGCCTTTGGGCATTTGTTTGCGCTTTATAAATAAATAAACTCAGACTCCTAAGTTGCCTAACTTTCCTGCCTGTACTGCCACGAAAAGTGGGGTCAGGACAAGGGGGACGGTCATCTCCACCATCTGGAGAGACCTTGGTCACTTTACAAAGCCAGCTGGGCCTTTGAAGCTTCCCGCTCTGGAATGTCAATCCTGCCTCGGTGAGGTGCTAGTGGAGTGGAGGCTTTTGTCTCTGGCCCTTGAGAACACTGGCTCTCACCTTGGGGTGCCAGAAACTCGTCTATGGTGGCTGATCTGGTCAGGACCAGTCAAGCAACCCACTACTAGCTGGTAGGTTTTAAGGGGTGCATTTATTAATAAGTCCCTCACTGGCATCACTCAGGGTTTATTTATCTGAGATGTTTGAGACCAAACATCCCCATATTCAGAGAAGCTATTATGTAGCTGGGAAACTCGTAGTGACCAGTGTTCACATGCATTTAAAATGGCTTCCCTGGGCACTTACTATGTCTGAGTATTGACAAAGACAAAGCAGTGGCATGTCTGCTCATGCAGATATGTCCTCGCATGTAATATAATGCACCCTGTCTTAAGGCTGGAAGGCCTGCTACAGGGGTGACTTACATATATTACATGCAGTGTTAGGGGACATGGCACACGGGCTGTGTACCATGCTGTGTTTTCAATTTAGGAAGCAAAGCACCTTGTCATGCAGCCTGAAACGGCAATCTACATACGGTTGGTGCCAGGTCCCTCAGAGTGGCACAAGTTGTGCTGCAGCTCTGATGGGCCCTCTTCAAGACCCATGACCTAGGTACCAGGGGTACCATTTACTAGGGACTTGCAGGGGGCTGAAGGGTCTTGTCACTTGGGGATCAAGTGACCAGGTGTCTTGTTTTAGGGAAGGAACACTGGCACTGAGGACCTGGTTAGCAGGAACCAGTGCACTTCAGCCAAAGTTGCATCTAAAAAACAGGTAAAAGGAGGGGGGTATTGTAACCAGAACCCAGCTCCCTGCAGTATACCACTTTCCTAAGGACTTGTAAATTAAATATGTCAGTTAGGTGTAAACCAATTTTACTATTTTTACAGAAGTGGGCACAACCACTTTAGTACTGATTAGCAGTGCTAAAGTGCACAGAGTACTAAGAGCAAAAAAAATGAATTCAGCAAAATATGGGGGTGAAGGCCAAATAGTTGGGGGGAAACCACTCTAAGGATGACAGATCTAACAAAGATAATTGGGAACTTGAGCTCTCTTCTCTTTATATTCACATCTGGGTTTCCTACCAGAGCCATTATTGTCATCAGTGCTTTCCATTTCCCCAGAATTTGTTTCTGAGATAATGTCAGTTTCACTTTAGTCAGAAAAGGGGCCTCCTTAACCTCGCCTTCTCTTAATGTCTACCTTCTGCTACCTCCCCCTTTTTGGATACTCCACTGTTAATCTTTCCCATCTTGCTCTGGCCCCACTTCCTGTAATTCCTTTGCCATATTTCTATTTCCTTTTTTTGCCTACACTTTTCTCTTCTAGTGCTTCTCTCTCCTCCGCTCTACTAGTCTTAACTTCTCATTCTTATAATGCTCTAAGTATTGTTATGCTTTTGCAGTCCACTCTATTCCTTGTGACTCTAGATACATGCAACAACTCCCACTTGATTATTTTTTTACTCTCTCTCTCTCGATATATATATATATATATATATATATATATATATATATATATATATATATATGTATGCTGGCCCTCTGTAAAGGGTGCTATCATTCTGTATGTTGTTTCTCGGTCTGGTTTGCTGACATCTTTCTAGCTCAATAGCAATTTATAAAAATGCAAAATAAATAAAACATATAATTTAGACCTTTAGGGACGATTAAGCAGTGCTTAATTTGTAAATAAAAATGTGCAGGTGCCATAAGCTCTTCTTAGAAACTTGCGGCTGCTGCAAATAAATGTGGGTAACGGAATACTGACGCAGTGTAATCCTAGAGCCATCTCGGGCCTCTTTAATCTATTTGCAGCCACTCCCTGCCCATGCAGCTCACTCTTGCAGCTTTCTGCTTTCTTACTTTGTGACGCTTTTTCATTTGTCTCTTCCTCCATCTTTCCCATATATATCTTTTGCTCGCAGTAAATGCTTGAGGCAGAAGAATAAGCGACGGCCCTCAAAAATAAGTGCTGGTACTCAGCACCGGAAACAACAAGCACAAATTAAGCACCGCCATTATGCCTTTTTCATCTGTGAAAACCAGTGCACATTTAGCACATTTACGTGAATAGAAAAAAATCCATTCAGGTATTTGGAGGCATCTTTGCGAAGGTTGGGTGAGTCCCAGTAGCAGTAACCCGTCTTTAAAATTCCTGAGCCATTGAGTCAGATCAATTATTGCTTTAGTATGTGAGCTGGAGCATGGGCCATTATACCAGGTGATGCAAGGGGGGCTGGCGGCATCGTGGGCCAATCACACTGATGCATCCATGTTATCTGTGATGCAGGTACCTTTAAAACTCGTTATCGGTTACAGGTAGGCAACAATACTATACGTGGGTTCTGGCATTGCAGTGTGCAGATCAGAGGTGTATTCAAGTTATGTTTTACTTTTTGAATGGACTTAGATGTTTCACCAGTGTTATGGACGTGCGTGACACTCAAAGTCTTTGTCTAGATCATGGATACTCAAAGTACGGCCCGCGGGCCTCATGTGGCCCCTCTGACCTTTACATGCGGCCCCCTGGCCAACAGGAGCACTGAGCAGCTGTTTGCTCGACTCCACACTAACAGTAAAAATATTAAATAGACACACACTCATTTATTTCAAACTTAAAAGAAAGGAAATAACTAGGGACTCCTGCACTTAACTTTAGAAACACCTTCATTTTTAAAGACATCTTGCAGCATAAGTGTCATAAACTAAGAGTCTCTTCAAAATTAAAAAAGTGTATTGAGTTAACATGCAGAACCTTTTCACCTTAGAACAATTTATTTTATCAGTGCAGTGAGATGTATTCATTTAAAAGTGATAGTTTTCAAACATAAATTTGGAAACATTAATTCTTCCCCTTACCCTGATAACAGCACCAGTAGTAAATTAAAGAGACAAGTCACTTGGTATGTGCACTTTATGGGTAGGCTGGGTTCCTATCATACATGAACAACATTATAGTTTATTAAATGAAACATAGAAGCAGGTTGGAAGCAGCAAATGAAACACAGAAGCAGGTTAGAAGCAGCGCACACGATGAAATCATGTAATTCGAGGTCCTCTCATATGTGATAATGCAGAAAAAGGAGGGGAAGTGATATTAAACAATTGCCTAGGCTCACACAATTTAGAAAAGTGGATAAGCCAGGATTAATTCCAGGTTTTCTGGTTTCCCATTGTTTATTTCAGCCACTAGATGTATATTCTTCGCTTCTCCTACACCTATCTTGCCACCAATCCCTCCAGCCACCCCACCCGACCACCACTGCCCTGGCATTAATGCGGCCCCCGGGCACATCACAGATGAAACTTTTTGGCCCCTGGGAAAATGTTTGTGAGTATCCATGGTCTAGATCTTGAAATTTTTGGGTGTTTAAAGATGTGGATGCGGAAGATATTGAAGTAATTGGATTATGGAGCTCTATTACTGACTTTTAACTGTGCCCATTCCATACCTCTGAAGATTTCTGGCAAACTTGTCTTGACCTCGGTAACCTAGGTAGGATTAATCAAGAGATTATGGGAGGCTGGGTTTACTTATCCCATCAAAAAAGGGGAGGATCATTTGGAATAACAGTTGCATACAGTTAAGACCAACTGGCATGGCCAATATTTATTTTTATAGTCACAGCACTTAATGGAGCATCCTGAAATGTTTCTCCTTTTATCTCGTTTTGCCCTGGTTAGAGGTTTTGGGGTTGGGGAAAGTAAGCAGCTGAGGTTACCACAATGGGACCTGAATCGTAGGTGGAGGCAACTAGTTTCCAGGAGCTCTAGCCATTATGAGAGTGAATGCACATCACGAATTCCGTAACTTTAAATATAGGAATTAGTGTTCAGGTCCCACCTGTTCAAGTACTTGTTACAAATATTGATCGGAAACGTCCTTGTAATTTGACACTTTCAGCAATGGAGGTGGGGTTAATTGCTCTCAAGTGAATCCATCACTGACCCTCACATGAAGGCAACGGAACAGTAATTGCACCTCACAATCTTAATCAAATGCTTGTAAATAAATCATTAGAAAGAGAAAACACGCAGATACCGGGCGCGCTTGATGTTTGGCCACAACAGGAGTGCACGCTTTGAATCGAAAACTGATTTGTAGTTATGCCGATGTAATGGCACATTGTACAAACCACCAGCAAAGGTGTCATGCTGTTACTGTAAATTATCTATAAATTATAAAGGCGTGTTCAAAGTAATGCTACGTATACCAATATATACATAATGCAGCTCGTTCGTTGACCAATTCTGTAGCGTGCACCGCTTTAGACGAACGATGAATATACCAACAATGAAACCACAGAGCGCCAGTGCACGGGTTAAACACAACAAGCATTTGTAACACAATTGGTCTCACGTTTGCTCGAGTTAAAGCTATTAGAGTTGTAAATTCCTAACTGGACTTTTCTTGCCACATAAATTGAAAATGAAAAGTAAAACAGTTGACAAGCGAGCCAATTCAAAGCACCATGGCCGCCATGAGCGTGAAGGAGAGAGACAAAAGGAAAAACAAGTTCGCTCGCAGTGAAACGTATCCGCAAACGTGCAATTCTCCATGTAACAGGGTTGATGGCCGAGGCGGTAACAAAACTGCCCCGAGGAAGGATAAATGTGAAGCATTTACCAATGATAACAAAGGATTTTTGAAAGTCAAGCCCAGGAACGAGTGAAAGTGATGGGCTAGAGGTGTGCGTGGTAAAAGCCCACATGGATACCAACATGTCAGAAAAGCAGGTTTCCACACTGCTATGCTCGACATAAAAAAGGCGTAAAGCCACCAAAAACACCAAGGCAACTGAGACTGACACCAAAGGTGTTGGACCTGCCCCTTTTTGCAGGGTCATCTCCAAACTTTTTTCCTCTTTCCTCCTATTTTTTCTGACCTCTTGCTGTTGGCTCTAGGACTCTGAGCAAGTTATCATTGCTGATCAGTGCTAAAGTGCAGGTGCCCTCCCTTATAAAGTTGGTATGATTGGCTTACACTTAAGTGGCACATTTAATTTACCTGTAAGTCCCTTGTACAGTGGTATCCCTATTCCCAGGGCCAGTAAATGAAATGCTACTAGTGGGACTGCAGCGCTGCTTGCACCACCCACAGAAGTAGCCTTTCAAACCTGTCTCAGGCCTGCTAGTTTACTGCCATAGGGACCTGGCATCTAAATTTACTTTCCAGGCCCAGATATCCCCTTTTACTACATGTAAGTCACCCTAAGGTAGGCCCTAGCTAGCCCTATGTCCAAGGTGCTATGTATGTAGAAGGCAGGACATGTGCCTGGTTGTGTGGCCTGTCCTGGTATTGACAAACTGCCCATTTGGGTTCTCACTGCTGTGAGTGCCGCCTTGCTCATAGGATTGCATTGGAAATGCCCTGCCTTATTACTAAGGGGAAGTGTCTGATTTATGAGGGGTAGCGTAGGCATGTTTAGTATGTTTGTAATGGTAGTGAGAAATGCTGCTTACTGGTGTAGGTGGATTTTTTATTACCATTATAGAAATACCACTTCTAGAAAGTGAGCATTTCTCTGTGTTTATGACTCTGGTGTTTTGCAGCTTGACTCTGATCCACATCTGGGGCAGAGTGACAGCTGAGCTTTGTGCACACTTTTCAGACAGCCTGTACATGGGAGGGTGGGCTGAGAGAAGGAGAGGCGGGGCACCCCTGCACTTGTAAAGGCTGTGCCCTGTCCTAACACAAAGGGCTTGTTTATCCCCAACTGATGTCTGGAGCCTGTGCTGGAGGAGTGGGGACACTTATAGAACAAGTTGTAACTGGTTGGAACGTCTTTTCCCCCTCTTTGTGAGTGTTTTGCAAAACTGAGTATGAGTACAGGGGATTTTCCCCATGTAAGAGACACTTTTAACACACAAGAAGCATACTTGGAACTAGACACAGAATGCTGCTGGAGGGACTCACCAGGAACCTCCTTGGACTTCTGCTGCTGTGCTGACTTGTGACCTGCTGGGTCACTAGGAAGAACTGCCACTGACTGCATCCCCTTTGTGCTGGCCTGTTGTTGGGCCCTGCCGCCCTGTGCCTGACTTGTGTAGCCAGAGGCTGGGTGAAGTGGCCCCTGACCCCTGTGACCCTGGGCTCCCTAGCGCAAGAACAGCGCTGTGTGGGAAGCCCCCCTAATCGCCTGGTGAGTGCTTCCCTTGATTTACTAAGCACCGTGAGCGTGCTGTGATTTTTATGGTTAAAGTGCCTAGAGAGCGCTTTTTCTACATTTGCCGAGTGAGGAGATCACCGCCTTGGTCCGGGTACTTGTAATTGTCGAGCGTGTCCAAAGCGCCCTGTGCCCCCGGGGCACTCTGCAGCGGAATCTGGTGCAAGAGCGCTCCTAGCAGTGCACCTGGGGCAAAGTATGCTACGGAGAGCATCTCCGGGGCACCATCCGACCCTGTCTGTTGTCAGGTTTCAACGCTGCGGCCCGGGAAACAGGAATCACACTCATGCGCCAGCTTGGGTGCAGGTGAATGGATAGCAGTGGCCCCAGGAGGGAGGGGATCCTAGGGCCACCGTGAGAGCAGGATGCGGGGAAGGCGAGGGTAAGTCCCCTCTTCCCCTGGTCGCTGCCAGAGGAGCGTGACGCTCCGATTTCTGTACCCTTGCTCATTTATTTTTGTTCCCCTGCCCCCGTGAGCGCCGGGCGTGGCCTCTGGGGTCCCCAGAGGCAGTGGATGCCCCGGTTGGGCATTAAACCCAGGAGGGCCCCTTCCAGGGGATAGAGGGGGTGCGTGCCGCCCCTTCCCCTTCCTCAATCATCAGGCAGCCCCTGTTTGGCATTGAGGAGCGCTGGGGGCTCCCTCGCTCAACCTGAACAGAGAGGGGCCCTGTTATGGGACATTATGATGACATGATTAGGATGAATTGCCAGGTACTTCATGTGTGTTGTGTGTGTCGTGCAATTGCTTACACATTGCCACTGGGATATGCCTGACTGCTTGTGCCAAGCTACCAAGTGGTTAAGCAGGGGTTATCTTGGGTGTGTAACTCCCTCGCCCTGACTAGAGTGGGTGGGTTCTGCCTGACTTAGGAGCAAACCCTAGCCAACCAGAAACCCCATTTCTAGCTAAAACCATCTAACCCTGGGCAAGGATCGACTCGGTGGAGTACTTCATACAACGCTGTCTGTGACAAAAATCGAGCTGCCTGTAGCGAGACCGCAAAATGTGAGCTGTACAAAACCGAAAGTCTGTATCGGTGTAGACTTGCACTCAACAATCTATGATGGAGACAAGAAAGACCACTCGGTGTAGTGTAGATGACTGGAAAATATTCCGAGAATCCCATCTTTTAGGTGTAAATAACATAACGTCACTCCAGAAATTACAAATATCAGCTCTGTTTTAATCACACTTCATCACACTTTATAGTCTGCCCCATATGTGAAGACATTAAACTGCATGCAGAAGTTTCCGAAATCTAGTTAGGTCTGCCAAGACCAGTCAAGCTTGCTTGGTACAACCAGAGCGAATAATCAACGTAATTAGAAATTAATAGGCGAAAAGTGATCTGTCCATTGTAATAATCATAGGCGAGGAATCCATACTCAACATTATCCCTTGCAATCATCCAAAATAGTCGCTGAAACACTGAGAAACTCTTGTAAACAGTAATTTGCATTTTTCAACGTTGCAGAAAATATTTTGCAGGAAATGTGTGGTTAGCATATTCAAAGCTGTGGTCGACTCACGCAGAAGTTATCTTGCATTAATTACTTCCCGAATGCCTTAGCTTTTTTTAACCACGAGGAATCCAAACGCAATGCCGTTTCTCAGGTTTCAACTGCACAAGCAGAAATGATTCCAGTGAAGGAGATGCAGCTTCAGATCACGGATCCCAATCATTGCTAAAGGCCTTGAGTGAGGAAGGTAAATATGCAATCCGCAGGACAATTTAAGAAACGTATAAAACCAAGCATGGGCAAAAGGCATCTGCTCTGGCTTTAATGTAATGTGTGAAAGTATGCAAACAGCCTTTGTGCGAGTGTTTTGGCATATAAAAGTCAGTCCTATTGGGTTTCCACTCTTGTTTATCATTGTATGCATAGAAGTCCAGCAGTCAAAATGCTTTTTTGACTGGTGCATTGAAAATTCTTGCACTGCTCTTGAACCCTCAGCAGAAGATGGTTGCAGATTCCTTAAGAGCCACAATATCAAGCAAAACAAAAGCCACCACTGCTGGAGCATGGAGCACAGCAGACATAAAGCAGTGTATGATTTTAAAGGGCCTGTTTGGGACACATAGGTGGTCATTCTGACCTCGGCGGTAAAAGGCGCCTACCGCCGGTCAGAAATCCTCCATAATCCCGCCGCGGTCGCGGAAACCCGCCACGGTCATTCTGACCCGCAGAAGGCAAACCTCCGAAAATCCGACCGCCACAACAGACCGCCAGACCAGCGGTCGGCGGAAAGGTGGAGGTGACCAAACCTCCACCGCCACGCCAACAGAAATACGCCCATCCCATTACGACCCACGAATCCACGCGGCGGTCATTCAAACGCGGTATTCCATTGGCGGGACACACCGGCGCGGTCAGAATACCCACCAACGAACAAAACTCACCCACATTGGACGATTTGAATCCCACACACCTGATACACATACACACACCACTCCCACACACACAATACAATATAAAACACCCACCCACATCACCCACAAACCCCTACGCTTACAAAATCGTAAAGAAGGCAAGAGAGAGACACCAGGATCCAAAACATAACAGCCACAGCCACTCAACACCATCACCCACACACTATCCACACACAAAACAACACACACCACCACACTCAACTCACTTAAATACACATACTCCACCCCACACATCATACACACCACCCCATGGCACCCCAAAGACAACCCCGCTTCACAGACGAAGAACTCAGGGTTATGGTGGAGGAAATCGTTCGTGTAGAGCCCCAGCTGTTCGGCACACAGGTCCAATACACCAGCATTGCCCGGAGGACGGAGCTATGGCAGAGGATTGTCGACAGGGTGAACGCAGTGGGACAGCACCCCAGAAATCGGGAAGACATCAGGAAGCGATGGAACGACCTACGGGGGAAGGTGCGTTCCATGGTATCCAGGCACAACATCGCCGTGCAGAAGACTGGCGGAGGACCCCCACCTCAACCCCCACAATTCACATCATGGGAGGAGGAAGTCTTGAACATCCTGCATCCTGACGGCCTCGCAGGAGTCGGCGGAGGAATGGATACTGGTAAGTTGAAGCTTCAATACTGCTTCCCCCCCACCTGCATGCCAAATCAGACCCCAACCCTCACCCCCATCCTCGAACCCCACCCTCACCCCCACCCCCATCCTCACCCCCACCCTCACCCCCACCACCATCCTCACCCCCACCACCATCCTCACCCCCACCCCCAGCACACCTATTCCCCGCCAATGTCTCACCATCACAACCCACACATCCCAAAACCTAGGCCTGCATGCGTCCACTAAGCATGGACACCCATCACCAAAGCATGCCCAATGCATATACACATCCCCCCCACAAGCCACCCTCACCAAAGCCCCCACACACGAATGCCAGCACTTGGGGACACGGGAACCCACAGATACACCCATATGCCACACATTGAAACTATAACCATACCTCTATACCCCTGCAGGACCCGACCGTCAACACACCGCGGCAGAGGGGCCAGAATTATCCACACCCCCCACCCAAGAGGCCGTCAGCGATGACAGCAGCTCTGTCGATCTGGACACCGATGACCAGCCCGGACCATCGGGGACCTCTGGACAGTCGGTTCCCCTCACACAGGCACAGGCCACTATAGACCCTAACCCCTCTGGGAACACCAGCACAGCTCCCACCCAGCGGGCCCATGCCTCTGTCTCCAGGGCGCGTCAATCTGCGGTGTGTCTACCACTACAGGGCACCCAGGATAACCCACCACCCCAACAACAACAGGGACCTGGGGGCAGTGGTAGTGGGCACACCGGCCAGGGGGCAGAGGCCCAGGGAAACAGGCCAACTCGGCGGGCAGCTGTGCGACAGGGGGGGGAGGAGAGGCCCAGGGAACCCACTCTCCACGAGGTCCTCACCACCATCATGGGAGCATACAACCGCTCCCAGGAGACGATGGCGACGGTACTGGCCCGGTTCCAGGGGATCCAGGTGCTGCAGGAGGAACACTATCGGGGGTACAGGGAGGACATCCGAGCCATCAACACCACCCTGGTTACCATGGTAGGGCTGCTGCAGGACCTCGTAAACAGCAGGGCGGACACTGAACAACACCCAAGGGCCCCTGCCACTAGCCGGGACCAAGAACAGCCATCCACCTCCGCCGGCGCTAGTGGACAGGAGGCCCCCGCACAGCAGCAGCCCACCAGACCCCCACCTCCTGCAGGAGAAGAACCACCCCGCAAGAGGGCCCTGAGATCTCGCAAGACAGAGTAGGATGTCAAGACCCCCGCCAGCAATGGATACCACCTGATGTCATCCCACTGTCCCACATTCTCACCCTGTCCATCCTCGAACTGCCCATGCTCCATCTCTCCACAGGCCTCTGGACAATGCACCTGTGTGACTGTTACTCTGGACTCTGCCATGGACATTCCTTCACCATAGCCCCCACCCACTTGAAACCACCCATCCCATTTTGAGCACTTCAATAAACACCTATTTTGCACCAAAATATCAGGAGTCTGGCTGTGATTTCAATAGATTGTAATTGACATGACAGTGCAAATATGTCCTTGTACATGGTGAAGTCAACAAACAGCTGCCACAAAGCTGTAGTCCATGGGGAAACGAAGCACAGGACTCGTAGTGGGGACCCCAGATCTGAAATAGGGAGGGAAAAGCCAAAACTCAGTCATCATACACTGGGGCAAATAGACAGGCAGCAGAGATGCTGCAGAGTAGTTAACTTTTACTAAATTATCTTTGAAATGTTACCTGTGTCCTATTGGAAGTACTGTTCAATGATTCTGTCCCTGTTGTCTGTTTCAGCCCCGTCGTCTTCCTCCTCGTCACTCTCCTCAGGTTCCACCGCTGCCACAACACCACCGTCTCGACCATCCTCCTGCAGGAAAGGCACCTGGCGGCGCAAAGCCAGGTTGTGAAGCATGCAGCAGGCCACGATGATGTGACACACCTTCTTAGGTGAGTACATTAGGGATCCCCCGGTCATATGCAGGCAGCGAAACCTGGCCTTTAGGAGGCCAAAGGTGCGTTCGATCACCCTCCTAGTACGCCCATGGGCCTCATTGTACCGTTCCTCTGCCCTGGTCCGGGGATTCCTTACTGGGGTCAGTAGCCACGACAGGTTGGGGTACCCAGAGTCCCCCACTAGCCATACACGGTGTCTCTGTAGCTGTTCCATCACGTAAGGGATGCTGCTATTCCGCATGATGTAGGCGTCATGCACTGACCCTGGGAATTTGGCATTTACATGCGAGATGTACTGGTCAGCCAAACACACCACCTGGATGTTCATTGAATGGTAACTTTTTCTGTTCCTGTACACCTGCTCCCTGTCTCTTGGGGGAACCAAAGCCACATGGGTCCCATCAATGGCACCAATTACGTTGGGAATATGTCCAAGGGCGTAGAAATCACCCTTCACTGTAGCCAGTTCGCCCACCTCAGGGAAAATGATGTAGTTCCTCACGGATTTCATCAGGGCAGACAACACTCTGGATAACACCTTTGAAAACATGGGCTGAGACATCCCAGAAGCAATTCCCACTGTTGTCTGAAATGACCCACTTGCCAAGAAATGGAGTACTGACATGACCTGCACCAGAGGGGGAATCCCTGTGGGTTGGCGGATGGGGGACATCAGGTCGGGCTCCAGCCGGGCACACAGTTCATGGATAGTGGCACGGTTAAGACGGTAGGTCAGGATAATGTGGCGTTCTTCCATTGTCGACAGGTCCACCAGCGGTCGGTACACGGGAGGATTCATCCGTCTCCTCGCCCAACCCAGCGGACGGTGCCTAGGAAGGACAACATGGAGCACACAGTCAGGCAACCCACAGGTACGTACTCACAGCTAGCACAGTATACGATTCTCTATGCAGTGAATGGCGTGTATGAGTGGCTATGCAAGGCCTAGGCCTGTGTGACGCAGTTGAAATTGAGCCATGTGGGCCCTGGAAATGGCGGCTGCCTGACCTGTGAAGTGTGACAATGGGATGTGAGGTCAATGCGCTGGCGTGGCACACCGCGGCGGGCGGCGGGCCAAGACCGCGGCGCGAAGCCGCATTGGTTAACATTGAAGCCTATGGGTTTCAGGAGCCAATGGCGAAGGGCGCCGGCGGTGGCGGGACGCACCGCCGCGGTACGCACCGCCACGGACGTGACCGCCATTTTCTATCTACTTATCCACTTGCGACTTGAACTTTCACAGGAGAGGACCTATACTGCAAGTGTTGCTGTGACCTCGGTCTGGAAGGGACAATGGCTGCTGCGACTGGGGAAAGGGCCCCTGCCTTCACTGGCGAGGAGTTGGAGAAACTTGTGGATGGGGTCCTCCCCCAGTATGCGCTACTCTACGGTCCTCCAGACCAACAAGTGAGTGTAATTCTATCTGGATTTGGGGCCACTGGCTGGCTTGGGGGCCTGGCGGGGATGGGGTGCATGTTGGGCCTGGCGGGGGCCTGGCGGGGATGGGGGGCATGTTGGGCATGGCGGGGGGCCTGGCGGGGGGCCTGGCGGGGATGGGGTGCATGTTGGGCATGGCGGGGGGCCTGGCGGGGATGGGGGGCATGTTGGGGCTGGCGGGGGGCCTGGCGGGGATGGGGGGCATGTTGGGCATGGCGGGGGGCCTGGCGGGGGGCCTGGCGGGGATGGGGGGCATGTTGGGCATGGCGGGGGGGCCTGGCGGGGGGCCTGGCGGGGATGGGGGGCATGTTGGGCATGGCGGGGGGCCTGGCGGGGGGCCTGGCGGGGATGGGGTGCATGTTGGGCATGGCGGGGGGCCTGGTGGGGATGGGGGGCATGTTGGGGCTGGCGGGGGGCCTGGCGGGGATGGGGTGCAAGTTGGGCATGGCGGGGGGCCTGGCGGGGATGGGGGGCATGTTGGGGCTGGCGGGGGGCCTGGCGGGGATGGGGGGCATGTTGGGCATGGCGGGGGGCCTGGCGGGGGGCCTGGCGGGGATGGGGTGCATGTTGGGCATGGCGGGGGGGCCTGGCGGGGGCCTGGCGGGGATGGGGGGCATGTTGGGCATGGCGGGGGGCCTGGCGGGGGGGCCTGGCGGGGATGGGGTGCAAGTTGGGCATGGCGGGGGGCCTGGCGGGGATGGGGGGCATGTTGGGGCTGGCGGGGGGGCCTGGCGGGGATGGGGGGCATGTTGGGCATGGCGGGGGGCCTGGCGGGGGGCCTGGCGGGGATGGGGGGCATGTTGGGCATGGCGGGGGGCCTGGCGGGGGGCCTGGCGGGGATGGGGTGCATGTTGGGCATGGCGGGGGGCCTGGCGGGGGCCTGGCGGGGATGGGGGGCATGTTGGGCATGGCGGGGGGCCTGGCGGGGGGCCTGGCGGGGATGGGGTGCATGTTGGGCCTGGCGGGGGGCCTGGCGGGGATGGGGGGCGTTGGGCCACTGGAAAGGAAAATGCTGAGTAACTTGAACGTGGTATTTCTCCCTCCCTGTACGTGTCACATAGGTCCGCGCCCATGAGAAGATTGGGATTTGGCGTGCCATCGCCAAGGAAGTCCGGGGCCTGGGGGTCCACCATCGACGGGGCACCCACTGCCGCAAGAGGTGGGAGGACATCCGCCGCGGGACAAAGAAGACCGCCGAGTCTCTGCTGGGGATGGCCTCCCAACGTAGGCGGGGTGCCTGCCGTCAACTGAGCCCCCTGATGTTCCGGATCCTGGCGGTGGCCTACCCTGATTTGGATGGGCGCGTGAGGGCAGCACAGCAGACACAAGGGGGTGAGTAGAAGCATCATCTACTCTGTTGTCGTGCAGTGGAGGTGTCTGGGTGGGGGAGGAGGGCTGTGGGTCCCCCTAGGCCAGGGCGATATCTGTAGGCTGGGCACCCCCGTAAGCCCCTGTGTCCCCAGCCACCACCCTCAGTAGTGTGTCAGTACAGCCATCCCTGGGCCGTGTCATCCATGGGTGCAGTTGACAACTCTAGGCGTGTAGGGCATGTTCCACGGAATGCGTAGCGGACCACAAGTGCGCAACTTAGTGCAGGGGGCATCTGTGTCTGTCATGTCCGCTAACTGTACCGGAGATCCATGTACTCAATATCCCTTTATTTCTCTCTCCCCCCCCCCTTTTTGTTTGTCTTTCTGTGCTTGTGTGCATCAGCATCATCAGGCGGAGGAGAAGTGGCATCGGGGCAGGAGGGAGCTGCATCTCACATGGCCCAGGAGGGCCATGCCACAGAGTCAGACTGGACCAGTGAGACGGAGGGCGAGGGGAGCTCCACGACGGGGACGACTGGAGCCTGCAGCGACACGGACACGTCCTCGGAAGGGGGCTCCCTTGCGGGGGTGGCACCATCCGTGCCCCCCGCCATTACAGGTACAGCCGCCACCCAGCGCACCATCTCCGCCCTCCCAGCAGCCCCTCCGCGTTCGCCCCGTGCCCGCTCTGCCAGGAAGCCGGGCATCTCCTTCGCCCCAGGCACCTCAGGCCCTGCCCCTGTTACCCCCGCTGCCCTCAGTGAGGAGGTCATTGACCTCCTCCGAACGCTCATTGTTGGGCAGACTACCCTTTTGAATGCCATCCAGGGGGTGGAGAGGGAGGTTCATCGCAGCAATGCGTACCTGGAGGGCATTCATTCGGGTCAGGCTGCCCATCAGCGATCGTTCCAGGCTCTGGCCTCAGCACTGACGGCAGCCATTGTCCCTGTCTCCTGCCTGCCTCTACTAACTCCCTCCTCCCAGTCTCCTGTTCCTCTGCCTGTCCCACCCACACCATCAGACCAGCCTGCACACACCTCAACACCCAAGAGAAGCTCATCCAAACATAAGCACCACAGATCACCCAGACATTCACACACGCAACATTCCGATGCAGACATGCCAACAGTCACTACCACCTCTGTGACCCCCACCTCCTCGTCTCCCTCCTCCCTCCCTGTGACGTCTACACTCACACCTCCATTCACCTCACCATCAGCCAGTGTTTCCATCACCAGCACACCCTCCACTCCAGTCCGCACACGTGCAGTCACCACCCCCACTGCCATTTACACGTCCCCTGTGTCCTCTCCCACTGTGTCTGTCACCCCCTCTTCCACACCACACAAACGCAGCCACCCACCCACCCAACAGCCATCCACCTCACGACAGCCTATCCCTCCTGCACCCAAAGACAGCAAACGTGACTCACCTACAACCACATCCTCTCCCTCCACTCCCATTCCCACTGTACCTACCACTCTCCATTGTCCCAAGAAGCTCTTCCTCGCCACTACTAACTTCTTTCCTGACCCTGAGCCCCCCCCTCCTTCTCGTCGGGGTAAGAAGAGCACCTCAGCCACCACCAGCCCTGCAGCCCCCTTGACAAGGGTGCAGGGGTATTGGAGCCCGCCAGCCCGCATGTCTGGATCTTCACCCAGCAGCAAGGGGACAGCCAGCCCACCCCCTGGGAAGAGGAGCAGAAGGCGGAAGGGGCGCCGCAGGAGCCCGCCTTCTACATCCCCCCCGGACACCACCCAGAGACAGTCACCAGCCACAGCTCCAAAGGGAGGCAAGGGCCACAGGCCGACGACTAAGGAGGGCAAGGGCAGCAAGTTGGAGAGGTCAGGCAGCAGGCCTGCTGCCCAGGAGGAGCCCACAACCCCCATAGCCGCTGCCCCGGGAGAGCCCACCACCCCCATAGCCGCTGCCCAGGGAGGACCCAGCCCAGCTGGCCAGGAGGGCCCCACCACCCACAGCCCAGGTGGGCAGTGAAGGAGCACCATCCCCGCTGCCCAGGAGGGCACCACCATGCAATTAGCAGTTGGCCATAGACCGTCCGCCGTCTCAAGAACCGCTGAACTGGGCCCCGCCGTCTCAAGAACCGCTGACCTGGGCCCTTCAAGGCAAGAACCGCTGAACTGGGCCCCGCCGTCTCAAGAACCGCTGACCTGGGCCCTTCAAGGCAAGAACCGCTGAACTGGGCCCCGCCGTCTCAAGAACCGCTGACCTGGGCCCTTCAAGGCAAGAACCGCTGAACTGGGCCCCGCCGTCTCAAGAACCGCTGAACTGGGCCCTTCAAGGCAAGAATCGCTGACCTGGGCCCTTCAAGGCAAGAACCGCTGAACTGGGCCCCGCCGTCTCAAGAACCGCTGACCTGGGCCCTTCAAGGCAAGAACCGCTGAACTGGGCCCCGCCGTCTCAAGAACCGCTGACCTGGGCCCTTCAAGGCAAAAACCGCTGAACTGGGCCCCGCCGTCTCAAGAACCGCTGAACTGGGCCCTTCAAGGCAAGAACCGCTGACCTGGGCCCTTCAAGGCAAGAACCGCTGAACTGGGCCCCGCCGTCTCAAGAACCGCTGACCTGGGCCCTTCAAGGCAAGAACCGCTGAACTGGGCCCTTCAAGGCAAGAACCGCTGACCTGGGCCCTTCAAGGCAAGAACCGCTGAACTGGGCCCCGCCGTCTCAAGAACCGCTGACCTGGGCCCTTCAAGGCAAGAACCGCTGAACTGGGCCCCGCCGTCTCAAGAACCGCTGACCTGGGCCCTTCAAGGCAAGAACCGCTGAACTGGGCCCCGCCGTCTCAAGAACCGCTGAACTGGGCCCTTCAAGGCAAGAACCGCTGACCTGGGCCCTTCAAGGCAAGAACCGCTGAACTGGGCCCCGCCGTCTCAAGAACCGCTGACCTGGGCCCTTCAAGGCAAGAACCGCTGAACTGGGCCCCGCCGTCTCAAGAACCGCTGACCTGGGCCCTTCAAGGCAAGAACCGCTGAACTGGGCCCCGCCGTCTCAAGAACCGCTGAACTGGGCCCTTCAAGGCAAGAACCGCTGACCTGGGCCCTTCAAGGCAAGAACCGCTGAACTGGGCCCCGCCGTCTCAAGAACCGCTGACCTGGGCCCTTCAAGGCAAGAACCGCTGAACTGGGCCCCGCCGTCTCAAGAACCGCTGACCTGGGCCCTTCAAGGCAAGAACCGCTGAACTGGGCCCCGCCGTCTCAAGAACCGCTGAACTGGGCCCTTCAAGGCAAGAACCGCTGACCTGGGCCCTTCAAGGCAAGAATCGCTGACCTGGGCCCTTCAAGGCAAGAACCGCTGAACTGGGCCCCGCCGTCTCAAGAACCGCTGACCTGGGCCCTTCAAGGCAAGAACCGCTGAACTGGGCCCCGCCGTCTCAAGAACCGCTGACCTGGGCCCTTCAAGGCAAGAACCGCTGAACTGGGCCCCGCCGTCTCAAGAACCGCTGAACTGGGCCCTTCAAGGCAAGAACCGCTGACCTGGGCCCTTCAAGGCAAGAACCGCTGAACTGGGCCCCGCCGTCTCAAGAACCGCTGACCTGGGCCCTTCAAGGCAAGAACCGCTGAACTGGGCCCTTCAAGGCAAGAACCGCTGACCTGGGCCCTTCAAGGCAAGAACCGCTGAACTGGGCCCCGCCGTCTCAAGAACCGCTGACCTGGGCCCTTCAAGGCAAGAACCGCTGAACTGGGCCCTTCAAGGCAAGAACCGCTGAACTGGGCCCCGCCGTCTCAAGAACCGCTGAACTGGGCCCTTCAAGGCAAGAACCGCTGACCTGGGCCCTTCAAGGCAAGAACCGCTGAACTGGGCCCTTCAAGGCAAGAACCGCTGAACTGGGCCCCGCCGTCTCAAGAACCGCTGAACTGGGCCCTTCAAGGCAAGAACCGCTGAACTGGGCCCCGCCGTCTCAGGAACCGCTGAACTGGGCCCTTCAAGGCAAGAACCGCTGAACTGGGCCCCGCCGTCTCAAGAACCGCTGACCTGGGCCCTTCAAGGCAAGAACCGCTGAACTGGGCCCCGCCGTCTCAAGAACCGCTGAACTGGGCCCTTCAAGGCAAGAACCGCTGACCTGGGCCCTTCAAGGCAAGAACCGCTGAACTGGGCCCCGCCGTCTCAAGAACCGCTGAACTGGGCCCTTCAAGGCAAGAACCGCTGACCTGGGCCCTTCAAGGCAAGAACCGCTGAACTGGGCCCCGCCGTCTCAAGAACCGCTGACCTGGGCCCTTCAAGGCAAGAACCGCTGAACTGGGCCCCGCCGTCTCAAGAACCGCTGACCTGGGCCCTTCAAGGCAAGAACCGCTGAACTGGGCCCCGCCGTCTCAAGAACCGCTGACCTGGGCCCTTCAAGGCAAGAACCGCTGAACTGGGCCCCGCCGTCTCAAGAACCGCTGAACTGGGCCCTTCAAGGCAAGAACCGCTGACCTGGGCCCTTCAAGGCAAGAACCGCTGAACTGGGCCCCGCCGTCTCAAGAACCGCTGACCTGGGCCCTTCAAGGCAAGAACCGCTGAACTGGGCCCTTCAAGGCAAGAACCGCTGAACTGGGCCCCGCCGTCTCAAGAACCGCTGAACTGGGCCCTTCAAGGCAAGAACCGCTGACCTGGGCCCTTCAAGGCAAGAACCGCTGAACTGGGCCCCGCCGTCTCAAGAACCGCTGACCTGGGCCCTTCAAGGCAAGAACCGCTGAACTGGGCCCCGCCGTCTCAAGAACCGCTGACCTGGGCCCTTCAAGGCAAGAACCGCTGAACTGGGCCCCGCCGTCTCAAGAACCGCTGAACTGGGCCCTTCAAGGCAAGAACCGCTGACCTGGGCCCTTCAAGGCAAGAACCGCTGAACTGGGCCCCGCCGTCTCAAGAACCGCTGACCTGGGCCCTTCAAGGCAAGAACCGCTGAACTGGGCCCTTCAAGGCAAGAACCGCTGACCTGGGCCCTTCAAGGCAAGAACCGCTGAACTGGGCCCCGCCGTCTCAAGAACCGCTGACCTGGGCCCTTCAAGGCAAGAACCGCTGAACTGGGCCCTTCAAGGCAAGAACCGCTGAACTGGGCCCCGCCGTCTCAAGAACCGCTGAACTGGGCCCTTCAAGGCAAGAACCGCTGACCTGGGCCCTTCAAGGCAAGAACCGCTGAACTGGGCCCTTCAAGGCAAGAACCGCTGAACTGGGCCCCGCCGTCTCAAGAACCGCTGAACTGGGCCCTTCAAGGCAAGAACCGCTGAACTGGGCCCCGCCGTCTCAGGAACCGCTGAACTGGGCCCTTCAAGGCAAGAACCGCTGAACTGGGCCCCGCCGTCTCAAGAACCGCTGACCTGGGCCCTTCAAGGCAAGAACCGCTGAACTGGGCCCCGCCGTCTCAAGAACCGCTGAACTGGGCCCTTCAAGGCAAGAACCGCTGACCTGGGCCCTTCAAGGCAAGAACCGCTGAACTGGGCCCTTCAAGGCAAGAACCGCTGAACTGGGCCCCGCCGTCTCAAGAACCGCTGAACTGGGCCCTTCAAGGCAAGAACCGCTGAACTGGGCCCCGCCGTCTCAAGAACCGCTGACCTGGGCCCTTCAAGGCAAGAACCGCTGAACTGGGCCCTTCAAGGCAAGAACCGCTGAACTGGGCCCCGCCGTCTCAAGAACCGCTGAACTGGGCCCTTCAAGGCAAGAACCGCTGAACTGGGCCCCGCCGTCTCAAGAACCGCTGGACTGGGCCCTTCAAGGCAAGAACCGCTGGCCCTTTGGCAGACGTGGCAGGGCAGGATCTATCTTGCGCAGGGCTGCAGGATGTCCTCTGGCCAACTTGCCTCCTCCAGTGGCAGTGGGGTCTGTTATGGACTGTTTGGACTGTGGCTTTGCTCTCCCCAGGATGGCCCAGTGGGCAGGCCACCCACTGTATGGACTGTATGGACTGTGGCTTTGCTCTCCCCAGGATGGCCCAGTGGGCAGGCCACCCACTGTATGGACTGTATGGACTGTGGCTTTGCTCTCCCCAGGATGGCCCAGTGGGCAGGCCACCCACTGTATGGACTGTTTGGACTGTGGCTTTGCTCTCCCCAGGATGGCCCAGTGGGCAGGCCACCCACTGTATGGACTGTATGGACTGTGGCTTTGCTCTCCCCAGGATGGCCCAGTGGGCAGGCCACCCACTGTATGGACTGTATGGACTGTGGCTTTGCTCTCCCCAGGATGGCCCAGTGGGCAGGCCACCCACTGTATGGACTGTTTGGACTGTGGCTTTGCTCTCCCCAGGATGGCCCAGTGGGCAGGCCACCCACTGTATGGACTGTATGGACTGTGGCTTTGCTCTCCCCAGGATGGCCCAGTGGGCAGGCCACCCACTGTATGGACTGTTTGGACTGTGGCTTTGCTCTCCCCAGGATGGCCCAGTGGGCAGGCCACCCACTGTATGGACTGTATGGACTGTGGCTTTGCTCTCCCCAGGATGGCCCAGTGGGCAGGCCACCCACTGTATGGACTGTATGGACTGTGGCTTTGCTCTCCCCAGGATGGCCCAGTGGGCAGGCCACCCACTGTATGGACTGTTTGGACTGTGGCTTTGCTCTCCCCAGGATGGCCCAGTGGGCAGGCCACCCACTGTATGGACTGTATGGACTGTGGCTTTGCTCTCCCCAGGATGGCCCAGTGGGCAGGCCACCCACTGTATGGACTGTTTGGACTGTGGCTTTGCTCTCCACAGGATGGCCCAGTGGGCAGGCCACCCACTGTATGGACTGTATGGACTGTGGCTTTGCTCTCCCCAGGATGGCCCAGTGGTCATGGAGTCCCCTCGTGGATCTGGCGTCGTGTACTCAAGTGGCTGAGGTGCCCCCCCTTCCCTTCCCCCTGAGGTGCCTGTCCTATTTTCTTTCTGATGCCCCTGCAGTGTTCTCTCCGTGGAGTTCTTGTCGTGGGACTGGGCCTTGCCCCTTTGCACAGGACCCCTGTGATCCACGGACAGTGGTTGGACTACATTTAGTAGCTGTATATATTTTGTACATAGTTTATTTCAATATATCTGCCCGTTTCTGATCTCTTCTTTTGGTCTTTGCATTATTTCGGAGGGGGGTGGTTTGTGGGTTGTGACAGTGATCTGTGGGAATGCATTGATGTGTGTGTTGTAGTGGGTGTGGGTGGGTGGGTGTGTGCCGGTAATCTTTTCCCTCCCCTGTGTCGTAGGTGCAGTACTCACCGATGTCTTCCGCGCCGCCGGGCGTGCTCCTGGTATATGAGGAGGAATAGGAGTGCGGGGATGACCTGCAACTCTGGCTCCATACTGCCGGAATCTCCCGTGGAGTGCGTAGAGGTGAGCGTTTTCCCGTTCGTAGTCTGTTTCCGCCGTGTTCTTATCGGCGGTGCTCCCGCCCCGGAAAAGGTGGCAGATTGGTGGGTCGTAATAGGGTGGGCGGTACTTTGTCTGCCGCCGGGCTGTTGGCGGGAACCGCCGCGCTGTTTGTTTGTACCGCTGTGGCGGTCGGAGTGTTAAGTTGGCGGGCTGTGTTGGCGGTTCCCGCCAGGGTCAGAATGCCATTTTTAATACCGCCGGTCTGTTCGCGGTCCGACCGCCGCCTCTCCGCCGACCGCCAGGGTCAGAATGAGGGCCATAGTGTAGTGCTTGAGGAATCTTTTAGCTGGGCAGTCAGTGGGTCATAAAAGGAAAATGAGATTGTTCAATCATCTTTATTTCTAGGGTGAGAGGGGCTGCTCTGTATCCTGGCCTGTATAACTTTAATGCACCGTACAAGTAGCCACATACTCACTGGCGTTGTTCTTTTATTTTTTTGGCAGGTTTACAACGCGCAAACTGTATTGGAGCACTTTCCATGAGCACCGATTACATTCTGCAAAGACGCATTCATTTTTTGTAGGCATGGGGAGATTAAGGGCCATATTTATACTTTTTGACGCAAAACTGCGCTAACGCAGTTTTGCGTCAAAAAAATTAGCGCCAGCTAACGCCATTCTGAAGCGCCATGCGGGCGCCGTATTTATTCAATGACGTTAGCCGGCGTTAGCCGGCGGCGCTGCCTGGTGTGCGTGAAAAAAAATGACGTACACCAGGCAGCGCCGGCGTAGGGGGATATGGAGCTTGGGCGCCAAAAAATGGGGCAAGTCAGGCTGAGGCAAATTTTTCGCCTCAACCCGATTTGCGCCATTTTTTCCGACTCCCAACCCCCATTGAAATGACTCCTGTCTTAGCAAAGACAGGAGTCATGACCCCTTGCCCAATGGCCATGCCCAGGGGACTTCTGTCCCCTGGGCATGGTCATTGGGCATAGTGGCATGTAGGGGGGCACAAATCAGGCCCCCCTATGCCACAAAAAAATAAAAATAAAATACTTACCTGAACTTACCTTAATGTCCCTGGGATGGGTCCCTCCAGCCTTGGGTGTCCTCCTGGGGTGGGCAAGGGTGGCAGGGGGTGTCCCTGGGGGCATGGGAGGGCACCTCTGGGCTCCTTCCGAGCCCACAGGTCCCTTAACGCCTGCCCTGACCAGGCGCTAAAAAACGGCGCAAAAGCGGCTGGACGTCATTTTTTTTTACCCGCCCACTCCCGGGCGTGAATTTTGCCCGGGAGTGTAAATACGGCGCACATGCCTCGGAGTCAATTTTTTAGACGGGAACGCCCGTTTGCATATCATTAACGCAAAGTAGGTGTCCACGCAAAAAAATTACGCAAACTCCATGGACTTCGGCGCTAGACGCGTCTAACGCCAAAATATAAATATGGAGTTAGTTTTGCGTCGGAATTGCCTTAAAAAAAACGACGCAATTCCGGCGCAAACAGAGTATAAATATGCCCCTAAGTGAATTGTCTAGAATCACAGGATGTTGAGTCGACGTTGAGATTTGCACGTGATTTCATAGCTTCATATTCAGCAGCTCTGGCCGTTGTGACACATCCCATTGCATGTCATGAATAATAAACTATGAAAAGCCTCATTTAATAAGTGAAGGTCCACCCTATACCAGTGTGATTGTCAATAATAATCCTGCTCGGCGATCAAATTGCCCTCTTTTGTGTTCTCTCGTTTTTACCAAACTTAATAATGGAGTTACTTCAGCTCAGACTCAATGCCATAAGCCAGAAGTCCCTTTAAATGCAGAGCTGGGATCCCCAACCAGAAATGACTGCATTTTAATTAAAGCTGACAGGCCTCCCATGCTGTCACTTTTTATTGTTGACAGCAGGGATCAAACGTCTTACTCGCTAGTACATTAAGCACTGCCGAAACTACTGTATTAAAAGGCCCTCCCAATGCCTTGCCTTTATATTAACAACTTCCGGTACTAACAAGATCAGTTTTTGTTCTGTGACTCTTCTAGGATTTAGAAATGAGATTGACACAATAATTTGATTGGGATTTGCCCATGTCTTGCTAACTACGAATGCACAAGCATCATATTGTGATTGGCAAGGTACGTCTTGCCAACCAGCAATGCACACCCGCATTCTGTCAAAGGTATGACATTGTTTGTGTAAGGATTACACCCACAGTGCACCTACGTGGGCTGCATCTGGAGTATTGACAGCGGAAGCTCTGTAAAGGAGGTGGAACAATATACGAAAATCAAAGCCCAATGTATGTGTAGTTTAATGAATTTGTAACAGTATATAGTCACAGACAGCTGTGCTTTTTAAAGACAGACCTAAATAGAGCTGGTGTAGCATTTCTTAGGATCATTTTTAAAATGCCACTCTATCACACTGTAAGATTACCAGATGGCTCCATATCACCACAAACGCAGTGCTCCAATTCTAATTTTTCATGTAACAATCTATTGCATCTTGGGAGTTTTAGTCTAATGCCCTTCAGATCCACTTTAAATAACATATCTGAAAGCAACTATTTGCAAAAGAAGAGTCCAGGACATGAAACTGCAGTTTGATTCCATAGCTCTGCAAGTGCTGGTGCAGTATGTAACTGTGCTTGATTATGTGGGATTTCTCCGGTGTTACAGTGTCCCCATGCCCCAACCAACAGACGCCTGTTCACCATTTGGTATGCGACACACAGTCAGTGAGTCTCCGAACACTGAGATTCCCCCTGGTCCCCATAGCTAATACAGCCCAAGGGCCTCCCCATCATTGCACATAGGCACCAGTATGGCAGAAGGAAATGTGCAAGCCCCCGGGGCCCTTCTGTATTACAACCAAGTGCAAATGCCTCTTGCGCCCCTGTCACTTCTGTAATACATCCTCTGGTTCACTTCTCTCACAGTATTTAAAATATTATAATTTGAGAGATGCAAACTGAATAGAACATACAATTCCACTATCTTTTTGCAAGACGATATATGATCATTTACTGCCCAGCTTACATAAGCACTATTTAGGAAGAAACCATCATTAATGTGGCCAATATGTGTTATGGCTCGTGGGACAACGTCACACTCAGTAACAATTCATCAATTCCAAATTATTCTGCCTGGGAGCAAAGTTCTACAGTTCCATATCAATTATATTCCTTTGATCATTCACCTAATTCATTTTTTTGTGGTTTGGCGTTAGATAGACACATAAGAGCACGTTAAAATAAATCAGCAGCACAGGAATCTGAGGCCCATGAAAAGCATTTGACCCATTGAAATGTGCTCCTTGGTGTGCTGAAGTGAACTGTACCCTCAGCTGCTGAGAGCACACTTGCTGGTGATTCATAACAAATGTAAGTATTTTTATGCTATTGACTGATCATTAAATGCCTCATTTTCACTTCAAATTAATTGTACCATTATTTTGTTTTGCCTCACAACACAGTCAGCCCACAAAACACAGTACAACTATTGATTAAGAACATGGTCACTGGAATTATGCGACAGGAGAGGGTCAAATTATGCAGCAGGGTTGATAAAATTATGCTGCAAGGAAAGGCAAATTATGTCGCGTATCACTGCAAATTTTGTGAAAGTACTACTGCATTGCCTTTTTAAACATGCTCACGCTTTCTGGGCAAAGGCTTCACCTAATTAGAAGCAGTTTAACGCCGAAATACCGCAATGGGCAATAAAAAGTGAAGAGTCCACTTTTGTGAAGGGCCTTCCACTGTGCAGCAACAAATGCTGCAGCATTTTTAGAAACTTTTCATCCGTTTGACACAGACATTTTTTTGTTAAAATCTTTGAATTAGGCAAAAGATGGTAAATTATGTGGCAAATACATACTTGTGTGGAAAAAGCTGCGACCACAGAAGCTTATAATACTAGTGGTCTTGACTAAGATATACATTCACCTTGAGCTTGCAACGGCTTTAGATTAAAACATAATGGGAAATAAATCATAATACTAATCCCATCTGTTGTCCCTATTATTGTTGTAGGACTAAGGGCTGCAGCTTCAGGGTGGTTGTTTGGGGTGTTACACCCACCTAATAAATATATTTTCTACTAAATGTTTGGGTACAGCTGCTTTCAGTCGGGATGGGGTGATCTCTGTCAGAATTCACCTGGAATATTTACATACATTCAAAGTCACACACACACTCTCTTTCGCTCTCAGTTTTGAATGTCTTCAAAGATGTTCATTTTACATTATACTGTGTTTTCTCTCACTTAGTACCTTTACAATTCCGCGTTCCTCTCCCTTTCCAATGCCCCTTAAGCCATCCTCTAGTTTATCATCTGATGTATTTTAACATGATATGCCAAGGAGATTGTAGGAAAATCTGACACTCACCACCTCCAATCTTACTGACCTAGCTACGAGTTTCACTGTGAGCTCTGCCATTTCCCCCAGTGGAATGTGACTGCCCAACTTCCAGACTCAATTTCCATGAGAAGGAAAGATAACTGTGCGCAGTGTTGTGGGCACGGAGCTATCCAGCTCATGCCCTGCGGATGATGCCTCCTTTTCCCCAGAGGAATATGACTCACACTGTCCCTCTCTTCACGGTCACTGCCTCTATTACATATGCATCATAGTTTAACTGAGATAGAATTGACCATGCAAAGTTAATTGTTTGTAAAGGTGAACCCAACCAAGGGGCTCAGATTTCTTCATAAACGTTACATACTGCCGCCTCTCTAGCCATGCTCGTGGCACTGAAATAGCGCGGAAAGGAAGGAGTAAACATTCCTAACAAAACAAAATGTACCAGCGGATTTTAATAAACCATAGAGATAGTTTTACTTGAGAGGCCCCTAGAATACGACGCCAGACCAGTAGCACTTCACCAGGGGCTCACTCGCACCCCAATCTGCAAGATTTTATGAAATGTTTGGGTTTTCTGGGTCATCATTACCAAATGTGCTATCCTCAATTGTCATTTTTTTAAAGTGTTAATTCATTTTTGACTAAATTTGCTTTGAAATCAAACCAACAAGCTTATTACATGGTTAAATAATGTGTCGCCCTGAAAGATACTGTGCGTGCTTTATGTGCTTGGCACTAGTAGTAACATACAGTCGGTCTAGAGACACTAAAAAAACCTGCTGCTTAGACTAACCAGTGTGTTTTCTAATAGTAGCATTGCAAAAAAAAAAATGTGGAAATTATTCTCCACATTTAATGCATCTATGGAACGCCTCGTACCGCAGATCAGTCACTGGCTCTCAATACCACTTACAGATAAATCACATTGGAATTAAAATATGTTTTCACGAGTTAAGTGACCTGAAGACTAAAACCATTTCTGTACTTTATCAGTTGATAAGGGATCCGATATTTTCTGAGACTTTAGGCATTTCGAAAGTGGTTCCATGTTCCTGTGTTAGCTTAGATTTGGGTGAGATTTTGCGCCTGTAAAGCACGACCAACCTTTTTATTTTTTGAGGGAAATTTAAGTGGAGAGGTGTTGTGGCTGGCCTACTCTTAGGATTCATCGTACAAGGGATTTTGTTTGATAATTCCATATTTCCATCAAGCAAAATACGTCCCTACTATTAGATCTACTTGCAATCAGTGCATAATTGCAACCACCAGTGGGGAGGAAAAAACATAAAATCTGCCACCTACGATGTCTCCTGGACATGGTATTAGCCCACAGTGGCCTGTGAATTGAAGAAAAGCCTGCAAATCATTGGATTTAATATGCCTTCACAATTTGAATGGACAGCGTGGGAGCATACTACACATCTGTTTCAAGGAGTACTCAAAAGCCACAACATTGTGTTTGTTTCACTGTTGCTCTAGCTGGAGCTTTACTGATGAGCAGCCAATGACTGACCAACATTATGGGTCTGATTACGACCTTGGTGGATGAGATACCTTTTCACAAACGTGACGGATATCCCATCTGCCATATTACAAGTTCCATTATATCCTATGTAACTTGTAAAACCGCGGGAGGGATGTCTGTCACGTTTGTGACGGAGTATCCCATAAACTAAGGTCGTAATCAGGCTCTAAGTCTCCTCTTTCCTTGGCAGTGTTGCGGACTATCATCACTAGGGTCTTCTAAACACAACATTGAAGACCTCAATGTTTTGTGCAAGTCGATCATTGGGGGCTGTGTGCACTTAGGCCTGTGCCTAGATGGCCCAGCATATTTTGTAAGAAATATTTTGGTATTTATCCCCTCACTCAAACCTCATTGTTCATTCAGTTTACATAAGAGCCATCCTCCTACTCTAACTGCTGCATTGTTTAAGCCATGCATTGCAAGCACCTGCCCTTCTCCTCATCCTTAGTTATTCTTTCTTCCATTTTAGCCCACATATTCTTTATTCTCAGTTTGTATTTCTTGCCTACATGAAGAAGTATAGGATGGTTTGTCATTCCAGTACTTGGTTAGCACTTGGTGAGAGATTTTGAGGTAGGAAATAAGGGGTGCGCTGGTGGCCATGATGTTTTACAGATTTCTGCTCATGTTGATTGATGACCCCTGGACTTTTTTTTAACACACAGTATAACACTGAATCTCATTGTTACCTTCCTGCTAAGAAGGGAGGGTGGTTTCAGGAGACTCACCACTGCAAGTCACAAAAATCAAATCCATAGTTGATTAGGTACAAAGTGCTTGCCTTCCCCAATGGCAGGATGTAGTGTTGTCACTCGGGGCTAGACTAGGGATCCGTACGTGTTCCTGGAATATGGCTGCTGTTTGACCCAGACCATAGTCAAGCTCATCACCTACAATTATTTGTAGTGCGGTGTATCTCTCTCATAACGAACTGCATCAGACTCTAGGCACTTTTATTTTTCCAAATCATTTTTATTGGATAAAATAAAATGCAATACTGATGTTCCGCTGTTTGTAGCAAAAATAAGAGCCCATTATAATAGTGTGAAACATTTTAAAATGATAATGATGATATAAACTAAACTGGCCCACTTAGCTAGAAAGTCATCCCAGCAAGCATTTGCAAAGTCAATATGTCAGGTATAGAATGCCAACCTTTTGGTTTTATCATTGCCTTTCTCTTTTGTCACGGTTTTTGTATAACGTTACAATAGAGAGAACTACCAGGCCCTCGTTAATATAATTATTTTTTTTAAATGAGCGAAACGCAAAATATTATTTGATCTCAAAATTACAAAATGCCATAGCAGCCCTTGGCAATAAAGGGAACTACTTTGTTGGTAGATGTGCTCCTTGTGAGAGAAAATAATACTGTCACTCATAGTGAAGCTACATAATGGCAGAAGTGAGCTGACCCACAGCACCACACTGTGAATGACACAATAGATTCATGAGGGCTGGCTAAACGCCCATGTAAGTATACGTTTTGTATTTTAGCAAAATCAAAAGGTGTTGACGACCAAAACACCAAATAAGCACTTACAAAGCAAATAAGGCGTGTTTTTGGCAGGCTGCTTAGATGGTTACTTTTTTTTAAAAACAGGTTATAGCAGTCACATGCCACAAAAAAAGTAGAAGAAGGAAAGCATGCAACCACTTGCATGTGGGTGCCACATCCTTGCAATAAAATGTTTAAATTATACAACATTCACCAATGTGCAGAATTAATAGTGATGTGTTAAATGACAAGCCTTTCAGCTAGCTGTGCTGTGCAATTTATTAATATTATTTATCAAGAAGACAAGAATAAATCACCGCCTAACCAGCAAGCACTCAATTTTGCAGACAGCTGCAGTGTTACGATGTAACTTAAATAGTTTATAAAACCAACTTTCAAAAATAGAAGGAAAATAAAACAAGCTAAGCTAGGTTTGCCACTAACGTTGTCACTTTTAAGTGGATGTGCACAATGTGCACCATTCTTTGTGCAGTTACTCACAGTGAAAGGAGCAAATAGATAACGTAGACTGATCCATTGTCCCGTGCTGTCTGCTGTGGCGGGTGGAAGGGAAATGTGAATGACAATTTAATATGAGAATCCCACTGATCAAAAGCCTCACTATTTATGTACACCATGTATGACGTTTTTGGAAAATCAGTAGCCTGGTGAGACAGCTAACGCTGTTTTAAAGGCCAGGTCTAAAAAGCAGGTAAGGAAAAGTAGAAAATAAAATATGCTTAGACACAGACCTAATTCTTGGCTTTCTGTGAGATGACTTCTCATGTCAGCTCTGACTGAGACAATTCTAAATCATGAGTTAAAGTATGTTACTGTAGTACCGGTCTACTGAAAGCATTTCATATTTTCAAGAAGACTTTGGCTGCCTTAGGCAATGTGAAAGAGTAATTTTCCATCATTGAATGCCTTACAATACCTTTAGGACCAAAGCATGGCCTCGCAATTTAGGACAGCGACTTTAATATTTTTTTTCTTGTAGATCATATTTTCGTTCTTGAATTGAAGTAGATCTGAAAATATTAGGACCTGGTTGTTTCAAAATGTTTTTACCGTCTTAGATCTACCTCATAATTTATTTTGTCTGTGTCAGAATCCCAGCATCATTCAAATAGTTCCTCCATCTGTAAAGCATATGTTCCAGGTAGAAGTTGGGCAATATTACAAACGTCCAACTTGGTGGTGGTGTTCTCACCTAAAATCTCAGATTGCTCGAACTGCAACAGCAATTATGTTATGCTAGAGATATTTGTAAAGCACACATACACGATAAGGTTTCACAGCACTGAGTAGCCAAACAGGACATAACAGAAGGACCTGCTGTATGGAAAGAATGCACTAGTTGTGTGCTTGTTGAAATAGCCAAGTCTTGAGTGCCTGTCTAAACTTCATGTAATTTGAAGTCATCCTATACTGATAGGAAGTGAGTTCCAGATCTGATGGGCAAGACAGAGAATTCCAGAACCACCCATCCTTTTCTTTTTGAACTTGGAGATTGAAATGAGATTCTAAGAGGATGGTCGCAGTGTCCTATTCGGGGTGTATTTAATAAATCTGTAGTTTACAAAGACATGGCCCCTCTCATCTAGGGCTTCAAAGATAATACTCCCTGTTATAAAACTATCGATGTGCTGCATGGTGAGCCAATTGGGGTCTCTTAGAAGGGGATAAAGTGACACTGTTTTGGTTGTTTATATGTCAGAAGTGCTGTTTGGTTCTGAGTAATTTGTAGCCTTGAAAGTAGTCTTAGGGAGGCCAATGTAAAGAGAATTAGTGTAGTCAAAATGGCATATAATCGGGACAATGAGTACTTGAAAAAAACCACAAAGGTGAGAAATTTAGCTATTTTTTTGATCCTGCAAAGAGATAAGAAGCAGGACGAAATTACTGATCCTAACTGAGGTTTCAAGGATAACTCAGTGGCAATGATGCCTTCGAGGCTTTTTACACATTTGTTTTGGGGCGATGGACCATATCATTGGGTCAAAAGGCGGCTTACCAAAAGTCCAATTTACTTTTTGTGATGACGATCTCAGTGTTATCCATGCTGAGTATAAGATGTTTGCTATTCATGCAGCCGAGGATGGAATGCATAGTGTTTTGAAGGGTTTCCTTAGACAACGAGGAGTCGTCTACTCTGAAAAGTAACTTCAAGCCGTCTGCATAGTTGTAGATTGTTCAATTAATGTTTTTGTGCGCCTGGATGAGGGAGCCAATATATATATATTGAAAAGGTGTGGTGAAAAGTAGGAACCTTGAGGTACTGTGCAGTCTAGGTGAGCTTCAGTTGCCCTAAAAGGGACACGCCATATTCAACGGGATCGTTCCTCCCAGAATTAGTTGATCCAATAGAGTGCAGAGCAAAAGAGCCCCACAGCCTTAACTTGATTCACCAGAAGTTTATGGTCAACCGTGACTAAGGCGCTGATAAGTCCAAAAAGACTAATGCCGGCCTGGAATCTTTATCACGTTCCTGACACATATCATCTACAAGTGATAGCATTACTGACTCAGTGGAGTGTGCAGGATGAACAGTCTTGGCACAACTCTAGAAATGTTAACTTTTGTAGATCAGAGCAGAGGCACTTTGCCACAGTTTGCCAGAAAAGGCAATAGAAAAATCAGCCAATAGTTTTTCAGCAAGAAGAGATCCTCACCAGACTTCTTCTGGAGTGGGGTAACCACTGCATCCTTAGAGGAGCCAGGCACACTGCCTTGAGAAAGTAGTTCAACAGGGATATAGCAAAATCCTGGAAAGCTGAAAAACTATTTTAAGAAGCTTGGGGGTAGCCAAAGATCGTTTGGTGACCCTCACTGTACCTTGGACAGGAGTTTAATGAAGCATTCATTGCTAATGGGGAAAAAGGTAGCTACTGTGGTGGGGTTCCTATCCTCAGGTTTGACACAATTTGTGGACTGACCAGCATACTGTATTTTATGGTTTTAATCGTGTCAATAAAAAATGCATTAAGCAAGTTACAAAAGGTCTGTCGGGGATAAAGAGCAGGTCAGTCTGTTAGTGTTTGATAACTCTGGCACTATTTTAAAAATCTTCTTAGATTTGTTTGTGGATTGGAGAATCTTATTGGTGAAGAAGGACGACCTTGCCTGCAAAAGGCAGGCTTTGTAATCTCGAAGGTGTTTTTTATAGATTTTTTTATTTTCAAGAGTGTCATCTTTCCGCCATTTATGTTCATTTCGGCGTAATTCCAATTTGGTTAGCTTTAATTCTTGCGACAAACATTTAGCAGAATCATGGCATCTAACCAGTTTAGACATGCATCCTTAAGGGATCAAACCTGGTCTAGTGTGTGGCCTTTATTACGCGTAGAAACAGATACATGTTGTATGGCTCGTACAGGATAACCTTGTTGGTGCGTGCCCCAAGCAGGCACTAAGCCCTCAAAATACTGTCAATAGTATTAAATTCAGATCTTACATTACAGGCTCATGTGGTAGAAGAGCAGCCAGCAGGAGTAGGCGGGCATCGTCATGTTCAATTGTTAAATGCGGTATATAATTGTGATGGCGGTACCAACAGTGCTTGTAGTGGGCCTGCGCACAAAGGGAGTAAACCTCCATGTCTGGTGCTCTGAACCCACCCCATATGTTTGGTAAATTAAGCGTATCCCACTGGGTTCTCAGTCGCTTTTCTGCCCACATGAGCATTGTCAAGTGTGTTTTCAGTGCACTAAAGAACTGTTGTGTCAGCACAATTGGTATGTTTATAAAAAAGTAAAGCCATTTGGGTAATATCACCATTTTCATAATGGCGACCTTGTCTGCGATGGAAAGCGACATTCTGGAGCATCTAGTGACCTATTCCTCTAGTCCCTCCTATGTGAGATTAACCAGGAATACATCCTTGGTTTCACTTATTTCTTTATGGTGCTGGTATGTCAGTGCATACCATAGGTGAGTTTATGGAGACAGTAAGAAACTGGGGGATTTGTTGAGGGGGTGACAGCAGCCACAATTCTTATCAGGGTAAACCACAAAAGTCACTAAATTGACCTGCACATAATCCTCTGGTAGGTTAGCGGAAAATATAGTCAGGGTTAACATAGAGGCAATGTGTTAAATTTCTGCAGCACACAAACAGTAATGAAGTGAAAGCCCAACACAACAAAAATACCATAACAATTTAGAAACAGACAACAAAATTAAATAAATAATAAGACACTGAAACAAACTAAATCCACTCAGTACAACCGAAGACATACATTTTTAAAGTTTTTAGTGAAAAATAGAGCCTAAAAGATTAAAGCTCCAGCTGCTGGTTGTTCAAGACCGGGGCAAAGTCAAAAGTTAAGGCAAGGGAATGTGGTTTGGCTGCACAAGGTAAATTGAGCCCGGTCTCAGCTCACCTCAGGACTTAGAAAAGATTTAGAAGAAAAGTCCAGGAGAAGGTAGAGTTCAGTGTGCTAGGCAGCAGCCTGTGTTCAAGAAGGAGTGCTGGATGAGGTCTTGCTGAAGCTGTTGATGATGGTGGGAAAAAGCTCCAAGTGGGAATTGCCAGATTTGCAGGCCAAAGAGGTTTTCATCATTGATTGGGAGCCGGACGTTGTCAAATCTGGTGAAGATGTTCACCCTAACACTTTTTGGAAGTCAAAAACCTCCAGTGGACCAAAGCTGAAAGCCACACCCAAAGAGTGCTTCACAAAGCCAGATACCATCGCTCGGAATGCCCACTGAATTGGATTTGCTGCTGCAGAGAAGAACGAAATGGGAACTACTGCAAAGTCAGGCCGACTAGTTTTGCACCTGTGGCAGATCAGCAGGCAGGTAAGACCTAGTTTTCTGTCAGTTTGTCTGGCACATTCTGGTGCAAAATGTTTCAAGTCCTAACATTTAGGGTTAGGCAGAAGCAGCACCTCTAACACTACTTCCATTTCCAACCTGGAGGCATCATTTGGGGGTTTATAACTCAATCTAGCAGAGGCCAGGTCTGGGGATCAAGGTCTCTGGAAATTAATTGTTATGTCCCAATAGCTCACAAAGGAGCCAGTCAACTAGTGTCAACATCAGGACAGTGCGCGATCTGCGGACGACAAAAATGCAAAAACCCAGCCTTTATGCAAGAGCATAATTCATGCATTGTGTTCATATGCAGTATGTTAGCCTTTTGCATTGCAGACTTTAACCTTGAAAAACACTATTAATGATGTTTGTGATAACTGTTCATTTGCAAGGTATTGCACAGACTTACTGAGTGTGTTAGGGTGTGGTCCCTTTCTAGACCTTCTAGAAGCTTTCTCTGCAGCATGACTGGGTGTGGTTTGTGGGCTGGGCTAGATTCCATAAAAGGGAGCCAGCCCAGCTCCACCGTGCTCACTATTCAGAGGTCCTGGTGCAGAGCAGCAGCAACTTCCTGAGCTCCTGTTCCGGAGGCCTACCTTAATGTTCCAGGCCTGCCCCGCATTATATTGGTGATCCTTGAGCAGGGTGGTAAGGCGGAGGTCGGGCTGGGTCCCCGACCACATTCTCAAAGACTCTTGAGTTTTGGGCCTACTCATGAAACTTTCAGAGTACGCGATTCATTGCTCCAATGTAAACCTTGGCATTCATATCGGCAACAGCTTGCGTGATCATTTCATGGCATTTCATATTCTTGTTCGAATCGGCAGTGTGCGCGATTCATTTCCCGCATGTAAAACTTGATGTTCAGATCGGCAACAGCTTGCGAGATCATTTCATGGCATTTGCATATTCTCGTTCGAATCGGCAGTGTGCGCGATTAATTTCCCGCATGTAAAACTTGGCATTCAGATCGGCAACAGCTTGCGCGATCATTTCATAGCATTTGCATATTCTTGTTCGAATCGGCAGTGTCCGCGATTCATTTCCCGCATGTAAAACTTGATGTTCAGATCGGCAACTGTGTGCGCGATCATTTAATGGCATTTGCATATTCTTGTTAGAATCGACTGTGTGCGTGATTCATTTCCAGCATGTAAAACTTGATGTTCAGATCGGCAATAGTGTGCGCGATCCTTTCATGGCAATTAAAACTTTGATGTGTAGTGTTTATTGAAGTGCACACATTTATCCTGGGCCTTTGGATTTTCTGTGAAGATGCTAAATTCAAAATGTGACATTCTTTGTGCATATTAAGTCCCTAGTACAATTCCTATTGTTTTCCAGGGAATGTTTCAGATGGCCTTTTGTCCTCATGTAAAGATCCAATGTTTGTTCTGGAACATTATTCTAGAAGGTTCTTGTATTCCTAGACAGTATGTGACATTTCATGAAAAGCTCATATGAAACATTGCATTAACCATTCTTGATTTTTTCGAGGTACCCAGAGTTCTTCAGGTCTAGTTATAGTCACTTCCTAGGTTATCCATGGTTACAGTATGACAACGCTTAGAACCACAGTCTAGGGAAAGTCAATGTGATTATATCTTGATATTGTGTTGTTTAACCTTTTGCTTCCTACAGGTCTCCTTCCCAGCTGTTCCCTACCTAATCCCCTTTTTCCCCACTTGGACTCTCAGGCTCTGTGATATTTATATCAGAGTTTTGGAGCTGTCTAGTGGTGGACATGTTGGGAACGTGTGCAGGCCCCGAGGATCTGGTCTCCCTGACAACTAGCCATTGGAGTCACTCTGGTAGTCCTAGGTTTAAGGAGATGGTCCTATTTTCTTCATGCAACAAGGCAGGTCTCAAGCAGCAGGACAGTCCTATGAAGAACAAAGTAGGCCTAGGGCAGCAGGACAGCCCTCTGGTAGTAGCAGGGCAGTACTCTCAAGTACAAGAGACTCATTGAGAAGTCTTCCACAGGCCTAGGAGAGTAATGACAAGGTGGTTCAGGAGGTCCAATATTTATACCTTGTGCCAGACTTTGAAATGTGGTTGACATCCTGGCTACTCCCACATCTGATTCTTTAAAGTTCTTCCTTTTCCCTGCCAAGGCCTCAATTAGTCTGCGGTGTTAAAATGCTGTTGTCAGGTCCCTTTGTGTATGTGCTGGAGTCAGCCATTTGGAATGTAAGTGGGGCAGGAAACAGCTGTGCCTTACCCATTCTGGCAGGATGACCCAGCCTGCCAACACCTAGCTTCCTTCTATCTCACTGTTTGGGTGGAATTCACAAAGACCAACTGCCAAGCTTCTCCCAGTCATGTTACTCAGGACACAGGCAGCAGGGACCAAATGGTTAGGGCATGAAAATGCCAGCTTTCTTCAAGTGGCATTTTCAGAATTGTGACTTAAAATCCAACTTTGCTATTACAGAAGTTTTTAAAGTACAATTCATTTCAGCTCAGACCTAACCTTCCTATCTGTTCTAAATCAATAAATAGCACCTAGTACACGTAATAAGGCAACCCAGCGTTGTCCAATGGGAGAGATAAGCCTTACAGTAAAATGAAGATTACATTTTGGAGTTGTTCACTACCAAGAATAGCTTAGAGATGACTTACCTTTTTAAAAAGGAAGATTAAGGACTAACAAAAGGTTTATTTCACCAGGTTGAATTGGCAATTTCAAACAGAAGTATAGGCTTCAATGGCAGGTCTGGAACATTCTATCTTAAAGGAAAACAGGCTGTGTTTAAAAAGAAAAAAATTACACGTTTAAGTTTTATTTTTTAAGAGCAGGCAGTGATCCATGGCACCACTGCCTGCTCTTAAAAAATATTTTCCCAACCATTCTCAACTTTGCATTGGCGGTAAACTGTGAATGTTTTTGGACTGCATTCCAGTTGCAAAACATTCACACACACACTTCCCAATATGTATTAGGCAGGGACTCCCTCAACGCACCCCTTTTTAATACTGAATGGCAAAACCCAAATTGCGATTCAGTAAATACAGAATCGCAATTTGGGCTCTAAACATCTCAAAAATAATATTTCTGCGAATGGGCCCATTTGCGACTGGAAACATGCTTTGTACATATGGCCCCAAGTGTCATACCTTACGCAGTGCAACCGCTTAGTCACAGAAATTGCAAGGCCAGGACAGAAAGCACTTTACTATATCAAGGGCTCAAAGAAGGCCCAAAGGTTGTCCTCACTCAGATCAACCCTCAACAGCAAACATGTGCAGTCCTCATAAATTTGACCGTAAGGCTGGAACATAAGTTAGCAGAAAGGATGGGAGACATGAAGTGAGGTGAAAGATTCCATTCCTGACATGAGAAACCCGGAAATGTTAACCAGTTCACACCAACTGATAGCTCCGGAGAAGCCATGGAAATAGGATTTGTCCACTCTTCTTTGAGCAAGGAAGAGAAAGACATGACATAAGAAGGGTCAGTGCCTTTACTGTGGAAAGAAAGGGCATGTGATAAAAGAATACCCTTCTAAGCCCAACAGAAAAGGAAGCTCAGTACCACCGATTTTGGCAAGGACAGTAAGCACAGTAGTGTGGAAAACTGGAAGGTTCAGAAGGAAATGAAGGGGCCCATCTGATCAATTGGCACATCCCTTCCCTCAACATGCAAGACCACGGTAATGCTGCCCTCTTAAGGATGAACATGTTGCTCCTTCTGGATACCATATTCCATAAGATCTTTGTATTACTAGTCTCAGGAGCCACAGGGAACTTTGTGGACACAGAGTGAGCAAAGCTATTATTATTACCTTGTCTTCCAAAATAAATAGCAGAAGAAGTGCAGGCTGTTGATGGGCATCTTCTGACATCCGGCCAATCACAATGCAAACAGCTAGAATGACTCTTGAGTGCCAAGTAGAATCCCAAACACATGTAGAACAGATTCACTTCAATCTTATCAATTCCCAACAATACAGCTTCATCCTGGGAACGCTTTGGTTGGTTTTAAATAACCCCACCATTAATTGGAGCACTAGAACTATAGAAGCTTTTTCCCCACATTCAACACAACATTGTGTAACAAAGAAAATCCAACGCAAACTATTCAAAATCACTCCATAGTCACAGCTGGTGAAAAAGATGTCAAACTAACTAGTCTCTAAAGGGAGTTCATAGATGTAATCAATGAAAAACAAGCTCATTTGACTGCCAAATAGACTTTGTTCCAGGAACTGTAGTGCCAAGCTGTTGCATTTATGCACTGTCCAAGAAGGAAAATGAGCATTTCAGGGAATATTTGGACAAATACTTGGCTAATAGCTTTTTTTGTCCTTCTCGGTCTCAGGCAGCATCATCTTTGATCTTCATACCAAAGAGGAATGGTGAACTTCGCTTGTGCATTGACTACTGTGCTTTGAATAAGAACACAGTGAAAAATAAGTATCCTTTACCAATGATTCCATTGCTCCTAGGTCAAGTAAAAACAGCTGTCATCTATACCAAACTGGATTTAAAGGGAGCGTATCACCTTGTTAGAATGAGGGGCGGTGATGAATGGAAAACAGCATTCAAAACCAGTGTTCGAATATATTGTGATACTGTTTGGATTTTGCAATATGACAGTCACATTTTGTGTCTTTTTAAATGATGTACTTAGTGAATACCTGGATCACTTTGTACTTGTCTGCATATATGATATTCTGATTTATTCCAACCTGAAGCAGAACATATACAGCATTTTACAACATTCTAAAGGTTTTACAACAACACCATCTATTTTGTAAACTCATTAAATGTATGCCTCTGTTATGGAAGTGGAGTTTTTGAGAGTCATTTTGTCTCCAAGTGGCAGAACGAAAGACACAAGCCGTTCTTCAGTGGCGAACACCAAAAAATACTAAGGATGTGCAAAGTTTTCTTAGTTTCTCCAGTTATTACAGATGCTTCATTGATCATTTCTCCCAAGAGGTTGCTCCCATCACAAAGCTTTTATGAAAAAAACATATGTTTAAGTGGGATCAAGAAACAGACCAAGCCTTTGAACATTAGAAAACAACTTTCACATCAGCACCAATTTTGGCCCATCCAGAACCACATATACCATTTATCATTGAAACCGATGCCTCTCATGTGGCCCTTTGGGGCATTTTATCTCAATAAAATAACACTACCTGACACTTACTTCCAGTGGCATTCTTGTCTAAAATACTAACATCTGCAGAAAGCAATCAAATTATGGTGCATAAACAACTCTTAGAAATCTGGGGTGTGTTCAAAGAGTGGCGTCATTACCTGCTAGGTGCTTCTCACACAGTAAGGCTGCACACTGATCACCAAAACTTGCAGTTCATAAAAGCAGCTGGGAACTTGACCCCAAGACAACTTGGATGACCTTCTTTACAGAATATGATTTCATAGTCACATTCAGGTCTGAACCATAAGGCTGAAGGATTAATCAGTGAAGAAAGCCCTACAAAACAAATTCAGGACAACCCTCAATCCATAATTGAATCTAGCAAGGTGTTAAGTCTCTTTTCAACCGTAGGCTTTCTAGATGCCATTGAAGATCATTTTAAAGCACACAAATGGCAATCATAGCTTCAAGAAGACGAAGATAGAAGAATCATACATGAATTGCCCATTCACAACTCCAAACTATTTGTACCTTCTAAAGAACTGCAAGAAACTTTAGTCCATTACTGTCACAACTATCCTTGCATGTATCATCGAGGGATACAAAAAACATAAAAGCTGTTATCCGTAAGTTTTGAGAGAACACATTAAGGCAAAATGTACAGTCATGGATCAAGGAATGTGAGGTATGTGCCCAAGCAAAGAACGACCCAGGGTAGCCAAGAGGTTGCTGACCCCAGAAACACTTTCGAAACACTTTTCACTGGACTTCATAGAAGATATGCTGAGTGATGAATGGAATGCCATACTATGAGTAGTAATTGACAGTTTGACCAAATTTGGACATTTTATAGCCTGCAAGAACTAGCAACGTCCAGTCAGCTAGAATTCTAACTCTTACAAAACATCATTCTCTTGCATGGAATTCCTGAAAAGATTATTTCAGATCGAGCCTCACAATTTGCATCCAAGTTTTGGAAGGCCTGGTGTTCTGCATTACTTTTTTGTCCAGCCTTGTCAAACAGTCACCTTCCGCAATCAGGTGGACAGATTGAATGTCATGATCAGACACTAAAACAATACCTCAGATGTTATGCAGGGGAGGCTGATAACTCCTGGGTGAATCTTCTTTGGTTGGAAATAGCGTACAATTCTTCACACCATTGCTCCATCGATGATTCACCTTTTCATTTTTATATATGGCTTCCATCCTGACTGCCTCTCATTTCACTGCTCAGGCAAACTAACCCTTGTCCCTGCTGTACAGGATATGCTGCACTATAAAAAAGACCCAGGCACAAGTGCCAAAAAGCCTGGAGAATTAAAAACAGAAGTACAAACTTAGCTCTGACAAGAAGGGACATGCTGGCCCTCTATATGTTATTGGCAACAAAGTCTAGCTTCCCAAAAAAACATCAGATTTAAGCACAGGTCACCTTTTCATCCCAAGCTCATCGACCATATCACATCTGTGGCCAAATAAACCCTGTGACCTATTGTTTTAAGTTATAACCCACTCTTCGTATCCACCCAGTGTATCACACCTCTTTATTGAAGCTGGTGCTACAGGCTTGCAAGATGCACCCGGTTCTTTTGTTGGTGCAGATACAAACTGAGTACGAAGTCCACAAGATCCTTGATTCAAACCACAGGGACAGTCACCTCTGATATCTCATCTCCTTAAAGGTGTATGGACCGGAGAAAGATTCCTGGGAACATGCTACGAACGTACGTACTCCGCGGCTGGTATGTCAATTCCATGCTCATTATCTAGCCAAGCCTGGCCCTAGAGCCTGCTTGAGAGAGGGGAGAACAGTTGTGGTGCTGGATAGCATCTGTAAGGGCATCCCTAAGACCTTACAACATAGCAGCTGTTCCATGAATTCCTCTTAGTGAAAATTGTGTGGCAGGAGTCCTATTAATGGCAGAGGAGGGTGATACTGGTCACATTGCCTTCGAGCAGTGCCTTGTAGACTGTATATTCCTAAGACTGTATAGCTATACATAAGACTCAAGAGTGAGTGTTGCATTCTCCCCAATGCTTATTTTTTTTATTGTTGTTGGAGAATTTATTATTTCCCGCTCAGACTTCATGTCCCAGCAATCCCTGAGAAGCCGCTATGTTGGGAGACGCACCACTATAACAGCGGCCCATCCTAACAATGAGCACTCATTTTTGCGGATGCTGGAGCAGTGCCTACAGTGTATGTTTAAAGAAGTCTTTCCAAAACCAAGCATTATATCTTTCTTTTTTTTAGTTCTCCCTCCCTGCTTTTCCTTCCCCAGCACCATTTACTCACCTGGCTTCTCCAATTTCCATGCTTTTATATCATGTGGATTTAGTAGTGGATTTCTGAAGATTTTCTGAAGGTTCATTTTTAACATTCTTCTTAGGTGTCTCCCACAATCTAATTGCAACCTCACATCTAGGGAGTTAGAGCCTGTGAGATATATGCTAACATGGGATATTTTAGCTGGACTGGATCTAGGCCTCTCCTAAAATTCCATCAGAAACTGCCTGATCTCCTCATCCAACCTGACCTGCTATATCAACTCTGATGTCTTGCCCGAACAAGCTGTGGATTATGGAAGCATCTCTGGAAACGTGACATTACAACTTGCCTGCACTTGAGCACTCACTGTTGACTGATTTCTCCCCTTTTATGACTGAAAGCTCCATGGACCTATTACTGATCCAAAACCTGGGAAATGTTTCTCTTGGTCCTCTGTTGTATGTGAGACTGCTTTCACACTGTTTCTCTTCAGGGTTCCTTTAGTTTACTTCAGTTGTGAAGTTTTATTTTCATTATCCATGAAGATGGATAGATCTCGCATTCTTGTTTGTTAGCTTAGTATGGTATTGTTACTACTATGGGTCTGCATTATCTTTATTTATGGAGCCACAGTTTAGCACATCTATGGTTCTTCACTAGAACATTGTTTATACTTCTGTAAGAAAGTATGACTGTAATGCTACATTTGGAATTATGCTTGTTGGACCTGCCTTTTTGACAGGGTCATCCCCAAAATGTTTGCCTCCTTCCTACTATTTTTTCTGACCTGTTGTTGTTGGCTTTTGAACTGTGGGCACTTTACCACTGCTAACCAGTGCTAAAGTGCATATGCTCTCTGTGTAAATTGTACTGTTGATTGGTTTATCCATGATTGGCTATTTGATTTACTTGTAAGACCCTAGTAGAGTGCACTATATGTGCCTAGGGCCTGTAGATTAAATGCTACTAGTGGGCCTGCAGCACTGGTTGTGCCACCCACTTCAGTAGCCCCTTAACCTTGTCTCAGGCCTGCCATTGCAAGGCCTGTATGTACAGTTTCACCTGGTGGAAGGGAGAGTGGTTAAAGGGTGCCTAGCACCTGGGGCTACCGCCCCCCACTCTCCACAGCCACAGTGGTTGGAGAGCTTTTGGAGGCCTGGGGCCTGGCTCTCATCCCTGACAGCTGTCAGTAACCACTGTGGCTTGCTGTCCGGGTGGACAGAGTTATCCCTGGGGAGGGGACAAGTGTCACACCCCGGGGGTACAGTGGGCAACACCACTGTGTTGGTCCTGGTGGTACTATCCTGCTGCTGGGATACGTCTGTGAGCAAAGTAAGGTTAGGTGTTGCACAGATGGTATCCGCAGGTAAGGAGAAAGGTTCCCCATGGGTTGGCTTATTGGGCCCTGAGAGTATGGACAGAGGGATCCAATTGGAGTAAGGAAGGCGAATAACTGGAGCATGCCCCTGCTGTTGTGGGCCTGGGTCCTTGTTCTATCGCCTCAAACAGGGAAGTACATCAGGATAGTGATTGTTCTCCCCTGACTTTAGGCTGGTGGGGGGTCATGTTGGACCTGGCTTTTTGACAGGGTCATCCCCAAACTTTTCGCCTCCTTCCTCCTATTTTTTCTGACCTGTTGTTGTTGGCTTTTGACCTCTGGGCACTTTACCACTGCTAACCAGTGCTAAAGTGCATATGCTCTCTGTGTAAATTGTACTGCTGATTGGTTTATCCATGATTGGCTATTTGATTTACTTGTAAAACCCTAGTAGAGTGCACTATATGTACCTAGGGCCTGTAGATTAAATGCTACTAGTGGGCCTGCAGCACTGGTTGTGCCACCCACTTCAGTAGCCCCTTAACCTTGTCTCAGGCCTGCCATTGCAAGGCCTGTATGTGCAGTTTCACTGCCACTTCGACTTGGCATTTAAAAGTACTTGCCAAGCCTAAAACTACCTTTTTTCTACATATGTCACCCCTAATGTGTGCCCTAGGTAACCCCTAGAGCAGGGTGCTGTGTGGGTAAAAGGCAGGACATGTACCTGTGTAGTTTATATGGCCCGGTAGTGTAAAACTCCTAAGTTCGTTTTTACACTACTGTGAGGCCTGCTCCCTTCATAGGCTAACATTGGGGCTGCCCTCATATATTGTTGAAGTGGCAGCTGCTGATCTGAAAGGAGCAGGAAGGTCATATTTAGTATGGCCAGAATGGTAATACAAAATCCTGCTGACTGGTGAAGTCGGATTTCATATTACTATTCTAGAAATGCCACTTTTAGAAAGTGAGCATTTCTTTGCACTTAAATCTTTCTGTGCCTTACAATCCACGTCTGGCTAGGTTTTGTTGACAGCTCCTTGTGCATTCACTCAGACACACCGCAAACACAGGGTACTCAGCCTCACTTTTGAATGGGCCTTCCTGGGCTGGGAGGGTGGATGGCCTGCCCTCACACAAAGGACTGGCACACCCCCTACTGGGACCCTGGCAGACAGGATTGAACTGAAAGGGGACCTGGTGCACTTCTTAGCCACTCTTTGAAGTCACCCCCACTTCAAAGGCACAATTTAGTATAAAACAGGGCCTCTGCCCTATCACCTCAGACACTTGCTGGAGAAGAAACCTGAACCAGAAACTACATCCTGCCAAGAAGAACTGCCTGGCTGCTCAAAGGACTCACCTGTCTGCTTTCTACAAAGGACTGCTGCCTTGCTGTTGGCCTGCTGCCTTGCTGAACTCTTGTCTGGCTGTAAAAGTGCTCTCCAAGGGCTTGGATAGAGCTTGCCTCCTGTTCCCTGAAGTCTCAGGACCAAAAAGACTTCTCTTTTTCATTTGGACTCCTCGCGCGCCGAAAATGTTGACGCACAGCTTGTTCCGCAGTGAAAAATTCACTGCAAGCCGATCCAGAAAGACGCCGCTCGACGCAACACCTGCGGGCGACTGGAACTTCGACGCACGGCCTCGCATGGACAACGCCGCCAGACTTCCAGAGAGGAAATCAACGCAACGCCTGCTGTGAGAAAGAAAATTCCACGCACAGCCTCCCGGAACAATGTGCAGCCGGATAACAAGCCGAGGAATCCACGCACAGACCCTGGGACATCTGGTAATCCCGCAATCCATAGAAGGAGACGGTCCACGTGCCGGAAAACGACGCACGTCTTCTCCGAGTGAAAAATAATGACGCAAGTCCATGTGTGAAGGGGCGAAACCGACGCACACACCATTTTTCCTCCCGTAGAACGACACATCTCCCCGTGAGAAAAATAACGACGCAAGTCCATGTGTGAAGGGGCGTAACCGACGCACACACAATTTTTCCACACATCTCCTCTTCTGCGGCCCTCTGCTGAGATTTTCCACTCCAAACCAGGTACTTTGTGCTTGAAAGAGACTTTGTTTGCTTTTTAAAGACTTAAGACACTTCATATCACTTTTTAGTGATATCTCTACAAATTCATATTGCATCTTTGATCGTTTTGACCTGCAAATACCCAGATAAATATTATATATTTTTATAAACACTGTGTGGTGTATTTTTGTGGTGCTATATTGTGTTATTGTATGATTTATTGCACCAACGCTTTACACATTGCCTTCTAAGTTAAGCCTGACTGCTTGTGCCAAGCTACCAGCGGGTGGGCACAGGATAATTTGGATTGTGTGTGACTTACCCTGACTAGAGTGAGGGCTCTTGCTTCGACAGAGGGTAACCTGACTGCCAACCAAAAACCCCATTTCTAACAATGCTTACCTGAGTAAGGAAAAACAAAACATGCTCCTCTGGAAATTTGGCAGAGAGCTCTGTGGGTGCTCTCTAAGATCTCAGTCATGTTACACTCTGCCATCTTGCAATCTGTCAGCATAGGGGCACCTCAGGTGACTGGACGTTTGAAAAAGGGTCATCTGCAGGTATGATCAGTTCAGATGTACATCAAGTTTCACTGTATGAATGTTAACTTGCTAAGCCTGCCCATTCACTCTGCACTCTATAGTATGCCCTTTTTGGTGTAATCCTTCACGAAAATTGGCAGTGTTGACATGAGGGTTTACAATGCAGTCCATTAAGCTTTGAGGTCAATGAGTTATTTAAGGATCACTGTGGATGTGTGTAATATGGTGTTTAGATATTATGGAACACACACACTCTAGTGCTGGAGCCTGTATTCTCAAGTACTGTGCATACTGTTTCTGACATTGGCTTGATGCCTTTGCAAGTCCTGTACTACCACACCTTTGGTCAAGTGGTATCCAATGAAACACTCTGTTCGAAATTAGGCTTGCGTTCTAGCATATGGGCAGCCCATGCAGTGCTTCCAATGACAGTATCAGCACAACTACTAACCATTGCACTCCTACAAGTGTGATCATTCTACCCTTCAGGGACACCCAAAGGTTTAAGAATGAGGTGGGTGGCAGATGTTATTAATTTTCAATGCACAGTGGCTTATTTAACACTGCTATTGTACTAATCTCAAAATTAGACAGGCAGTGCCACCAGGTAGTAGACTGTCATTTGTACCTGTGTTGAGCATTATGTGCCACTGCTAAACACAGGAAACCTCAAGCTCAGATTAAGCCCTGATAGCTTAATTACAGTTTTCCTTAAGCATTTGTGAAGTGACAACAAGCATGTGCTGCTGGTTCACTACATTGCATTTGCAGCTAGGTCTAATACTCCAGATAGCTGCTAACCAGGATGAGACTATAACAAAATGAGGGCTGGCTGGTGCCCCTTTAATCGAGGCCCTTTGATAGGTTCGAGCTGTAGGTGAAAACAGGCCAGTGGCGGCTCCTCAGTGTGGGTGGAGGAGTGTTGCCCACCCCCCCACCTGCAGCGGAAGCTGCAAAACCATTTAAAGAAAATTATAATAAACTATGTTTATTATCGTTTTGATTGAAAGGGGTGGGGCCACAGGGTGACTTGCAATGAGGGGGAGTGCTCAGCAGTCCCCCTTCAAGGCGCATGTGTGTTTGCCCAGCCATCTCGGGCCGCCCAAACACACATGCGCTGGAGAGAGCCTGCACAGGCTGTCAGTCTGCCTGGCGCTCCTAGCCAATCCTGATGCTGCTCTGAGCAGCGTCAGGATTGGTGCAGGGCAGGATGGGAGCCTGTGCCTGCAGAGGCAGAGGAGCGTCGAGGGAGAAGGAGCAACGGAGGAGGTAAGTGTTTTTGGTTTTTTTTTTTTATTAAATTTAACGTTTATTCCCTCTCTCCTCCTCTCCCGCGCCTCCCCGCCCACCCCTTCCGCAGGCCCATGAGCCGCTACTGCCTCCATCCCCAAAAATTGCTACTCCAAATGGAAAGCAGATAATGAGCGGGTGCTGTTTAATGTATCCGATTGTCCGCAAATTGAGACGTGTGAGTACTGGAAGTGTTTCCACTCTCCATATGATATAGTTCTATGATAGTCAGTCCACTTAACACTGCTGGTTTCGTAAAGGAATACAAGTGTTTGCACATCTCACGTTCATGAAACGCAGACCTGTGTTAACTTGCACATACTAAGACACATATACACTCAGGCACTCTGATCTATGCAAGAAATTCTTATCTCCGACAGGAATATATGTCTTGCTTACGGCTCATGCATACATAGCATGTCTACCCTGTTTTCAGCAATGAAGAATACTAATGCAAGTACATTCAAACACAGCTTTCAGCAATGCTGTGCATTCAAACCCGCGTGCCCTAAATATGGTGCACATTCACGACGCAGACAAGTCCTCAATCGATATTCACATCCACACTTTTCAGTCATGCAGATCATTCTACCTTCACTCACACGACCACAGGAGCCTCGGTGTGGTCAATTAATTAATAAACCAGCAGTATTTTTGTATGGGGTTTAGATTAATACGGCATTTCTGATTTGAGAGGGTTGAATTGCACGCAATCCATTCTAATGCATAAATTTAGCGTTGCTTTCACAACCGTGCATAGAGTGAGAGTACCTGGACATGGGGGTATGGACGGTTGCAAACGTTTTCGCTTATCAACTTCCAGTAGTTTATGAGAATACTAATTTTACCATGTGTAGTCTGCAGATTCTTTGGCTGATTTTTTGACTGAAAAACTGTTTCTGTGAAATGTAAAAATCTGAAAGAAACTCGTGTTAAGGTTAACTTCCTAGAAGATGGAACATTCATTTTCTGCATCCAGCGCTTAATTTGAAAAATAAAGAGTGCCGGTGCCCAAAGCTCTTCTCATAAGCACGCAGCCGCGCTATTAAATGTCGGCACACTATACCAAGGCTGAGAAGTCTTGAAAACATGTTAAGCCTCTTTCATCCACTACCAGGCACTACCTGACCCTTTATCTCAGTCTTGCAGGTTCCTGCTTTCTCCCTTGATGTCTTTATCGACATCCTTTTTACCCGTGTGCGTGATTTTCCCTCTGCTCGGTAAATGTCTGATGAGGAAATTAAATGCCAGCCCCCGAAAATGAGTGCCGGTGCCCCCACCGGCAACCACCAGTTCAAGTTAAGCACTGTCTGCACCAACAACCACTTGCAAGGATATATTGTCAGTTGCGAGTGAAAACAACCCTAGGTTTAAAATTGGGTAACATGGGAACCTCATTGAACTAGGGGTAACCCAATATTAGTAATCTACTCAGGACTTTACTCTCATTGTACCAGTTTTGCACACCCTAATGGGATTTCCGTTCCCTTATCTTCCTTTTAGTGTGGCCTGTGTATACGCATGTTCTTTCTTTAACATTGTTTTCATGCACATGCGTGTCAGTGAGATGTCTGTATATGAGGGTTCTAAAGGCACAGTTTGTGTATGCCTCTATGTACAGCATGTTGTATGACTGCATACGTGTATATCGAGGGTTGTGCACGTCTATGTGCATGCAACACAGGAAACACAGACTTACTGGCTTTGCGAATATTTTTTTTTCCATTTCGGATCATTAATAAAAGGCTGAACAAAACCCTTGAGTAATTCGAGAATGCCACAATTATTAAAAAATGAGAGACTCGCTATATTAACAGAGGTAAAGCTCTATTCGTCGAGTTTAGTATCTACCTAGAGAGAATTCGAATCCATATTCTAGGTTTATCAAGCACCAAAGTGAGCAGTGTCTACGCATCTGTTGCCTAGCACACATCTCGCCTCCTAGGTGGTTGTTCTCCACATTCTTTATATTAAAGGACAATGTTTTCTCTGATCCTCTGCCTTTTCATCTTCTAGGGCAATTTCGCTGACATGATCTACAGCTGTAAGCCCTTGAACCTTTTGAGTGTACTTGGAAAGGGCACAGTGCTTTGGTAATGGCATCATTAAAGCGCCCACCTATTACGAGCTAAAGCTACACCTCCTCAAAGGTGAATGTGAGGCTCTAAATAGGACTGCGCTATTCTCTTACAGAAAGGTGTAAATTAACACACCAGGTAAAGGAATGTTCAAAACCCACATGCTAGGTAACTGCCACATTTAATAAGGAGTTGCGTGATCCATGTAAAACAGAAACACAATGGCAGGATGTCCACTACTTGAAAAAACGTTCCAAATATCACAGTATCAATCAATAGGTACAGGGCACCCTGATCTGCTTGGACAGCCGTGGGTTTGCGCGATATGGCCTGGCAGATTTAGTCAATTTAACAAATGTCTGCGTCTTCAGAACGAGTGTAGTGAACAAATGCTTTCATCTGTTGTGGTGCAGATTTAGTTAGCGTCCCCTAGCGGAAGTAGTTTAGTTAACACTCATGATACTCTGTGTAAAAGCTGCATTTAATTCTACTTTGGGCCTCATTGTCTGTGTTTTCTATGTTGGTGAACTCTGCCAACTAAGTTCTTCTGTGTCCCTCAATTGATGACGAATTGTAGTCCAATGTCTATATTTGTGAGACATTTTCAAAACCAGGCCATCACCCTCAGCACATTCTGTGAGGCTATAATAGAGGTCATTGCTGGGCGGCCAGGTACGAGCCTGCCGGCCATATGTACAAAATAGTTTAACAGGCACAAACCCACAGATTTTGCAAATCTGAGTGTCTGCGACCACTAAAGCACTTTTTAAAATGTGCTCAACCCATTTAATGATCCAATTTGTTAAATGGGTTTAGGAAACATGAATTAATTGCTATTTGGTAGACATGTGTTAATGGAGACCCTGCCAAATACCAATTCCTTAATGTATTAATGTTTTGTGACTCAAATCCAATCGCAAAACATTAATATTTTGCACCAACTAAAAGGAGGTAGTAACCCATTCACAAATGGAAAGGGCCCCCAAAGGAACCCCTTCCACGTTGTAAATGGTGATTTTTTTTTGAAGAATATTCATCAACAACAAAGTGTGCAAACATTTTCATTTTCGTTTTTTAAATTCACACTCTTTTCATTTTAGGAAAATACGCTCCATAAATAAAGATTGTTTTATTTAAAAGTAATCACAGACATGGTGGTCTGCCCAGCAGGTAACCATTCCTGTGATTGTAGCCAATTGTAATGTGTAGCAAGATGGACCTACACCATTAATATTTATGAAGTAGGTTAAATTGTGACCCATTATGGTTCTGTATATTTTGAACCAATTTATTTGTATATAGGTCGGTCCCCAAAATAAGAGTTAATTTCATAAAAGTAATTGAACAAATTGCAACCCCCTCCGTTACCTAGTGCATTCCTCGTACATGAGCCATACATTCAATAACAGGAGCGCTTGGGGTGGAATGATGGCTGTTCCTTCAGTGAGGAGGTGGAACAGGATCCATACCTGCAGGACATATAGGCATGTGTTCCATGGGTTATTTACCAATGTTAGGCCTGACAGCCTTAGGTTCGTCCTCCCCAAACTTTTTGCCTGCCTCCCTCTATTTTTCTGACCCTGGTTTTGCTGGTTTTAGGACTCTGTGCACTATACCACCGCTAACCAGTGCTAATGTGCATGTGCTCTCTCCCCTAAACTTGTTAACATTGGATTCCTACCCGATTGGCATATTTAACCTACCTATAAGTCCATAGCAATGTGTACTACATGTGCCCAGGGCCTGCAGCACTGATTGCACCACCTGTTGCCTGCTCTGGCTCTGTGGTCCTTGCTGCACCTCAACCCGCAACGCAAGTCTGATGTCGCCGTGATGCCGCTGACATCACGCAGTGTGATCGCGACACTACGAAGTCGAATCATCACGACTTGACCGTCTGGATTCATCCCTCTGCAACAGGACGGAACTGATTCCTCTCCTCTCCTGTCGCGCAGTACGGAACTGATGCCTTACCTCCCAGATGCCGTTAAAGGGCTGATGTCGCACCGGCTCCAGCAACACTTCATCTCCACAACTCTGTGCAATGTCTTTGTTTGTTTCTAAAGGTACTGTGCCTGGGGGTCCTTGCGACTCCGTGACCGGAGCCTGTGGTGTCGGATTATTGGGAAGACTCCATCAACGACACCGGCATAGCCCCCGTTGGAGCTATTGATTTTCTAAGAGATTTAGTGGGATTTAATCTTTAAAAATTCATAACTTTGCTTGTGTACATTGGATTTTCATCATTTTGACCTTATTCTATTCAGATAAATATTATTTGCTTCTCTAAGCTTGTGTGGTGTGTCTTTATGGGGTTTTCAATGTGTTACTGTATGAGGTATTGCACAAGTACTTTACACATTGCCTTCTAAGTTGTCTGACTACGCTGTACCAAGCTACCAGTGGGTGAGCACAGGATAATTTGGGTTATGTTGTGCCTTACCATGACTAGGACTGTTGTCCCTACTTGGACAAGGGTGCATACCTCTGCCAACTAGAGACCCAGTTTCTAACATTGGTGATCAGCGGTTAGGATAGTACTTGTGTTTGTGCAGTGCCATACAATAGGTACATGTACACTACCCACCCAGAGGCAAGGGACAATTTGATTTGTTTTCTTTTTGCTGCAATATTCCCTGCTTTCCATTTTTAACCAATCCTATACATCATGTCTCTGGCTAGGTCCACAAGTGTAGCTGGAGAGTTTGACCTGGCTATGCTAGAGGGTTACACAGTCCCCCAGCTAAAGGGCTTCTGCAAAGTTATGGGGATACCTGCCTGTGGAGCTTCCAAGAAGGGAGAATTTCACAAGGCGCTAAGGGCCTGGGCAGAGTCCCGCACACAAGGGAATGATGAGTTGGGGGAGCAAGAGAATGGTTCTCTTGAGGAGCTGCCAACAGCAGTAGGGTATGTATCCCATGGGAGACCAGGGAGCAGTGTCTCAAGTCACGGCCTGACTGCTGAAGAAAGGAGAGAGAATTGAGGCTGCAGTTGGCAAGATTAAAAATGGCCGTAGAGGAGAGGAGGGCAGAGAGAGAGGCTGAGAGAGGCTTGGCAGAAAATAAATTACTTCTGGCTCCTGAACTGAGTCTAAAAGAGCTGGGCCTTAAGACTAGGCAGTCTGAGTCCTGCAGTGTTGGTGGCAGCATACATACAGTACCTGACAGAGAAAAGACAGCTTGTACACCAAGGGATTTGGTGCCCAGTTATGTGGTGAGAGATCACATTGACAAGTGGTTTTCTAGTTCTGAAGTTGCACTAAAAGTCCATGGGGTTCCTGAAGAGCACTGGGGGGTGTGTCTGTGGAAACACATGCCTATACTTGGGAGGGACTTATTTCTGACATTAGAGGTTGGGGACCAAAACAAGTACTCTCCTATGAAAACCATTTTAATTGCCAAATTTGGACTGACCCCTGAGAAATATCACAAAAGATTCAGGGACAGTAGCAAGTTCCCAACCAGTCCTGGTCAGACTTCATTGATTTTTCTAGTAAGGCACTGAATGACTGGTTGTGGGGCAGCAAAGTCAGTGATTATGTTGGGTTGTACAATTTAATCCTGAGAGAGCATATGCCCATTATTTTCTTGTACAGGTGCTCCAGCACCTAGTTGACAGTTATCTGACTGATTCCAGGAAGCTTGCTGAGGAGTCGGACCACTGGGCTAGCAGCAGCGTGTCCAAAAAGGTATCTGGGGGGACACCCACAAAGGTGGAGAGGGTTCTCAACAGAAGAAAGAGGGGAGAGAAACACTTAAAAAAGGAGTTCACTAAAGGCCCCCAAGATAATTACCAAGGGAATAGTGGTAACCAGTCCCAGTCTGATCCTAAGAAGAAAGGCTTCCTTGATCATATGACAGGGAAGTTTGTACCCCAATGTGCAGAGTACTCCAAGTATGGTCACACTTAGGGTAACTCCAAATGTCCAAAGAGGGCACAGCTCCCCACTGGTGGGCTGACACTTCGGTTGGCTAGTATAGCACTCAAGGGGGAGGTAGTCCCAGTTAGCGTTGGGGAAGAAATAGAAGTAACTCTAGATGCCAAAAGTCCACATGCCTGCCAATACTTCTAAGACACCATTAATGGGCAGTGGGTGGAGGCTCTGTGTGACACAGGAGCCAACAAGACTACTGTCAAGGATCAGTTGGTGTCAGCAGAGCAGGTCCTGCCGAACATATTCCACAAAGTCAAAGTCACTGACAATCACAAGAGCCGTCTACCGGTGGCTCTGGTTCCCTTTGAGTGGGGGGGTCCTCTGGTGCTCTGTAAGTAACTGTGAGTCCAGCAATGTGTGTATATTGTCTGTTAGGCAATGACCTAAAGCACACTACCTGGAGAGAGGTAGAGGTCAGGTCTCACTTGGAGATGATGGGATTGCCTGAGTAGATCTCTATTACCACACAGTCCATGGCTGCCTGGGAGTGAAGTCAAGGGCATCTGGAGCCTGCAAGAATGGCATAGACAGCTGCCAAGTAGAGGGGCAAGGGGCGTGGGAAATTGGCCCCAGACGTTCCCACGGTGGAGGTTGATGGGGTCCCTGAGGAGGAGGTCCCTGAGCCACCCTGGAGGACATTGCCACCCTAGGTGACTTACCTGAGCTTGCTGGTGGCAAGTTGAGGGTGAGCCCACCAGGGAAGAATTCTGCAAATCGCAGAAAGAGTGGCCCACTCTTGTGGGCTTGAGGAAGCAGGCCTCAGCTCCTGCTGCAGGTGAAACCTCTGGGGATCACCTGATTTACTTGGAGAATGATCTCCTATATAATGAGCCCAAGGCTCAGGGTACTGGGGCAGCCCGTGTGCTGGTGGTCCCCCAGTGTTACCAGGCCTTCCTACCGGGTTAGGCTCATGACATACCCCTGGTAGGACATTTTGAGCAAGCCAAGAACTTTTCCAGGCTTATAACCCACTTTTATTGGCCCCAAAAGAGGACCGCCTCAGATACATTCGGCAGGTCCTGTCCCACCTGCCAGACTAGGGGGAAGTCAGGGAAAAAGATGAAGGCCCCCCTGATCCCTCTTTGCATCGCTGGCACCCCTTTTGAAAGGGTGGGTATCGATGTCATTGGTCCATTGGACCCTAAGACAGCCCTAGGCAACTGGTTGATCCTGGTCTTGGTGGACGATGCCACCCGATAGCCAGACGCAATCCTTCTGAGGATGGTGATTGCACCAGTGGTGAGCAGAACCTTGATGGGGATTGTTGAACTTTTTTGCTTATGCAGGGTCATCCCCAATCTTTTTACCTCCTGCCTGCTATTTTTTTCCGACCTGTTCTGTTGGCTTTTGAACTCTGAGCAGTTTACCACTGCTAACTAGTGCTAAAGTGCATATGCTCCCTGTGTAAGTTGTATGTGCTTGGTTTAACCATGATTGGCATATTTTGTTTACTAGTAAGTCCCTAGTAAAGTGCACCAGAGGTGCCAAGGCCTGTAAATCAAATGCTACTAGTGAACCTGCAGCACAGGTTGTGCCACCCACATAACTTGCTCTGTAATCATGTCTCAGACCTGCCATTGTAGTGTCTGTGTGCACAGTTTTAACTGTAAATTTGACTTGGCAAGTGTACCCACTTGCCAGGCCTAAACTTTCCCCTTTCTTACATGTCAGACATCCCTAAGGTAAGCCCTAGGTAGCCCCAAGGGCAGGGTGCAGTGTATGGTTAAGGTTGGACATACAGTATTGTGTTTTATATGTCCTGACAGTGAAATATTGCTAAATTCGTTTTTCACTGTTGCAAGGCCTGTCCCCCACATAGGTTAACATGGGGACTACCTTCAAATCTGATTAAAGTGTAGATTCCCTTTGGGAGCGGATGGGCATTTGGAGTTTGGGGTCTCTGAGCTCACAATTTAAAAATACATCTTTTAGTAAAGTTGATTTTAAGATTGGGCGTTTGAAAATGCCACTTATAAAAGGTGAGCATTTTCTTGCTTATACCATTTCTGTGACCCTGCCTGTTTGTGGATTCCCTGTCTGGGTCAGTTTGACAGTTGGGCTGGTTGCACCTCACACTAGACAGTGACACAAAAGGAGCTGGGGTGTAGTCTGCATTTCCTGATGAGCCATCTGGGCTAGGAGGGAGGAGAGGAGTGGTCACTTACACCTGAAAGGCTGTGCCTGTCCTCACACAATGCAGTCTCCGACCCCCTGGTGAGTGTCTGGGGCCAGGCCTGGGCAAGGCAGGATTTCATATTCAAAAGAGACGTTACTTTGAAGTAGGCCTACTTCAAAGGAGAAATTGGGTATAAGAAGGGCACTTCTGGAAACCAAGAGGAACCTCTGCCTGGAGAAGAGCTGAAGAGCTGAGGAGAAGTGCTGCCCTGCCTGTGACTGTGCTTTGTGGAGCTATCCTGCAGTTGCTGCTTCTGCCAGAGTAAGAGGGCAAAGACTGGACTTTGTGTGCCTTCCATCTTGTGAAGAAATCTCCAAGGGCTTGATTTAGAGCTTGCCTCCTGTTGTTTGAAGTCTCAGGGACAGCAAATACTTCTCTGCCAGCACCTGGAGTCTCTGGAGAGACTCCTGTTCTGACAAGTGGTGCCCTATCCAGTCCCTTGAAAGGAAAGCTGGTGGAAATTCAAGGAAATCGACTTCGGACGACTTCGGACTGACGCCGCTGCTGACTCCGTGATCTTCGCTGGAACGCGACGACCTTCGCAGGCCTGACTCCGCTGCAGCCCCGCTGAAGTCAACAACTCTGTGGAAGTCACCTCACCACGTCGTGACCGACGCCGCTCAAAGTACGGAGATTCAACATTTTGCGCAGACGCCGCAATCCCTGACTTCACGCATCGATTTGTTTTTACTCTTCACCAAAAGTACTGTACTTGGAGGTCTACGCAACTTCGTATCCGGCACCGCTGGTGTCAGCTTGTTTGGTACATCTCTGTCACAACGCTGTGTTAACATCTCATCGAAGCTTTTTGTGTTTCTAAGCGCTATTTTTTAGTTTAATCTTCAAAAATTCATAACTTGACTTGTGTGTGTCGCATGTTTGTCATTTTGGTCTTGTTTTGTTTAGATAAATATTTCCTATTTGTCTAAACTGGTGTTGTGTCATTTTGTAGTGTTTACATTAAGTTACTGTGTGTGTTGGTACAAATACTTTACACCTAGCACTCTGAAGTTAAGCCTACTGCTCTGCCAAGCTACCAAGGGGGTAAGCAGGGGTTAGCTGAGGGTGATTCTCGTTCACCCTGACTAGAGTGAGGGTCCTTGCTTGAACAGGGGTTAACCTGACTGTCAACCAAAGACTCCATTTCAGGGATCTTTACCTGTGTGGGTTTCCCCAAAGAGATAGGGGGTGATTCTAACTTTGGCGGGCGGCGGAGGCCGCCCACCAAAGTTCCCCTGCCAGAACACCGCTGAGCAGTCAGAAGACCGCCGCGGTGATTCTGAGTTTCCCGCTGGGCGGGCGGGCGACCGCCAAAAGGCCGCCCGCCCGCCCAGCGGGAAAGCCACAGCAACGATGAAGCCGGCTCCGAATGGAGCCGGCGGAGTTGCTTTTGTGCGACGGGTGCAGTTGCACCCGTCGCGATTTTCAGTGTCTGCTATGCAGACACTGAAAATCAATGTGGGGCCCTGTTAGGGGGCCCCTGCAGTGCCCATGCCATTGGGGGCCCCCAGGGGCCCCATGACACCCGTTCCCGCCAGCCTGGTTCTGGCGGTCAAAACCGCCAGAACCAGGCTGGCGGGAAGGGGGTCGGAATCCCCATGGCGGCGCTGCCTGCAGCGCCGCCATGGAGGATTCTGCAGGCCAGGGGAAAACCGGCGGGAAACCGCCGGTTTCCCTTTTCTGACCGCGGCTTTACCGCCGCGGTCAGAATGGGCCTGGATGCACCGCCAGCCTGTTGGCGGTGCATCCGCGGTCCCCTACCCTGGCGGTCTCGGACCTCCAGGGTAGGAATGACCCCCATAGTGTCTGATAGAGACACTAACTTCATGTTGGTGTACATGAAGTCCATGATGGATGCATGTGGTGTTATCTACAGGTTCACCACACCCTATCACCCTCGGTCCAATGGTCTAGTTGAGAGGTTCAACAAGACCTTGAAGGGCATGAACACAGGCCTACCTGAGGCCATGAGACATAAGTGGCACCCCCCCATGCCATGCCTTCTCTTTGCTTACAGGGAGATGCCCCAGAAGGGGGTAAGGTTTAGTCCCTTTGAGCTTCTCTATGGCTACATGATTAGGGGGCCTGTAAGCATTGTCAAGGAGGGGTAGGAGAAAGCTCCCAGGCAATCCCCCAGGATGTGGTCAGCTACATGTTGGCCCTCCAAACCTAGATGCACTGCTTCTGAAAAAAAGGCCAAAATCAACCTTAAGGTCATTAGGAGGTAATGAAACACACGTACAACCAAAAGGCCACTCTGGTGCAGTTTGAAACTGCCAACAAAGTATGGGTCATGGAACCAGTAGAGCCCAGAGCTCTTTAGGAAATCTGGGCTGGCCATATGAAGTAAAGAAGCTTAAGGGGAAGGCCACTTACTTAGTGTATTGGATGTTCAGGCTCCTAGATACCCCTAAGAGTGCTACATGTAAACAGCCTAAAGCCTCACTGACAGAGGTATGAAGGCAGCATGCTCCTCGTGACAGATGAGGGTGTGGAGGAGGAGAGTGAACCTCTCCCTGACCTCCTCTTTGCACAAGAAAGTGATTGGTCAGTGGAGGGGTCAACCTCTCTGACTCCCTGACCATAGACCAGCGAGGTGACTGTTACTAGTTACTGGAGCAGTGTTCCTCCCTGTTTTCCCTCACCCTTGGGCTCATGTATCTGTGCGTCCATGACATTGACCCTAAAGATAGTCCCTCTGTAAAGAACACAATTTACAGGTTGTCACACAGGGTGAAGGCTAACATCAAGGAGGAAGTTGCCAAGATGCAAGCATTAGGTGTGATTGAAACCTCTACTAGTCCCTGGTCCAGCCATGTGGTATTGGTACCAAAGGCTGCCCCACCTGGCACCAAACCAGAACTTCGGTTCTGTGTAGACTACTGAGGTATCAATTGTGTCACCAAGCCTGACGCACTCCCCAACCCCAGAGCTGATCAGTTCATTGACAGGCTAGGTGCTGCCAAATTTCTCAGTACCTTTGATTTGACATCAGGGTACTGGCAGATCGCCTTGACTGAGGGGGCAAAAGAGAAGTCAGCATTCTCAACCCCTGAGGGACATTATCAGTTCCAGGTGATATGCTTTGGCTTGAAGAATGCTCCTACTACCTTCAAACAGGTGGTTAACAGAGTCATGGGTGGTAAGGAGGCATTCTGTGTCGCCTACGTAAATGACATTGCTGTCTACAGTGCTAGCTGGGAGGAACTTGTTTCTCCTCCAAGGGATGCTCTTGGCCCTACAATAGACAGGACTGACAATCAAGGCCAGGAAGTGCAAGATTGGGCATGGTTCTGTGGTGTACTTGGGACACCTATTAGGTGGTGGCAAGGTGCAACCACTCCAGGCCAAGATTGAAACAGTCATGGCTTGGCAACCACCTGAAACCCAAACTGAAGTGAGAGCCTTCCTAGACCTTACTGGTTACTACAGATGATTTGTCAGGGGATATGGCACCACGATTGCCCCCTTAATGGAGCTGACTTATAAGAAGCAGCACAGGTTGGTGATCTGGACAGAGGCTTGTCAGAAAGCCTTTGCTTCCCGCAAGGAAGCATTGTGCACAGCACCCATGCTCAGGGCCCCTGGTTACTCCAAGGAATTCATAGTGCAGATGACTGATGCTTCAGAGCATGGCATAGGGGCAGTCTTAGCACAGCTGAATGAGAATGGCCTAGGCCAACCAGTATCCTTCATTAGCAAGAGGTTACTTCCACAGGAACAGAAGTTGAGTGCCAGTGAAAGAGAAGCATTTGCTGTGGTCTGGGCACTGAAGAAGCTGAGACCATACCTGTTTGGGACTCACTTACAGGTTCAGACAGACCACAGGCTCTTCAGATGGCGCAAGCAGATGAGGCCTGAAAATCCTAAACTCTTGAGATGGTCCATCTCCCTACAGCTTATCGACTTTATGGTGGAGCATCGCCTGGAGACTGACCACGCCAATGCTGATGGTCTTTCCAGATTCATCCGCCTTCATGTTGAGGGCTCCCAAAGGGGTGGGTAGCTCTACCCACTTTCAGCTGGGGAGACACATGTTGGACTTGACAGCCTTAGGGTGGTCATCCCCTAACTTTTTGCCTGCTTCCTTCCATTTTTCTGACCCTGTTTTTGCGCACTTTACCATTGCTAACCAGTGTTAAAGTGCATGTGCTCTCTCCCCTAAATATGGTAACATTGGATTCCTACCCAATTGGCATATTTAATTTACCTATAAGCCCCTAGTAAAGTGCACTACAGCTGCCCAGGGCCTGTAAATTAAATGCTACTAGTGGGCCTGTAGCTCTGATTGTGCCATCTACATAAGTAGCCCCCTAACCTCGTCTCAGGCCTGCCATTGCAAGGCCTGTGTGTGCAGTTTCACTGTCACTTCAACTTGAGATGTAAAACTACTTGCCAAGCCTTAAACTATTTTTCTACATATAAGTAATCCATAGGGTAATCCATAGGGCAGGGTGTTGTGTAAGTAAAAGGCAGGACATGTGTTTATGTGTTGTACATGCCCTGATAGTGAAAAACTCATCAATTCGTTTTCCACTACTGTGAGGCCAGCTCCTCTCATAGACGAGCACTAGAACTACCCTCATATACTTTTAAGTGGTAGATTCTGATCTGAAAGGAGTCGCCCTGCCATGTTTAGCATTGCCAGAATGGTAATAGAACATCCTGTTTACTGGTGAAGTTGGATTTGATATTACTATTTTAGAATTACCACTTTTTAGAAAGTGGGCATTTCTCTGAACTTACTGCCATCTGTGTCTTACAGCCTGTCTCCAATCCATGTCTGGTGTGTGCTGGTTGACAGCTCCCCTTGTGCATTCCACCCAGACAACCATAAATACAGGACACTCAGGGCCAGATGTAGAAAAAAAGCAAATTGCACCTTGTAATTTGCGAGTCCGTGCGACTCGCAAATTGCAAGTCGCAATTTGCTATGCAGAAAGGTGTCTCAGACACCTTCTGCAACTCGCAATGGGGTCGCAAAGACCCACCTCATTAATATTAATGAGGTGGGTCGCAGTTTGCAACCCCATTGCGAGTATGGGCACTCACGGGGATGGTGGCCTGCTGGAGACAGCAGACCACCATGTCCGTGACTGCTTTTTAATAAAGCAGTTTTTTTTTCTATCTGCAGCCCGTTTTCCTTAAAGGAAAACGAGCTGCACTTAGAAAAAAAAACGAATCCTTTTGTTTCGGTATATTTACAGAGCAGGCAGTGGTCCATAGGACCACTGCCTGCTCTGAAAAATTATTTTTGTTTCAATTCACGAAGGGGAAGGGGTCCCTTGGGGACCCCTTCCCATTTGCGACTGGGTTACCATCCACTTGAAGTGGATGGTAACTGCGATTTCATTTGTGACCACTTTTGCGGTCGCAAATGAAATTGCATAGCATTACGAGTCGCAAATAGGAAGGGAACACCCCGAGTCGGAAATGCATTTTGCGAGTCGGATCCGACTCGCAAAATGCATTTCTGCATACCGGAGAGGCTTTTGCGCCTCGCAAATGACGTTTTTCGCCGTTTGCGAGTCGCAAAACCCTTTTGACATCTGGCCCTCAGTCACATCTGCATTCATTTGCATACTAAATGGGTTTTCCTGGGCAGGAACAGTGGAGGGGCTCCCTCTTACATTTCAAAGGCTAGTGGCCTGCCCTCACACAAAGGACTGATAACCCCCACAGGGGTCCTGGCATATAGGAGTGGGCAAAAAGGGGAACTTATGCACTTCAAAACCACTCTTTGAGGTTTCCCCTCCTTTAAAGGCATTTTGGGATATATAAACTGGGTCTCCGACCCCACTAAGTCACATACTTCTGGGTCTACACCTGCTTTGCTGAGAAGGACTGCTGCCCTGTTTGTTGCCCTGCTGCTTGCAGGCCTCTGACCTTGCTGGAAGGACTCTGCCTTCCCCAGACATGCTCTCCAAGGGCTTTGATTGAGCATGCCCCCTGTTCTGAAATCTCAGGGTCAACATGGACTTCACCTACTAACTTCTAGCTAGTTTTACAACTTCAGCACCAACTTTAGCGACTCCAGCAGCGCCACCACTGCAAAGTCGACTCATCATGTCTTAACAGACTGGATTCATCGATTTTGCCGGGTCACCAGGAATCAAAGCCTTACCACCGATGCCACACCAGCTCCCTCTGCAACCGGACGGAACCAACACCTCGCCTCCCCTGCCTCATAGTATGGAACCGACGCCTCCCCGCCCGAGACACCATAAGGGACTGACAATGCACCGGCTCCAGTGACGCTTCATCTCCACACTCCATGCAATGTCCTTGTTTCTTCATTTTCAAAGGTACTGTGCTGGGTGTCCATGCAGCACCGTGACCGGCGCTGGGATAGCCCTAGTTGGAGCTTTTGAGTTTTTAAGGGCCAGATGTAGGAAAAATCTGGATTGCGACTCGCAAATTGCGAGTCGCAATCCAGAATGTAGGATGGTGTCCCTGACACTATCTACGACTCACAAGGGGGTCGCAAAGGCCCACCTCATTAACATTAATGAGGTGGGTCGCAATTTGCGACCCCCTTGCGAGTTGCGGCACTCACAGGGATGGTGGCCTGCTTGAGACAGCAGACCACCAAGTCTGTGACTGCTTTTAAAAAAAGCTGTTTTTTTTTTGTAATGCAGCCCGTTTTGTAATGAAAACGAGATGCATTACAAAATGAAAAAATGAAACGTTTCCGTTTCCATAAGACCACTGCCTGCTCTGAATTTTTTTTTTTCATGGCATTCACAAAGGGGAAGGGGTCCTACGGGGACCTCTTCCCTTTTGCAAATGGATTACCACCAGTGTGACACTGGTGGTAACTGCGATTGCTTTGCGACCGCGGTCACAAAACAATACAGCATTGCGCTGCAACTCGCAATTAGGAAGGGGAAATACCCCTTTCTAATTGCGACTCTCACAAAACGGGAGTTGGGCATCACGATGTGCTTTTTGCACATCGCAAACAGTGAAATTCGCTGTTTGCGACGTGCAAAAAGGACTGTACATCTGGCCCTAAGTGCTTTTGTGGGATTTAATCTTTAAAAATTCATAACTTTGCTTGTGTACGTTGGATTTTTATTGTTTTGACCTTATTTTATTCAGATAAATATTATCTATTGTTTGTGGAGTTTGCACTGTGTTACTGTGCAGATTATTGCACAAATACTTTACACATTGCCTTTTAAGGTAAGCCTAACTACTCTGTGCCGAGCTATCAGAGGGTGACCACAGGATAATTTGTGTTGCGTTGCGCCTTATCCTGACTAGGACTGTGATCCCTACTTGGACAAGGGTGTATACCTCTGCCAACTAGAGACCCAATTCCTAACAACTAAGGGCCTGATTTAAGAAAAGTGGCCACCATGTGTGCGTCATATCTAAGATACGGCACACCATGACGGTAGTTAGGGGAACTAGCGTCAACATTTTTTATACTAGTTCAGTGCTTGGCAGGATCAGCATCAACATTTTTCACGCTAATTCTGCAAATGCCATTGAGGCCCATTGTAAACAATGGTGTGCCTCCTTTTAACGCCTGCTCTGAGCAAGTGCTGAAAAAAATGACACAAAGAAACCCTTTTGATTTGAACGCCCCCTTTGCACACATTATGCCTGGCGCAGGCATAATGTAGCAAAAAGGGTTGCAAAGTTGCGCAATGCATGCATTACGCCACTTTGTAAATTTGGCGCAGCGATATTGGACAATTTGGTCCACATTAGCATAGAAAAAAATGACACTAATGTGGCGCAAGGAGGCGCTAGGAGCTATTAAAACGACCCCTTGGTCTTTTTCTGGCAGTCTTCTCTCTCACTGGGACAAAGTCACAGATGAAGCCGACCTGCCAGGAGTCCTTCCTCAGATCTGCGTTGCAGGAAGCCTTGGTGAAAAATCCTTCAGTCGGACTTAGGGGGTTATTCTAACTTTGGAGGAGTGTTAATCCGTCCCAAAAGTGACGGTAAAGTGACGGATATACCACCAGCCGTATTACGAGTTCCATAGGATATAATGGACTCGTAATACGGCTGGTGGTAAATCCGTCACTTTTCCGTCACTTTTGGGACGGATTAACACCTCCTCCAAAGTTAGAATAACCCCCTTAGTCTCCTTTCCGTTTCGGAAATGCTCATCCAGGACCAAGTTGAAATTCAAGCCAGCTTCCCTGGACCCCTCGTCGGATCCTTTGCGCGGGAAACCTTGTCATCTTTTTACATTCGGACTTTGTCACTATTGTGGAGCTTTTTCTCTCTGGCGTCGGACAACCCTCCTCAGCAAGTCAATTTTGAGTTGATGTCGTCAGATTGCCTTTCCAGGAGGCCACATTGAAATCCTGGAAGTCTGGAGCTCCGGAGCTTTTCAGCAGGACGAAGCTACAAGTCAGGCCGGGTCACGATCAACGTAAGCCGGCCTTACTCACAACGTCGGGTCGGTCTCTTTATGGAACATTTTTCCAAAATATTTCCAATCTTCTTCAAACTTCTGAATCTTCTTCCAGAAGGTCCTTTAGGAGTCCACAACTCGCCCCCAGGTTCCAGAAGCTCTGAGTTGCTCCTTGAGGGTTTGGACTCCAACTCCCAGAATGCACATGGCTCAAATCCAAAAATGACCACCGGACAGTGGTCAGCTGGTCAGTTTCTTCAGGTTTTGATGCAGTGGGCTCTGGTGAGCTGTTTTCTACCTGTAGCAAACATGAAATCCCTTCTTGAACCAGTTTAAGACAGGCAAACTCCTTTTTGTGGCGAAGTCCAAGTGTGCAGCTGGTGCAATCCTTCAGAGTGCAATGTCCACGTGCAGGTCAGGGGGCCAGCAGGACAGTGCTTCTTCTTCTTCTTGTTTTGCTCCTTGTAGGGAATCATGAAGTGAGGGTGTAGCTCTGCCATGTGTATCCTTGCTCCTGGGGTGGAAAGCGGAGGAGGGCAACTGTCCAATCACAGGCAGACCATATCTTCTTAGATGACCACTTCTTGGGAAATGTGGAAAAAATAAATCCCAGGGAGCACCATTCTCCAAAAATCCAAAATGGCAGAAATTGAATCTCAGAGGTTAGATATGGCTGAGCCCACCCTCTGCTGTGGCTAATATTCCTTAGCACAGCTCTTTCCTGTCCTCTCCTAATCTAATTAAGGGGCACCTGGTTGTCTGGGTTTGCAGGAAATGGGGGTGGGCCAGAGTTGCCCCAAATGTCCTTCCCTCCTTTGAAGTCCAGTTTAGCTGTTCTCCCCCATCCTGTTTCGCCATCTGCTGAGGCATATCTCTCTCCCAGGCACTTCCTTTGTCCTCAGCCCGGCCACTTCACACCTCATTGGGGCAGCCTGGACAGGCTGCCAGAAGCTGGCCAATCATAGAAGGGCACCACAGGGCTGAAGTTGGCAACTTTCAGGTACAGTTCTAAAACGTTTTCCCTGAGTTATTTACATTAAATTCAACATTGGAACCTTTTTGGATTTACTATACCAATCAGTTTGATACCAAACATGAAATATTTAGCTCCTTTTGAGACTTTATTGATTACAAATAAAGTCTCCCATTGTTAGCCTATGAAGCCCAATCATTACAGTGAGGGAAAATGAGCTTGGATAGTTTTCTATCACCAAGGTTTATAAAACATAGTTGATAAAGTCCCTGCTTATAGTTACATAGCACCCAGCCATAGTGGCACTTAATGCACACATTAGGGATGACATATGTAAAAATAAGGTAGTTTAAGACTTTGGAAGTACTTTTAATTCCAAAGTCAAATTTGGGGTTAACTTTGATTTAAAAGCAGCCAGCAAGGGAGACCTCCTTTTAGAATGACACTGGGCACCACACCAGTACAGCTATGGGGGTACTTTCAGTGCTGGGATCCCTAAACCTGCATGCCTTACCAAATACCAGGGACTTCTAAGTAGGTTGGCATAGCCAATTATAATTAGCCTAATTTGCATATTCACTTTACACAGACGACTGGCCCTGGGAATGGTCAGCAGTACCCAGGGCACAGCCAAGAGTCAGTAACCACCAGTATCTGTCCAACAAGTTTGGGGGTAACGAGGCAAAAAGGAGGTCTTTCCTACATTGAGCATTCATTGTTAACTTGAAGTCCATGGTAATTCCAAGGTTTCTAATTTCCTTAGATACTTTAGGAGGTGGTCCCAGATTGTCAGTCCAGGCGCAGAGTGGGTCATAATTTTTCCAATCCCCACATGTGAGTATTTCTGTTTGGGAAGCATTCAGTTTGAGATGGCTCCATGTCATCCATTGATCAACGGCTCTGAGGCAATTGAAGATTTTTGAGTTTCCAGTGTCTTTGGGCATTCCAGTTTATGGAGTATTTGTGTGTCATCTGCATAGTTGTAGCATGTGAGATGAAATTCATTGATCATTGCCTTTAATGACATCATGTAGATGTTGAAAAACAAAGGTGAGATGATCGAGCCATGAGGGACCTTTGCTTTTGTGAAGTAAGGTTTGGACGAGAAAGGGGAAGTATGGGTGACATTTGTTCTGTTTTGAAGGTAGGATGTGATCCAGTCAAGAGCAGTCCCATCTATGCCAGCTTCATAGAATCTTTGTATTAGGGTGTCATGATCGACTGTGTCAAAGGCAGCTGAGAGGTCCAGGAGTAGTAGTGCAGCAACTCCATTGCAGCCTATTGTGTTTTTAAGATCATCCCAGACGGCAATGGGGCAGACTCTGTGTCCCTTCCAGGGCGGAATCCAGTTTGGTTGTCTGAAAGTATGGTGCTATCTTCAATGAATTGTGACATCTGGGTGAAAGCTGCTCTTTCTACTAGTTTACCCAGGAGAGGTCCATTTGTAATCGGTCTGCAGTTGTTGGGATCTTGCGGGTCCACATTTGTTTTCTTTAAAAATGGGTGTATGTATGCCTTTTTAAGGTCTTCAGGAAAAATTCCTTCAGTTAAGTTATTGATGATTCTTGTTACTAGTGTGGCAGCAGAGGTGGATAAAAGAATGTTCTTGAAGATGTGTGGAGGACAAGGGTCAGAAGGGAAGCTGGATGGCCGGCTTGCTTTGACCAGATCCATAAATACACTTTGTGATATTTGTAGGTCTGGGCGGAGTTCACGGAGTCCGACTACATGGATTTCCACTGAGTTGAGTAAAAACTCCGTGGAATTCCGTAAAGATGGAGTTCAGCGACTCTCAGAGTCTTGAATGCACCTGATCTCAGAAGCGCTCAGCAGGGTCAGGCCTAGTTAACCAATACCAGCCCTGCTTAGCACTTCTGAGATAAGGCACATTTAGATGGGCAATAGGCATTAAAAGCTGCAGTTCCAGGCCTCTTGTGCACCGGCCTGTCCTGTGTGCAGTGCACACAAGACATGCCAGTGCACAAAAGTCCTGAAACGGCTCTGGCCTGAATTCGGGGCGGCCCAGTGCACAAGAGGCCTGAAACAGCAGTTTTCTTTTGCTGCCTATGGCCCTGGCCTGAATTCAGGACAGGGGTGTAGGCAGCGAAAGCTGCCAGGCCTGTTGTGCACCAGCCTGCACCATGTGTACTGCACACAGGACATGCCAGTGCACACAAGTCCTGAAACGGCTCTGGCCTGAATTCAGGCCAGGGTCGAAGGAAGCGAAAGCTGCTGTTTCAGTCCTTGTTTGTGCACCAGTCTGCACAAACAATGACAAAAGAAAGAAAGAGACAAGCACTTACCTGGGTCTTTCAGGGGGTCCTCCTCTCCTCATCGCAATCTCGCCTCCCTCCGGCTCTGCTCCAGGCTCCGGTGCACGCTGCAGCCCAGTTATGGGCTGCACAGCACAAGCTCAGACTGTCTGCGCTTGAGCTGTGCAGCCCATAAGGGACTGCAGCCCGCACCGGGTGAATTCCGCTTTGCTGTTGGGGCTAGCCGAGTTTTTTGACTAACTCCATGCTCCTAGCACAGCATGGAGTTCCAAAACCTCTGTTAGTTCTACCAGTGGAGCGGAGTTGCCTGTACACCCCTAGATATTTGTTTGAAGGAGTGCAGAGGATGGGTTAGCTTACTCTTGGAGGAGATTTTTGAAAACACGTTGGTGTTGGTGGTTTTCCTTTGTTTTAAATAGGAGTCCGATGTCTGTCTTGGTTGTGTTATGATTTGCCAGTTTGTCTGTGAATTCTTGAGTAATGGGATGAGTTCCTTCCATGTAGTTAGGCTTTTAAAATTTGTTGAGAATTGTATACAATTCTTTATTTGCAGACATAGCATTTTGAATTTTGTCTGAGTAGTTCCTTTTTTAGCTTTTTGATTGATGTCTTGTATATTTTGTTAAGTTTGCGTAGGTGAAGTTTGTCTTGAATGTTGTTTGTTTTGAGCCAAGTTCATTTCAGCCTTCTGATGTGTTGTTTTATCTTTCTTGGTCTGTGTTTCAGTGAGTAGGAAGTAGATATGGTGCTTGTATTTAGAGAGTGACCTAGCATTTATGAGTAGGCAGTTTAGAGATTGTGTTTTGGTGGTGGTGTAATTTTGTTTTGTAGAAGAGTGATCAGTATATTTTGAACTTGTAGCAGGTGTATCAGTAGTGCTGATATTAACTGAATGAGGGTCATAATGGTGTTGTTTTCCTATCTTATGATCCTCATCCAGGAGTCTTAGAGGCATTTTGTTAGTTCTGTGGTGTCAGTGGTAGAGATGGTGGTTGCGAATGACATGGTGAGTTGTGTTATCTTTTGTAGAGCAGCCTTGTTGTGTAATAGACATGGGGATGCAAAATTGTGAAGAGTGGCATGTTGTTTATTTTGTTTGTGTCTGCTAAGGAGGAAGGAGTATGGGTGAGGGTTGGTGGTGGAGCATGCAGGTCGTATTCTAAAGCTCTAAATTGTGTAACGGATGAGAGGTGGGTGAATGGATGTTGCTGTGTTGGGTGCTTGTGGTGGATGTTGGTGAACATTAAGAATTTAGGAGTGAAGCTGGTTCAAGATTTGTAATATTTGTATAGTCATGAGGATGGGAGTAGATGTGATGGGAAGTATAAAAAAGTGTATGTTATTTTGATGTGCTTGTGTGTGTTTTGTTTTGTTTTTGTGGAGCAGTGAGACGCAATATCGACGTAGTGGTTATCCTGTGAAGGATTTCTAAGTGAGTTACTTCTGGTGAGTGGTATTTGAGTAGTACAGCGGGTGGTGATCTGTTTTGGAGAAGAGTGTATGTGGTGTGTAAGCGGGGATAGAAAAGAGTTATGAGTGGGTAGAATTTGATCACTGGAAGATGTAATATGTGTGGTGGAGCAGAGGGTAAGGGTTGTATGGTTGTGTGTAACTGGTAAAAAGAGCAGGAGGGTGTTGGTGGATGGTGTGATGGAAGGCTGAGTATAGGTTTCATCATGATAAAAAGGGGTCTGTTAGGTGGAAGTAGAGAACAGGTCTGGTGTTTTGTGTGACTAGGGAGTGTGTGTCTGAATGCATTTAAGTTATGAATAATGCGGCTTTGTGTTGTGCTGGTGATGTGTGTATGTTTTAGTGGTTTAGGGTAGAATTGTGTTTTGTGTGAGAATGAAGGTACCAGAGTGTTGTGGTTGTGGTAGAACTGTTTATAGATGTGGTTTGTGGTGTTCTGTAATGGTTGTTGATTGAAATCTGTATGAGGTTTGTGGCTCATGAGTAGAATGTTTTTGCTGATATTGTGCTTGTATGTTTGTGGATGTGAAGGGCTTAAAATAGTAGCTGGTCAGTGAAAAATTGGGCAGCATCTCTGGCCCTAGGCCTGATCTGGCCTAAACAGGACCAAACAGGCAGCTGCCCTTGTCCTCTCTGTCCTTAGTCTCAACGCCTGGAGATCTAGGCTTGAATAGCCCTATTGGCCAAGGGAACCCTGGTCCTAACACTAACCAATCAGATTCCTATACCCTGGAACCAATGGGAGACCAATCACAGCCCTAGCCGTAGTAGCTAATCAAAACCAAATACCTAAGTCCAATAGGAACCCAAGCCCTACTGATCAATCAGAGCCCTAGCCCTGATGGCCAATCAGACCTGTAACCCTAAACCATTAGTCCAATGTAAACCCTAGCCCTAATGTCCAATCAATCAGAACCCTAACCAAAACAGCCAATCAGAAGTGCAACCTTGAACCCTTAATCCAATAGAAATACTAAACCTAGCAACCAATAACAGCAACAGATGCAACAACCAATAGAAACGTATGTAAGGGGCAAGTGACCTTAAGCTCAGCCTGCTGGGGCAGTGAGGTGCTCCTCTATTCAGAATCTCCTTGGACACAGGCAGGCACAACTACACCATTTCTAGCTACCAGATTCTACTCTTCAGATAAGGAGCAATTTTGAAACTACTGGAATACTGCTTTTTGCACATCTAAACTATTCACTTTTTCAAGCCAAAAATGAGTGCTGCACACAATTTCCAAGCACAGTTCAAACTACAGAGCAGATTACACAGTCTCCCAAACACACTCTGGTTCACCACTTAGGTGTATTTAGCCTTTTTATAAACCTTGTAGGGGTGGGGGTACTGAGGCTGAATGTAATCTTTGTTAAAAACTAGGAGGGAAATTCATATGGTCATGGGTAGCACACAAACATCAGATTATTGGTACCAAGTTTGCAGATAGACATAAGGTTAACTCAGACAGTCACAGGCATGCTGCATATTTTAAACAAAGGGTAGCCCAGATTGCATTGTTGCTATACTAGATGATACACATCCTAGTAAAGCACAACAAAGACGGATTGAAAGACTTTGCAAGCCTTCACTAATGCTTAAATAGCCAAGACAGTGATGCATCACTAGCTGAAAAAGAGATCTGAGCAAGAGGTAAAATGCCCACATTAGCTGATGAAGGGACAGCTTTATCAGAGGAAAACAATCTCAAAAGAGGACATTGCAGAGGTAATTTCAGACTTACCTAATTGTAAGGCTTGTTGGATTTTGAGTGGGTGGGATATTAAAAACATAGGCTCAAGCTTTCAAAATTACAATCTAGCACTCCAGAAAAAGGCTTACAGCTCCCTCGCATATCATCTAGCATCTAACACATCAACTATCCTAACTAATATTTATGACACATAGTTGTGACACCTAGTTGTGAAAATTAACCAATGTGGCCAACATTGAAAGAGTGTGCCTGGGCGACCTCCAAGGCATCCAAAGTTTGTATAGCAAAAGCAATCAAAACAGACTGAGTCACCTTTCCCCCAACCCCCCCCTGTTAAAGCAATGTTGGGTAGCTGGAACATGTCTCAAAAGAAACATGCACATATCTATCTGAGATTTTACTACAGTAGTTTGTGAGAAATGTATAAATCCTGGCCAAGTTCTAGAGAAATTCTTTTGGTGAATCGTAGGTAGATATTATTTTGGAATTTAGAATGTTCCATGATCATGTGACTAAGCAGCAAATTTATGAGCCTCATGCGCTGCTGGTGCGTCACTTTTTGTGACACACCGGTGGCACATAGTGCAGACCCATACATGTAAGGCCGCACAAAGCCACTTTGTGTGACTTTTCATGGCCTTGTAGACATGGTGTAAGGCAATGCAGAACAAGTTGCTGAGTTGCCGTACACTGCTTCAGGGAGGCGTACCATGGGCGTTGTAGCTAGTTTTCTCTCACAACACACATGAGTTATGTTGCATTCCCAGATTTACAAAAATCTGTTAACCTCGGAATGCATCAGAACTGTATGCCTCCCCAGGACAGGCACAGCAAAGAGAAATATGTTTATTTCTCCCCATTGTTGCCTCTTTCTATGTGTGCTGTATTTTGCATATTCTGCAGCACACATAGAAAGAGGAAAATGACTCCCTGGATTGCTTTTGTGCAGGAAGGCATCCCTTACTGCACAAAAAACAATCCTGCCAACAAAACAGACACCCTCCCACAAGGGTGATTGCGTTGGCGCGAGGCAGCAATTTGTCTGCTAGTGAAGGGGATAAGGACAGAAGTGCACTGTATCTTGCAAACATCATGCATTTCTACCCTTTCCAGTTGGTGTAGGGCAGCACAGCAGAAAGGCTTGCAGCACTGCTCTATACCTATTCCTAGTAAATATGGCCCTAAACATTTAAATATGTCTGCTTTGAATGTGGTGGAGAGTGATTCCCTTTATAAAAGGTCAGGGAGTCGGTTGAAACAGGTCAGGCACAGTGCTCACCTGTAGTTTGCACTGTCACATTTTTGTGGAATAAACGTATCGTTTTTATTCCAGAATTGTTTTGGAATTTCTCTAATGTGTTTTTTTTTTTTTTAATACGAATTGATGCTCTTTTAAAGACATTTTTGTGCTAAAGAATTGTCATACTTGATTTAAGTTTGTTTGCTTGAGAGAATATTATTTTGAGAATACATGCGCACATCCATAAACTACCACCTATATGGCATAGCACAGGACTGGTGATTGGGGAATATCCTTGAACGGCAACTGTGGGCCCCCACACATATTTACACTTGATGACCTGGCAACACAGGAAGAAAATGTGATGTCCTTGAGAACGTAGGACTTCAATTTTCCACCCCTTCACCCCCAAATTTGGGGAAACCGTCAACTTGCGTATTCCTTGACTGGACTGATAATGCTTGTCACTTTATACTACTGTTAACACTAATTTTATTAATGAATATTCATGCATTTTAAGTGTTGAATTTGCTTAGAAAATGTAATAACTTAGAGAAAAATAATGTATGCATTTGATGGTGCGAATAGCAAAGTGGCCACCAATGTTCACGAAGTGTACTTAATTAATGGTTTATTAATATGGAATGTTGAGCTTAAGTTTGATTAGAGTAGTAATATGTCATATTAAGGGTTATGTATTAACTTTATTAATTGTAGGCCTTAACTTAGCGAGGTCTTGGCTTAGTTGCATGGCTTCATGCCCAGCTGCATTGCTTAGGCATTTTATAAAATGGATGCTTAGAGAATTAAATTGTGATTTGCCACTGTGCTGACCAAATGCTCGAAGCTGAAGTCTTTCTCATGAGAACTGCTTGCTAGGAGATGATGTACTTCCTAATGCAACGTTGTTAATGTAATGTGTCTAAGAATGACTTTCCCAGGAGAAGACAAATACCATACTGACTGGAGTATAAGCTGTAACAATATTGTTACCTGACTGACTGGATGATGAGAACAGTACGAAAGGAGCCAATCACGGACATGTGAACCATCTACTAGCAGAAATGTAGATTTGAAGTTTTAGCTTTATTGGACAAAGTATGAACATGACCAATAGAGACTTGGGAAGTAGTTTTAGGAAATCTAACTTAGCCAGCCTGCACAGAGAGGAGATACCACCATTATTCTCTTGACTGTCTTAAAAAGAGACATGCTTAACTCTACTGTTTAAAAGACTTTGGCCCTCATTACAACCCTGGCGGTTGGCGGAGAAGCAGCGGTCTTACCACCAACAGGCTGGCGGTAAAAATTTTGGAATTATGACCATGGCGGTTACCGCCATGGTCATCCGCCACTCCTCTGATCCGACCGCCATGGTGGAGATGACCGCCGGGCTGGAGACCTGGGTCTCCAGCCCGGCGGTCGTCACAATACCGCCGGCGGTATCATGACCAGGCTCACCGCCATGGATTTCATGGGGTTTGTAACCGCCATAAAATCCATGGCGGTGAGCACTATCAGTGCCAGGGAATTCCTTCCCTGTCACTGATAGGGGTCTCCCCCACCCCCACCCCGAGTCCTTTCCCTACACCACCCAACACCCCTGCCACCCCTAAAGGTGGCAGGACCCCCCTCCCCACCTCTACCCCTAACATTACATTACACATTCACACCCGACAAGCATGCAGGCACCACCAACACACATACCCGCACACACACCAACATACATGCCAACAGCCACACAAAGTCAGTAATCAATTCAAGACGCTACCATGACCTTTCAGCCATGAATAACCACACCGGTTTAGTAGAATTTTATGAGTTTTATTCCCTATTGCTTACAAATCTAATAGCAGGTGAACATAGATCAATTTAGCAGAGTGTCAATAATGCGTCAGTTCAACAAAGCATAGATTCAGTCGTTTGTCTATTTGCGTCAGTTTAGTGAACACCTGTCCTAACCACTGATTAGCATTAGCATGTTGGGCTTCATGCAAAACAATTTAGAACACCAATTTGGAAAACATCTAACTATGGTCTCTGTCAAAAGTAAGCAGTTGGTACCTAGAAAGGCAAAGCAAACAGACAAATCACAATTGCATTGTCATAATTACCCTCCAAAGTTTAGGTCAGCGCACAGGTTCAGTCTTTGTCTTCAGGACATCAGTCAATTTGCCATCCGTCAGAACTCAGCTCTGGGGCAAAAGGGCACTTCCCTCATAAGGAGGTAAAGTGTAAATGGACAATCTAAGGGCGAGGATGATTTAAAGTAAACCAACAAGCCACCAAACAGAGTGACAAAGTTTCTTGATAAAATCAGTAGCATTCCCTACCTAATTCTAAATGGCTCCCTGTGACAAGGGTTTTTATCTCTTTTCCGTTGTACATTCCCCCAAAATTCTATTGGACATTTGTTATACCCCACTATCTTTAACCTATCAGAAAACACATTAGGTCACCTAACTTTCACCCCATATTATTTTACAGACATTTTTATTGGTCTCCATAATTGACGTCTTCAGAGGTGGCACGTCCGGAATGATTTCATCTTTCTGTAATTCTTTGCACATCTTTTGGTCAGTAGCTCCATTGTCTTCACTGGTTTGAATGACCTTGTACATTACATTAATCTACACAGTTGCATTTTGTTTTAACATTATTCTGCAAACAAGGGAAAGTTGTATGGGAACGGATCTAGCATGGTGACATTCGTCTTCTAGTTTGAAGAAAAAAAACATACGGGGTCATGTCCTTTTGTGAGTCAGCACACTGCAAGATATAAAAATACATTTAATATGAGAGCCAAGGAGCTAAGCTTCGGCTCATGCTAACTTAAGGCCTATGAGGATTTTAGCACAGATTCAACAACGTAATTATTAGTATAAACTTATATAAACATTTTAGTCATCATTATTAGTCTACGTATACATTGGCGGCCACTCCCCGTGGTCACATTTCAGGTGCACATTTAAGCAAAATTACTTTCACAGTTTCTATGCAGCATTATCACACATTAATTCATAAACATTTCATGTTAATATAGATTATATAAGCTACGCTCTCTCAGTCCCTCCTCTGATGACGATCGTCATCACACAAACCTTTCCCTTTCAACCTTTCACTTAATTTTTCACTTTACGCATAATGCGCATTTCAACATCTTGTCCCTTGTGTGAACTTTCCCACATTTCATTCAACATTTTCTCCCTTTTACTTTCCTCATTCTTTTTATTCATCTTTGTCCAATTTCTTTTAATTTTGTAATTTATTTTGCATGCTCCCCATAATCCTAATAGACAGGCCAGAACAATTAACAGACCCCCTAATATTCTTGCAAGAACCCCATTCCAAATATTGCTTAACCAGCTCCCTACTCTGGCAGTTCCTTTTCCCACTTTCTCCCACACTCCAGGTTCCTTCAAATCCTTCAAATCTACACTATCTTTAGTTAGGTTAGTAAGCATACCTCTAATCTTTTTACTATTGTCAGGTATATATGAGCAACAATGACGCTCGTTGAACATCTTGCAGACTCTGCCACTTTTTGCTAAAAGAATGTCTAAAGCAAGCCGATTTTGAAGAGTCATAGCTCATTCCGCAGCAAGTTCACTATCCATCAGGAGTATAGCCCCTGTAAAATTTGTCAGCATGTTATCCACAATAGTAGACAACTTTCAAATCTTTATGGAGTTTAAGATAACCCCTACTGAAGGAATTATGGCTCCAAATATGTCTTCAACGACAGCAGCCGCTGTCTCTCGTTTTTATCTAGCATGTTGTAATTCAGACGTTTTAGGTATTTGCTTTAAGTCATCAATCTGGTAAATCTTTGGGAAAACTATCCCCAATAACATGTTCCATACCATCCCTTAGGGAGACGGTAATAAGCATTAAGTCCACAAATATAATAGATCCCAGGGATCGCTGGATCCTGTCCATTTAACATGAATGTCCATTTACTCGGAAACAAAAACACATGCCTGCATTCACTCGTTCCCACAAATAAAGTGTCATGTTCAGATTTTGGCCTATATAGACAAAGCCTTCCTACATGTAATGCATCTATAGCTAGTTTGTCTTGCGTCTTTATTGCAGTGTAAGCATAATCATTTGCATATGTGCGTTTCTCAAACCCCTTTTCTTTGAGTCTATCATCAGTGTTATCTAAGAAGCTTTTCTCTACAGGTGTCAATAAGCAGGTCAGATTATTGCGGTGTGCATAAGCTGTCCCAAATGTAAGCGTTGGTTCAAAGAAACCTCTAACTAATTTTATACTATGCTCTTTAGCTAACTTGTTCAGAAACTCAATCACAGGCACAAAAGAAAACACTACATCCAAATTTGAATAGAAGTATTGCACATGTTCTTGATTGTAGAATCTTGTTAGCAGCAAACTACAACTTATCCCGTATGTTAGTGGCAAGCTATGATAGGTGACCCCCTCTTGTACTGATGAAGGAATCTTTGTGCACACATAACAGTTTTTCGCATCCATCGTTTCAACATACTCGTTCAGCAAGCAATAGAAGACATTAGTGGAAAGTTCCCGTTTTGAATTAGTTCCCTCATGCAAGTGTTTTGTATCCTACTCAAACCTTTCCCACGGTGGTAGTGTTGTAGTCTCAGGTTTTGAAGCATTGTTAGTTGCTTTCTTATCCAACCACGGCATTCCCACAATCACACCTACAATTATTATTGCGCACACAATACCTAATATAAGACTCAACCAACCACACACCTTACCCTTTTTGTTACTACCTCTATTATAAGCCATGTCTGTAACGAATCAGATGGCAGAACAATAATCAACTTGAGGACGATATAAAACTCTCCCTTTTTTTTTTTTTTTCCTTGATGCAAAAAAGTCTCTTTCTCTCTCTGCGTGTATTTACAGTATTTCACTCACTCCAGGACCCCCTTTTGTCAATCAGGTTAGCAGCTTGTCATAATCGAGTTTTCAAAGTCAATTCAGGTTATCAGTGTCACATCCGGTAATTCATAAGTCTCTTTCTTAGCTTTTCAGCTTTCTATTTTCCTTTTCAATTTCAGTATTAACACAGTCTCTTTCTCTGATTGAATTCAGGTACCGTAGTATTGACCTGGTACTTCTCGATCAAAACAGAATGCTAAGAATTCTTGTTGCCATTCAGATGTCGTTGCATATGCCCATTCAGGACCTGCGTACCTTCTATTTGCAGTTCTTTTTCTTTTCAATCTGCGTTCGCCTTGCAATTCTCCTCCACTTAGATCCTCTATTCGGGATGTATCAGTTTCTTCTGTTATTGTTTCACCTGGTACGATCTTTTCTTTCGCAGCCTGCTTCTCTGGCCAGTTATCTCCCTTATGCGTTTTCTTCCTGCTTGTCCTTTCAGGACGCTGAACAGCACCCTCTTCTGGTGCTATGGTGTTTTCTCTTGATGGACCTGCAACTGGCTCAGGGGATGCCGGTGTGCTTTGATCTCTTTCTACTATTTCCCCTTCTTCTTCTTCTGGATCTGTAACAGGTTCAAGCTCTAACCCGTATCCGTCAACTTCTGGGAGAACCTCCCCTTGATTTAGTTCTCCTGCTGCCTCTACTGAGATAGGCACACTGTCACCTCTCTCGAACTCGTTTACTGTTTGAGGGACTAGGCTGTTCTCAGTGGGCTCACCTACTGTCTCAGTTCCCCCTTGGCTATTATCTAACCCTGAGACTTCCGTCTCTGGACTTGCTGAGTCGGAAACTTCAAGTTCCTCATCAGTTGGACACGTTACCTTCTTTGTGTGACTGGCATGTATCCAGTTTGGAACGCCTGCACATTTCACAGCAGTGGTTGTTGTCAGTATTACTTGATATGACCCCTTCCAGCGCGGCTCCAAACACGACTTTCTCACGTGCTTCTTGACAACCACCCAGTCACCGCCTTGCAGGGTGTGACCTGGATCACTGATCGGTGGCAATGTGTTGGCTTCTACCTGGTGAGAAAATGAGCGAACCACATCAGCCAAACCTTTGCAGTAGTCCAACACCATATCATCTGTGATATTCACAAGAGCATTTGCAGGCACTGCGGGTAGCCTCATAGCTCTGCCCATAAGGATCTCGTGGGGTGATAGTCCTGTCTTCTTATCAGGGGTGTTCCTCATCAACATCAGCACTAAGGGCAATGCATCTGGCCATTTCATATTGGTAGCTGCGCACATCTTCGCCATTCTCGACTTCAAGGTACCATTCATTTGTTCTACTAGTCCTGATGCTTCAGGGCAGTAGCTACAATGCAGTTTCTGTTCAATATCTAATGCAGCACACAAGAGCTTAATCACCTCATTGTCGAAGTGTCTGCCCCTATCTGATTCTATATAGACCGGAAACCCGAACCTGGGTATTAGTTCCCTAAGCAGCAGCTTTGCAACTGTGAGACTGTAATTTCTACGTGTGGTGTAAGCTTCAACCCAGTGGCTGAAAACACACACAATCACCAACACGTACTTCAATCCTCCACAAACAGGCATTTCAAAGAAATCCATTTGTGTCTTGCTAAATGGACCGCCATCTCTCCCTATGTGGCTCAGAGTTACCACAGTCCCTCTTCCGGCATTCATCTGTTGACAGATGATGCACCTGTGACAAGTAACCTCTGCGGCATTTCTGACTTTTGGGTTAAACCAGTCAATCTTGAATGACCTGATCATTGCATCTCTCCCAAGATGTGCCTGTCCATGATAAAGCCTCGCAAATTGTGACAGAAGGCTGTTTGGCAAAACCAGTTTCCCTTCCTCTGAGACCCACAAGTCATCAGCTCTTTGTACGCATTGCATTCTCTGCCAGGAGCATTTTTCCTCTTTGCTACCACAACCCTGTAGTGTTTTTAGCTCATCTAGTGTATCAACCACCCTTAATGCAAGGTTCAAACATGTGTCATTTTCGGTTTGTGGTAACAATTCCCACTGATCCTTGAACGATATACAGTTCAATGCACAAAACCTTGCGACTTGATCTGCATAACCGTTTCCCATGGACACAAAGGGGGTCATTACAACCCTGGCGGAAAGTGGAGAACCGGCGGTAAGACCGCCAACAGGCTGGCGGTCTTACTCTGAGGAATTAAGACCATGGCGGTTACCGCCATGGTCATCCGCCGGTTCTCCGTTCCACCCACCGGGCTGGAGACCTGGGTCTCCAGCCCGGCGGCCGTCACTATACCGCTGGCGGTATATGGACCCGGCTTGAAACCATGGCGGTAAGCACTATCAGTGCCAGGGAATTCCTTCCCTGGCACTGATAGAGGTCTCACCCACCCGACTCCCTACCCCCCCACCACCCCTGCCACCCAACAAAGGTGGCAGTGCCCCCCTCCCCACCCCGACCCCCAACATCACTTCACCCATACCCACACGACACGCACGCAGGCACCACCTACATACTTCCACGCACACACGCCGACATACATGCCTACATCCACACACACAGTCATACACGCAGCCACCACATTCAAACATACATGCACACATCCATACAGACCTACCCACAGACATACACGCACTCATTCCCATACACTCAACACCCCTTCAGGCATACACGCACTCACACACCCCCTTTACATACACACACCCCCATGCACCCACACAACACCCCCCCACCCCCTCCTCTCACGGACGATCGACTTACCTGGTCCGACGATCCTCCGGGAGGGGACGGGAGCCATGGGGGCAGCTCTGCCGACACCACACCGCCAACAGAACACCGCCACGGCGAATCACAGGACGTGATTCGCTGGGCGGTGTTCTGTTGGCGTGGCGGTTGAGCAACCTCCACTACCCCGCCTCCCGCCAGTATGGCTGTTGGCGGCTCTCCGTCCGTAAAAGGAGGGAGAGCTGCCAACGGTCATAATAGGGCGAGTGGCAAACCGCCACCAATGGCGGTCTTCCGCACGGCGGTCCCTCGGCGGTCTCCAAAAAAGACCACTGAGGTCAAAATGACCCCCAAAGTCTTGTGACTTAACATGAGCATTACATTTTACCACTGCAATTTCAAGAGGTAACTGAATCACATGTAACAAATCCTTAATTTGCTCACCATTTTTCACAGGAGAACCAGAAGAGGTCATGAAACCTCTCTGTGACCACAATTGGCCAAAATCATGTACAATTCTAAACCCGTATCTCCTGTCAGTATAAATAGTGACTCTCAGATTCTCAGCTGCATGGCATGCCTTAGTAAGGGCAATTAACTCTGCCACTTGTGCAGAATACACTTTCTCGAGCCAGGAAGCTTCAATGATACCAGCTATGGTACACACAGCATAACCGGCTCTCAGCATTCCGAGTGAGTCTCTCAAACAGGATCCATCAACAAACATAATGCAGTCATTTTCTTTTAACTGAGTATATTTAATATGAGGTTGGGGCTTGGTACATAGTTCTGTTACCTCAAGACAATCATGCTCCACTTCCTCTTCATTATTAATCTCGGTACTTTCAACAGGAAGTAGAGTTGCCGGGTTTAATACAGTACATCGCTTCAGTGAGACATTAGGGAACCCCGAAATGATTGTCTCATATCGGGTAAGTCGGGCATTTGTCATGTGCTGGGTTTTAGGTCGAGTCAACAAAATTTCAACTGAATGTGGAACCATTACTGTCAAGGGATGTCCCATCACTATGCCTTCACACTGCGTGAGGCTTTGAGCAACTGCTGCACCTGCGCGCAAACAACCCGGTAAGGCTGTTGCGAAGGGGTCCAAGGTAGCTGAAAAATATGCTACAGGGCGGTTTGCACCTCCATGGACCTGTGTTAAGACAGACAAAGAACAAACATCACGTTCATGACAAAACAGTAGAAAAGGTTTAGTGTAATCAGGCATACCCAAAGTTGGTACCCTGCACATGCATTCTCTCAATTCCATGAATGACTCAAGCTCCTCTTTGGATAGGGTTATGGTGTACGGTTCATCCTTAATCTCTTTGCCTGTCAGCTTTATCAATGGTTTTGAGATAATGGAGAAGTTGGGTATCCACTGACGACAGTAGCCCACCATTCCCAAAAACATCCTGACATCTCTCTTTGTTGTCGGGGGGGGGTTCATTTGCAAAATGGCTGTCACTCTTTCCTTCGATATTCTCTTGGACCCTCTCTCAATCAAGTGTCCTAAGTATTTTACCTCTTTCTGACAGTATTGCAGCTTCTTTGGCGACACTTTATGTCCGTTCATTCCCAAATGATTCAGTAAGGCAATTGTGTCATATTTACAGCCATCTTTTGTCCTGGACGCAATCAGCAAGTCGTCAATGTACTGTACTGAGTACCAGAACTGTTAACGCGTCCCTTTATGATAATTTATTACACATCAGGACTCGTTTTATGCCAATGAATCTTTTGACCCAGTTGAGTGACACCTTAGGACGAGATAGCTAATCAATATGTCAATCAATACGTCAATAATGTCATCAATGTTTATCACAACAATACATTTCACTTTAGTCAAAGTCAGTAATCAATTCAAGACGCTACCATGACCTTTCAGCCATGAATAACCACACCGGTTTAGTAGAATTTTATGAGTTTTATTCCCTATTGCTTACAAATCTAATAGCAGGTGAACATAGATCAATTTAGCAGAGTGTCAATAATGCGTCAGTTCAACAAAGCATAGATTCAGTCGTTTGTCTATTTGCGTCAGTTTAGTGAACACCTGTCCTAACCACTGATTAGCATTAGCATGTTGGGCTTCATGCAAAACAATTTAGAACACCAATTTGGAAAACATCTAACTATGGTCTCTGTCAAAATTAAGCAGTTGGTACCTAGAAAGGAAAAGCAAATAGACAAATCACAATTGCATTGTCATAATTACCCTCCAAAGTTTAGGTCAGCACACAGGTTCAGTCTTCGTCTTCAGGACATCAGTTAATTCACCATCAGTCAGAACTCAGCTCCGGGGCAAAAGGGCACTTCCCTCATAAGAAGGTAACGTGTAAATGGACAATCTAAGGGCGAGGATGGTTTAAAGTAAACCAAAAAGCCACCAAACAAAGTGACAAAGTTTCTGGATAAAATCAATAGCCTTCCCTACCTAATTCTAAATGGCTCCCTGAGACATGGGTTTTTATCCCTTTTCTGTTGTACATTCCCCCCAAAATTCTATTGGACATTTGTTATACCCCACTATCTTTAACCTATCAGAAAACACATTACGTCACCTAACTTTCACCCCATATTATTTTACAGACATTTTTATTGGTCTCCATAATTGACGACTTCAGAGGTGGCACGTCCGGAATGATTTAATCTTTCTGTAATTCTTTGCACATCTTTTGGTCAGTAGCTCCATTGTCTTCACCAGTTTGAATGACCTTGTACATTACATTAATCTACACTGTTGCATTTTGTTTTAACATTGTTCTGCAAACAAGGGAAAGTTGTATGGGAACGGATCTAGCATGGTGACATTCGTCTTCTAGTTTGAAGAAAAAAAACATACGGGGTCATGTCCTTTTGTGAGTCAGCACACTGCAAGATAGAAAAATACATTTAATATGAGAGTCAAGCAGCTAAGCTTCGGCTCATGCTAACTTAAGGCCTGTGAGGATTTTAGCACAGAGTCAACAACATAATTGTTAGTATAAACTTATATAAACATTTTAGTCATCATTATTAGTCTACGTATACATTGGCGGCCACTCCCCGTGGTCACATTTCAGGTGCACATTTAAGCAAAAGTACTATTACAGTTTCTATGCAGCATTATCACACATTAATTCATAAACATTTCATGTTAATATAGATTATATAAGCTACGCTCTCTCAATGTCATTGGAGCTGCACTGGGATAGGTTGGTCAGTGAGAAGGGTCGCGCACGGATTGGCAGCCGTCCTTGAAGCGCAATTGGTTGAGAAGGTGGGTGAAGAGAATTCTGGGATTAACAGTCACTTCCTGATTTGATTTTGAATAACATAAAGGTCAAAAAGATAAAATGTTTGAAAGCTTTAAAGAGTCCTTTAAGGGAAGATACGCACATTACATTGAATATAGGGGATATTGCACTGCCAGAAGGTACACCAGCTTACGTTGTAATCGAAGAAAAGGGCGTTGCGCCATGTCTTTGGCTGAAGCAGTGGTGCTTAGTGACAAAGCAGGATGGGAGTTTAGCATTTCCTGCCAACGGAGCATTTAATTTGAGGTGTTTCGAGAATCTGAGGAAGGTGCTGTATGAGCCGAAACCCCCTTCGAGACCAGCACAATTCGAGGCATTGGCAAGCTGGGAGTTAGTAGTGAGACAGCAACGGCAACAGAAACTTGAGAGGAGAATGAGAAAGGCAAAAAAGACACTAGCAGAGGCTAGGTGGGATCACGACCAAAGGTTTTGGAGAACCAAGACTTTGCAGGGGATTAAGTTGTTTCCTGCGATTACACAAGACAGTGAGAAAGAAGGAAGGAAAGCTACCAGAAAAATAAGCAGGAGCCCTTCCGAGAGTAGGCAGGGAAGACCAAAGGAGTCTAGAGGATCAGTGACATACGAGGAAGAGTCAGACGATGATTAGTTTATTCTACAGTTATTGAGAAATCACCCTCCACTGTATGCAGCACAAGAGAGTGGTCTGAGCACTAGTATGAATCCCACAGCTCCAACCAGGTTAACACAACAATGAGTCCAGTACAGGTTAATCCGAACGTGACACAGAGTCCGATGCAGAGTAGCCTTAATGCACCTATTACTCAGGTAGCACAGAATCAGGTGTCACAGTTAAGTGTCCCGAGAATTTACCCTGATGTACCTATTGTGGAAACTGACACAAACCTAGTAGTGCCTACAGGACAGGTTTTCCTGAGACTGATATTAATTCAGACAGAACCCACTCCACTTTTACTGCCTCAAGTGCAGTCACAGACCAGGCCGAAATACACTCCCATAACAAGGACACAGTCAGATATGTCTGGACTGATGAACCAGAACGCTGAAGTTACTCTCCCACAGAACCTGAATGTTAGACCAAGCCCAGATGCTGTATTCGTACCAGTCACCATTGGTCCAATTCTACCTTTGTTTGCACAGGAGAATAACAGAGCAGGGGGTTAGGGAGTCCTGAGTCATAATTCAATGAGAGGAGGACTCAATGAGAATACCCGAGTAATCTCTCCAGTGGGACAGACTTTGGGAGGAATGAGATCACTGCTAGACCTTAGGCTGTTCAGTGGCAGGGTCGAACATTAGTCAGAGCTTGAAATTATTGACACCGCAGACCCCGAATACAATTGTACAATAGGCGCCACAGGCCCAGGCTAATAACATTTGATTGTAGGGTTTGACCGCCCAGCAATTGACTGAGTGGTTAGATAAGTTGAATACCCCGCAGAGTGCTCCTAAGGGAGAGGAGTACCTGAACTATGCAAGTCTAGGAATGGAAGCGGATGAGCTCACTGAGGGAACTATGGGTGTGAACAGATTAGCATCCTATTTTGAAGCAGAGCTGAGATATCTATGCCCTAAAATAACAAGGGAAGTGGGCAATGTGCATCAAAAGTTAGCAGACTGGCAGAAAAGTACCGCATAGAAATAGAGAAAACAAAACATTTGAAAAGGAGTTACAGGTTACATTTTGACACAAAAGACTTTGAACACATGAGATTTGCAAGGATGAAAGCACACCTTAGGGAGTTGCTCCAAAATGTCCAAACCTGGGGAGCATTAGACTGATGGGAAGGCAGATGTGATGGGTAAAGGAAAGAGATAAAGGAAAAAAAGAGATTGTGCAGAGCTGACTGCAAATGTACAGCAGGACAAGGATCCAGTGAAAACGTTTACCAATGAGAGAGATTCCAGGAGGGAATTTTGCTCATGTCCCTTGCAGCAGAAGTGACATTCTGTCCTTTGCAAATGACTACCCTAAGTTGAGACAAGCCAGTAAAATGGTACCAGCAGACAGACAGGTTTGTGAAATTTGCAAAATGCCTATAGGATGACTCAAACACTTTATTAAACATAGTATTTCCAGCTAATTTGTGGATGGAGTGCGTACTATGAGAGATTGTTGCAGGCGTTCAAGCACTACAGTGGTAGAAAAACAATTGAGCCGAAAGACATGATTAATTTTGTGTTCAGATTTGTGGAAGGATTGAGACCTGAAATTAGCCAGATGATCAAGAGTCATTTGATTTGCTGGCAAGCAAAGCCAATCGATGAGGTGTTGCAGTATGCAAAGTACTGTAGTGACAAGATTGAATTGAAGCAGAGAAAGATAAAAGAAAAGGCGATGGTGATGCAGATTAAAGCAGCACAAACCGGAATGCAGGGACATTTTCCACAACAGCTACCACAGCAGCAGCAGGGGAACATTGTATTTCAAAATCAGATTAGAGGTAGAGGTTGCGGAGGGAATGTAAATCATGGTCCAGACTTGAGTACTGTAGTTGTTCAGAATAATGTGCAGGGAATGAAGAAATTGTTGCCTTGTCACACTTCCAGAGCGGTCGGACATTGGAAACATCAACTTGTTTCCAAACAAGAGAGGACCGAGAATGAGAGGTCCAAATCCGAACTTCCAAAATGATGCAAATCAAATGCAAAATTTCGACCCATGCAATAAGTGCCACATGTACAAATTATACAGTTGCAGCCAATGCAACAGCAGGTTCAGATGGTAGCTAGACAGCAAATTCTAATACCTCAAGCCCCACTGGAACGGCAGCAGGTAATGCATCCTCACAGGTCATAGGCCACAGGTCAGAGGCCTAACCAAAGTAATAACACAGTACACCAATTCCAGTTACACAGTGAGATTGGAATAAATGATGATTGGGTGAGCGAGAGTTCGGATGAAAAGGAATGTGTGCTTGCAGTTTTCTTGGAAGTAGATCAGAAAAGTCCCTATGTGAAGGGAGAAGTCATGGGTCATGGAGTTTCCTTCTTGGTTGACACAGGAGCTATGCGCTCTACAGCAAGATCTGCAGAAGTTCCAACTTTCCCCTTTTCAGGAAAGACTGTCCCGATTGTAGGAGTAGCGAATTAGTATTTGGCCAACCCAATTACAGAACTAGTCCAGGTTAAAATTGGCAACTTTAAAGGATTGCACAAATTCGTAGTCTGTGATCCAAGTCTGGTATCCCTACTGGGAAGAGACTTGCTGTGCAAAACCAGGCGCTCGATTACTTGCTCAAATGATGGAATCGAGATACAGATGAATAGTGATGATGAGGATGACCCCGCTCCAGGGACTGAGTGTGAGATGATGAGTGAAGAGTACCCCCTGATTAATTTCTTTCCAGTTTTCTCAGTGAAGAGCTTCCTCCTGATTTATAGGGAACGGTTAAAGAGAAAGTGTGAGATCTGACAGGAAAAGAAATAGGTCTGATAAAGGAAGTTGAGCCAGTTAACGTTCCTGTAAAGCCGAATGCAATTTTCCCCCAGATTCCCCAGTACCACATGGTACAGTATCTTATTATAACAGTTGCCCAGATAATTGCGGTATCTGTAAAACAAGGGGTCTTGAAAGAAGTGTTGAGCAGCCCAAGTAATTCTCCAATAATGGGACTGAAAAAGCCCTGTGGGAAAGTTCGAATTGTCCAGGATTTGAGAAAAATAAAGGACATTGTGATCAAATGTTGCTCCACGGTACCAAATCCAGCTGTGATAATGTTTCGGATTCCATGTGATGCTGAATGGTTCATTGTCATAGACTTGTCACAGGCATTCTTTTCTTTGCCTCTTCATGAGGACAGCCAATTTCTCTCTTTTGTTCCAAATTGTTAGACCGAGTTTACTGTTAGTGTCCAATTCCACAAGGGTTTTTTTAGTCATCTTCCATATTCAATCAGATCTTGAAAAATAATTTAGAGTCGTTGGAATTGCCTTTCCCATCAACCTTGGTAAAGTGCATTGACAACTTACCATTTGCATCCAAAATAAGGGATGAGTGCAAATATGACACAATTGCCTTGCTGAACCATTTGGGAAAGAATGGCTATGAAGTGTCTCCACTTAAATTGCAATACTGTCAGAAAGAAGTGAAATACTTGGGTCACCAGATTGAGAAGGGATCAAGGAAAATATCCAGAGAAAGGATCACAACCATATTGCAGATGGGCCCCCTGAACAAACAGAAAGATGTCAGGATGTTTCTAGGGATGGTAGGCTACTGCTGCCAATGGATTCCACATTTTTCAGTCATTTCCAAGCACTTGCAAAAGCTGACCCACAAGGAGGTCACCGATCACATTGTGTTAGACCAGGTTTCCATGAAAGCGTTTTCTGAGTTGAGAGAGTCTGTGCAAAGCTCCGGCTTTGGGTATGCCTGATTACACGAAGGCTTTCACATTGTTTCATCAAGAGCGAGATGCATGTTCTTTGTCTGTCTTGACGCAGGTCTATGGCGGTGTAAATCATTCAGTAGCATATCTTTCAGCTACTTTGGACCCAGTGGCAGCAGCTTTACCAGGCTGTCTGCGTGCAGTTGCAGCGGTTAGAAAAGACTCACACAGTGTGAAGGCATTGTGATGGGACACCCCTTAACTATCATGGTCCCTCATTCTATTTAAATTCTGCTCACAAAGACAAAGACCTAACTGGTGCCAGACTAACCCGTTATGAGACAAGTATTTTTGGGTCACCAAATGTGTCATTGAAAAGATGTACAGTGCTTAACCCGGCAACTTTACGACCAGATGAAAATGTTGAAATTGAAAATTTGGAAGACATTGAGCATGATTGTCTTGAAGTAACTGACTTGTGCACAAAATCGAGACCTGACATTAGAGACACCCGATTGCAGGAAAATGACCAAATGATCTTTGTTGATGGTTCCCGTCCAAGAGACAATTCGGGAACACTGCAAGCAGGATATACAGTGTGCACAATTGCTGGTATACTGGAAGTGTCTTGGCTTCGAGGAGTATATTCTGCACAAGTCGCAGAACTGGTAGCCCTTCCTAGAATGTGCCATGTTTCTGCTCAGCTAAAAGTTACCATCTATACGGAGAGTCAATATGTATTTGGAATAGTCCATGATTTTGGTCAGTTGTGGTCACAGAGCGGTTTCATGACCTCCTCTGGTTCACCAGTGAGAAATGGCGAGAGAATTGAAGAATTGTTGCATGCTATCCAAATGCCTGAAAAGATTGCCATGGTGAAATGCAGTGCACATCTAAAAGCGCAAGATTTTGTGTCAATGGGGAATGGATATGCTGATCAAGTCTCAAGGTTTTGCACATCAAACTGTATATTGTTCTAGGATAAGTGGTAATTGTTACTTGAAGAAGATGAAACATGTCTAAGTTTTGCATTGCATGTAATAGATACATTGGAAGAATTGAAAACATTGCAGAATAATGTTGACAGGGTGAAAAAAACTAACATGGAGCAAAATGAAATGTGTACAGAGACAGAGTGAACTATGGGTTTCAGAGCGGGTCAATTGGCTCTGCCAAACAGCTTGTTGTCCTAAATGGCTAGATATTATCATGGTCAAGCACATGGTGGGAGGGATGCCATGATTCGTTTTTTCAATCCAAAGTTTAGACAAGTCGCTGAAGCAGTTTGCCATTGTTGCATCATTTGCCAGCAAATGAACGTGGGAAAAGGGACAGTGGTTAATTTAAACCACACTGGAAGATCAGGAGGTCCATTCAGCAGTGTGCAAATGGATGTTATAGAGATGCCTGTGTGTGGAGGTTTGAGATACGTGTTGGTGATTGTATGCATCTTTAGTCACTGGATTGAAGCGCACCCTCCACAAAGAAATGACAGCCTCACAGTAGAAAAATGACTGCTTAGGGAACCGATACCACGTTTTGGGTTGCCGAATCTCTTTAGAATCAGATAGGGGAAGTCACTTCAACAATAAAGTAATTCAATTACTGTGTGCAGGATTAAACATTGAGCTGAAGTTGCATTGTAGTTACCTCCCTAAAGCATCAGGACTAGTGGAACAGATGAATGGTACCTTGAAATCAAGAGTGGCAAAGATGTGTGCATCCACGAATCTGAAATGGGCTGATACACTGCTGTTAGTTCTGATGACAATGAGAAACACACCCCACAGAAAGACAGGATTGTCACAGCACGAAATCCTCATGTGCCGAGCAATGAAGTTTCCAGCAGTGCCTGAGAAAGCACTTATGAACATTACAGATGATACGGTGTTGGACTACTGCAAAGGTCTGGCTGATGTGGTACGCTCTTTCTCTCAGTAGGTGGAAGCCACCACACTGCAACAGACCATGACCCAGGGCACAACCTGACATCCGGTGAATGGGTTGTGGTCCAGAAACACGTGCGGGAGACGTGTTTGGAGCCTTGCCGGAAAGGCCCGTTCCAGGTAGTTCTGATTACTACCACAGCTGTGCGTTGGAGTTCTGAACTAGATCTACGCCAGCCACACAAAAAAGGTGGCATGTCCTTTGGACACTGAGGACGAATTGTTGAGAGTACCAACAACTAGAACAAGGCAAGCCTCAGAGCTGGAAAGGGAAAAAAGAGGAGCTGAGACCGGAGCTGAGCAAATTGAAGATGGTTCAGTCACTCCTGTGAGAAACAAAGGAGAAGACCTCCAGGAGGGTGACATTGAGCCAATCTCAATTGATTCAACAGGAGAGTCTAGTCAGAAGGGGACTCTCCTAGAAGTAGATGCTTTTGAGAGACAAATATAGCAATTACCAGACCCAGAGGGGGAAGTAGTTGAGGCAGATCAAAGCCAAAGTGATCTGACTCCTCCTGAACCAGTTGCAGGTCCATCAAGAGAAAATCCTGCAGCGCAAGAAGACATTGAAAAGAGCATTGACCAAGGATCCACTGAAAGAAGACAAGTGGCCGGAGTCACAAGCAAAGAGAAAGGAAGCAGTTGTTGTGACTACAATTGAAGAAGAAGTAGACACAACAAGGAGAGAAGCCCTGAGTGAAGGAAAATTGAATGGAGATCAAAAGTTGAAAAGAAAGCGAATAGCAAGTCGAAGATACGCAGGTCCTGAATGGGCGTTTGCAACAACAAGTGAATGGCAGAAAGAGTTTTTTTTTTTTTTTTTTTTTTTTATCAAGACATTCAAGGTCAATATTTTGGCACTTGAAGGAAGCTGATGAACTGAACTGTTGAGACAAATTTTAGAAAAAGTGCAAAGAAAAAGAGACTGTTAAAGTAACTGTAGGAAAGTAGCCTCTTTCTAGCCTGGTTACCCCCACTTTTGGCCTGTTTGTGAGTGTGTGTCAGTGTGTTTTGCCTGTCTCACTGGGATCCTGCTAGCTAGGACCCCAGTGCTCATAGTTTGTGCCCAGAGCTCCTCCAGTGTGTCCCAGACTTCAACCATCTTGCTTTGCAAGGTGTGGGGGCACTCTGGAGGGCTCTGAGTGGCCAGTGCCAGCAGGCAACGGCAGAGACCCCTCCTGATAGGTGTATAGCTGATAAGGTAGCCAATCCCCCTCTCAGGGCTTTTTAGGGTCTCTCCTGTGGGTTCTCTTCAGATTCTGCTTGCAAGTTTCCTTCAGGAATCCTCTGCAACCACTTCAGACTCTTCTGACCTCGGATCAACCCCCCGCCTGCTCCAAGAAACACTTTACATGCAATAAAGTGTCTACAAGAGACACTTTTCTTCAGCAACCTCAGCTCCAAGTCAACAACTGCAACAGTTTCCAAGGTGTGCACACTCTAGGGACTCCCTGTCTTCATCCTGCACCACAAGAACCAAATAAATCTCCAGTGGAGTGACGGAATCACTGCCCTGCTCCAAGCAGGCACCTTCCAAGACAACAACCAGTACCCTGGGACTCCTCTCATGGCAATGAGCTTGCTCCTAAGGACAGAGAGGGTAGACATCATGGACATAGACTGTCTTAAGGTTCTGCTGGCGCAATTTGGAGGAGGTAAGACCTTGCCTTCCCAGAGAATGACAGTACCCCTGTGTATTGTGTCTTCTTCACCTCCTGAAGCCTCTGTGCACTTTTTAAAAAATTCCTTTGTGCACAGCCTGGAACAGGTCTCCAGCACTTGACCCTGTGATGCTCAACTCACTGAGTTGTTCTCCGGTGGTGTGGGGCCTTCTTTTGTTGTGCGGCATCAACTGCATTTTGCACCTCCTTTGAACCTGGATCCTGCAGCTTCTGGGGGTGCTGACTGGCATCCTGAGGACTCTATAAATTACTTAGAGCCTCTCTTCCTCCTCACACAGAGTTGAGGCCCCCAGGTCCCTCCTGGGTCCATCCAGCACCATTTTGATGAAAAAAGCACTTTTGCCGTAGCCAAGGCTTGTTGGCCCCTTCCAACACAAAATCTCATCTGCAACAATCTTCACACCGTGGGACATCTTTTGCATCATGCAAAAACCCACTGGCGTCTTCCTAGGGTGCATTTCTGTAGTCTTATACTAAACGGGGACTCTTCTTTTGCACCCTCTTCTGGGTTGACAGGGGCTCCTGTCCTTCCTGGAACTTCTTTCAACTTCTGGACTTGGTCCCCTTACTTTGCAGGGCTTCAGGTCCAATAATCCAGCAGTTGTTCTTTGGAGGCTTGGTTGGCTGCTGAAAAATCCCCAAAACGAGGTGTAGTGTGTCCTAATGAAACCTGCAGTCCTTTACTCCTGCTTTTCTGGGCTGTGGGGTGGGGTAATTTAATTACCTTTACTGTATTCTTACTCTACCAGCGATTCTGCACACACTACACTTGTCTAGGGGGGAATTTGTGATTCACATTCCACTTTTTTAGTATATGGTTTGTGTTGCCCCTAGACGTATTTTCTCCCATTGCATTCTATTGGATTTCCTGCTGTTTGCATTGTTCTATGACTGTCTAATTTTGGTGTCTAGTGTATATGTTGTGTATAATACTTACCTCCAGAAGGATTATTGTCTCTAAGATATTTTTGGTACTGTGTCACCCAAATAAACACCTTTATTTTTGGTAACACTGAGTATTGTCTTTACTTGTGTATAAGTACTGTGTAACTATAAGTGGTATTGCATGAGCTTTGCATGTCTCCTAGTTCAGCCTAAGCTGCTCTGCTATAGCTACCTCTATCAGCCTAAGCTGCTAGAACACTACTACTTCACTATTAAGGTACAACTGGACCTGGTATAATGTATAAGTACCCAAGATACATACTACAAACCAGGCCAGCCTCCTACAGTAACAGAAAAAGACTTTGATAATCTGATTTGACAGTTGAAACCTGATTTGCCAAGCTCCTAAACCGATTTTTGACACAAGCTTACCGATTTTTGAGAAAAGAATCCTGGAAGTGAGACTGAAAGCTGTGAATAACTGCTTAAAGAAGATTTTTCTTTTTGATTTTAGCTGCATAGTTTCACATTTTTTTCTTCTACTTTCTGATTCTTTACAGATCATGAGTAACAGTCAGCACAGTAGAAAGAACAGGTGCTATAAATACATGACTATTGGTTTGGTAATTGTGTGTGTGATATTGTTTGTGATGTTGATTGTGGGGATGACTGTTCTTGACAAGAGTAAAGCCAACCATACTTCAGCTTTAGAGACAACTACTGTGTTAACAGCAATAGAGAAGTTTAGGTTAGATGAGAAGTATCTGCGCGTAGATAATGCCCAAGGGGAACTTTCCTCTAATGTCTTCTATCGCTTATTGAGTATGTTGAGACGATGGATGTGAAGAATTGTTTTGTGTGTACGCAGATCCCTTCATCAGTTGAAGAAGGAGTTACCTACCATAGTTTGCCTCTTACTTATGGGATAAGTTGTAGTCTGTTACTAACAAGATTCTATAACCAGGAGTACATCCAGTATTTCTATTCCAGTCATGATGTAATGTTTTTGTTTATCCCCATAATTAGGTATCTGAGTAGAGTAGCTAAGGATAATGAGATAGCGTTAGTTAGGGGTTTCTTTGAGTCTACACTAACTTTTGGAACAGGTTATGAATACAGAAACAATCTGACATGCTTGTTTACACCTTTAGAAAAAAGCTTCTTGGATAACACAGATGATAGGAGAAATGCATTGAAGGAGAATTTAGAAAAAGGCTTAGAGAAAAGGACTTTTAGGAATAATAATGTTATAGAGCGATAAAAACACAGGGGAAATTAGCTTTAGATGCACAACATGTAGGGAAACTTAGTGTGTATGGACCTAAATCTCACACTGACTCTTTATTTGTGGGAATGAGTGAATGTAGACATGTGTTTTTGTTTCAGAGTAAATGGAAATTTATGTTGAATGGACAGGATCTATCGATTCCTGGTAAATATTGAATCCGTGGACCTAATGCTTATTACCCTCTTCCAAGAGGAAGGTATGGCACATGTTACTTGGGGATAGTGTTCCCAAAGAATTTTCAACCAGAGGCTTAAAGAAATTTGCAAAATTGACAGAGTTATATCACATTAGACAAAGGAGAGAGTCTCCTTCTGGTATAGTGGGAGATATAGTTGGAGCAATGATTCCTTCAGTAGGAGCTGTTCTGAATTCAATAAAGATTTGAAAGTTGTCCACTATTGTGGATAACATGCTGACAGCATTTTCAGGAGCTATACTCCTGATAGATACTGAATTAGCTGCTGTAATAGCTATGACTGTTTGCAAAATGCTTAATTCTAGGCATTGCTGTTCATTTATTCCTGATAATATTAAATAAGTTAGAAGCCTACTTACTAAGCTGACTAATGAGAGTGCTGATTTGAAAGAATTTAAAGAACCAAGTTTTTGGGAGAAAGTTGGCAAAGGATTTGCTTCAGTGGGAAATAGGCTCAGCAACGATGGCAAAGGGATAGTATTGAAAATAATACAAGGGATATTAATTAATGTAATTTGCATAATTGGAGCATAGGGAATATGTAAATTGTGTAAAAGGATCAAATTGAAAAAGACAAACAATAATCAGAGGAGGGAAGTAATAAAAGGGAAAATGTGTTTAGGGATGGTAAAAAGCTAATGGTAAAATTGATGTTATTTCATAGGCTGATGAGGTAATGGTAGAAAACCTAAAATATTGATCTAATGCTGGTGGAGCTAGTGTTAGGAGAGATACTTTTGTACTTTGATCATTGTTTAACTCTTTTGCTCAGAGAATTTATTGATATTGTGATATGCTCTGAAGTCATGTTTAACAGTTTTCAAAGTTGATGGAGTAGAGTTAAGGTAATATTTAAGTAGCCCCAGTGGTGGCTGCCGTCAAATGTAAGTGGTGATGCAGGGTGGGGGAAAATAACAAAAAAAATAAAAAGTGTACTTACCTGCCGGCCGCCACCTCAGTGCTCTGATCATGTCCCATCAGCCCATGTGCTGGTAGGCAGGCTTCCAAACTCTTGCGAACTCCTCTACACGAATCCAGATGCTGCTCTCATGCTTGCAATACTTTCACCCAGCATGAGAGAAGCATTGAGATTGGTTAATGAGGGCTGGTTTGGCGCTCAATTTGGGCCTAGGAGCTTGTGCCTGTTGACCCGACTGTGCAGCACAGCTTGGGTAGAAGAGATCTAAATGTGCATGTTGGGCTGCCAGTCATAACACAGCTGGCCAAACCAGATTGTGCACTTGCAGTGCCTACCACTCCTCCTCCCTGCTGTTGTCCAGGAAGCAATGGACCCGTCCCACCCTACGGCTCGGCTTAGCTGGTAGCCTTCAGGATGAAAAATAAAATGATAATAAACATTTTAATGGCCATTTTATTATTCATGCTTGACTTTGCTGAAGACACAGCAGTGGAGCGACACTCCTGCGTCCTAATGAGGGATCCGCCACTGAGTAGCCATACTATTCTTTTAAGGTCTTCCTTTCTCTGTAACATTCTATGATTCCAACCATTAATAAAAGATTTCAGCATTAGCTCCTGGAAAGTGATATTATGACTGAGACAGTTTTCCTTTCATTTTAATAAATATCTTGCCACTTCCCCTTTTTCTTGGTCTTCCAAGAGTACTTCATTAGATTTACTTTTTAATGAACAATCAGCAGCGGAGTGCACGGAAGATAGAAAAAGTATATTTTCCCCTCATCATTATACTCTTACAATTTCAAATATATTTCCACATAGGGAAACCCTCCTTCTGCATCCCTAAGAACTATCACACATTCATTTCTCATTCTATAGAGACAATTATTCCTGCCTTTTGCAGGAGTAAATTTGCATGTGTTTGTAAAAGTCACTCCTTGCAAAATCTTTGCGTATAAATAAAAACTAATGAGCTCATGGGTGTTCATTGAACTTTGCATTGAAACCCCTTACACTTTCCTTCCCCACACTTGAATGCCTACTCTGATGTCACTGTCCCTGCAGTCATGACTGTGTTCATTGACTGTTAGCCATAACCTTCCTCTCAAGGTTTTCTTATTTTCTTAAAGAAACAGATCAAACCAAGGCCAACGGGAGCCCTTGCATAGCGACTCCTATTGTCCTCGGTTTTATCTGTTCCTAGGAACTAGGCCCAACTACACAAGTAGTAAACAAGTGGGGAATTGCTGGGTGTTAGGAATTTTGTGGATTATTGCAGATTCCAGAAGTTTCTATAAAGGAAATGTAAGGAAAATGTGTGATTTCAGCCAAAGTTTTAGGTTTTCAGGACATTGTGGGTAAGAAAACCTTGTCTGTGGCATGCGAGCATGACTCCAAATCTTGAAGCAACTCTTATTTCTGATTGCTCTGGGTACCATTTTAGGGCCTTTTGGGTCGAGGTCTCTTGGTCCATCCACACAAGTGAGGTACAATCTTTATTGGGAGACTTGGGGGATGCTATGTAGTAGGAAATTTTCAGCTCTCCAAAGATTCCAGACGTTTTCCACACAGAAATGAGAAGAAAAAGTGTGTTTTTAGACAATGTTTTAGGTTTGCAGGGCACTCTGGATATGAAAATTGTGTGAGATGCATCTCTGGTGGCTAGTGGGAGGATCCCTGCTTGGGAAGTGCTCTCCTGTGGCAATCCCCAAGCAGGGATCCACTTTTCAACAATTCCTCCCCCTTAGGATCAGTGCTCGAAGGGCTGAGATAAACTCCCAAGCACTGATTCAGTGAGATCAAAACAAGTCCATCTAATAATTTTACTTTCATTTTTACTGCAGTGATGTCAGCACATCATGCCTTCTTGCATGTTGTTGTGAATGGCATCCACTTTGTGTAGCCAGTGTGTAAATCCTTTTGTTCCACTTTTTAAAGCAATATTTAAGGGACATTGATAGAAGACACCTATGACTTTTTTCTTTTTTGCTCATTTTTTTCTTTTTTCCCTGATGTGAGTTTAAGGTGCTTAAGGATGATTTGTAGTATGTATGTACAGTGTTTTCTGTTCTATTTTTTCCATTTCCCCCTGCGCCTCTCTGCCTCCTTTAGGATTTCTCATATTCTCCAGGAGACACCAGCAACAATTGTTTTTTCAGTTATTTAAATTTGTCCTGCAACCCCTGCCTGCGGTCAGCTCACACCAGCAGTAATTTTTTAAGGATTATTCCATTTCCCCCGGCCTACTCTAGCCGCTTGCCATAGGTCATAGGCGAACACCGGCAATAATTATTTTAAGGTTCTTCCATTTTCCTCTGGTCTCTCTTGCACCCAACACCTGTCATAGACAGTAGGCACACAGCAATCATTTTTAAGGATCATTATTCGATTTCCCCCTGGCCTGCTCTGTACCGGCCACTTGCAATTGCATTATTCCATTTTCCCTTGGTCTGGCTTGCACCGGCCATATGCGCACATCAGCAATCTTTTTTTTAAGGATCAATATTCCATTTTCACCTGGCCTGTCCTGCCGCCTGCCAGAGCCCAAATATAATGTTAATATATTTTAGAATGGATACCCTATTGTTAATTATTTGTGATGTGACCTCACTAAATTACATTGTCTGTAGACTCAAACTACAAATGCCACGTTTCACTGAATTGCTTCCTTGTTTGTTTGATTTTAGGTGCACAAGAGATATTATCACACACAGTGCAGACATACAGAAGGCCGTCAGTGATGCACAACAAATTAGTCCTTCCCTGCTTCCACTGGTGCAGCTAAGTGGCAACTGTCAAAGCTAAGAAATAACTTGAAGATGGCCCTAGAGAAGGGTGTTCCTGTCAAGAAAGTGGCCAATGATGAGAAGAAGAAGGGTGTTGCCATCACAGGTGTGTCGGCCTCCACCCTTTTTCAGGAAATATTGCGTGCCTGCTGCACTCTCCACTTGTCAGCAAAAGGCTGGGAGCAGCACTCTGGTATCATCAACAGCACCACACAACCTAACATTAAGCCCAAGCCCATTTCTTTCAGTGATGCAGCCACTGCAGTCATGGCAAAGAGCAGTGAGTCTGAACTGGATATGTCTCACTCACAAACCAGTACCCAATCATCACCAGAAACAGGAGCTGCAGCCAGCAACAATTATTCCTGTATTAGAAGCAAAACAGGAGGTAAAACTTCCTGCTGAGCAAGATATTTCTCTTCAATCACTGGCTTCAGAATCTCCTGCAAGAAAAAGAAAGGGTACTCCATCATCTTCTCCAAGCCCACCTTATGATGATCTGGACATGGATTGACCCTGCCAGAGTCCGCGATCAGCCACGATGGACAAGGGAAAAGAAAGGTTCCTGAAAGCCTTAGAATTATAAGTGGCAGTGATGAGAACAAGCCAGAGATTGTCAGCTTGGAGGGCAGCTCGGAGGACATTGATATGGCCTCTCCTATTCAACCTGCTCAGAGGGATGTGGTTCCACTACCACCACCACAGGCTTCCACATCTGTGAGACTCCCATCTAAACCTGCATTCACCATCATCCCATTACCACAGTAATTACCATGCCCTACTGGGAGGCAAACAACACAGCCACCTACCTCCAGTTCTTCAGGCATTAGCAGTGGCACAGTAAAAAATGTATCCTCCCCAGTTTTGGGACATCGTTACGATTAGCAAGTAGGAAGTCAACACTGCAATATGTTTCATTTGCCACACAAGTGTTCGCAAGGTAAGCCAGGTCCGCACTAAGGTACTGGAAGCCAAGCATCCCATCTGACAAAACATCACACATTCCAGTAGGAAGATCACCTAAAAAGATAGCTAGTGATGGTGCTGGTGATGAGAGAGGTGAAGCAGCTGAGTGCACAATGATAAAAGAAGAAAGTGGTAATGAGGAAGAAGAGGACAACAGCATTACAAAAATCACCCTTCTCCCCTGTAGTGTGCCATCATCACGTTTATCAGCAACCTTTAAGTGGCACAAGACTCAGATGCAGACACCTCCGCCACATCCAATAATTCTCCTAATAATTCTCCTAAGATGCACATTGAGTCTACCATCTCCATCCTGATTCTCTCCGGAAGTCGCCTGTGTTAGTGGAACTACTAAAGAAAAAAATCCAAGCTACTATTGCGGGCATATTTAGGCAGAAGGGGCCCTACAAACTCAACCACCTAAAGGCATGCTAGTATAATGGGAAGCTGGCTAAATTGTTAATGCTGGACTTTCTCCCTTCTTTTTAGTGAAAAGAGAGGGATTTGTAGAATTGGTGGTAGCCATCTGCATGAAATGGAAGGTTCCTAACTAGATCTACTTTTCAAGAATTGCTGTTCCAGGGCTCCATCATGATGTGCTACAATTGGTTGGCCAAGCTATGCAGCAGAATGCTGTTCACACTAGCCACCTGACAAGTGCATCAGTTGTCAAGCGACTGATTACATATGTATCACTGCACACTGGATCGTTTTTGTGGGTGTTGGTCAACTACCTGCAGGTCTCAGTTGTGGAGAAAGTTTGAAGGGGATCTGGTGACATGCAAGACCATGGAGAAATCCCATACAACTGCAAACATCTTGGAAGAATTTAACAGCAAGGGGTTTGAATGGCTTTGTTAGCACGAACAATGCCAGTAATATAGTTTAGGCCATGGCAGATGGCGGATAAGTCAGGGTCCTGTGTTTGGTGCAGTGCATCATCCTGATTGTGTAGCAGTTTCTAAAAAAAAAAAGCAGATATAGGCCCTCATTACAACCCTAGCGGTCGGGGATAAAGCAGCAGTAGCAAGGGGTTTGAATGGCTTTGTTGGCACGAACAATGACAGTAATATAGTTTAGGCCATGGCAGATGGAGGATATGTCAGGGTCCTGTGTTTGGTGCCGTGCATCATCCTGATTGTGTAGCAGTTTCTAAAAAAAAGCAGATATAGGGCCTCATTACAACCCTAGCGGTCGGGGATAAAGCAGCGGTAATACCGCCAACAGGCTGGTGGTAAAAAAAAAGATATTTTGACCATGGTGGAAAATGCCAACACAGACAGCCACTTTAACACTCCGACCACCACGGCGGTAGCAACAAACACCGCAGCGGTAACCGCCAACAGCCAGGCGGAAGACAATATACCACCCACTGTATTGCAAGAGGCCAATACGCCAGCTTTTCCCGGGCGGTACCAATGCCATCAAAAGCATGGCAGAAACAGTACACATAAGGGAAACGACTCACCTCTCGAATCTCAACGAAGAACCACAACACCATGGAGCTTGAACTGGGGAGTGCAAAGCCACAGTCTCTCAAGTCAGTGGTTTGCCCACTGCTTGGTCCTGGGGAGTGCAAAGCCACAGTCTCTCAAGTGGTTGGTTTGTCCACTGGTTCTGGAGGGGGCCTTGTGCCCAGTGTGCTTCATCCTGGCAAGGAGGGGGATGAGTGGATGCCTTCTTCCAATGGTTCTGGAGGAGCCATTGTGCCCAGTGTGCTTCATCCTGGCAAGGAGGGGGTGAGTGGATGCCTTCTTCCACTGGATCTGGAGGGGGCCTTGTGCCCAGTGTGCTTCAACCTGGCAAGGAGGGGGTGAGTGGATGGCTTCTTAAACTGGCTCTGGAGAGGGCCATGTTCCCAGTGTGCTTCATCCTGGATGGTGCAAGGTCACAGTCTCTCACCTGGGTGTCACGCCTACAAGTGCTGCAGGGGCCAGGATGCACTACAGCCCATGTAGTCACGACTACACACTGCTCGCCGGCGGTGATGGATGCTCAGTGGATGGCAGTTGCGGTGCAGGTGGCGGTGCTGTCAGTGGTGGGGGAGGCTCCAGCCCTTCCCATACAGTCTCGGACAGCTGCCTACTGGTGCTGCTGCCAGTGGTGCTTCTGGGGATGCAGGTTGCGGTGCTGGCGGCAGTGCAGGTGGCGGGTCTGTCCATGGTGGGGGAAGGCTCCAGCCCTTCCCCTGCACCCTCGGACGGCTTCTCACTGGGGCTGCTGCTGCTGCAGGGGTGCTGCTGGCAGTGCAGGTGGCGGTGCTGGCGGTGGTGCAGGTGGCGGGGCTGTCAGTGGTGGGAGGAGGCTCCATCCCTTCCCCTGCAGCCTTGGACGGATGCCCACTGTGGCTACTGCCAGTGGTGCTGCTGGCAGTGCAGGTGGTGGGGCTATCAGTGGTGGGGGGAGGCTCTAGCCCTTTACCTGCAGCCTCGGACGGCTACCCACTGGGGCAGTTGCTGCTGCCCGTGGTGTTGCTGGCGGTGCAGGTGGCAGTGCTGGCGGTGGTGTAGGTGGAGGTGCTGGCGGCGGTGAAGGTGGCGGCGCAGGTGGTGGGGCTGTCAGTAGTGGGGGGAGACTCCAGCCCTTCCCCTGCAGCCTCGGACGGCTGCCCTCTGGGGCTACTGCCAGTGGTGCTGCTGGCGGTGCAGGTGGCGGTGATGGTGGCGGTGCAGGTAGCGGTGCTGGTGGCGGTGCAGTTGGCGGTGCTGTCAGTGGTGGGGGGAGGCTCCAGCCCTTCCCCTGCATCCTCGGGCAGCTGAAGTACCATGGCTGGTGTTGTCTGCCCAGCTGCTGCTCCAGCCCCAGGCAGCAGATCCATCCCGCCTGCGGCGTCAGTTCCTTTAACATTGGCCTTGGGAGCTGTTGTCCCTTTCCTGCCCTTGGCAGATGGTGGTACCTCCTTGCTTCTGCCAGCTGGTGTTCCCTTCCTGCCCTTGCTGGTTGGTGGTGCCTCCTTACCCTTGCTGGCTGGTGGTGCCTCCTTACCCTTGCTGGCTGGTGGTGCCTCCTCCCCCTTTCTGGCTGGTGTCCCCTTCTTGCCGTTGCTAGGTGGCGGCCCCTTCTTACCCTTGGCAGGTGGTGCAGGCACACTGGCTGTGCTGACGGGTGCCTCCTTGGAGCCTCTCACACCTGCAGTAGTTGCAGAAACTACAGTGGCCGTGGGCTTGGTGGCTGAGGTGCTGGGCTGGGTTCTTGCCACCCTGGCCCGAAGTGAAGGACGGGAGGGGGAGGGGCAGGGAATAGGTCAAGGGTGGAGAGGAAAAGCCTTTTAGGGACACTGAGGCTGGAAGAGGGTGAAGAATTGAGAGTTGAGGAAGAGGGAGTGGTTGTAGGAGGTGTCTGTCTGCTGCGTTTGGGTGCAGGTGCATGGCCTGGATGCTGTTGTGAGGTGGATGGCTGTTGGGTGTCTGAGTGCTTGCGTTTGTGTGCTTTGGGAGGAGGAGGCACAGACACAGTGGGAGAGGAAACAGGAGACGTGTGAATGGATATGGAGGTGGTGACTGCCAGTGAGTAGCATGTTGTGATAGGTGTGCTGGTGACAGAGGTAGTGGATGAGGATGTAGTGCATGCAGGTGTGAGTGGAGATGCTACTGGGAGGGAGGTGGACAAGGAGGAGGAGGGGGACACAGTGGAGGCAGCGGATGTTGGTGTGTCTGCATCTGGATGGTGCTTGTGTGAGTGCCTGTGTGATGAAGTGTGGTGCTTGTGTTTGTCTGAGCCACTTCTGTGTGTTGATTTCGGTGCATGCTGGTCTGAAGGTGTGCTTGGGATAGACTGAGGTTGAGGAAATTGGGACTGGGTAGAGGAAGTTGAAGGAGGGAGGCTAGGAACAGCGACAATGGCTGCAATCAGTGAGTTGGCCAGAGCCTTTGAATGCTCTCTGTTGGGCCGCCACGCCAGAGTGAATGCCCTCCAGGTATGCATATGTTTGTTGCAAATGCCCTGCTAGACCCTGGATGGCATTCAGTATGGTTGACTGCCCAACAGAGAGGGATCTCAGGAGGTCAATAGCCTCCTCACTGAGGGCAGCAGGGCCTGAGGTGCCTGGGGCAAAGGAGATGCCCACCCTCCTGGATGAGTGGGCACGGGAAACTCGCTGAGGGGCCGCTGGGAGGGCGGTGCTGATACAGGGGGTGGCAGCTGTACCTGTAGTTGTGGTGGGCACAGAGGTGTCCGCCACCTCCAGGGAGCTTCCATCGGAGGAGGTGTTGCTGTCGGTACTGTCCCCTCCTGTCTCTGTTGTGGTGCTCACCTCACCCTCTGTCCCACTGGTGCCCTCACTGTCGGTGGATTCGGCCTCCAGGCTCACATGGGATGCAGCTCCCTCAGTCGCCGGTGCCTCTGCTCCTCCACCAGATGATGCTAATGCACACAAGGACAGGGTGACAAAACAAAAAGAGTGGGGGAAGAGACAGAGGATACACTTGGTCAATGCCAGCAACAACACTACCGTTGGCGTACACAACTCACAGGGAACAGCCCTATGCACTAGGCCATGCACTACCAGTTACAATGCTACTTACCAGGCTACGAGGTACAATTCTTAACAACATTAGCTGCACACCTGAAACCCACATGACACTGCCCAGTAGTAGATGCCCACACGCATTATTGGAGCTGGAGTGCATCTGAGCTTGCCCATCATGGAACCTACCCTGCCATGTTCGCCTGGGCCTAAGTGCACCCACAGCCCACATCCCCCACCCATGTAACACCTCAACGCGCACAAAGTCATGATTCTGAATCTGTACTCACCCCCTTGTGGCTGCTGTGATGCCTTCAAGCGCCCATCTAACTCTGGATAGGCCACTGCCAGGATGTGGAACATCAGAGGGGTCAGGGTATGACGGGCACCCCTCCCTCGTTGCGAGGCCAGCCCCAGCTGGACCTGCCCTGTCTTCCTTGCCCAGCGGCGCAGGTCCTCCCACCGTTTGCGACAGTAGGTGCTCTGCCTGTCAAAGACCCTCAGGGTCCGCACCTCCTTTGGATGGCATGCCAAATACACTTTTTCTGATGGGCGCTGACCTGCAGAAAAAGATACAGCAGAAAAGGTATTATTCATACCATCTAGACTGTTATAATCACGGCCCAACATATTCCTTCCATCCCCTTACACACAGACATTGCCCACCAAACATGCAGCACTCTGCCCAGGACCCCTCAGCCCCCCCCCCACACGAGGCTTACACACACAGCACTCCATACATTCATGCCCCACGCATCTTTCTCACGGTGTACTCACCTGTTGGTCTGGAGGATCATAAAGTAAACAGTACTGGGCGAGGACCACATCCACTAGTCTATCCAACTCCTCCGAAGTGAAGGCAGGGGCCCTTTCCCCAGACTCTCGAGCTATGTTCGCTTCCAGACACAGGTCACAGCAGCACTTGCAGTGTAGGTCCTCTCCTGTTGAAGGTCAGGTAGCAAGTGGGTGAACAGATAGAAAATGGCGGTCACGTCCGCGGTTGTGCATACTGTCACAGCCGGCGTACATCACCATTGGCTCCTGGAACCTGTAGGCCCCAATGATAACCAATGCAGTGTTGCACAGCGGTCATTGGCCGCCTCCCGCAACGGCACACACCGCCAGCGGAATTACCTCATTTCCACTTGTCCCTCCTCACAGGTCAGGCAGCCGTGATTTCAGGAGGGCACAGGCCATGGCACCTAACTGCATCACAGCAGACATAGGCACATCAACGGACCTACATGTTCACATACTGTTTCTGTAAAAAAAGAAAGGCATATTAATCTGAGTATATGTTTGAATAGGACCATCTGCTCACTGTTTTTCACCCTAGAGTTCAACCACTGAAGAAGAATAGGAGATGATGACATACCCCCGTGTACAGACCCCTGGTAGACCTGGCGACAATGGAGGACAGGCACATTCTCCTAACCTACAGACTTGATAGGGCCACAATCCAAGAGCTGTGTGCCCATTTGGACCTAGACCTGATTTCAGCTATCCGCCACCCCACATGCATCCCCACTCTAGTGCAGGTCCTGTCAGTGCTCCATTTCTTGGCAAGTGGTTCCTTCCAAGCGACAGTGGCCATGGCATCAGGGATGTCGCAGCCAATGTTCTCAAACGTGCTGACCAGAGTGTTGTCTAACCTGATGAAACACATGCGCAGCTACATTGTATTCCCCCATGTGAAGGATTTGGCCACAGTGAAGACTGACTTCTATGCACTGGGACATATCCCCAACATCATTGGTGCTATTGATGGTACACATATTGCCTTTGTCCCGGAGAAAAGAACAGGTGTCCCCACACAGTTGATGTAGGTATATGGGTGTGGGGTTGGTCCTAAGGTTGAGTGTCTGGCTAACAGGTATCCCTCGATATTTGCAGGTGACTCTGGTTAGCCCAACCTCTCATGGCTACTGAGGAATGCCAGGACAAGGTCAGAGGAACGTTATAATGAGGCACATGGGCACACAAGGAGGATAATTGAGCGCACCTTTGGCCTACTGAAGGCCATATTACGGTGCCTCCATCTCACAGGTGGATCCCTGTACTACTCACCCAAGAAGGTGTGCCAGATCATCGTTGCATGTTGTATGTTGCACAACCTGGCCTTGAGACGCTAGGTGCCTTTTCTGCAGGAGGATGAGGCTGGAGATGGTCGTGTGGCAGCGGTGGAGCCTGTGGACAGTGACAAAGAGGAGGCAGAGGAAGAGGATGTGGACAACAGAACTACTATAATTAAACAGTACTTCCAGTGACACACAGGTCAGACCCTGTAACTTCACCTTCCATTGCTGTTTTGTGTTGGACATTGTACAAGGCAGCCTGATTTTCCTAATTCTATGGCCACTTACTGTACCCTTTGGCATCTCTATTTTCAGATATCTGTGCCCAACTCTGGCTCCTGGTGTGTTTACTGCTGCTCACTACAGGTCATAACTATGTATATGTAACTGTACATTTGAATTGCAATGTTTACAGCTTGTTAAACTAATACATATTTCAATAAATTGTCAGCCTCCATACTTGTATTTGCTCCAAGGGTGTTTATTATTGTGATTATAAGTGGAGGAGGTATTTCAATGGGCTGTTTGATTGTGTTTTCGGTGAATGGCAAGGTGTAGTAATACTGTCTTTTTTGTGTTTTGTTTATTGTCCTTGGAGAACATGCACATTTAGGACGATAAGGTAAGTTCACTTTGTCTTTACTGTTGGGCACAACTCACTCACACACACCCACAAACTTTTTCAGAATAATAAATCTGCCTTGTAAGTAGGACAATGTTTTAGAAGGAAGGTTTTAGCCAGCAGCAGAGAGGGCATCACGGCGAGTGACTGCTGCCCAGGCCCTTATTCGAACTATGGAGGACAGCTCTGAGACAGGATCAAAGACTGAGACAAAGATAGTGAGACATCATCTGAGGGAGAGAAAAATGGTCCACATTCTGGAAGTGATTTTTCAGTCAGTGGAGTTCCATTGGACGCGTCATCTTCCAGCGATTCTGCGCGACACAATGATGGCAGTTGTGCTGTCCCTTCACAAGCACAGTCTGTGAAGTGGGGAGACCAAAGCAGGTTAGCCCAACTCAGAGAGCAGACGTGGAGATGCAAGCACAGACGGAGTGCTCTCTTGGTGCCCCTCAATTTAGTTCAGCCCCAAATTCTGCCTTACACTGGTGAAGCTGAATGTAAAGTGTATTCAGTGAATGTTTTGCAAACTGGCTACATCTATCAGTTTTTGATGTTGACTTCCTTAAGCAGATTGTGCAGCAAACAAATTGTCATACTAAACAATTTGCGAGGGAGTATGAAGGCACAGGTGGACTCCCACTTAATTTGAGGACTTGAAGATACTTTTGGACCTAACGCTCAAAATGGGTTTAGTGCAGAAACCAACTTTGTAGTCTCACTGGTCTACATGCACGGTTTGGGTAACCCACATCTTCACACTGGACAAGAGCCGAGATTGTTTTTTGTTATTCTGCAGTGCTGCTGAACTATCAAGACCATGACAGGTTGTTCAAAATTTGGGCTGTTGTCAAACATTTATCCGCCAGGTTTCCAGAGATTTATAGTAATAGAAAGGATATAGCCATCAATGAGTTCTTGATCCTGTACAAAGGGTGACTGCTGTTTAGGCAATTGTTGTCAGGCTCATAGTTGCACAAAAATTTGCCTATTTTAGCTTAGGTCTGAGTCCAGTGACCCTTCACAGAGTCACTTGGCATTTTATTATTTTTATTATATTAGCTAGGCATCATTTTAGTGGTGATGTTTTATTAGTCTTATCTATTGTCCTTTTCTGCAGAACTTTGTTATTCATTGCTTTGCATAGCATTTCTTTCTGTGCTTGCACCAAGGCTACGTATGATAGGTTCCCAGGTATTGCCGGTTCAGAGAGACAGTGTGGTCCTTACACAGAAAGGGACATGTTGTCACGTCAGGCAGTATCTAGAAGAACACAATGTTTATTATAAAACATCAGGCTGCCTTTGTATCTTTAGAGGGGACATTCCAGTCAGACCACCATCTTATGCTGCCTGTCCCCTTTGCAGTTTCAGCACAAACCTGGCAATTCCTCTTCTGTCATTGAGGAAGATTTGCAGCTGACTAACTGACCTCTTCGTTACCTTAAACACAGATTTGGGGCTTGTGCTACACTCCTGGAACTAGATGGGTGGATTAGGGTTATCACTGCTAATTGCTCTCATGTAGGAGTTTTAGTAGTGTCTGTAGGAATATTGTACTGCTATTGTGACAAATATGGTTGGACTGCTTCTATGTTTCACTTTCTTGGTCACCCTTGTAATAGTGTCTGGTTTCATCATCCTTATGATCGCACTTCATGCCTATTTACATGGAATGCATTCGCTTTAATAAATCCTATAGAAACAAGAAATGTTTCTGCTTGTCAGTACATGTATGCGACTTGTGTAACTGAGAGAACGGAGCACCACCTGTTTCCACCACAACTTCCCAGAAGAGTCTGAGTGTCATGCGATGGGCTGCCACAAATCACTTTTACCTATGCTATCTGTGAGTTGTTGCTACCTGGCCGGAAGGGTTAGGTTGACAGCTTCCACACGGTTTGGGATCGGACTCAGTCCCCCATGCTTGGTGGTGCTGCTGCGCAAAACTCAACAGTCTTGTTATTTTTGCAAGAGTCTCACAACACAATAGATTGCGAGCAAAAGAGCTCACTATGGCATCAAGTCGTACATGCTATGTAAGGGCTCTACTGGCTATGCTTACATCTTGAGAGTGTACACAGGAAAGGACTCCACTCTAAATCCTGTAGGTTGCCCTCCCACATTAGGAGTCACAGGAATGATTGTATGGGAGTTTGTCAAGCCACTCCTTCACAAAGTTTGTAACCTTTATGTGGACTATTCCTATACAAGAGTAGAGTTGTTTAGTGGGCTGTACAATGTTGGCACTGTGGCATACAGTGCAGTTTATTGTCACTGCAAAGGATTCCCACATGAGATTGTTTATAAGAACCTCCAGAAATCCCAGAGCACGTACAATGTTGGCACTGTGGCATACAGTGCAGTTTATTGTCACTGCAAAGGATTCCCACATGAGATTGTTTATAAGAACCTCCAGAAATCCCAGAGCACTTTGTTGCATTCAACTGAATTGCTCGCAGTCAAGTTCTATGACAGACATGATGGGTGCATTCTCACTACAATTCATGATGAGAGCACCTTCCCCTATCACAGTTTGTGGTCGTATGGCTGAAGGTCACAACCCCACCTGTATACTTGATTACAACAAAAACATGGGCGGAGTGGATAAGAACAACCAGGTTCTTCAGCCAAATAATGTGAGTCATAAAACTCTCACTTGGTACAAGAAACTGTTTACCCCCAATCCAGATGACATTGTGTATGTTGTTTATTGTCACACAATCGCAGGAAGACTCACGTCTTTCCTTGACTTTACGTTTTGAATTGAATTGAAAGTCTTACTACTTCAGAAGTAGCAGTCTCCACTTCATATGCTCTGTAGTATGTGACAAGGCTGCAGGATTGACACTTTGCTGATCACATTCCTGAAACAGTTGAAAAAGACTCAAACGTGTCATCGTTGTGGAGTCTGCTCTAAGAAGGAAAAGAAGCAGGAGAGTCATGTTTACTATCCCTAATGCCCATCTCAGCCAGCCCTGTGTTTTTCGACTTGCTTTATGTTGTACCATACAAAAGTTAGGTATTGGGACATTGACTGACATGGAGCTGCTGTTAGGTAAACCTTTCAATGGTTGTGCATGGATACCTACCTTGTATGGGCCACTACATCACTAGACAAGCCGCTATCTACCTGAGGAAATCATGAACTTACTTATGATCTGTTTGACACCTTTATCTGCTGTCAGAACCTTGTAGGTGTTCTCTTCGCCGATTGACAAGTGCATTATAGTTCACAAACTGCACATAATGGGCAGAACATAAGCCACTTTGTCATGGAGTACCCTGTGGTGCTACATTTTAAAGGCTTGACTAGATTTTGAAGTACTTTTTAGGGAATTTCTGTATACAACAGAAGGAACACCGTGATTGCCCACGAGAACCACAGTAAGTGTAATAAGTCAAACAAATGTCCCCTGGGACTTATTCATCAACATTTCTATTTGCTTAAAAGTGTGCAAATGCAATTAGTAACTTGTATCATAACCAATGTTATTGAAAAAGGGAACAGGACATGCTACCTTGTATGATGATTGTTTTTGCATCTTTAGAATAAGGACAATGTATATTTTCTCATGTATCCAAATTAGTGCACACGACACAGTGCTCAGACTGTGAACAAGTTTATGTACCATAACATAGAACAAGACACTGAACAGATTCCAAGGTTTCAAAGGATTTTATAACAAACAAGCATAGGGGGAAATCCTGGCTGTTCATATTTGGTATCTCTTGGCAAATCACAACATGTTTTGAAAGCAACTTACGGAGGGGATGTTGATGATTCGACCTATAGTTAGTCTTCAAGTCTCATCAGAGCAAAAGTCATCTAACTTAATTGACCTAGAAACTGTGGAATCATGGGACCTTAAGTAAGGCATCATGTAACCAATATGCAGAAGAATACTTTAAGACAGAGGGGGTCATTCTGACCCCGGCGGTCTAAGACCGCCGGGGCCAGGGTCGGCAGGAGCACCGCCGACAGGCCGGCGGGGCCCCGCAGGGCATTCTGACCGCGGCGCTTCGGCCGCGGTCAGAAGAGGCAAACCGGCGGTCTCCCGCCGGTTTACCGCTGCCCTTTGAATCCCCCATGGCGGCGCAGCTTGCCGCGCCGCCATGGGGGATTCTGACACCCCCTACCGCCATCCTGTTCCTGGCGGTTCGCCCGCCAGGAACAGGATGGCGGTAGGGGGTGCCGCGGGGCCACTGGGGGCCCCTGCCGTGCCCATGCCAATGGCATGGGCACGGCAGGGGCCCCCGTAAGAGGGCCCCGCAAAGTATTTCAGTGTCTGCTAAGCAGACACTGAAATACGCGACGGGTGCAAACTGCACCCGTCGCACCCCTGCAACTCCGCCGGCTCAATTCTGAGCCGGCGTCCTCGTTGCAGGGGCATTTGCTCTGGGCCGGCGGGCGCTCTTTTGGAGAGCGCCCGCCGGGCCAGAGGAAATGTCTAAATGGCCGCCGCGGTCTTTTGACCGCGGTGCGGTCATTCAGCGGCGGTAGCTTGGCGGGCGGCGGGAGAATCAGGCCCAGAGTCTTCAATGTATACTGGCCACTTGGTTAGTCATACACTTCTGGTGGGGAAAACAAACTATTTAGGAGAAGCACACTGCTGTGTTGTGTAGAGAACGTAGTCACACCTACACATACAAGAGTTTTCCTAGACAAAACCTACAATTGGAAATAGGCTGCTCTGTTCCTTAGATGGTCCCATGAAGGTAAGTGGATTATTGAGGAAAAGAACATTTTTGCATTGTGTTGGCGTATGACACAATGCAAAGGTATGCTTTTCTTGAGCATAGGTAGAAGGCAGATAGTCAAGGTAGTACAGATACACATGCCACCACTTCCCCTTTATCTATGGATTCAAACTCATTGACACTGCACTCAACCTGATACTGTATTACTCCCTCACTCATTTAAGCAGATGACTCCAAACCATGCAGAGTGCAGCGGGCAGCCTCTTCCCACAACATCATAACACACATACAACTTGCATCTCAAACAGCTTCACTAATTCGCCATCCACAGCCCGTTTCAAACTCCTGAAACACAAATTCAAAGCCTTACACAGCATTGATCCATCATACCTCAATATTGCCTCAGATTTCAGAAACCTTCTAGACACCTTTGCTCAGCATAGACATCACCAGAACAAGGAGAACAGACTTCTCCTAATTGGCTCCAAAAGGATGGAATGACTTACCTCCCCACATGCACAATCTCTAAAATGAGTGTATTCGACATGAAGCTGATTACTTGGCTCTTCCACTAGGTTCCTCCATGGATCAGCCCTAAATGCTTCTGCGTCAGCGACAGGATACCTTCTTGGGAGGGAGCCTCGATTTCTCCGCTGCCCCATTGCTCCCGCACAAAGGGAGCAGCAAGAAATGCTACTCCCTGTGTGCGGGAGCAATCCTTTCATCTGTTTTTGTGCCCGCTTGACAGCAGGCAGGAAAACAGATGACAAGTCCATTTGCAATGGGTGGGGTAAGTTTTCCTGCTACCGTCCTCCAGGAGCAGACAGTTTGCTCTCACTTGGCAGGAGCTGCAAACGCTCCCACCAAGTGACAGAACACTACTATGTCCTGAGTGTGGGGACCACAGGACCTGGGGAGCCAGCCCTGGGGGGTGGCAGTCCCCTCAGCCATTAATGGCTCCAGGAGGAGGGCTACCTGCCCCCCTCCTTTCTCTTTCGAGGGCTAGCTCCGGGGAGATGGTGGTCTCTGGGTTCGATAACAGCCCAGCGGGGGAGCCATGTGGACCACTCTTTTTGTACAGGCAAATCCCCAGGGAGGTAGCAATCTCCAGGGCCCTAGACTACCTACCCCTCCCTGACAATTACACTCTGGCATGGCCCCAGGAAGATGGTGGTTCATTTCGGCCATGGGGAGAGAGGCCACATGTCTCCCTCCACATAATGCATAAAATATTATTCCTTGGAACCTGGCCAACCCAGGGGCTCAAATACAAACAAGCACAGGAGAGCGCTTTTTTAAAAATATATTTCCACCTTGGTGGATTGGATTAGAGTAGGGTGAATTGGAGTGAAGCAGATTGGTTTGGTATGGGGTAGATTAGATTGGCGTGGGGTGTATTGGATTGGATTGGAGGGGGTTGAATTGGGATTTAGTGGGGTAGATTGGGGTGAGGTGAGGTGGATTGGATTTCAGTGGTTAGGATTCGAGTGGGGAATATTGGAGTGGGGCACATTGTTATAGATTGGACTGTGTCAGGTTAAAGTGGGGGGATTGGAGTGGGGCGATTGTTGTGGATTGGACTAGGACAGATTGGAGTGGTGTGGAATGGAGTGGAGCAGATTGTTTTGGTTTGGAGTGGGCCAAAATGCAGTGGAGCGGATCTGAATAGGGCAGATTGTTTTGGATTGGAGTGGGGAAGAGTGTAGTGGCACAGATTGGAGTAGGGCAGATTGTTTTTAATTGAAGTAGGGGAGTTTGGAGTGAGGTGGACTGGAGTGGGGCAGATTGGAGAGTGGCAGATTGTTTTGGATTGGAGCACAGCAGATTGAAGTAGGGCAGATTGTTTTGGGTTGGAGTGGGGCAGACTAGAGTGAAGCAGATTGGAGTGGGGCAAATTGTTTTAATTTGGAGTAGGGCAGATTGTTTTGGATAGGAGTGGAGCAGATTGGAGTGTGGCAGATTGTTTTGGATTGGAGTCAGGCAGTTTGGAGTAGTGCAAATTGATTTGGATTGGAGTAGTGCAGATTTGGATTGTGATAGGACAGATTGGCGTGGCAAGATTGTTTTAAGTTGGGGTGGGGTGAATTAGAGTTGGGCAGATTGGATTGGGGTGGTTTGGGAGGTTTGGAGTGGGGTGGGCTCAATTGGATTAGGGTGAGTGGTTTAGATAGGAGTGGGGTTGAATGGATTGTAGGGGGGCAGATTGGAGTGATGTGGATTGGGGTGTACTGCACGCTTATGTGTTAATGTGTCAAATAAAAAATTACACATCAGAATGCATCAGTGTCACTTTGCAGTACTTAGAACAAGTTAATTGTCATCTATTAAGAACAGCGCCCACAATCGGAAACAAAAGAAAATCTAAGTTCAAAGTAAGAAAAGACGACTTGGCAAAATAAAAGAAAGTCAACTATAGAAAATAAAACTTTTTGTTTGCCTTGCTGGGCACATTTTTGGCAGTCACACACCTTCTGTTTGCAGGGCTAGAACTTAAAAAGAACAGAATCACCTCAATCACATTGGGAGCAGTGGACGGGTACTGATTAAGTTGAATCAACCAGTGCGTGGTCCCTGCTCCACGGAGAGGAATGGAAAATTATGCTAGGCCTGCAGTGATATTTTATGAGATGGTAAAGAAGAGAGCCACGCAAGCCAACAAATGGTAAGTATTGATTGGGTTCCAAGCCCTTTACTGTAAACAGCAGTCTCAAAAGTCTCACAAGTGAGCATACTTTTGCAGGCTAAACCCTTAAAAGTGTCAGTTGTCAGTGGAAAAATGCAATGCGTCCATTTTTATCGGGGGCTTTGGAGGAATTCCCAGTGTATAGAAGGTCTGGGTAAAAAAAACTATTGAGAACCATGTAAGTCAGCCCACCCTGGATAGCCCTAGTTTCTAGTTTAAAAAAATGCACTAGTTACCTAGGTTTCCCTAGGTTCCAGTGAGCTAAGGTTAAATCTACAGCTACTCTCATTGGACAAAAGGGTTAGTTTTCAGTGGAAAAATATGATGCATCCATATTGCGTTTTGGGCAGTTTCCTGTTGCAGGCATTAGGTCTACCTACACAAGTGAGATACCATTTTTATCAGGAGACTTGAGGGACTAGAGGGTGGATGGAAGTTTGTGGCTCTCTACAGATTCCAGAACTTCCCACCACAAAAATATGAGGAAGTGTTTCTTAAGACAAAGTTTCACGATTGCAAGGGATTCTGAGTAATAAAACCTGATGAGAGCCACACAAGTCCGTCGACCCTGGATACATCCAGGTGTCTGTTTTTTCAAAATGTACAGGCTGGCTATGTTTCTTTGGGAGGTGGCTGAACTAGGGTCCAAAATCTACAGCTACTCACAATGAGAAAAAAGGGTCAGTTTCAGTGGAAAAATGTGATGTGCCCATGTTGCGTTTTGGGCCAAATCCTGCTGCAGGCACTAGTCCTACCCACACAAGTGAGGTACCATTTTTATTGGTAGACTTGGGGAAATGTCACATGGAAGGAAGTTTGTGGCTCCCTGCAGATTCCAGAACCTTCCATCAAAGAACTGTGAGGAAAATATGAGCCTCATTTACAAGGTTTTGGCACAGATCTGCGCCTTAAGGATTCCTCCTCTGCTGCCCTACATCAAAAGTAAAAGGCAGGAATGCACCCTTTCTCTGAGTTACAGCGTATTCCTGTTCTTTTCCCCTGCACTGGTGCACAATGTGCTGCCATGCGCCAATGCAGGTACCCTTGCACCATGGTGCGAGGGTGTCTCTATTGCAGGGATGATTGTTTTTGGGCAGAAAAGGACAAAAGAAGGCAGAATGCAGCACACTGAAAAAGTAAAAAAGAGGAAAAATAAAGGTATTTCTCCTCATTGTGCCTCTCTTACACCTCCCCTGGGAGGCGTAGGCTTTTCATGCATTCGCAGGTTGATGGAATCTCATAAATCTGGGAATGTGTCAAATGTCATGAGTGTTACATAGGTGCACCCACCATAATGCCCCTGGCATGCCTCCCTATTGCAGGGTGAGGCAATGCAACAACTTGTGCTGCGTTCTCTCAGTTCATATCTACGAGGCCATGAAAAGCCACGCAGGGTGGCTTCACTAGGACTTGTAGATATGGCCCTGCATTGTGTGCCACCAGACCATCAAAGTTTGAGGATTGCAAGGGATTCTGGGTAGGAATATCTGTTGCAAGCCATTCAAGTCTATCCATCCTAGATACCCCTATGTGTCTAGTCTTCAAAAATGTACAGGCTTGCAATGTTTCCCCTAGGGGTCCTTTTTAGGTTGAGCGTTAACATTCGGCCTGCTGTATACTTTTACGTATACTGTAGAGTGAGTGCCAGCATTTTCATTTGTTAGTTGCAGTGTCCTTCAAAAATCCTTGCTTGCTAGTGGTCAGTTCTGCTTCTTTGTCCTGCCTTTTTTCACTTTGGGAGCAGCACAAAGTACTGTGTAATTACGCTCTGTCCTGTTTATCTCTTCTGTAAGGGACTTTTTTTCCTCAGTATTTGCCTGTTTGTCTTACACTGTGGGTGTGTGTTCAGTCCCTCCTCCCCACCAGCTCCCTCTGTAAACATAAACCAACAGCAAAGGGGGGCTTTTCCAGGGCCAGTTCGGCCTCGCTCTCTTTTTATTTACAGTCTGTGTGGCAAGAAAAGTCCTGTCAGTAATTCACAAGGCTAAGAGCTCTAACTTGAGCAAATCACAAGACCACTGCATTCCAAATGCTCGCTAAGAGTTCTAACTCGAGCAAACACAAGACTGTTGCGTTCCAAATGCATTTATTTCAGATTTTTCCTTTAGTGTGTCTCCTTTGCAAACACACTCACAGCTGCGGTGGCGCTTTGAATCTGCTTGCTTATGTCAACTGTTTTACTTTTTATTTTCAGTTTGTGTTGAAAGAAAAGTCCAGTTATGAATTTACAATGCTAATAGCTCTAACTTGTTCTGTTTTCATTAATCCACCCTGACTTGTTTTTTTTGCAGCCCGCAGTTCTCACTGCTGTTTGTTTTCCATGCCCCGGTCGGCCATTATCTTGTTCACGGGAAATGTTATTCTTTTTTAAGACCACCGTGCGTGCCCCTCCTGCTGACATCACATCCATGGTCCAATTGCACAACAGTGAGGAGGGCAATAGGGCATAGGCTCAGGAAGCAAGAGCAGTGTTCATGAACTGGACAGGGCCCTCTCGCTGAGCAATTCTACAGTCTGTGCATGTATGAGAAATGTTGCAAAAGTTAGGAACAGTGTGGCCTGGAGTACGTTCATTCTCAGCAAGCAAGCAATTCTTTTCTGAGGCGTTCTCATTTAGATTTTCACACCTCTGCACAGTGTGAATGCTTTCTGCCAGCGTGTAGCCAGCACCTAACACATCACGCGCCTTCTCCGTCCTCCCGGCAACAGCAAAGCATTTGTTTCACAAAGGATTTTGGCACCAGGGCTGTGGGTTAAATCAAAATCAGACAAACAAGGAACATTATTACAAAAGTTTCTTAGTACATAATTCAGTTTGTACTTCCATGGTACTTACAAAAATGAAAGCAAAGCAGCAATAATTAAAAAGTTCCCATTATGAGTGTCCTGGTGCCCTATTCTAAGTTTACAATTAATGGAACACTCCCCCCAACCTTCAGGAGGCTGCTGGTATAATCCAGGCTTCCTTTCGATGAATGAACTTTACTCCTCAGTTGAGACTGAGAATAAATATATTCAACATGCAGACGGGAATGCATTGCATTGCCTGGTAACACGGAGATTCTGAACTCCATGAAGCATGGAGGCCCACAGCAGACTGACAGTCACGAGGAGGCAGACAGATATCAGGCCCACCGAGGGACAGAGGGAGACTAGTAGAGAGGTCTTCAGGACCAAGGTGCCATGCGGCATAGGGGAGGAAACGGTTGCCTTTAGCCAGAACTAAAGGTATGCATGTTCATGATAGAACAAGTGTCCATATATTTGACACCTTCAGCTGCTCTGGGCTTTTTTTCCCTCCATCAGCACAGCCAGTCCAGGTTTTTATACAACAGTACTTTGCATATCTGGATTTCTAGGTGCATACTACAAGTCCCAGAATGCAAAGTGGCCATGTCTACAATGCAGGGCTTGGTGATACAAAGGCGTTTGTGCCTCTTGCACTGGATCCAACACCAGCATTCTGTCCAGCTACCACAGCCATCTAGGAAAGCCTTATTACCTGTTACATATGCAACTCCCCAGCCAACATTGCATCTATACCTAGCTTGATGGACCCCATTCCAGACTTACTGGTCATTTGCTCATGTTTTAAGATTCTGCAAAGCCCCGAACATGATAAAGAATTAAAACTTCATATAAAAACGTCTGTTTACGTTTTTAATACTGCTTTTCTGCCTTTGTTTACTTTTATTATCAGAGGGGTCATTAAGGTAGTTCTACGGCAGGTATTTAAGTGATTTCTTCTTATGATTACGGTTTAAAGTATGTACTGATAAGGGGAAAATACTCAATTTATGTTTTCTTCCTAATGTTTGCAATGCAATAGGTCTCGCATTTACAATAGTTAGAGCTATTGGCATTGTAAATGCTTAATTGGATTTTTCTTGCCACATAAATTGGTCAATCCTTCCTCGTAATTTGGTCCTTTCCTGCCACATAATTCCAGTGCCACTGCATATAACTAAAGCACTTCCATTTACCTTCTTCCTGTATCTGTAGCAAAAATGTAAAAGGTTGCCATTTAGCATCCTAATTTAAATCTGCCATGTTAATTCTAATAGAATACCACTTTCACCACCCCACCATCGGAGTTGCTGGCTGGCTAACCCAATTCCCCCCCAAAAATACACAAGACAGCCACAGAGGAGTAACAGGATAAATAAACTAGAAGCGTCACCCAAATATATCAAGAGTGTTCAAACAGTCATAGTGTAGTAAGGATGTTACGCTGGGCTAAAGCATGATCATAACTGCAATAAGGAGAGATTAATAAAGCATATACAATCATCATGTAAACCCCAAAAAACATTTAGCAGGAATTTATTTTTGGCATTAGTCTATAATGTTCAAACCAGTCTATAGAGGACACCACAACGCACCCATATATTCACCCTGCCACATAATTCCACTACACAAATACACTCTGTACCACACAATTCCACACTGCAAAATTCCACGGGTAACAATTAAAATACATGCCACACATTTCCACTCCACACCATATACATCCTCTACACTCCAAAACAAAAGACATAGGTAAAAGAGATTGCCATTTGCATTGCCTATAGATCTAACTCTCGCAAATGCGAGACCAATTGCATTGTAAATGCTTGTTTCAGTAGTGAACTGTGATGCGTCCATATTGTGTTTTCAGCCATTTCTTGCCATGGGTAAAAGGTCTGCCCACACAATGAGGTACCATTTTTAATGAGAGAGTTGGGGGAGTGAGGGATGGATGGCAGTTTGTGGTTCCACGCAGATTCCAGAACTTTCCATACAGAAATGTGAGGAAAATGTGTTTTTTAGTCACATTTGTAGGTTAGCAAGGCGTTCTGGGTCAAAACATCACTTGGTGTCTAGGTTTCAAAGATGTACAGGCTGAGCTAGGGTCCAAAATCTACAGCTACCCACATAGGAAAAAATAGGTCAGTTTTCAGTGGAAAAATGTGATGTGTCTATGTTGTCTTTAGAGCTCTTCCCTGTCACAGCTACTAGGCCTACGCACACAAGTGAGATACCATTTTTATCGAGAGACTTTAGGAAATGCCAGGTAGATGGACGTTTGTGGCTCCCCACAGATTCCAGAAATTTACATCAGAGAAATTTGAGGGAAATGTTTTTTTTTAGTCAAAGTTTGAGATTTGTAAGGGATTCTGAGTCAAACACCTGGTGAGAGCCATGCAAGTCAGCCCAACTTGTATACCTCTAGATGTCTAGATTAAAAAAATTTACAGGTTGGCTAGGTTTCCCTAGGTGCTGGCTGAGCTAGGGTCCAAGATCTACATCTGCTCATACTGGAAAAAAGGGCCAGTTTTCAGTGGAAAAATGTGAGGCATTCATGTTTTTGCTGGTGGAATGGAAGGTGGAGTAGCATGAAACATGGAGAAAGTGGAATGAGGCAACACAGAGGGCAGGTGGTCAGTGAAAAAGAGCTGTGACGCAACCAGCAGTTGCATCATCGTTCATTTATTTATGGTAGAGCCAGCAGGAAAAGTGGATGCATGAGGGCAAAGCAACATGGGCGACATGAAGGGAGGGTGGGGGAAAAGCAACATGTATTGTGGGCTGTGGGGGTGGGGCAAAGCAACATAGCGGGCTAGTAAAGGAACAGGGATGACAAACAGGGAGGGTGATATCACAGCAGCACAGAGAGAAGGCAAGGAAGGTAAGGGGCAAAGCAAATCAAAACAACTTTGTAACAGTTGAAAAGGGAAAGCAACAACATGGAAACACTCATACGAGGTGCTGCAGCTAAAATAAAAAAAGCAGCTCAGAAAGCTTGCGTAGTGGAAGGAAGCTGTGCTCAGGCCAAGCTCCAGAGGAGAGACAAACACACACAAAAGAAGAAATTATGTTGGCAAGCACTAACCAAAAAGAAGCAAGGAAATTATAGTGAAGATGAAGCCAACCAATGGCAAGTAATGGGTGGACTCTAAGCCCCCCATGTAAGTAAACAAAATGCCTTGCAAGCAACAGCTACTTCTGGCAAGACATAATTACCTCACAAAATTGCCCTCGCTGTGAGGTATGTGTTATGTCTTGCACATGTTGAGCATTCCTGAACCCTATTGTGTGGTGATGTGGGTTCTGGAATGGTCATGCACAAGGTCAGTTGGCAGTACGATGCAGTGAGGACAATAGTTTTTAATCTGCTGCCGATGCCCCATCTTCCGTATTAATAAGTAGTTGACCAACATACCTTGGAGTAATCAATAGTTTTTTATTTGATGAATGAGTATGTAGCACACTTGTCTATAGCAAACATCAAATAAAAACAGTCCTGTTTGACCAATATCAAAACAACTTATACTGATCCATCACATACTTTGATCTCTGCATCTCTTCATCCTTAATCATGTAACCTTCCTCACAATTCAGTCCTTTTTTACCCTCCCCCTTTGTGCTTGTATCCTGTGACACTTTTATGAAAAGTTCTTCCTTCACTTGCATACCCATGTGTAACAGTATCTTGTCACCCTCCATGCTTTATCCTTCTTTTCTCATGTCTCATTTGACATCTTATCCATCCTAATCCTGTATTCAAATCCTTCTTCTCTCCTACCTGCTCCATCCTGCTCTCCTCTGTTGCCATTTCCCTCAAATGCCTAGCCAGACGTCCTTCTGTCTTAATCTTTGGCTTCTTACTTCTTACAATTCTTCCAGCTGTGTATAACATTGTTGTTATGTAATGATGACCCATCTCCTACTCCTATTTCCACGTTGTCCCCCCCACCAGCTATCAACTGCTTTTACCTACCTTTCTCATGCATCTAATGTCGTTTTCATTGTTGGTCGTAATAGTGCTTAAATGTTTTTCTGATTATGTCTAATTTAGAGTAGTGCTGCATCATCATTGTTTCATATGCAATTCACTGATAGCCCTGGGTTGAGAACATTTTACAAGAATGCATAAATATGTAAGTTAAAAAAAGAAAAATAAACTGAGTTACAGTGAGACAAACTTAAGAAATCAGCGTAATGAAAACAGTTCGGACTGGACTGTTTCCGTACAGAGCAGGGTCAAGACTGATTTGCATATGTTTGGGCCCAAACTGAGATGGCATAGTGGACAAAAGAATTATGGGTTGCGTTGCTATCCCAAAGAATTGCCTTTGGGTAGACAAATTGCAAGCATTCTTCTCATGACCTTTTGTGTGTTTGATGTACCCCCATGGGTATGCCCAGATGTGGGTCCCGTGCTCACTGTGTCACTGGAGCAAAGCAGTACCTGGCTGATGAGCCCATAACTTGGATAAAACTGGTCCTGGCAGTTCAAGATGCACTGTCCCAATGAGCAGCAGGTTCAAGATTGATTTGCATATGGGTGGGTCCAAACTGAAGTGGAATGGTGAGCAAAAGAACAATGGTTTGGGAATCCAACTTGCAAGCACTCCTCCTATCACCTTTGTGTGTTTCATGCAAGAAAGCAACCAACATTAATGGGATCAATAACAGTCATGTTACGAATATAGCAAGTGGCTATATGCCCAGCCGCCGGAACAATAGTACATCATCTCTACTATTTACCCGGTGGCCAGCGTAATAGTACATAATCTTTGTATTTTAGCTGGCCACAATACAAATTGTAGAGATGATGTACAATTTGTACAATTTGAATAACGTCCAATAGATAGTGTAAAGGAGGTCTGTATTAAACTAGCCATGAAGTAAAAAGAGATAACAAGCATAGGTAGAGTGGTGGCCATCTTGTAATGGGGATACAATATGTATGAGGAATTTGAATTTAAGTGCACAAACAAATATAAAAAAGTTTGTGCAAAGGTAAGTGCATGAGTTAGGATAAGCTGTTTACAGATGCAGATAAAAACAGTTAAATCACTTTGAACAAAAACATTTTTGTTATTTCAATATTTAAATAAGAAATGTAGGAATCAAGCTCACATTACAGGGGCTTCTGGATATGGCACACATACATTTTGCATTGCAGTCTAGTAGTATTTGGCTGTCTGCAACTAATAATGAGTATGGTTTTAAAGCATTTTATATAAATATTAAACTAATAATGAGTATGGTTTTAAAGCATTTTATATAAATATTTTATTTACTTATCACAATACATTTTTTGAATGTTCATGATCCTCCTTTTGATGATTTTTCAAGGCTGGGCTCTTTTTGGCCTTCTTATGTAAGACCTTGTGCTCGCTTTATGCTTTGTTTTAAGGTGAGTTGTGCTTGCTTAATATTTCAAACCTGGCAACACAGCAGCAGTTGAAAAGCATCAACTAACAGGAAATGCAGACAAATAGGTGGTATCAGGGCCCCAGAGAAAGGGACAATTGGTATTTGGTGACACAGTATTTCATACTCTTGTAGTAGGTCAATTGTGAGACAAAGTAATGGAGCTTCTGTGGAATCAGGAAGTGCAAGCAGGAGACAGGTAAATAATAATCTGGATAATTTACAAAAGGAGTTCACTCTGCCCCCTGTGAATAAACACACTTTTTCATAGTCTTCACGCAGCAGAGTGGGATTCAGGCATAAATGCTTATTGATCCCATGTCATGAGTGGCCCCTTCAGCTACCTGCACAATGTTTCATGGAGATAGTAGTTTAGATTTTAAACATGTGAAGCAGTGTTTTAAGTGATCAAGGTCCTGTCTCTGCTGGGCCCTCATTTCTGTCCTTGACAGTGCTGTCTCAAACATAATAATCTGGGTGACTGGATTGGAAGCTGTACCTGACTCAAGTTGTTCTGAATGGGGTCTAGGGAAGGAAGGAGTAAGACCAGTAGGAGCAGTATGATGATAATAAGGAGCATAAGGACCAGAAAGTGAACCACTAGAAGGGCTAGAATGCCCAGAGCCACAAAGACTAGGACAAGACAAACCAGGCCCAGGGATACCTAATCCACAAGAATCATGGTTACAAATGCCAGAGGTGGGAAGGCACAATAGGCAATGTTGAACAAGACAAGGAAAAACAGGACTGGGGTACTACGGCCAGGAGAACGTGGAAAAGGAGGATCTGAACCAGTGGTCAAGGACTCGAAGGAAGGGAAGTACCGGGGGGAGAAGGAACAGAATTCCCTGGACCATAATGACAAGAAGGACTAAGAGGGCCTGAGAGAACCGGTCATAGCTAGAGAAACAAGGATGACCAAGGCCAGAAGTAGCAACCTCAGATAGACAGACCAGTACCAGGAGACCAATGGAAAGATGGATCAGAAACAGAAGTATCAGGACCACAGAGATCAGATCAAAGAGTACAGAGGACCAGAAGCAAATGAAGAAGTACCTGGAAGGTCACAACCAGAAAGAACCTAAACTAGCAGGACCTGGAAAACCTAAATTAGAATAACCAGGAGGATATGAACGACCAGGATAAGAAGGTCCATGAGGGTCAGACTCAGGGGGATCCTAAACCAGGATGACAAGGATGGGAACTAGGAGGACCAGTGCCAAGCCAATGCCAAGGGGATGAGGAAGACTAGACCCAGGAGGACCATTACTAGAATGGGCCAGGATGGCCGGGAGGGCTAGGAAAATAAAGGAAAATGCCAGTGGGACCAGCACCGGAAGACACACTACATGACATGCAGTCAAAGGATTACCAGAACTAAAAATAGGACTACATGCACTATGAGAACCAGGAGCAGTAGGATTAGGAACAGGCAAACCATGGGAATTGATAAACCAGGGAAGTGGGACTGATGGATGGCAATTAGGGTGAGGGGGATTGAAATGTCCAGGACATAGTGTTTCTGAAATAGGTCACCCAGGCTACAAAGGACGGGGTGCAGAAGTACATGAGAAAGACAACCAGACAGACCAGGAAGTACAAAGTCAGTAAGTTCTAAGACTAGAACTCAGAGCCTCAAGGGAAAGGAGCAGGAGGGCTAGAGACAGGAAGATCAGGACCGAATTGAAGAGGACTGTGAAGATCAGCACCTGGAGGGCAATGGCCAATAGTACCAAGAAACCAGGATAAACAGGACAAGGACTAGGAACATCAAGGGGAGCAGTACTAAGGTCACCCAGCAAACCAGAGGAAGGAGGACTGGGTGAACTAAAATGATCATCAGCAGGAGGAACAGAAAAAGGGGCTAAGAGAACCATGAAGATTAGGACCTTGGGATCAGGGCTGTTATTACCAATAGAAGCTGAGCAGGGGACCTGGACAGCCTTGGCCAGGAGGACCAGGACCAAAATAACCAGGCTCAGGAGGATCCAAACAAGACATTCCTGAACTGAATCAAGAGGGCCAAGATTAATGGCTGCAGTAGCAACAGGAATAGAAGGACAAGGAAAACATCCAGGCGTACCAAGTGGACCCAAACCATGAGAACAAGAACTAAAATGGTAAATCTACAAGAGGCAAGGTGGACAAGAACCTGTGGTACATGGTACCAGGTACCATGAAGAACCAGGCACCTGGGTCAAGCGGACCAAAAGAAACAGGGCAAGATGAGCCAAGACTGAGGGAACCAAGAAGAGCCAGAATGGCCAAAAGTCAAGGTTTAGGATAACAAGTATAATAGGACAAGATGGACCCAGACAACCAAGAAGGCTTAGACTAGGGTGGTTGGTGAACCATGTCCATCATAACTAAGCTCAAAAGAAACCAGTCTATAAAGACCAGGACCAACTGGCATATAATCTCGAGAAGGATCAGCGCTTTCAAAACAATAATATTGTGACTATGACCAGGACAGCCAGGGAGGTGAGACCAAGGGCACAAGCAACTAGGTCTAAAAGGGTCAGGAAACAAAGGACTAAAGGGGACCAGGAAGATCAGGGCAAAGAGGATCAAAACCTTGAATAGCAGGACTAGGAGGACCAGGATGAAGAGGAAAAGAAGGATCAGGACTATGGAGATCAGGAATGGAATGACCATACCCTGGAGGTCCACACCACAGGGGCAGGAAGAAGATGGCCTAGAAGATGAGGAACAGGATGACCAGGACAAACGGAGTAAGTAGGACCATGGTCAGTTATTGTAAAAGCACAAGGACAATGGGCAGGAGGGTCAGGACCAAATGCTAAAAGACTGGAAAGATCAGGAGCATGAGGATTGTGGCCAAGGGACCAGAATATGCAAGCAAAATGAGGGCACAGAACCAAGAATACTAGTAGGACCAGAGCCAGAAGTGTCAGGACCAGAGTAAGGAGGGCTAGAAGGATCAGCAGTAGGACAAAGAAGAACAGGCCCAGTAGTGTCAGGTGGTGATTGTCCATAGGACCAGGGCCCAGAGCACCATGTGGAGAAGAAGGAACTCAACCTGGAGGTAGCAGGAACAGGGTGAGGTAGATCAGGAGTACCAGAACAGCCAGAGCCAGGAAGACTAAGGGGACTGGACCTGGAAGTCCTGGAGGATCAGGACAAAAGCTATGAGGCTCTGAAGGACCCAGACAAAGAGAACCAGGACCAAGAGGTCCCAGGTCATTGGTGCAGTACAAGAAGGGCCATGAGGACAAGACACAGGGGCAGTAGGACCCAGATGATGCAAAACAGGAAACTAAAAGCTAAGAGGACAGGGCCTAAAAGGATCAGGACGCAAGAAGCCAAGTGGACTAAAGGGACCAGAATGAATAGGAACTGATGTTTTAGGAATCAATTAGATGAACCAGGTGGGACAGCTCTGAAGGAAGAGGTAAAATGGAAAAGGGTCAAGAGGATCAGGAAAGGAAAGAAAATCTAGGAGAAGGGAACCTGAAAAAAACAGGATTTGAAGGAGGACCAGATAAAAAGGATCAAGTCTAGTTGGCCCACAACCACGGAGAAAACATGAACTGTGGGGATTAGGAATAGTAAGACCTTTGCTAGACAAACCAGACTGAGAGCGAGGAAGACTAGGAGAACATGACATGAAGCATCATCGGAGATGCCCAGGTAACCAGAGCCACCAGGACAAGAGCTAAGAGGATCATTGCAAGGAGGACCAGTAGGACCACAAGCAAGGGGAAAAGAGTCACAGATGCCCATGTGCATTAGACGCTGCCATACCAGGACAAGGAGAAAAAGGAGGACCAGGACAAGAAAGGATAGGATGACAGGCACCATGATGACTAAGCTGTGTGTGTAAAAACAGGATTACCTGGACAATGATTATCATAACAAAGTGGAAAAGTTATTTCAGGATGACAACAAGCAGGAGGACCAAGTCAAAAGTATCATGACATTTTGGAGAAGGGCTCAGAGAACTAGTCAGGTCAGGAGCAGGTGGACGTGGGCCATTAAGACCAGGGGCCAGATGGGGGAGGATTAGCTGTACTACAATCAGAATATGCAGGATCAGGGATAGGGGGACTAGAGAGGTCAGAACCAAGGAAACCATGCCCTGAAGTTCCAAGTAAAGCAGGAGGACTAAGAGCTGGGTATTCACACCAGGCTGATGAAGATCAGGGGAACCAGGGCAACCAGACCCATGAGGACCAGAATGACCACCCTAGCCCAAGAGTACCTGATGAGGAGGACCAGGACCAGTGGGCTCAGTACAAGGTGGAGCACAAAGACCAGAGCAAGGAGAATCAGGATGACCCTGTTGAAGCAGATTTGATCATTAGAAATTATTCATGAATGTTTATGCGTTTTGATTAACAAGAAAATAATAGAAAAGGTTAACGTGGAAAAATGAATGTGCAGATTTGAAAATGTGCCCACGAAGAGTGGCTGCGAACTCATATGAATTGTACTAAAATGATTACAAATGTGTGAAATAATGGTAAAAAGTAATAATAAGGTAGTAGTATGTCATATTAGGATGTATAACGCATGTTTTGCATTATGGTGTAGAGTTAACTTAGCCGAAGTTGTGGCCTAGTTATCCGGCTTCATACAGAAGCTGAATTACTAGCTCGCAGTAGAGAAGCTAATGTAGTGAACCGCTTATAAAATCTGCTTAGCTAGAATTTTCTGCAATGTACCGACAGACAGGAGATGATGGAATTAAACATGTAACAATTTGGTGTAAACCAGACTCATTATGCTTTCCCAGGACTCAAACAGTAGAGAGATTGACTGGAGAAGAAGATGCAAAATTTTCGATACCTGATGAGCCGGATGATGAGGACATCGTACAGTAAACCAATCAATGAACTGAGAACGGTGTATTATTATAATTCATAGATTTGCAAAATTAATATTATTGGGTAGAGTAATAACTGGTGATTGACTGACCAATTAGGAATTAGGAGGATGGACTGGGTAACCTTAAAAAAAAGTCATGACAAAGGGCAAAAGCTTCAGGTGTGAGGGGTGAGTTGCTGATGCCAGAAGACGCGATTCGAGAATCTCTCATTGGGCTCATGCTCTTTGGAGTCTGATGCGTTGCTGATCGATGGATGACCTGAAGATGAAGCCTGACTTTGTTGCTGATGCATTCTGTGGATAGGTAACTATGACAATGTGACTGATTAACTTTTGTGCCTTATCTGTCTAGGTGCCAACTGCGCTGTCCAAATAGTTTTTCCTTAGCTAGATGTTTTTCCAAATTTATGTTCTAAATTGTATTCGCATGAAGTCCCACGTGCTAATGCTAATCTGGGTTAGGTAAGGTTCCTTTGGGTGACGTTGACAGTGATAAATGATTGATAAACTGATTGCTGAACTCTGCTATTGTTGAAGCAGATATGCTAATTAAGAAAATGTATTAATTACCTTTATGTTATTACTAATGAGAAAATATGTAGAGAAATTAATCATAGAGGAATAATGTGCACGTTTGAAAATTTGCCCTCGGGGTATGATCACCAAGTGTACTAAAATGACTAGAATTGTTTGAAATAATGAAAATAGATGAGAAAAATGTAGCAATATGTCATAATGAGGTCTATAACCTCTGTTTTGTATTATTAAGTTAGCTGGACTAAAGGCCTAATTCCACTGGGCCTCGCACACTGGAAAGCCTGAATGCTGAATGCTTTGCAAAGGCCTGGAAGTTGCTGGAGCCAGCCTTGACCCGCTCGCAGTTCAAGTTACTTAGCTAATAATTTTCTGCAAAGTACCAGCGGACAGGAGATGATGAAGACAATTTGATACAATTATGTGTAGAGAAGGCTAAATATACTTTCCCAGGACTTGAACACTAGACGCACTGACCGAAGAAGATGCAACAATTTTTATGCCTGAAGGGCCGGAAGATGAGGGCATCGCATGGAAAACCAATCCATTTTTTCGGAAAGAGGACATATGAAAATTAATAGATTTGGTAAACAAAAACTATAGGTTAAAGTCATATCTGCCGACTGACTAACCAATTAGCAATTAGTGGGATGGACTGGGAGACCCTAAGAAAAAGTCATGACAGAGGGCAAGAAATCAGAGAGAAAAGTTGATGACTTCAGGAGACGCTGTCCGAGGTGCTGATATGGGCTCATGATCCGTGAGCCTGATCCGTAGCTGATTACTAGCTGACCTGAAGACAAAGATTGACTTGTTGCAGATCCATCCTGGATAGGTAGCTATGAAAATGTGACTGACTATTTGTTTTATGCTTTTTCGTCTAGGTACCAATTGCGCTGTGTTATAAGATTCTCACTTAGGTAGAATTTTCCAAATTGATGTTTTCTCTAAATTGGTTTCGCATGAAGACCCCCCTGCTAATGCTAATCTTGGCTAAGTAGGCTGTTAGAGTGACATTGACATTGACAAATGACTGACAAACTTAATTGCTGGATTTCACTATTAATGCTGGTATTCTTAGTTTGTGGTATTGCATTGTCATATTAGTTTCCTTAAGAACAGATTTCTTTTATAATGGATTAAATAAAAGTTTAATTTGACTAAAGATTGAACTAACTGATGATTTAGAATTGTAATCAATAGGGAATAAAAATTGTTAACTCCTTTCTGAATATGTGGTTATTCTTGATTATTATGGTTTAAAGCTGGTTTCCATAGAATGTCACTGATTCATTGATGTTAGTTATCGATACAATAGTCACTGCATAACTAGGATACTCCATGCGATTCAAAAGGTTCATCGACCTATACGCGTCCCCTTGTAAGTTTACTTACTAAGGACAAGGCGCTCTAGCACTATTAATATCGATATATTCATCTTTGTTAGCTTATGCTGAAGCATTAGAACATATGTTTTCTCAAATTCTGATTAGATTATGTTATTGGTGGTCACTAATGAGCTAATTCTGAGCTGATTAAATTAAGTTTGATCTAACCTGATGACTTAGCATTGTAACTAATAAGGAAATAAAATTGATAAAATGATAATTGTGTTGTGGTTATTTATGAATTGTTGATGTTAATGATTGATGATTAAGGTTTTGCTTGTTGATTATGGGTTTGTATATAAAATATTGATGTTCATCGAGTACCACATAGCTAGGATACTCCATGCGATCCAAAAGGTTCATCGGCCTATATGCGTCTCCTTGTAAGTTTACTTACTAAGGACCAGGCGCGCTAACAACCAATACCAGGAAACGCGGAGTGCCAACTCTAAGAGAACCTGAACACAGGGTGAGGGTCAATAGTATCAGGATCATAAGGCACAGGAAAGGCTAATTGAAAGATGAGCCAGGAACAGGCCTAGGAAGGCCAGGGTCAAGAAGAACTACAATCAGGAACACCAGATTCAATAAACCAGCTCCATGATGAGCAGATTTAGTTAGAACAGGGCCAGGATGAGGATCAGGAGAATCATAACAGACCAGGAAAGGAGGACTTGGAACAGGACTGGAAGGAATACTGATGTCTAAAGTCACAGAAAGATCTGCAAGAGAAAGAAGAAACCTGGGAGTAGGAGGACACCTATGTGAGTCTAGACTACATGTATTATGGTATACGTTTTGTAAATGGTTCTTATTCATACTTCTTATGCTGCAAGCTGTTCAGCACACAAACAGAATTGGTAAGTATATGCTGACAAATCAGAGCATGAAAAGTGAATAAAAAGCCAGAACTGTTATATTCTGCCTCTAAGTGATAAAATGCACTGTTTGATGCTGGCATAGCAGTCTGTAGGTGGATCTGAGGGCACATGAACTGAAACTTGGCAGAGGAGTTTAAAGGAGGATGGGGGAAAATTAGAGTGGTCTGTGAAGGATGGGAGATGAGGTTTGAGAAACTCAGATGGCTGAAGTCAGAAAAAATGGTTAAAGGCCAACAAAGGGGTCAAAGGGGTATGACAATTAGCAAAGAGGAGGGCAGGATCATACAACTGCTCTGATGAACAGAAGAGGGTGGTTGGATGCTCCATATTGATTGTCTTAGATGGCCCAAAAAGTAATTCTGTGCAACTCTCCGATCTTTGCCATGACATTCAATGTGCATGTATGTGCCATGGGTGTGTAGCATGATTGTGGTAGTATTACTCTCTGTGGCATGAAAGTCTGTGTGCATGATTAAGTGGGATGCATTTGGCATGACGAAACAGCTTCCCTACACACTGGGCTTTTACTGATTGTATCCCTGTGGAAGGAGTGTGGACTCCAAGGACTGAAGTGAGGAAGAAAGAAGAAAAGACTTCCCAAATAAATTTTGTGAGGTCCTTCTCAGCAAAGAGCTGCTGATTAGTTCTTCCTAAGTAATGCCATAGGGCCAGATGTAGGAAACGATTTGCGAGTCGCAAACGGCAAAAATTGCCGTTTGCGATTCACAAATGTGAGTTTCCTATGCAGAAATGCATTTTGCGAGTCGGGACCGAAATGCATTTCCGAATCGCAAATAGGAAGGGGTGTTCCCTTCCTATTTGCGATTCGCAGTGGTATGCAATACCATTTGCGACCGCGTATGCGGTCGCAAATGGTGTCGCAGTTACCATCCACTTGAAGTGGATGGTAACCCACTCGCAAATTGGAAGGGGTCCCCATGGGACCCCTTCCCCTTTGTGAATGGACCACAAAATATTTTTTCAGGGCAGGTAGTGGTCCAAGGGACCACTACCTGCCCTGAACAAATTCCGAAACTAAAGGTTTCGGATTTTTTTTAAGTGGAGCGTTTTCCTTTAAGGAAAACGGGTTACACTTAAAAAAAAAACTGCTTTATTGATAAAGCAGTCACGAACATGGAGGTCTGCTGACTACAGCAGGCCTCCATGTTAGCGAGTGCCCATAGTCGCTATGGGGCCGCAATTTGCGACCCACCTCATTAATATTAATGAGGTGGGTCTTTGCGACCCCATAGCGACTCGCAGACGGTGTCTGAGACACCGTTCTGCATTGCAAATTGTGAGTTGCAATTTGCGAGTCGGAAGGACTCGCAAATTGCAACTCGCAATTTGCAATATTGCTACATCTGGCCCATAGTGTAGATGGTGAAAGTAAGGGCTAGGTCATATGTTTCTTTTGTGAGAGGTGTAAAAGTTCTAAGCAAAGCTTTCTTTTTTTCTGTGCATGGTGACTGCTCAGAAAGACTGATGACAGACAGATGCTGAGAGCTTATGCTTCATTGTGTCCTTGTTTCGGATACTTCTTCTTGGAGCCATCACTGTTCCTACTGCTGAGAGCTATCACTTAGCATAAAGGCAATGCCTGAGCTACACCCAAAAAATAATAATTGTAAGAGAATTGCCTCAAATCAGTTCGGAACCTCAATAGTGGATCCACATCACCTGTCCGAAAAATGAGAATTAAAGTGGAACTGTGAAATTATTGCTGGAGCACTGGGGCCACGGAAATCTTTTTCTCTCCATTTCCGGCCTGACCAACCCCCATTGCGCACAGGTGAGACACCATCACCAATCTCACCCTCTCAGTTCATTTGAAACGTTGGACTTAGCTGAGTGTGGTCCTTAGTTGGACTTAGCTGAGTGACCCCTGACCTGATTTAAGGTCAGGTTTCACACCCGACACCATACAGCTCATCCTGACTGTGTCCGTGCCCTCTAACCTGCCATCACAGCTCCTCCTGACTGCGTCCATGCCCTCTACCCCGCCCTCGCTGCTGCTGCGAGTTTGAGGCCCTCCACTTGTAACTGTCTTTTCTTTTGTGACTTTGTTTACTGCTTTGCTTCTGTTTTTTCAGCCTCTTTTTCCTTTTCTGTCTGCCTTTTTGCCTTTTTATCCTCTTTCTGCCCGTTTTTCAGCTTCTCTGAAGCCATTCCTTGCTCGCCCTTTCCCGCCGCTGCGGTCCCTGCAGCCCTACCCCCCTCATACTCCCATTCGCCCACCACTCCCACCTCCCAGCTGCTCCTCCTTCCCACCTCCCCTTCTTAATGGCGGCCGCTGCGCGGTGCAAAGAGTGACCCCTGGCCTGATTTAAGGTCAGGTTTCACTCCCCACGCCGCGCAGCTCCTCCTGACTGCGTCCGTGCCCTCTACCCAACCCTCGCTGCTGCTGCGAGTTCAAGGCCCTCCACCACCCTCAGGAACCCGTCTGCGCCTCATCCCTGGTGTCTAATGGTTGCCATAAGTATTGTGTGTCTGTCTTGAACTGTCTTTTCTTTTGTGCCTTTGTTTACTGCTTTGCCTCCATTTTTTCAGCCTCTTTTTCCTTTTCTGCTTACCTTTTTGCCTTTTTTATCCTCTTTCTGCCCGTTTTTCAGCTTCCCTGTAGCCATTCCTTGCTCGCCCTTTCCCGCCACTTCGGTCCCTGCAGCCCTGCCCCCCTCATACTCCCATTCGCTCACCGCTCCCGCCTCCCAGCTGCTCCTCCTTCCCACCTCCCCTTCTTAATGGCGGCCGCTGCGCGGTGCAAAGAGTGACCCCTGGCCTGATTTAAGGTCAGATTTCACTCCCCACGCCGCGCAGCTCCTCCTGACTGCGTCCGTGCCCTCTACCCCACCCTCGCTGCTGCTGCGAGTTCAAGGCCCTCCACCACCCTCAGGCACCCGTCTGCGCCTCATCCCTGGTGTCTAATGGTTGCAATAAGTATTGTGTGTCTGTCTTGAACTGTCTTTTCTTTTGTGCCTTTGTTTACTGCTTTGCCTCCATTTTTTCAGCCTCTTTTTCCTTTTCTGCTTACCTTTTTGCCTTTTTTATCCTCTTTCTGCCCGTTTTTCGGCTTCTCTGAAGCCATTCCTTGCTCGCCCTTTTACACCGCTGCGGCCTCTGCGGCCCGCCCCCCTCACGCCCCATTTTGCCCACCGCTCCCGCCTCCCAGCTGCTCCTCCCTCCCAGCTCCCCTTCTTAATGGCAGCCGCTGCCCAGTTCAAAGAGTGACCCCGACATGATTTAGGGTCAGGTTTCACTCCCCACGCCATGCAGCTTCTCCTGACTGTGTCCATGCCCTCTACCCTTCCCTCGCTGCTGTGCCAGAGGCAAGCCCATCCGCGCCCTTCCACGCCTTGACTGGGCCCAGCGCCAGGCCCCCAGGCCCCCGCACCTCCCACACCACCTGACGTTGCTACAATGCCGACAACCTCCATGCTGCTCTCCTAGACCCACATCAACGACAAGGACACCATCAAAACCAGGAGCACCATCCACTCCTGATCTCCCTCCGACCCCTGCCCCCTCCATGTCTTCAACAAAGCAAGCCCCATCATCGCCCCCCAACTCCGTACGATCGTCAACAGTTCCTTTAAGACCGCCACCTTCCCGGAAAGTTGGAAGCACGCTGAAGTCAACGTCCTGCTAAAGAAACCCAAAGTGGACCCCGAAGATCTCAAGAACTACTGGCCCATCTCCATCCTCCCCTTCCCGGCGAAGGTCATCGAGAAGATAGTCAACGGCCAACTGACCCGCTTCCTGGAAGACAACAACACGCTAGACACCGCTCAATCCGGATTCCGTAAGAACCACAGCACCAAGACCGCCCTCATCACCGCAACCGACGACATCAGGACCATGCTCGACAAAGGCAAAATTGCGGCCTTCATCCTCCTAGACCTCTCAGCTGCCTTCGACACCTTCGGTCACCACACCCTCTGCACACACCTCCATGACACAGGGATCCACCACAAAGCCCTGGACCGGATCACATCCTTTCTCTCTGGCAGAACCCAGAAAGTTCACCTCCCTCCCTTCCTCTCTGAAGCCACCAAGACCATCTGCGGCGTTCTCCAAGGATCCTCTCTCAGCCCAACCCTTTTTAACATCTACATGGCACCGCTCACCAACATCGTCCAATTCCACAACCTCAACATCATATCCTACGCCGACGACACCCAGCTGATCCTGTCACTCAAAACAGACCCCGCCACCACCAAAACCAACCTCCACGATGGAATGAAGGCCATCGCCAACTGGATGGAGAGGAGCCACCTAAAACTGAACTCAGACAAGACGGAGATCCTAATCCTCGGCTCCAACCGCTCCGCATGGGACGACTCCTGGTGGCCAGCCACCCCAGGAACCGCACCAACGCCCACCAACCACACCCACAACTTAGACTTCATCCTAGACTCAGTGCTGACCATGACCCAGCAAGTCAACGCCGTCTCATCTTCCTGCTTCAACACCCTCCGCATGCTCTGCAAGATATTCAGATGGATCCCCACCGAAATAAGAAGGACGGTCACCCACGCCCTCATCAGCAGCAGACTGGACTACGGCAATGCTCTCTACGCGGGAACCACGGCCAAGTTCCAGAAAAAACTGCAACATATACAGAACGCCTCTGCACGCCTCATCCTCGACATACCATGCCGCAACCAGATCTCAGCCCGCCTAAGAAACCTACACTGGCTCCCCGTCAACAAGAGAATCACCTTTAAACTCCTCATCCACGCTAACAAAGCACTCCACATCACTGGCCCGCCTACCTCAATGAGCGACTTACCTTACACAATCCCAACTGTCAACTCCACTCCGCCAACCTCGCTCTCGGCACTGTCCCTCAAATCCACCGAACTACAGCCGGCGGTAGATCTTTTTCCTACCTCGCCGCCAAGACCTGGAACTCCCTCCCCATCCACCTCCAACAGACCCAAGACCTGCTGATCTTCAGAAAACGCCTCAAGACCTGGCTGTTCGAGCAGTAGCACTTCCCCCCCTTCTTTCAGCGCCTTGAGACCCTAGCGGGTGAGTAGATCACTCTACAAATGATTGATTGATTGAGTGTAGTAGTCAGAATCATTCAATATCAAATCAGTGACATTATACCATAAACAATTCTAGATAACATTAACAATTTAACGTTAAATTAATCTCCAAGCCGAATAACGGTTCAAAGCATTATTACAATCCCAAAATCAATGTCACATAAATGGTGCACATAACAAATATATAAACATACAATAAAACCATAAACTGACCGAAACCTCTGAAAAGATTCAACCTACTAAACATCAACTCTGTTAGACACTCCAACATAATGATATAGACTAGCAAGAATAGAGTATGCCCATGATTATTTACATTTAAAGCAGATGATGGTGGCATCAGTAAATCATCAAAATACAATTTGACATCTAATTTCAGATTCCAAGTTTCAGAGCTGGGCCAGCCCTAATACTAAACAGAATTTGGGACTAGTATGTGTGGAAACAGGCTAACACGTGTGGATATAAGCAAAAAAAAAAGAAAGACAAAAATAATTAGGAAAACATTTTTCTAGGACAACTTAGTAAAAAATATGCTGGTGTAAGTCACTAACTAAAGAAACAAGAAACCATATTTAGCTATACCTCTCCTCATGGGACAGCAAACATGAGCAGTTCATCCAGCAGGATGATCACTTTCTCCTGACGTCAGTTAACAGCAGCATCAGGACAGGGCAGAACACAAGCTCCACATAGCACAGATCAGCAGTTCAGGATAGTTGGCCTTATTAGTACTGAACCACTTAACACAACAGGGCAGTTAAGACTATGATGAGGAAACTCATCAGGGACTCAGAGAATAGGAGTGTGAGACAGAGCAGACTTAAAGCCGAAGTAGACAGCTTCCAGGCAAGAGGAGAACTACCTCAAAATGTCAAAGTCTCTCTTTAATCCATTCAATTGGTCCTTCGGGTAGGTGCATTTCAGGTGTTTATTTCAGCATCCAATGCTAAGCGATGGCACCTTAAGTTTGCAACTTTCAGAAATCTTCTCAGCAATAGTCAATTTTTTATACTATGACTTCATGTAATTCTGACAGAATATCACATCTTCTAATAATTTACTTGCACTTCCTTTCACATGACACACAATAAACTAAGTGTTTTTTTTTCACATGAGAACTGCAGATTCCCTGTTCTGTTCCACAGCCAAAACAAATATGGTTACATTATTGCATTTAAAACATGTCTTTTGGCTACAATTGGACATTTAACATTTATATCAGCAACCTAGGGTAAGAATTCAGGTCAGAGGGGACAAAGTAAACAAGTGATTTTCCATTAGTGAAATAAAATGATTTTTTTCTTCAGGCCTAGTCAAGTTAAGGAAGCCTCAATAGACATTTATACATTTAACACATTAATAAACCTATTACACACCTTACACCTCATATATGCAAAGCACATTGTTTCATTGCAAATATTATTCATAATACGTTACAACTAATTTAAATGAGTATTTATTTTTCTGCATATACGTAATTTATAATAATAAAAAATAGTCTAAACAAATATACGTATGATTAATTGATATTCTTTTTAACACTTCAGTTTTTAATCTTCATATTCATAAAACATTCCTAACATTAGATCAACTTAACACTTTCATTTAATAAAATACATTATCATGTTAAAATGTGGAGAAAAATACAAATGGTGGCCACATGGATCACAAAAATTCAAACATGCACATTTCACAACTCATGTAATTTTCTCTTCTAGGCTTTTAAATGCTGGTTAATATCTCACCATATGCTATCTTATATGCCACTAATTTCTGTGTCCATTTGGCGCATTGCACCTGAAAAATCAGATGACATCTTATCTACAATCATTGATAACTTCCTTATCTTTATGTAAATCAAGATCACACCTACTGATGGAATATTAGCTCCAAAAATGTTTCCTGTAATCTCTGGACCACGTGCTCCTCTTCTAAAGCTCATTTAAGGTGTCCCGGGATTGTCAATGTTGTCCACTTGGTACATTTTCAGGAAAACCACTCCCAAATAGCATGACCATACTAGCCTTTCGGCAATTCATAAGAAGCGTTCTTACCAATATATGTAACAAACACCAGGTACAAGCGGGTCTTGTCCATTTAGCATAAAATTCCACACACTCTTGAACAGAAACATGTCTGTATTCAGAAGTTTCCACAAACCTATTGTCAGCTTTTGAATGCAGTATATATATACAAAGCTTAACTACATGTTGCCAATCCAAAGCTAAGCCTCCTTGTGTATCAGGTGAGATGTGAACTGATTTCTTCTTAATAACTATACCCTTATCTATCCTTTCTTTCATTGCTCTACTTCTATCATCTGCTTTTTTAATTAACTCATTTCTACCTGTGTAACAATACATGCCAGGTTATTCCTGTGTGCATATGCTGTGCCAAAAGCCAGTGTAGGCTCAAAGAATCCTCCTACAAGATATATGTTCCTAGCCTTTGCAATGCTGAATAATGGTAACAAAAGTGACGACCAGATCAACGTTTGTATGGATACACTGAATGCACTCTTGATTGTACACATGTGCTAATAAGACTGCATCTAATACCATAAGCTAATGGTAAATTGTGATAAGTGATTCCTTCATGTACTGACAAAGGAAATTGTATACACACATAACAATCACGTACATTCATTGTGTCCACATTCTCATACAGCAAACTATAATATACATTGGAAGATAAATCTCCCTTTGTCTCATCTAAACAAAGCAATCCCTCATCCTTATCGAATTAATCCTACTTAGATGTTGTTTTTCTATGCATTGGAGTTGCTATACTTTGCACCTCTCCTTTTGTTGTGTAGCCATTTTAGCTATAGCTCCATGCATGTTATTTTAACACACTAGGCCATGCCACTGTGCACCCTAACCTAGATATATTTTATTCAGCTTTATTTTATTATTGTTACAATAGATACTTTTACAGTCTTGTTTATTTTCTGTTTATCTAACTGTTTTGCCTAGTCAAGCACTCTGTTCTCAAACAAGACATTCTTGCTCACTCTGTGCTTCTTCCAAGGCTACAGCAAGATAGTTTGACAATAAACGCGGTATAAGTTTATAAGTTTAGTCTCCAATATTCGTAGAAAACACGTATCATCACGCAGGGACATTTTCTTAGAACATCAGCTGTTTTATTATAAAAACACTTCCTTCTCCCTTAGACGTTAGAGGGAGATTCCAGCCAGAGAACAACAACTGTATGCTGATTGCTGAATGCTTCGCTACAATCGTTTTGCAGACTTCAGGCCTTTGCTCAGGTATGGGGGATGATGTCTTCCCAGGGATTAGAGCTTAACACCCTGTGCTCTATCATAGCCTAGGTAGGAATTAGTCTATTGACTGCAGTGACAATATGGTAGTGTTATTCTTATGCTTCACTTTCCTTGTCACAATGTTAATACTGTCATGCTGTGTAATCCTGGTTATTGCAGCTCACGCTTTGCTATCTAGGATGCAGTTGCTTCATTAAAATCATTATTGAAACATATACTGCCTCCGTTTGTCATTGTATATATATGAGACTAATGTAAGTGAGGGAAACAGATGAGACCAAAGGGACCACAGCTTCACTGAGAAACCAATTATGTCATGCGCGCGGCTGCCCAGTACCCATGCCCTCAGGTAGAGGTGGGGCACTGCTAGTTAGCCAGAGCAAAATCAGGATTGGAGCGACAGGTGTCACCTGCAGTGGGTAAGACTTAGGCCCTCATTACAATACTGGCGGTAAATCCCGATTTCTGCCGTGCAGAAGCCCGCCAACATACCGCTGCAGAAGCGGAATTCCGCTACAGGTATCACAACCCACATCTCATAATCCGCCGCAATGCAGACACCCACACAAGACCGCCACACCAAAGGTCAGTGAAAAACTGGCAATACCAAAACCTCCACCATCACGCCAACAAGAATATGCCCACAGTATCACGACCCACGAATCAACGCGGCGGTCATTCAACCGCGGTAAACAATTGGCGGTACACACCGCTGCGCTCAAAATACACACACACTGACAAAACACAACCACATTGGACAATTCGAAATACACACACCTGATACACATACACACACCACACCCACACACCCAATCCAACATAAAGCACACACCCACATCACCCACAAACCCTTATTACCAATACTTTGAAAGAAGGCTAGAGAGAGAGAGACTACCTAAAACAACACCAGCATCCACAGACACACAACACCATCACTTACACAACATCCACGCACCTCAAACAACACACACCAATACATCACCTCACACATCACATCCGACACCACCTCACACATCACCCACACCACATCATGGCACCTCCAAGACACCCCAGGTTCACTGAGGAGACGCTAAGGGTCATGGTGGAGGAAATCGTCCGGGTAGAGCCACAGCTATTCGGATCACAGGTGCAGCAGACTGGGTTAACGCAGTGGGACAGCATCCAAGAACACGGGATGACATCAGGAAGAGGTGGAAAGACCTACGGGGGAAGGTACATTCCGTGGTATCCGGACACCAGATTGCTGTACAGAGGACTGGCGGTGGACCCCCACCTCCTCCCCCACAACTAACAACATGGGATAAGTCTTGGCAATCATGCATCCTGAGGGCCTCGCAGGAGTAGCAGGAGGACTGGACTCTGGTAAGGCAAATCTGACTACTTTATCCCCACCACCCCACCTGCATGCCATCACATACTGCCACCCTTACCCTCACACCCATCACCCCAACAACCCAAAGATACCTCACTAACACAACGCACACATCCCAAAACCAAGCCCTGCATGTAACACCAGTGCATGGACACCCATCACCAAAGCATGTCCAGAAGAGAGACTCACTCATGCCCCAAAATCACCAATCACACACGGGCCAAGGCAATAATGCAAGCACAGGAGTAGAGGGTCACTCATCCATTGCACAAGATGGCAAACACAGAAACAATAACTATGCATTTACACCCCAACAGGACCCCTACCCAACGTCACCGGACAGGAGGTTGCAGACATATCCAGTCCCCCCACAGAAGAGGCTCACAGTGACGACAGCAGCTCTGCACGCCTGGATCAAGATGACCAGCCCGGCCCATCAGGGACCTCGGACAGTCGGTTCCCCTGACACATTCACAAACCACCACTGAACCTCCCTCCTCAGGAAACACCACCACAGCACCCAACCAGCGGGCCCATCCCTCTGTACCCAGGACACATCAATCAGCAGTGTGTCCACCACTACTGGGAACCCAGGCAAACTTACTAACACAGGACGATCAGGGACCTGGGGGCAGTGGCAATAGACACATGGTTCAGGGGACAGAGGCACAGGACAACAGGGAAGCTGGGTGGACTGCTGTGGGACAGAGAGAGGACAGGCCCAGGGAACCGACACTCCACGAGGCACTCTCCAACATCATGGGAGCTTACCACCATTCCCAGGAGACCATGGGCACGGTACTGGCCAAGTTTCAGGAGACCCAGCAGCTGCAGGAGGAACACTACCTGGGGATCAGGGAGGACTTGAAGTCCATCAACACCACCCTGGTCACCATTGCAGGGGTGCTGGCAGACCTTCTTAACACCAACGGGCCCCTGACACTAGCCTGGACGATGAGCAGCCCTCCACCTCCGCCGGTGCTAGTGGACAGGAGGCACCACCACAGCAACAACAGGACACCAGCACCCCAACCCCTGCAGATGGAGAACCAACCCACAAACGGTCCCTGAGATCCAGGAACAAGACAGAGAAAATTGCCAAGACCCCCGCCAGGAAATAAGAACCCCCTGAATGTCACCCTTCTGTCCCATTATGGCACCCTGTCCACCTTAAACTGCCATTGCTCCACTTCCTATGCCCCTTTGGACAATGCACCTGTGAAACAAATAGACTGGACTCTGCCATGGACATTCCTCCACCATCACCCCAGCCCATTTTACAACCCCCTCCACTTATTTGCACAGAAATAAACACACTTCAATCACAAAACAATCTGGAGTCAGTAAAAGCTTTCACAACTGTGTAATTGCACTATCTATGGAATATAGCAATGTCAATGTATTTGTTCACATACCAATGTAACACACCTGTAGGCCAGTAGTAAGCATAGCAGAGGGCACAAAGTGGGACCCAGATCTGTGAAATGGAAAGTCAAAGTGACAAGTCAGGGTCCATACACTGAGTGAAAATGATAGACTTATGCTAGCTCCAACAATAGTATGAGATGTGGGAAGCAGTTATATCTTCTTACCTGTGTCTCACTGGAAGTATTGCATGATGATGTTGTTTCGGTTGTCCATATCCTCTTCTTCTGCCTCCTCTTCTTTACTGTCATCAGGCTCCACAGCTGCCACAAGACCACCATCTGGCCCATCATCCTGCAGAAAAGGCACCTGGCGAAGCAAAGCCAGGTTGTGCCGCATACAGTAGGCCACGATGATCTGGCACACCTTCTTCAGTGAGTAGTATATGGAGCCACCTGTCAGATGGAGGCACTGGAATCTGGCCTTCATGAGGCCGAAGGTGCGTTCTATAATCCTCCTAGTCCGCCTATGTGCCTCATTGTCGTGTTCCTCTGCCCTTGTCCTGGAATTCCTCACTGGGGTCAGTAGCTATGACAGGTTAGGGTAACCGGAGTCACCTGCAAATGTCGAGGGACAACTGTTAGACACACACTAACCCTTAGGGACAACCCCATACCCAGACACCTATGTCAACTGTGTTGGCCTCACCTATTAGCCACACACTGTGCCACTGGAGTTCCCCCATCACATAAGGGATGCTGCTATTCCTCAAAATGTAAGCATCATGCACTGAGCCAGGATACTTGGCATATACATGGGAGATGTACTGGTCTGCTAAACACACCATCTGCACATTCATCTAGTGGTAGCTTTTCCAGTTTATGTACATTTGTTTATTCCTGTGGGGGGGGCTTCAAATACCGCATGTGTACCATCAATGGCACCAATGATGTTGGGGATATGTCCCAGGGCATAAACGTTACCTTTCACTCTGGGCAAATCCTCCACCTGAGGGAAAGCGATGTAGCTGCACATGTGTTTCAGCAGGGCAGATAACACTCTGGACAACACGTTGGAGAACATTGGCTGGGACATCCCTGATGCCATGGCCACTGTTGTTTGAAAAGACCCACTGACCAGGAAATGAAGTACAGACAGGACCTGCACTGGAGGGGGGATTCCTGTGGGATGGCGGATAGCTGAAATCAGGTCTGGCTCCAACTGGGCACACAGTTCCTGGATTGTTGCACGATCAAGTCTGTATGTAATTATGATATGTCTCTCTTCCATTGTCGACAGGTCCACCAGGGCTCTGTACACTGGAGGATGCCCCATCTCATCACCTGCTCCAACAGACGAGCCCTATGGAGCAGAACAGCGAGCAGAGAGTCATCCAACACTGAGGTATCACAATGTGTTATTTGCAGAAAGGTATGTAATTCGCAATGTCCCGGTATCTGTCTGTATTCCTGGCCTAAATAGGTGTGACGCAGTTTGTATCCATCCCATATGGCCCCTTGAAATAGTGGCTGCCTGACCTGTAAGGTGGGACAAGGGGAAATGAGGTAACTGCACTGGTGTTGCACACCGTCGCGGTGTGCGGTCGAAGACCGCAGTACAATTCAGCATTGGTTAACATTGGGACCTATGGGTCCCGGGAGCCAATGACGATGTACGCCGGTGGTGACGGTACGCACTGCCGTGGACGTGACTGCCATTTTCTGTCTGTTCACTCACTTGATACCTGACTTTCAACAGGAGATGACCTACACTGCAAGTGCTGCTGTGACCTGTGTCTGGAAGCAATGATTTCTACAGTGTCTGGGGAAAGGGCCCCTGCCTTCACTTCGGAGGAGTTGGAGAAACTAGTGGATGGGGTCCTCCCCCAGTACACGCAACTGTACGGTCCTCCAGACAAACAGGTGGGTACACTGTGATCATGCTGCTTGGGAAATGCCTGTTTTGAGTGGTGTGGATGGAAGATACAAGGGGGGGCTGAGGCCTGCATGTGCGGATGGTGAGTGGATGTGCGTCAGGGCATGGGAGGGAACTGGTGGGCAATGAGTATGACGGTCCGGACGGGTGAGTAATTTCCTTTCCCCCTGTACCATTCATCTAGGTCAGCGCCCACCAGAAGAAGGGTATTTGGCGTGCCATCGCCAAGGTGTCCGGGCCCTGGGGGTCTACCACAGATGGAGCACCCACTGCCGTAAAAGATGGGAGGACCTGTGCCGCTGGAGCAAGAAGACGGCAGAGGCCCAGCTGGGGATGGCCTCCCAACGTGGAAGGGGTGCCCGTCGCACCATGACCGCCCTGATGTACTGGATCCTGGTGGTGGCCTATCTGGAGTTGGATGGACGCTTGAGGGCATCACAGCAGCCACAAGGGGGTGAGTACACTCTCATTTAGCTGACTCTGTGCGCATTACGAGGTGTCTGGGTGGGGGAGGTGGGCAGTGGGTTCCCCTAGGCCAGGGCTAACTTGGTAGGCAAGGTCCCTTGTGATGCAGGCTCTGTGGCACCCCAACCCCACTAGTGATAATAGCCATCTACACCTAGTCAGGCTCCTGTGACTTCCAGGTGTGCAGCAATTGGGCTTAGAACTCGTACCCCATGGGCATGTGAATTTTCTAGGAACTGTTAGTGCATGGCGTAGTGCTGAGGGCTGCTCCCTGTGTGTTGTGTCCGCCGATGGTAGTGGTGTTGCATGCACTGAACATGTTTTTCTTCTGTCTTCCCCCACCTTCTTGTGGTCTCCCTGTTCTTGTGTGCAATAGCATCATCAGGTGGAGGAGCAGTGGCACCGGAGCAGGAGGGAGCTGCAACCCAACCCACTTGGCCTTGGAGGGTGAAGCAATGTAGTCTGAAGCCACCAGTGGGACGGAGGGCGAGGGGAGCTCCACAACGGGGACAGGAGCATACACCAGTGACAGCGACTCCTTCTCTGATGGGAGCTCCCTTGCAGTGGCGGGCACCTCTGTGCCCACCGCATCAGCAGGTACAGCCGCCACCCACCCTACTAGCACCGCCCTCCCAGCAGCCCCTCAGCGTGGGTCCCGTGCCCGATCACCCAGGAGGATGGGCATCTCCTTCGCCCCAGGAACCTCAGGCCCTGCCCCAGTCAGCCCTGCTGCCCTCAGTGAGGAGGCTATTAACCTCCTGAGATCCCTCACTGTTGGGCAATCTACCATTTTGAATGCCATCCAGGGTGTTGAGAGGCATTTGCAACAAACAAATGCATATCTGGATGGCATTCATTCTGGGCAGGCGGAGAGCATTTCAGGCTCTGGCCTCAGCACTCATGGCAGCCATTGTCCCTGTGTCCAGCCTCCACCCTCCAACTTCCACTACCCAGACCCAATCTCCACTACCTCAGCCTATCCCAAGCACACCATCAGACCAGCATGCACAGTCATCAACACACAAGAGTGGACATGGCAAACATAAGCACCACACTTCCCACAAGCACTACTCCCTCCCAGTCTCGTTCCCACTCACACCCTCATGCACTACATCCTCAGCCACTACCTCCATCACCAGCAAGCCCATCACCACACACCACTCACATGCACTCACCACCCCCACTACCATGCACACATCCCCAGTGTCCTCTCCCAGTGTGTCTGTGAGCTCTCCTTCCAAAGTACAAAAACGCAGGCACACACCCACCCAACAGCCATCCACCTCACAACAGCCTCCGGCCCATGCACCTTCACCCAAATTCAGCAAAAGTACACCCCTAACAACCACTACCTCTTCCTCCACTCCCAAGCCCACTCCATCTTCCTGTCCCAGTGTGTCAAAAAAACTTTTCCAGGCAAACCTTGACCTCTTCCCTTCACCCCCCGTCCTTCCCCTAGGGCCAGGCTTTCAAGGTCACAGCCCAGCAGCTCTGCCACCAAATCCCCAGGCACATTGGTACCAGCAACTGCGGGGTCATCGAGTGCACCACCCGGGCTGCCAGTGTGCCACGTAGCGACGGCAAGGACATTCCGCCATCTGCCAAGGTGAAGAAGGTGCCCACATCCCGGAGGGAGAAGCTGCACTTACCAGCCACCAAGGGCTCCGCCAAAACAAAAGGGGATAGTGGCAAGACACCTGCAGCACCATCAAAGGTGGGGAAGGGACAAAAGCAGAAGAGCAGGTCAGGGCACGGCACAGTGGCACCGACTGAGGGACCAGTGTCACCCCTTCAGTCCATGACAACACCAACCTGTACGGCTGCGAACACCGCAAGCCGCCCGCCACCAGCACCGTCACCTGCACCGCCACCTGCACAGCCACCAGCACGTCTGCAGCCTCAGCAACAGTCCCCAGCATCTTTCCCAGTGGGCAGCCATCCGAGGCTGCAGGAGACGTCCTGCTGTGTCCCTCAGCAGGTGCTGACCCATGCACCACCGCCACCACTGCCGCCACAGACACCGCCGCAAACACAGCCACCAGCCCCGCGATATGATCGGACAGTGGCACCACCGCTGACATGGCTACCATCCCCAGAGACTTCCTGGCCTGTGGCCAGCTTCCATGAGCCATAATTCCATCACTGTTTGCACCTGCAGGTGGAAGGCAAAGCCGCAGCAGAGTGGGGTATGTCGCTGCCTCAATGGCGTATCATGCTACCTGTTCCTCGGCAATCTCGTGGCACACACACCCAGGTGAGGGAATGTTACCGGCCACACTGCACATGGAGCACTCTGGGAACCATACCCCCTCCAGACCCAGTGGAAAATGACATCCACTACCTCAGTCCTTGGCAGGATGAAGCACTCTGGGCACAGGCCCACTCAAGAACCAGTGGAGAATGACATCCACTACCTCAGTCCTTGGCAGGATGAAGCACTCTGGGCACCAGGCCCCCTCCAGAACCAGTGGAGAATGACATCCACTTGAGAGACTGTGGCTTTGTACTCCCCAGGATAACGCAGTGGGCAAACCACCCACTTGAGAGACTGTGGCTTTGCACTCCCCAGGATAAAGCAGTGGGCAAACCACCCACTGGAGCGACTTGAGAGACTGTGGTTTTGCACTCCCCAGGATACAGCAGTGGGCAAACCACCCACTGGAGAGACTTGAGAGACTGTGGCGTTGCACTCCCCAAGTTAAAGCAGTGGGCAAAACACCCACTGGAGAGACTTGAGAGACTGTGGCTTTGCACTCTCCAGGATACAGCAGTGGGAAAACCACCCACTGGAGAGACTTGAGAGACTGTGGATTTGCACTTCCCAGGATACAGCAATGGGCATGGAGTCCCCTCGTGCAGCAGTGGCGTTGTGAGTTCATCTGGCTGAGGTGTCCCTCCTCCCTTTCCCCCTGAGGTGTCTGTTTATCTTCAATCTGATGCCCCAGCAGCGTTCTCTCCGTTTCCAGTCAGGTATCTTGTGTGAGCTTCGCCCATGCATTTGGGGACCAGTGGTACACGGACAATGATTGGTACACTATCCGGACTTGTGTAGTTGGTGTACATATTTGTATATACTGAAGTTTGAATTTGGAGTATCAGATTTTTCATGATTACTATTGTTACAATAATTTCCTTTTGTCCTTGAGTTCTTCTGGGGGGTGGGGGGTTGTATATGTAATGTTGCTGCATGTATTTGTGTGTATGTTCTTGTGGGTGAGGGTGGGGGTGGGGATATTGCGTGTTGCATGTGTGTGTCACTCTCTTTTCCCTCCTCCCCTCCCATGTGTTATAGGTGAAGTACTCACCGTGGTCGTCAACGGCGTCTGTCCTGCTCCTGATAGAGAAGGAGGAAGAGCAGCATAGGCAGGACATGTAGTTCGGGCTCCATAGCGTCCTGGTTCCTCATTGGGTGTCGAGAGGTGAGTGGTTTCCCTTCTGTGTACTGTTTCCGCCGTGCTTTTGAGAGCGTTGGTTCCGTCCCCGGAAAAGGTGGCGGATAGGCCTGTTGTGATAGGGTGGGTGGTACTTTGTCCTCCGCCTGTCTGTTGGCAGTTACCACTGCAGTGTTTGTTTCTACCGCTGTGTCGGTCGGAGTGTTAAAGTGGCTGTCTATGTTGGCGGTTTTCTGCCATGGTTGTGATTCCATTTTTTTTCCCACCGGCCTGTTGGCGGTATTACCACCACTTTAACATCGACCGCCAGGGTTGTAATGAGGGCCTTAGTCTCCCACACCGCGGGCAATTCTGCCGCTCAAAATCCAGTAGTTTCATTAGAATAATGAGAGCCTACGTGACACTATCATTGAAACACTCATTCCCGCAACTAATAAAATGCATGCAATCCTTCATATCAATAAACCAATACACACATATTTACACCTACTATGCTTGCCCTGTCCACGATTCATGGCTTCTGTAGAATCAGAGGAGAAAAAGAAAATGGGAAAAAATATAAAAAGCAAAGCGAGCAAACAAAATTAGACGTCTTTTAAAGTCTTTGTACTATTTACAGCAGTTCTTGATCTTAAGGAAAGTTCTTCAAGATTCAATTAAAAGCTCTCAAAAACAGTTGAATGTTCATTTCCAATAGAACACAGTCTGATGATCGCTAAGGATTACTTCCAGAGTACAATGACCTTGTTGATCAATTGGCAAGATCATTTCACAGCTCAGTTCAAATGTTATTTCAAGTTCCAGAAGGTTCCGCTGAATTTTCACGGTCAAAACAAAAGGCCATAAACTCATTTTCCCATTCATTTGTGACAAGATAGTTACATTCAGATGAAAAGTACGTGCAACTTGGCACTCTTTTCCTTTTCATTCTCCATACAACAGCCCCTTCATCTTTACTCTGATTTGTCTCTTCAACTGCGTTTGTTATTGATGGGAGTTTATCAGCAACCAGTCCATGTGCAGCTTCAGGCCATTTGTCTCATTTCACTGTTCTCATTTTGGGTGCAACTGCTATCACACTCTTTGATGCACTGGCAGGAATCAGTTAACTTTGACTTTGTTCTCCTGCAATTTTGTCAGATTGTAAACTGCTTGCACTGTTGCCTGCACATTTATCTGCATGCAGACCACTTGTGCCTTCACCACTTTGCACGTTTTTTGCTTCAGCCACTGTTCCTTCCTCACAGCTTGGTTAAGACAAACAACTTCTTTATCTGCATTTGCTCTTGCAGGATCAGACTCTATGTTTTCAAGAGTACACAGAACTTTGCTTGTGTGGCTTGCATGTATCCAGTTTGGAAGACCAGCACACTTCACAGCTGTCTTCATCACCAAGATGACTTGAAACAGGCTTTTCCACCTTGGTTCCAGGCAAGTCTTCCTCATATGTTTTTTAACCAGCACCGATTTGCCAGCATTTAGGTTGTGGCACTGTTCTTGAGATGGTTGAACTGTTGCTGCTTCAACCTGATGAGACAAAGAGTGAACCACATCAGCCAGACCTTTGCAATAATCCAGCACTAAGTCATCTGTTATGTTTGCAAGTGCATTTGCTGGTAGTTCTGTTAGTCTCATTGCATGTCCCATCATGATTTCATGAGGAGACAGTGTTATCTTCCTGTCAGAGGTGCTATGAATGCTCATCAGGACAAGTGGCAATGCATCAGACCATTTAAATGCTGTAAAGGTACAAACCTTTGCCAATCGAGATTTCAGTGTTCCATGCATTTGCTCAACCAATCCAGACACCTCTGGTCTGTAACTTGCTCAATGTTCAGTTCTGCACACAACAACTTTAAGATCTCATTATTAAAATGAGTTTCTCGATCTGATTCCAGAGAAGTCGGGAATCCATAGCTATGTATTAGTCCCAGGAGCAGCAGCTTAGCTACAGTGAGACTATCATTCCTATGTGTTGGATAAGCATCAACCCAGTTGGAAAATACACACACAATGACCAACACAATCTTCCATCCATTGCAGGCAGACAGCTCAATGAAATCAAGCTGCATTCTGTTAAATGGGCCTCCAGATCTGCCTATGTGGCTCAAATTAACCACTGTGTTTTTTCCTACATTCATTTGCTGGCATGTAGCACATCTGCAACAAACCGCTTCTGCAACCAATTTAAATCTGGTGTTGTACCACATCCGTTTGAATGTGTGAATCATTGCATCTCCGCCAAGATGAACTTGACTACAAAAATATCTAGCCATCAAACTCAGTAAACAATCTGGCAACACAACTTTCCCTTTGCTTGAAACCTAAACATAATCTCCCTCTGTTTGAGCACAACTTGCTATTATCCAACCTCTGTGTTCTTCCTCCATTGCCTCTTCCTGCAGCCTCTTAATTTCATCCCAGGTGTCAACCACTGACATCAAGAAGTTTTGATTTGTCTCACTGGTGAAACTTTCATTACTCTACTCTTCATAAAAGATGACATGCACAATATCTGGCAATTTGCTCAGTATAGGCATTGCCCAACAATTGATCTTACATGTGCAGTACATTTTACAACCACAACCTTCCCAGGTAACTGTAGTGTGGTTAACAAATCGTGAATTTTCTCACCATTTCAAATGTGTGACCCAGAAGAGGTCATATAACCCCTCAGGTGCCATCACTGCCCTAAATCAAGGACAACACTAAATCTGCATTGACTATCTGTGAATGTTGTCACTTTGAGCTGCTCTGATACGCAGCATGCTCTTGTAAGAGCAACCAATTTGGCTATTTGGGCAGAAACGACTCCTTGAAGCCATGAGCCTTCGACCACTCCTGAGAGGATGCAAACTGCATAACTTGCTCGCAGAGTACCTTCACTGTCTCTTAAACAGGGGCAATCAAGAAAGACAGCTTGGTAATTTTTCTCTAAAAGAAAGTCCTGAATAACAGGTCTGGGTTTGGTGCACAGATCAGTGACATTGAGGCAGTCATGTTCTATTTCATTAACATCATTTGAATCATCAACATTTACAGGCATTGTTGTGGTGGGATTCAAGATCACACACCTCTTAACTGTTTTGTTTGGGGATCCAAGGATCAAAAACTCATAACAGGTAAGACAGGCATTAGTAAAATATTGGGTCTTGGACTGGGTCAGGAGTATTTTGACTGAATGTGGGACAAAAACAGTTAAAGAGTGTCCCATCACAATCCCTTTGCATTGACTGATATTCACAACAGCACTGGCCATGGCTTTTAAACAGCCGGGTGTAGCAGCAGCAACACAATCCAATGTGGCAGAAAAAAATTCCACTGGCCTGTTCGTTCCTCCGCGTGACTGCATCAAAACAGAAAGAGCACAACCATCATTGTCATAACAAAACAGTGCAAAACCTTTTGTGTAATCAGGCATTCCCAAAGCTGGAAATCTGCACAAACTCTCTCTCAACTCACTGAAAGCTTTCATTTAAAGGGACTTGGTCTGTGACTTCCTTGTGTGTCAATTTCTTCAACAGTTTGGAAACTACTGAAACATTTGGGATCCATTGGCAGCAATAGCTCACCACACCCCAATACATCCTGACATCTCTCTGTGTAACTGGGGGGTTCATTTACATAATTGCTGCTACTCTCTTTCAGGACACTTTCCTTGCACCTTTCTCAGTTTGATGAACAAATACTTCACTTTTTTTATGACAATACTTTAATTTAGCAGAGGAAACCTTGTGTCCATTTTCAACCAAATGATTCAAGAATGCTTGGTATCTTGTCTTCACGTCTATTGGACACAAGCATCAGGTCATCAGTGTACTGCACTAAAGCAGAATTGAATGACATGTTAAACACTCTAATTTCTTCTCCAGGATCTTACTAAAAATGGACGGTGATTCTGGAAATCCCTGTGGAGTACAACACCATGAATACACACGGTTGCCGAATCAACTGACTATCCTCGTGCAAGGGCACTGAGAAAAACGCCTGTGAGAATTCGATCAATGAAAACCATTCTACTTCACTTGGAATATGGAATAATATTACTGCTGAATTTGGCACTATAGGACAACAGGATACTACAATTTCATTCACTTTTCTCAGTTCTTGAACTATGTGATATTTCCTGCAGACCCATAATTGATGAATTACATGGGCTGCCCATCACTTCTTTTAACACTCCCTGTTCAACAAAATCTGCAATTACTGGGGTAATGTTAGAAATGGGGACTTTGGTTGGAAGTCAGTTTGCCCTCTGTCCAAGGAAGCACCCTCACTCTAGTCAGAGTAAAGGAGATACACACCCGGTTAACCCCCGTTCTCCCCGTTAGTTTGGCACAAGCAAAAAGGCTTAATGACACAATTTGTAATGTATTTGTACCAACACACCCAGAAATACAGTGGAAACACTGAAAATGTCTCAACACCAGGTTAGTGAAGACACCAATATTTATCTGAGCAAAACAAGACCAAAATGACAAACATCCAAAACACACAAGCAAAGTTATGAATTTTTTAATATTAAACTTAAATATAGCGCTTAGAAACACAAATGCTTTGATTTGGTGACATCACAGCGTCGTGACAGAGTTGTTCCCAATAATCCGATGCTAATGGTGCCGGTCACAGAGTCATACAGACCCCCAGGTACAGTACCTTCTGAAAACAAGCCGGTGCACGGAGCTGGGGATCGCTGTGTCGCTGGATCCGAGGTAACATCGGTTCCAGTTCTGTGGAGCGAAGGAGCGGAGGCATCACGAAGAGGCATTGGGTCCTTGCTGCAGGTCGGTAGAGGTGAGGTGGCATCGGTGAGAAGCGTTGGGTCTGCGCACTTCCGGCAGAGTCAATATCCAGTGGTCACGACATGGGGCAGAGACTTACATGGAGTTGCAGACTTCAGCCTGGCTGCAGCAGCGTAGAGTCTGCGCGCCGTCGCACTCCAGTGAGGACCATGGCTTCAGTTGCAAGTGGCGTCATGGGATCCGGCAGCGGCGTCAGTCTGGAGTTGTCCGAAGTCGGTTTCCTTGGATCATCTTGGTTTTCCACCAGCTTCTCCTTTCAAGGGCCCATTGACTGGATTAGGCACCACTTGGCAGGGAAGGAGTCTCAGCAGAGAGTACAGGTGCTGAAAGAGGATGGTCTTTGATGGTCCTGAGACTTCAGAACAGGGAGCAAGCTCTGTCAAAGCCTTTCAAGATTATTCTCAAGCAGGAATAGTCCAGTCTTTGTCCCATTCCTCAGGCTTAAGCAGGAACTGCAGGATAGCCCAACAAAGTAGTCACAGGCAGGGGCAGCAAATCTCCTCAGCTCTTCTCCATGCAGAGGTTCCTCTTGGTTCCAGAAGTGAATCTTGAAGTAATCCAAAGTCTGGGGTGATGGGTCCAATACTTATACCCCTTTCTGTCTTTGATGTTGCCCAACTTCAAAGAAAAGTCCTTGTTGTTTACAGGATCCTGTCCTGCCCAGCTCTGGCCACAGACACACACCAGGGGGTTGGAGACTACTATTGTGTGAGGGCAGGCACAGCCCATTCAGGTGTAAGTGACTATTCCTTCCTCCACCCATATGGCTGTTCAGGATATGCAGGTAACACCCCAACACCTTTTGTGTCATCGTCTAGTGTAGATGCCCAAACATTCTAACTATCATTCTGACCCAGACAAAGAATCCACAAACAGGCAGAGTCACAGAATGATTTAAGCAAGACAGTGCCTGATTTCTAAAAGTGGCATTTTCAAACTATCAATCTAAAAAACAACTTCACTAAAAGATGTATTTTTAAACTGTGAGTTCAGAGACCCTAAACTCCATATTTCTATCTGAGCTCACAGGGAAATTGCACTTTATGAATATATAAAAACAGCCCCAATGTTAAGCTATAAGAGAGATAGGCCTTGCAACAGTGAACCCTGAATTTGGCAGTATTTCACTGTTAAGACATGTAAAAACACATCACTACCTATTTTACCTTTAACATCCATTGCACCCTGACCATGAGGCGACCTAGAGCCTACCTTAGGGGTGCCTTAAATGTATAAAAAGGGAAGGTTTGGACCTGCCAAGTGGGTGCACTTGCCAAAATGAATTGGCCATTTACAAATTGCACATACAGACAATGACGTAGCAGGTCTGAGCCATGTTTACAGAGCTACTCATGAGGGTGGCACAATCAGTGCTGCAGGTCTACTACTAGTAGCATTTGATTTACAGGCCCCAGCCACCTCTAGTGCACTTGAACAGGGACTTATTAGTTAATCAAATATGCCAATCATGGAAAAGCCAATTACACATACAATTTCACATAGGAAGCATGTAGTAAAGTACCCAGAGTAACGTAAGCAGCAAAAACAGAGTCCAGCACACAGCAATAACCTAGGAAGTAGAGGCAAAAAGTTAGGGGAGACCACGCCAAGGATGCCAGGTCTAACAGGTAATGCCTTCAATTACTTCTGGGGTCATGTGATACTGTAGTGTTCTGGGGAAAACTGCACTTGGCTTTACTGTCACTTTGACTGGTTCAAAATCTCTAATACGTCCAATATCTTTTCCAGAGAGATCCCAAACTCTTAGTGTTACTGTCTCTTGTAATTCATCAGAAAAAACCTTAACTATCATGACAGGAAACAATGTAATGAGCGTATACATTTCATCAGTTTGACTAGAGGTCTCATCATCACTATGAGTCTGAATTGCTATCCCTTCATGTGTACAGGTGATGAAAAAATGTATTTTGCATAGCAAATCTCTTCCCAACAGGCTCACAAGACTTCAATCGCAAGCCACAAATCAGTGCAGACTTTCAAATGTTCCTATTTTAACTAGAATTGGCTTTGTGATAGAGTTTACCAACTGCTGCTTTGCTACTCCAACATCGTGAACTGACACCCTCTGAAAAGGGTACATTAGGGATTTCTGCAGATCTGACAGTGAAATGAGTAGCTCCAGTGTCAACCAGGAAAGAAACATCATGATCTATGACACTCGCATTCACATATAGACCACACTGATCTACCTCCAATGAGGCAGCCAACACCCATTCCTCCTCTTCTGAACTCTCACTCATGCATTCTTCACTCATCTCATCATCACTGAAAACAATCAATGAGTATTGTGTGATTAACTGATTTATGTTTGTATCACGTTCTGCTGAGGAACCATTACCTGTTGCTGTGCCATCGAAGCTTGTGGTATCTGATTTTACTGTGGGACTTGTATTTGCTGTTGGGGAAACTGTACTTGTTGCTGTGAAATCTGCATTTCGACTGCTCCATTAGGAACATTCATGCTTTGATTTCGGAGCCTTTGGACTTTCTGATTTTGAAATTGACTGTTGTCAACGATATGCGCAGCACCACCACCTTGCACCAAAATATTTACATTATTAAAGGGACACTTCTGTTTCCAAAGTCTGAGGCCACCGAAGGCATGACAAAAAAGCATTTTCTTTTTGTCCTGAACATCAGCCACATTTGCATTTGGATCTGCTCGAACTCCACAACACACTTGCAAGGGAAATACTACTGGTATTGTTGACAGCACTCAATCGACCAACACCTTACCTGCAGACAACAAATCAACTAAGTGTCCCGGTACACTTGTACAATACTCCGAAGTCTTGGGCCTAACAGAACCCATTACAAAAATAACCACATGGCAATTTGTTAGCACAAAGCGCAGCATTAATTTGGCGTACGCCAACTCCCCACTCTCTTACTTGGTGTACACAAACCCCCTACTCAATTACCTTGGAGTATGCAAACTCCCCACTTCACTCATACATCACATTTTACTGCAACTGACCAAAGCGTTGCAAATGCAAAACCCTACTCAAAACACATACCGTACACTTCTGACACAATGTTGGAATTCCACCAACCCTTACACTACGCCAAGAACAACTCACAATGTAGACAAATTCTGACTCTCCTCCTCACAAGACAAAACCATAACTCTAGTACCAAACTGCTGGAGCGCTGGTGCCCGGAAAATTTCTACTTTCCAGTTATGCTCAGGTGAGACAACATCATCAATCTCATCTTCTGAGGTCGACTGAATCTTTGAACTTGGCGAAGAGTGTAGTAGTCAGAATCATTCAATAACAAATCAATGACATTATACCATAAACAATTTTAGACAACATTAAAAATTTAACACAAAATCATCTCCAAGCCGAAAAAAGTTTTAAAGGGTTATTACAATCCCAAAATCAATGTCACATAAATGGTGCACAAAACGATGTTATAAACATATATTAAAACCATAGGCTGACCGAAACCTCTGAAAAGATTCAACCTATTAAACATCAACACTGTTAGACACTCAAAAATAATAATATAAATTAGCAACAATACAAAATGCACATGAATATTTAACATTTAAAGCAGATGATGGTGACATCAGTAGATCATCAAAATACAATTTGACATTTAATTACAGATTTCAAATTGCAGAGCTGGGCCATTCCTTACTCTAATCAGAATTTGGGACTAGCATGTGTGGAAACGGACTAACACATGCAGACAAAAGCAAAAAAAAAAAGAAAGACAAAAATAATTTGGAACACATCCAACTAAGACAACTTAGTAAAAAATATGCTGGTGTAGTCACTAACTAAAGAAACAAGTAACCACATTTAGTTATACCCAGGGGTCGCTCCTCCATAAGGGTGGAAGAGTGTCTCCCCCCTCACCCCCCGCCAGCAGCGGCAGCTGCAAAACCTTTCCCCAAAAACTACAATAAACTATCATTATTATAGCTTTATGGGGAAAAGCGGCGGGCCACAGGGGTGACGAGCACTGAGAGGGAGTGCTGAGCACTTCCCCTCACTGCTCATGTATGTTTGGCTGGTCATCTTGGGCCGGCGAAACACACATGCGCAGAGAGGTCTCTCCAGCACAGCAACAGAGTTTCCGGGCTGGAGAGAGCCTGCACAGGGAATGGCCCGGCTGGGTGCTCCCAGTCAACCCTGACGCTGCTCTGATTTGGAAGAGCAAAGGAGCAGTATGTCGCGTTGCGGGAGTGGAGGTAAGTGTTTTTTAAATGCTTTTTCTAAATGTTGTGTGGTGACCCCCCCTCATGCGCCGCTCCACACCCTGCAAGCCGCAACTGGTTATGCCTTTCCTCATGAGACAGCAAACAGGTTCATCTGCAGGACGATCACTTTCTTCTGGCTTCAGTTGACAGCAGCATCAGGACAGTGCAGAACAGAAGCTGCACATAGGACAGATCAGCAGTTCAGGATTAGTTGGCTTTATTAGTAGTGAACCACATAACAGAATAGGGCAGTTAAGACTATGATGAGGAACTCATCAGGGGATTCAGAGAATAGGAGTGTGAGAGAGAACAGACTTAAAACAGAAGTAGAACGCTTCCAGGCAGGAGTTTCAAAAGTGTCAAAGTCTCTCACTAATCAGAATAAGCAAAATCAATTTGATTGATCCTTCAGGTGGGCACATTTTGGGCGTTTATTTCAGCATCAAATGGTAAGCAATGGTACCACAAAGATTGCAACTTTCAGAAATCTTCTTAACAATAGTCCATTGTTTATACTATGACTTCATGTAATTCTGCAAGAATTTCACATTTTCTAATAACTTGTGACTTGTAGTTCCTTTCCCACAACACACAATAAACAAAGCTAATTTATTTCACAAGAGAACCTCAGATGTCTTGGTCTGTTGGACAGCTAGAGCAAATGGTGTTACATTATTACATCTTAAATATGTCTTTTGCCCCCAATACAATAGGACAGTCAACATTCACATTACCAACCTAAGAGAAGAATTCATGTCAGAGGGGTCAAAGTAAATAAGTGATTTTCCATTACTATAATAAAATGAATTTCTTCTTCAGACCTAGTCAAGTTAAGGAAGTACCAATACACATTAATACATTTAATATAATAATAAATCTATTGCACCCCTTGCAATTCATATACGTAAAGTGAATTGTTGAGTGGAAACATTATTCATAACATGTTAGAACTAATTTAAATGTGTCTTTATTTTTCTGCATATACATAATGTAGAGTAATAAAATTAATTTTAACAAATATAAGTATGATTAATTCATATTATTTTTAATACTTCAGTTATGAATCTTCATATTCATAAAACATTCCTAATGTTAGTTCAATTTAACACTTTCATTTAATAAAATACATACTCTCATGTTAAAACATGGTACAAAATACGAATGGTGGCCACATGGCTCACAAAAATTCAAACGTGCACAGTTCACAACTCATGTTATTTTCTCTAATTTTAAAAGCAGGTTAGTTTGTTACCATAGGCTAGCTTATATACCACTAATTTATTAATACAATTTGATCTCTCTCATGATCAAGCTGTAGGTCACAAGAATGGAGGTAAAAAATGTCTCAGTTTGTTCAGTGTCTTATTTCTTACAATATTTGTAATAAAGTTAATGAGTACAAATTTCTGTGAGTTTCTTTCCTTCTGTGCCTTTGATACCTATATGTTTCTTCATTTGGTTTACTGGGAAATTTCGCTCATACTCCAATGAAATTCAGTTCAAGCAATTATAGGAATACTTCCACTGTCACCCGACAGAGTAGAGGGCATCAAAGGAAGTACTTTATACTGTCACCCTATTGAGAGTAAACTCTGCCGGTAAGGCACAGGAGAAAATAGTGACTCCCATCACCCTGGGAGACAAATCACAGCATGTGGGACCCTTAGCTTTTTTGCTTTTCAAAAACAAACTTGTGCTTTGGGAGTTTGTTTTTGAAAAACAAAAAATGTTTGAAAAGTTTGCTGGCCGGCCATCATGTCTGCTGGTACTGTTATTCAAACGTTTAATGAATAGAAAGGAACCACCATGACAACAGTACTGTCAATGTAGGGAGTTGCCCACAGGCTAGTGGACAGCTCTAAATTTGGCAGTCAGAAATTGCTCAATATCGCAGAGGTATTGTCCTCTGCTTTCCTGACAGAGCTAACTTTGTCCTCAGAACTCTAAATCAGATCTATAGTTGTCCTTCCTTCTGTCATGAAATTGGAAAGAAGTTTCTTAATTATACTGTGTTGGTCACTTCATAAGAGACCAGAAGTAATTATTTATATTTTGATAAAATCACCATAAATATTAAAGGAGTCTATTTCACTGAGATAGAACATTTTTAGATTTGGTTTTGCTTTTACGTATCATTTTTTGAAGTGTTTTAGTTTGATTTGTTTAATTGTACTGAACTAGAATTTATCATTCCAAAATGCACTGATTTGATGCAAAAAAGCGTTGTTCTGATAACATGAAGCCTTTTGATAATAGTATATTCGGTCCTGGTACATTCTCATGGCTTTGTGAGTTAAAGTGACTATATAAATTCAGAAGAGTAAACAGCTTTAATTAGTCTTGTAAAGGTTCTAATCATCTTTATTATTAGTCTCCCCTGCTGGCAAAAGTAAAGGAGTAGAACCATTTGTAAAGCATGAGACAGAAGCTCCATAAAGGACCTTTCAGGCTGCTAAGTCTTGGCCCATGGTGTAATGGAGTTGCATCTTGTGCCATGTCTGTCAAAATAATGTGCAAACATTCAAACATTTGGGACCATCAGACCTATAAGTTAATGCCTGCATCTAAACCAATTTTAGCACTAAATGCCTCATGTCTCAATTTCACAAGGTTTGTGACTACAAAAGTGCTTATCATTATGTACAAACTCTTGTTACCAGGTGGGAAATTATTTAAGCTAGCAAAGCGATTTTTGCAATTGTTTACAAACTGAGATAGAGGGTTTATGAAAGGAGTTTCCTCCCTCCCTCCCCTATCAGTTTAGGAAAAGAAATCATTGATAGCTCGTGACTGCAATTGTTGTCACAAACCTGAGTGGAGGTGGTAACTAATTAGCAATGGGGAGGGGTCCCCATAGGACCTCCTGCCCTATGGGAATAATGTTGGCTGCGTCGGGTGAGAGCTGTTTTCCAGAACCTACAGTGGTTTCTTTACGGACCAAAAGCTGCTTTGAAAAAATGTTTTTCATTTTGGAATGCAGTCATACAGATGATGGTGTGCTGTCCCTTGTAGGCCACCATCTCTGTGATTGCAGCCAGCTACAGAGGGTAGCAAATTGGTACCTGCCTAATGAATGATAATTATGCAGGTTGTTCTGCATATCCCTGCAATTTAGTATTTTGATAACCAACCGAAGAGTACATATATTGGTTTGCATATACTATTTAATTCATAAAACATAAGTGCGGAATTTGCAACCACTTTTTTGTGAATTAAATGATAATACTTCAGGACTACCAATAGTCTTCACTATTTGTGTGCAGTTCTACCTGGTGCAAGTAACTGTTGAAATATGCATAAGGCATAGTTTTTTGCAAGGCTTCTGGCAAGAGAGTATATAATGTTTGTTATTTAGCCAGCTGCTGAGTAAATATTTAAATGTATTTGCTACTTACCAAGTTGCAGGTCAAATAATACAAAATGTCCCCTATTTTTCTAGCAGTCACATAAGTAAAGAAATGCTATTTGTATGGCTGCTGGCCTAATTTTTACATAACTGCTATTTTGCCAGCAGCTGAGTAATGAATGAAGTGTACTTGTTTGCTTCACTGCTGGCCAAATAGTACAAAATCTCTGCTGTTTAACCAGTGGCCAGGTAAACAATGAAGTTTCCATGCAATTGGTAAATAGTAAAGTGTTTCCGCTGTTTGCACGACCCCCAGACACAGAGTGCAAAATCTCTACTATTTAGCCAGATGGCAGGTAAATAGTGAAGATTTTCTGCTATTTGTACGCTTCTGGATGGACAGTGCAGAATCTCTACTGTTTAGCCAGGTAAATAGTAATGTTTTTTTGCTACTTGCACAGCCACTATCCAGACAGTGGAGGATATCTGTTATTTAACCAGCGACCGGATGAATAGTGACATTTTTCTCCTATTCTCATGGCCACCAGACAAGTAGTGCAGAATCTGTACCATTTAGCCAGCGGCCTGGGACATCATGAGGTTTTTCTGCTAGTTACATGGCCACTTGCCAAACAGTGCAGAATCGCTCCTATTTAGCCAGCAGCAGGGTAAATAGTGAGGTTTTACTGCTACTTTCATGGCCGCTGACCACACAGTGCAAAATCTCTAGTATTTAGCCAGCAGCCAGTTAAATAGTGAAGTTATCTGCTATTTGCACGGTTGCCAGCCACACAGTGCAGAATCTGTAATATATAGCCAGCGATCAAGTAAATAGTGATGTTTTTCTACTGTTTGCATGGCCGCCAGCCAAACAGTGCAGGATACCTATATTAAGCCAGCGGACGGGTGAATAGTGAAGTATTTCTGCTATTTGCATGGCTGCTGGCCAAACAGTGCAAACTCTCTACCATTTAGCGAGTGGTCCAGTAAATAGTGTTTTTTCCTACTGTTTGCATGTCTACTGGCTAAACAGTGCATATTGTCTACTATTTAGCCATCAACCAGGTAAATAGCTGCTACCTATGATATATGCTACAATTTGTAGAGGCACCACCATATCTTTAATCCTATTATTTGAAAATGATATAGGACTCGGAAATTGTCAAGTACCAATTCCTATGTATATGTACAAAACCTCTATTTGCAGCAATAGAAATTGAAAGATTGAAATAATGGGAAAAACATTAGTTTAAATGTTGGGCTTTTCCTACAATAGAATGACAAATAGCTATAATTGAGTAACTAGTTGCTAAGTTATAGCTGAAAACTGTCTCAAAATTAGATGCATCAGGTGTTGGACCTGGTCCTTTTTGCAGGGTCATCCCCCAACTTTTTGCATTCCTCCTCCTATTTTGTCTGACCTCTAGTTGTTGGCTTTAGGACTCTGAGCACTTTTTCACTGCTGATCAGTGCTAAAGTGCAGGTGCTCTCCCGTCTAAAGTTGGTATGATTGGCTTGCACCTAATTGGCATATTTAATTTACTTGTAAGTCCTTTGTACAGTGGTATCCCTATACCCAGGGCCCGTAAATTAAATGCTACTAGTTGGCCTGCAGCGCAGCTTGTGCCACACACAGAAGTAGCCTTTCAAAACTCAGGACCTAGCGCAGGACCTGCATGCACAGTTTACTGCCACAGGGACCAGGCATCTAAATTTACTTGCCATGCCTGGAACTCCCCTTTCCTACATGTAAGTCACCCCTAAGATAGGCCCTAGTTAGCTCTATGGGCATGGTGCTATGCATGTAGAAGGCAGGACATGTGCCTGGCTGTGTGGCCTGTCCTGGTAGTAACAAACAGCCTAGTTTGTTTCTCACTGCTGTGATCGCTGCCTTGCTCATAGGATTGAATTGGAAAAGCCCTGCCGTATGTCTAGGGCAAGGGTCTTCAAACTGGGGGGCGGACCCCCTAGGAGGGCCTCAAGTAATCCCGGGGGGATACCAGGCTCTGGTTAAAAGACAGATTGTCCAGATAATAGTGCTTTGTTTTATGCAGAAAATTGTTTATTACATTTGTAAAAAGGTAACTGATCTTAACTGCAATGTTTGAATAACTCTAGACTTATTTAAACATTGCCAACTTAATAGAATAGTTATGAAAAATTCTGAAGGGGGGTGCAGCATTTACAAGTTAGCAAACCACTGGTCTAGGGGGTATTGTCTGATCCATGAGGGGTAGGACAGGCATGTTTGGTACGGTTGTAATGGTAGTGAGAAATACTGCTTAAAGGTATGCTTTTGATTCTGGTGTTTTGCAGCTTGCCTCCAATCCATGTCTGAGGCAGAGTGACCGCTGAGCTTTGCACATACATTTCAGACAGCCTGTAAACAGGGACGGAGGAGGTGTCCCAGAGGTGCATCTGCCTGGGTTGAGAGAAGGAAAGGCGGGGCACACCTCCATCGGTAAAGGCACGAAGGGCTAGTTTACCCCCAACAGATGTCTAGAGGCTATGCTGGAGGAGAGAGGGGACACTCCAATAACCAGTTGGTACTGGTTGGAACCTCCTCTCCCCCCTTTTGTACAGCTTGTGCAAAACTAAGTATAAGTACAGGGAGTTTTCCTCATGTTAGAGAGACATTTCCGGACTACGGAACTAGACACAGGATGTTGCTGGAGGGCATGCCAGGAACCTCCTTGACTGCTCCTGTTGTGCTGACCTGTAACATGCTGGGTCACTAGGAGGAACTGCCACTGCCTGTCCTGTCCCTTTGTGCTGGCCTGTTTGATTAGGCCCTGCCATCCTGTGATCACTCTCACTGTCTTCAGGGACTGTGTGGTGTGCCCCCGTTCCCCTGCAACATTTACCTGTGCTGAACGTGGTACAGGAAGAGCGCTTTGCTTGAGAAATTCTGGAAGCGCAAGAAGAGTGCTGCATTGTCCCTGCTCAGAGCGCTTTTTGATTTATTTCAATCCAGCTCCTGGAAAGCGCTGCAGCCATGTTGCCTGAGCGCTTCACTTGCTGTCCACATAGCACGGGCAGGATGCTTTTGATTGAATTGTGAGTTAAAATGCTCTCTGAGCGCTTCGGTTTTGCTACCTTAGGATATCACTGCCGCTACCTGGATGAGCTGAGGAAATCCAAAGAGTGTGAAGCGCGCTCCTTATGGGTGCCCTTCGGGCACAGGAGCGCAGAGGAGCATGTCCCTGGGGCACAGGCAGGTACCACTTTTTGTGTAACCACCGCTGCGGCCCGGGACAACAACTTCAGGACACTCGCGCATCAGATCGGGTGCGGGTATGCAGAGGAGTGAGGGAGTGGCAGCCAGAAGAGAGAGAAACCTCAACGGAGGTCCCTCATTCTCGTTGGGCCATCCCAGGGCCTGCATCGAAAAAGCATTGCTATCAGGGGGAGATGCATGGTCCCCCGAGTTGCGAGAGGCAGCATGAGCCCCTGCTGTCCTCACTGGGAGGCAAGGAAGCCTCAACGGAGGCACGCCTGGCTGAGGGTGATTCAGACACGATGACCCCCGCTGAGGATGGGGGTCACCCTAGTGCAGGACCCTGGCAGTCGAGGGTAGCTCCCTCTTTCCAGGTCGCTGCGCTAGGAGTGCAGAAGGTCCTTGTAATCATAGATCACAAAGACCCCTCCCCCTAGAGGTTTTGTGGGTCCTGGGACTAGGCCACAGTAGTTACTTTGCTTCTACCTGGTCCTTGGGTTCCAGGTGCACAGTTGACCTGGTGGTTCATGGTGCTGAACGGGAATCACTCTGGTGCTGATTTTACCACTGGTAGAAATGGGGTCTCTGGTTGGCAGTCAGTTTGCACTCTGTCAAAGCAGGGAACCTCACTCTAGTAAGGGCAATGAAGATACACACTTAAGATAACCCCTGCTCATCCCCTTGGTAGCTTGGCACAAGCAGTCAGACGTATCTCAAAGGCAATGTGTAAAGTATTTGTACCAACACACACAGCAATAGAGTGAAAGCACTACAAAATGGACACCACGCTAGTTTAGAAAAATAATCAATATTTATCTTAATCAAACAAGACCAAAACAGCAAAAATCCAAAATACACAACTAAAGTTATGATTTTTTTAAATTAAATAATCTTCCTCCATAGAAGACAATGGAAATGTTGTTGTTACACAAAGTGCCTGGTTTGCGTCAAAAAGAAAGCCGCACGGACAAGCGTGTCTCGAAAGTCAGTGATGCACTGATTCCTTACTCATCAGTGAACTCATGAGTTGTTTCTTCTCCAGTCAGGCAGGCAATGCGTAATTTTTCCCTCCCGCAAGAGAGCAATGCATTGATTTCCGGTAGTCACACCTTTGATCCGCGCAGGTTCACATTGATTTTGACACCCAGCGATGATGCGTGTGAAATCCGGTCACACAGTGATGGAAAACCGCGCTGTGTCAGGTTTGCATCGTTTTCAGGAGCCACAACCGGGCGCTGTGTCATTTCTCCAGCCGCTATGCAGGTGATGTGTCGATTTTCCAGCCACGATGCAGGAGGTGCATTGATTTCATGTACGAGGTGTCGCTTTTACAGCCGCGTTGCCTGTGGTGCATCAACATTTTCCCTGCTTTATTCCTGTGCGTGGATTTCAATCTTTATTCTATCAGCTTCACTTTTCAAGGGCCCAGGGACTGGAGTGATCACCACTTGGCAGGGTAGTAGTCTCATCAGAGAGCCCAGGTGCTGGAAGAGGAAGTCTTTGATGGCCCTGAGACTTCAAAACAGGAGGCAAGCTCAGTCCTAGCCCTTGGAGACACTTCACAAGCAGGAATATACCACAAAGGCCAGTCTTTGCTCTCTTTCAGGCAGAAGCAGCAACTGCAGCCAAACCTAGCAAAGCATAGTCATAGACAAAGGGGCAGTACTCCTCCTACAGCTCTTCAGCTCTTGTCCTTGGCAGAGGTCACGTAATCTAGAAATCTGGGGTTCTGGGTCCATTGCTAATACCGCTTTCTTCCTTTGAAGTTGGTAAACTCCAAAGGAAAGTCTGTGTTGTTTACAAGATCCTGCCTTGCCCAGGCTTGGCCCCAGACACACTCCAGGGGGTTGGAGTCTGCATTGTGTGATGACAGGTGCAGCCTATTCAGGTGTAAGTGTCAGCTCTTCCCTCCACTCTAGCCCAGATGGTCCATCAGGATATGCAGGCTACACCCCAGCTCCCTTTGTGTCACAGTCTAAGGGAGATTCACAAACAGCCCAACTATCAGTCTGACCCAGACATGGAATAAACAATCAGGCAGAGGCACAGAACGTTTAATCATGAAACTGCCCACTTTCAAACTAACAATCTAAAAAAACAACTTTACCAAAAAATTTACTTTTAAATTGTGTGTTCAGAGTCCCTAAACTCCACATCTCCATCTGCACTCAAAGGAAAACTGCACTTAAAAAATATTTAAAGGCAACACCCATGTTAACCTATGAATGAGATAGGCCTTGAAACAGTGAAAAACTAATTTGGCAGCATTTCAATGTCAGGACATGTAATACACACTGCCCCTGCCCATAGGGCTACCTAGGGCCTAAATTAGGGGTGCCATACATGTAAAAAAGGGAATGTTTGGGCCTGGTAAGTAGGTACACTTGCCAGGTCGAATTGGTGGGTTAAAACTACACACACAATCACTGCAGTGTCAGGTTTGAGCCATGTTTACAGGACTACTCATGTGGGTGGTGCAACCCGCGCTGCAGGTCCACTAGTAGCATTTGATTTACAGGCCCTGGGCACCTTTAGTGCACTTTACTAGGACCTTATTAGTAAATCAAATATGCTGATCAGGAATAAACCGATCACCGATACAATTTGCACAGAGAGCATATGCACGTTAGCGCTGGTTAGCAGTGGTAATGTGCCCAGAGTCCTAAAGCCAACAAAACAGGTCAGAAAAAATAGGAGGAAGGAGGCAAAAAGTTTGCGGATGACCCTGCCAAAAGGGCCAGGTCCAACAACCGCTTACATGACAGTATGACAAGAAGATGCAAAATCTCAGCTGGGGCTTTGTAGCAGATGTCGGATGTAGGTTGCACGCTGTGCCCTGTGCCTAAAGCATGGAGTGAAGGGGTTAGTTAGCAGACTAGAAACCAACAAACCTTGGCAGTGGTACTGGTGCAGAAATTCTTTAGAAACTTTCCGGGGTCCGAGGGTACAATGTAGCGGCCTGAAACTTAGAGGCATGCTGGACTAAAACTCCCAGAAGACATTGGAACACCTAGTTTTTGAAGATCACACTGCAGTCCTGATGACCAGTGAAGCTTTGGAATCTGCAGGTATTTTTTACCTGCAGTTTGCAGGGGACTTATGCCACTAGTACAAGGGAGACTGATGGTGGTTCTGGCTTCCACAGGTATCCCTCTGGACTGGGTCAATCATGCAGTTCCCAGTCTTTTGCCTCAGTGACAGAGTTTCCCTCTTTTGCTTTGATGCTGTGGGCGCAGTCCAGTGGATGGCGACGCAGAGCTCCTCTTGGTCCTTCCCTGAAGTAGGGCAATCAGAACTGAGGTTCTGGTGTCAGGGGTGCCCCTTAAATCCTACATTTAAGGGAATTAGAGGTCTGGAGGCTAGTGGCTAATGGGCAGCTAGCTCTTACAGCTAATCAGTCCCTAAAGTGACCACATCAGGTGGGACCGGTCACCTTAGCTACCCAGAACCCTCCATTCAGTCACTCCCAAGATGGCAGAAATCAAAATAGTGCTCAGACCAGGGTGCTCACTGTGAGGTGTGGTCAGACTGCTGGGGATGTGCACAGTTCTGCATACCTAATTTCCCACATATCCACTAGCAAATATGCAAGGGGAGGGCTGCTTCTTCCTCTGGAGGACTTCACAGATAGCGATCAGGGCCGGTGAAGTCTTTGAAGCTCACCCTCCTGATGGCTGTATTCACTAGCCCAGCTGGAGGGTGGGAGATGTGACCTCCTTCCTGCTTCAGCCTTTGTTCCTGACCTCTGGGAGTACCCAGGCTGCCTGGCAGGAGGTCAGAAAACGGTCTTGATGTCAGCGAGCACAGGAAAAAGTGTGGGATGCTAGGCCGGAGCACAAAGAAGGGTGGCAAACAGGTGTGCAACCTCCAGTATGCCACCTGGGTGCATACCAACTGTTCCTCAACACAAGATTTTTGTTAGGGGATAGAAGGCAAGTTTTGTTTCACATCAAACTCAACATATCTTGGCAGTACCATAATGGAGCTAACAGCTCTGGTCAACCAGGGCTTAAGTCCCATGTTACCCTATGGACCAACCGGCACTTATAGTGTACCTTAGTGGAAATAATGCTATAGAGACATATAAGCGCGTGCTTATATGTCTGCATCTTAAAATATAATGCACCCTGCCTCATGGGTTGCAGAGGCCTACCTTAGGAGTGCCTGACATACATATAAGGCAGTGCATGGAACTGTGCCACTCATGGTGAGGGCACAGTTGAACTTGAGCTGTTTGCACTGCTCTGGCCGTCTGCAATGGGAGACCTGCCACCGGTACTCTGGGAGGGTTACCCAAGGTGGCACAACCTTGCGCTGCAGCCCTGGGGACACCTTTACCACCTATACCCTGTGTGCCGTCTACTAGGGCCTTAACAGGTGGTAACATCTTGCCAATAAGTTAAACACCAAGTTGCCATAACAATTTAGGGAGAGAGCAGAGGCACTGGGGCCTGGTTAGCAGACTTTCAGTGCACTAACAGTCATACACATCAGCATTGGAGGCAAAACGTGGGGGGTGACCATTCACAAAGAATAACTTTTCTACATCCATCATGACCAACTTATTGTCCTCTATGACAATGAATGAAGAGAAGGAGGTTCTTCTATATGCCACCAAAGGAAATGCTTGCCTGATTTGAGGTGAAGTGTAACCCATGGCTCTGTTTGAGCACCTCATAACTCTGAATACATTCCCCCCTTTTAAGAATCATTAACGATACTCTTCACTCCCATCTTTGTACATGTGGATGCCTGTCACAAGTGTATCAATGTATTCATGTTTCATGTTTGTGCATCTGTGTGTTTGTGTTAACCAATTCTAACAAAGCAACATTAAGTATATCTTGAATAAAAATAAGCATTTCATCTACATATATAATTCTTTAATTGTCATCCTTTTTCCCTAACTAATTCAGATCTTCTGGTTCAATACTAGTGCAGAGGTGAAAGAGCATGTGCAATATTGTGTGGCGTGCAGTGACCAACTCATTTATGGCACACTTTGGGCCTGATTTATGAAAAGTTAGCGCTGCCTTTGCGTCATTTTTTTTATGCAAAAGCGGCGTAAACTTAAAAAATATAATTATATTTCGTAAGTTTGTGCCACTTTTGTGAGAAAAAAAAAACGCAAAGGTGGTGTTAACTTTTCATAAATCAGGCCCTTTGTTTGCCCTGTGGTGTAAGGCCCTTTCTCATCAAATGCTTTGTAGACATGTAGTGGGGGCTTCTAGCAGTCTAAATGCATGGTGAATTATCTTTCTTGTCTTTAGTCTGGCATATTTGAACCTTTACTCTTGTTAATTGGTATAAATTCACATACAGGGACTTTCTGCAGCTCCTCTTTATGGATTGGTCTGCTGTAATGCTGTTTAAATTTTTTCCTGTTTACCATAGCATAAAGCCTAAGGCAATGGATCCGCCCACTTCAACCACTGCTTCCCATTTGACAGCCATCTTCCTAAGCAAATGTGGTCATTACCCTATTAAAATAGTTCCTTTCAGTGCCAGGAACCTGAGGGTCAATGTAACCTGTTTTTAAAAACATTTTTCAATGTGTTCACTTTTTTTTTTACTTTACGAGAGTGCACTAGCTCATCAGACCCTTCTACCCTGCCATCGCTGCTGCTTGCAGTGCGCCACATACCCCATATAGGTTTGGGCAAAATTTAAAACATGCCACTATGACACTTTGAGTAATTATGTTCCCTTTGCTGCAAACATTGAGGGCCTCATTACAAGGCTGGTTGTCTTAAGACCGCCAGCCTCGCAATGGCGGACAGATTGCCACAGACAGGGCGGTCCCACAGCCCCAGAGGTCAAACCGCTGACACCGCCAGGCTGGAGCCAGCCTGCAGCCTTCCGGTCCTGGGGGTTGTAATCCACCAGGGCAGCGCTGCCCTGGTGATTACGAGTCCCCATCCACCAGCCTTTCCATGGCGGTTAATACCACCATGGAAAGGCTGGCAGAATGGGAGCATCGGGGGGGACCCTGGGGGCCCCTGCTCTGCCCATGCACTTGGCATGGGCATTGCAGGGGCCCCCATGCACAGCCCCATCATGCATTTCACTGCCCAAATTAAGGGCAGTAAAATGCAAGAGAGGTGCTGCTGCACCCAACGCACCACAACATTGCTGCAGGCTCAATGTTGTGGTGAGTGTTCCTAATATGGCGGACAAAAGACCTCCATTACTGACGGTCCTTTGCCTGCAGCGGCTTCGGCGGTCCTGTGAAAGGACCGCCAAAATCTTAATGATGCCTTTATTGTGAAGCCACAGAAACAAAAGAATGAGAGTGGCTGTTGTTTGTGTTCTGTTTTTTTTTCTTCACTTTTTGAGCACAAAATGCATCCTCACATCAAAAACTGCAGAGGGCGCCTTTTGCACTAAAAGCTAGCAAGAAGTGATGGTTTTGCAGTTCACATGCGGAATTTTGTGCAATTTTGCATAATTACACAAAAGCAAATTACGTGAATTGCGCACACCGCTATCCCCACAGAACACACTTTTGCAAAGATATTACTCAAGGCGTCCACATTAAAGGTGAAAGCCAAACCTATACTAAAGCAATAGGACATAGCCTTTCAAATCCCGTTTAAAAAATGTAATCAGTGATAGCTTCTGCAATCTTGAATTGGCAAAACTAATAGGGCTTTCCTTTATAATGCAAGTTCTAAGCCATTGGTCTGCCAATGCTTGCTTGTAAAGAATTTGTAAAAAGATAGAAGAAAAAATATTCTAAATACTGAAGTAAAAACATATTTTAAGGTGTCTTCAAAAAAATGCATTCATCAATGGTTTCTAGCTTTATAATCAGGATAATTTATTTTTCAAATTTCATGAAGGAAACTTTGAATAGAATGAAAAGGGCTGTTGCAGGTGATCCAGCATAAAAATGACACACACTTCTAATAGCAGGTAATCAAAAACACCTAACAGTTGTCTGATTAATTATCAGAATGCAAAAGAAAAGATTTGCTATGTACTTTGCACAAGGTTCAGAAATAGAACACTTGCTCCTGACTTTTGGTGCTCTGCAGCAGCCTATAGGATCATATATATGGACCTCCGGGAGAAGATATATCTTTCCAGTTATTCTAAGTACATTTATGCCTCGAATGCAGGCTCAGCTAGTGCAGCAGCACACTCCTTTATGAGCACCATAAATAATGTTTTAGCATGACAACCCATGGGCTATCATGCAACATGTTAACGGCAGGAGATGAAGGAAAAAACAACTTGAAAAATTCTGCTCTTTAGCCCAAACTGTCAAAAAATACCTGTTGTTGTGGTTTTACAGACGAGCTGGTGAGCAAGATGAACAGTGTGGAGATGAAATTGAATTTGACAAGAAAGCTAACAAATGATATGCAATGGTTTGGCTCAAAACCCACATTAAGTCGCTTAGTTTGGTATTGTACACATTAGGTCTTCAACAACAAACAGCTGAAAGGCCGCACCTAAAAAGAGTAGCAAGGTGAAACCCAATATTGAGTCACCCTTGCAAAAGATACAGTGGATTCTGAAAAGTAATAAAATCAATAGTGACCTATAGAGCCTACATTACTATGAACTAGGAAGTAAATAATCTATTCGAACAGTTACACATTTATGGTGTCCAGGCACTTTAAACTGTGGTGTGGAATTTAAATTTCCTTTATGCAAAGTCTGAAACTGCCGAAGGTTCATTCAAGCAGTTAAAAAGCAAAATGTGACTTACACTACCAATATGTGCATGTGGGTGACTTATTGAACATTTCTATGTATGGTGTGTTGTGGATTTACCCCACACATGAATGACACATCCAGTGAGAACGCGCTGAAGGAAGTTGGCATCCAATTCCTCATTACATACGCATTATTATTTTATGCATTATTGTTATTTTATGGTTGCTAGAAGCTGGTGGACGTCTAAAGGTGTCTGCAGGTGAGACCCTAAAACAGTTACTAAGATACACCAATGGTGATGTAAAGTGAACATCCCTCTAAGTATTATCACTTTTATTTATAGGGGGAATGCCGTACATGACATATTTCTGGAACCTTCTTTCAACAACACATATGATGTGCAGGTAAATTTCTATGGAAACCACAAAACAAAATTGTCTGAAGGAATCATTAAGATTGACTTGCAACGTAATCAACAATGTTAAAATACTGCCAAATCATAGCCCCACGATGTACATCGTAGAAGCTGGGAATAAAGATTTCCTGGCTAGACACTTTCTTGAGAGTGATACACATTCCTTACATAATACCTGCACTTGTTTACACCCTCAAAATAGGCTCCTCATGAACTAAACTGTTCAATTGCCCAACTGCCAAAAATTCAAAGGAACTCCTGAAAAGGGGCGTTGTTCTAAATTATGAGGCATTTTTATTATTATTATATGCAACGCGGTGCTGCAAGGGATCATGCTGCACTGTGTTGTGTGGAAAAGAGAGAGGGCAGAAATGCTCCATTCTTACAATAAAATGGAGCATTTCTGCTTTGTCTTCTGCTGGTGCACTGTGTGCTTCCTAGTGCCAATGCAGACACAGTTACACCATAGTGCAAGGATGATTGCATTATGGAAGGATTGTTTTTGTGCAGGTAGGGCACAACAGAACCACAAGAGGCATTTTCCTCTTTCTATGTGTGATGCACAATGCATCACACATAGAAAGAGCAAATAACGAAAAGAAAAAATATCTTTCTCCTTGTTGCACCATCCTCTGGAAGGTATATCGATATGATGCAATCCCAGGTTTACAAACCTTTGTAAATCTAGAATCGCATCAAATCCATGGGTGGCTTCATGACGGTAAATCCCATGCTCCACCTATAGAATGCCTCCTAGCTTAAAATTTAACATAGGGCAGGGAAAGCCACTGCGTTGCCTCATTTTTCTTCACAAAGCCAAGCAAGGCGACGCAAATCACCCCTTGTGCGTCTTTGTAAATCTTACTAAAGCATTTTGAAATGTCCTTGTATCACCTTGCAGGAAGCAGGGACATTGCAAAGGCTCAGTAAATCTGGGCCCACGTGTAGGCATAAAACAGAGTGTTTATGCAGTTAGTAACTACTAATTGAGCTTCAAAAACTCTAGAAATTCGGAAAAATGTTACGTAATGAGATGTTTTTCTGCGATTTTAGATGACATAGCACGATTTGACTTTCTCTGAGGCTTTCAGTGCTCCTTGAAAGAATCCAGAACACTGTTGGTCCTTTAATGGTAGATATTAGGAAGAAATAAAAGTCATGTTTTCTTAATTTTGGATTTTGAAATCTATTTTTATTTAACTATGTAACATGTCAAGGTTTGAGATTCCCTACTCGAGTCTCTCACTGCTACAAAATATGTCCATAATTCGATGATGGTAATGGGCTATCTGTAATGAGAGACAGACCATTGATCTCTGTTCGGTGTATATACGGTTGGTACCCCACTGTGCCATGTTGCGTCAATATCCCCATGTAATTCAGTAACATGGTATGATATTTGTTGGTTCAGAGAAGCTTGAGGGTGCTCATATTGACCACCTGCTTATGAGAAATTTGAAATAGTATTGTATATCATTTCAAGCAGAACATGTTTAAACTATACACTTGTTCTTGAATTGTGGTTTACTTTGGTATTTTTGTAGACTGGCGAGTGATGTGGAGATGTGATTGAGGTGACAGTTTCTATTTAGCAGTGCGGTGTTAACACAAACTACAGTTAGTTCAATTTATAACATGCTTTACGCTCAGAAAATGAGGTTTTACTCACATGCCTATGTGCTTAGGAGCACTTTCATTTGATTTTCCCTTAGCAGAAGCAATAGCTGTAAAATATTTCATTGTCGTTTTGAAACATCAATATGCACTTGCATTATTGAATAACTACAGTTTTTGCACGGATGCAAATTGCTGTGAAATGACTGCTCTTTTTGGCATTTCAGTTTATTAGTATAGGATGTAAATTGCGTGTACATAATTTCGCGTGTCTCCAGGCCTGAAGTTTTAATTAGGAGATTTGGGTTCGTTTTTGTTAATTTCAGAAAGTGTCCCATTATCTCTAAAGTGGAAAAAACATTTATAATTCAGGAATGTTATTTATTACATTATTAATTTTGAATACTCATAAGGTGCAACACATAGCAAAGGGCTCAAGGTGCTTTAGAATGTGTATTGAATTTATGGTTGGTGTAAAATGGTCTTTTGGAAATGGAGAAAGATGAGGCATCTTGTTCAACCCCTTCCTTCTCTATCTTAATTAAACAGATACTATTGCCAAATACCGGAATGCTACAGTACATTTCCCATGAAGTACTATTGTTTAAATACTTGACATTGGCAAGGAATAATGTGTCTTTTGTTATCTAGTCTAATGCCACGCCTTATTGCTGTATGTAATCGTGCACCAGAACATGCACAATGGATTTCATGACAGCATGGAAAATAAATATGCAAGATGAATCTTGGGGCAGTATTGGATAGGTTTGTAAGATTCTAGTTTGCAGTACTCTTAGGCAACTAGTGATGGGGCCACATAACCCATTTGAGGGATTGATGTAGGTGTGGCACATCACTTGTGGCACAAAAGGTTAATTGTGCTATACACTAAAGCAGTCTTCCCCTTGAGTCAGACTTAGAAAAAACACTGTAGGCCACAATGTTTAGAAAGACGCAGAGATACTCTATCTTTCCTATAGTTGCTTAAATTGAAAAATAAACGTCCTACCATAAATATCACCTTTTCATTATTGTTCATCATCAACAAAGCAGAAGAAGGAAAAAACATGTTTTTGATTGTGCTCTGTGGCCTACCTTTGCCTTTTTCTATTGGCTCTGACAGCAGTCATCGTGAAGTAAGAACGGTAATATTATATTATATTATATTATATTATATTATATTATATTATATTATATTATATTATATTAATGTGTGTGTGCATTTTCCTGAAGAATTTGTGGTTACTGAAATTCTGCACAAGAATGCCATTTAAGGATTAGAATTCACAAATACAGTAATGTTTTCAATAATCACAGAATCAACTTCCAACTAGTCTTTGGTATAATAAAGTAGAAGGTATTTTGAATTGTTTAGACATAACTAAGGGTAGAGCAAACAATGCTTTGATGAATGGGAATTTCGAGCATCCCTTCAGAAATGTGTCATGTACTCTGTATTAGGTTTACCCTTTCATAATTCAATAATTCGCTTTGTGAATTCCACTAGCAATTCCACTAAGTACAAACAACTAAGTTATCTCTTCTGAACATCAAATAGTCTTTCAGCACGTTTTTCTTCTAGTATAATTGCAATACAGCTGTTACCGGAACAGTTTGGAAGATGCCATTCTACTTAACGTAAAATTATGGGCTGAGGCCTAGTCTTGGGCACTCAGCTCCCAGTCCAGCAATGGGCATGCATTTTCTTGCCTGTATGCAGCAGGTTGCGATCTGTTAGATTAATTTCAGCTTTTGTCGAAGTTTGATTTTATCGGCCTCATCCACAGACATGATATCTAATGGCATGATTAGAGTTTAAAGTTCAGCCTGATTGGCATATGCAGACAGACCACCAAAAACCGCCTGTTCACCCAGCTGACGCTCCTTTTTAAGGTAAGGCAGTTTGATGAAAGAATGTCATTTATAAGTCCTCTACCTCCATCGCTTTTCTTTCCCGTCAATGGCGAAAACCTTAAACAAAATGAGTGGTGCGTCAAAAGGAAATACTCCATTTACCATATTTAGAATATGATTTCCGTCAGGGAAACATGGCTGTTTATCCTCCACACCTGTCTTGAAGGAAAAAGAGCATAAATAGCCAAACGCTACCTACAGCACCCACACAACCTACTCAGTCAACATGGCCCTGCTACTGCAAGCCCTGGTGCTCTATCTGCCAGTGGTGGATGCACACCAACACAATGTACTACAAAATAGAAGTTAAGTACAAGGAAGGAAGGTTTGGACAAGGGTTGCACTATTTGATGGACCGTGCAAATGTTACTTTCATGAACCACATTCTATCAGCAGACATAGGGCCTGATTACAACTTTGGAGGACGGTGTTAATCCGTCCCAAATGTGACGGATATACCACCTACTGTAATACGAGTTCCATAGGATATAATGGACTCGTAATACGGTAGATGGTATATCCGTCACATTTGGGACGGATTAACACTGTCCTCCAAAGTTGTAATCAGGCCCATAGTTTCTGATTTAGGTCTTGGCAAAGGGGAATACTCTGTCACAAATGTGATGGATTTCCCGACCACATTATTATGATCTAATGATATCCTAAGGAGATCATATTAAGAGAGACGGATAGTTTGTGACAGAGTAGGGTCAAGTCAAATTATGACTTGGCTGCCTTCAATATTGTCTTACTTGAGATCTTGAGCAGAAGACTGGTAGAAATTGGCATTGGTGGGATTGCTCTTAGCTGGTGCAGTTCCTGTGTTAATAACAGAATGCAAGCTATCCTCCTCCCTCCACTTCACTCAGATCTTAGGCATATAGTTCAAGAGATTACCCAGGGCTCATCTTTAAGCCATGTTTTTTTCAACATCTATCCAACTGTTGGCCCAGTTGATTCGCAATCAGGGTGTAATTTTTATGAATTAGGCAGATGACACCCAGTTTATCATTGAGGTGGATCAAACAGCGCCTGCACACGTTGCTACTTTTTATCAGGCATGGGCAAAATGATTAACTGGCTGACAAAAAAGCCCTCACGTTTACTGGGGATAACACAGAGGTTCTCTGCTGCTCAAGGAGTAAGATACCTCGATGACTACCTGCTGACATCCGGCCTTCTCCCAGGGAATTTACTTCCTCCTCTTCAAGTGCAGTATGAAATCTAGGCTTTCAATTTGACAGTGGTCTTTCCCTGACTTCTCAAGTTAAAAAATTGGCATCTACCTGCTTCTCTCTATTAAAACCATTCCAGAAGATGCTTCCTTTACTTCCTTCACATCATCCTCCTTTGGTGGTGCAAGTGACAATTTTGAGCAGGTTGGACTATGGGAACTCTCTGTTCCTAAAGCCCCAAGATTATCCGATTAAGTGTCTTATACATAATTCAGACATAATTCAGATAGCAGCAGCTCGACTGGCTCTAACACTCCCTTGCTACTCATCAGCCACTAGTGCACTGGAAAAACTCCACTGGATTCCTCTGACTGAAAGGATCTCTTTGCATAGTTCTTAGACCTATTCATCAAGTAGGACTCTCTACTTGCAGCGCTACTATCTGGTCAGCGGCATGTGATCCTCTGAAGCCAATCTTCTCGTACAGCCTAAATTCAAACGTCCACAGATCAATGGTAGATTGACATTTCAGGAAGACTCTTCAGAACTGGCTGCACACCTGTTCGTTAGTCAAATTTAGCTCAGTGAGTAACTGTCTGTTGCAGCACCAGGGAACAGTGGCGTGTTATAAATATTAATAATAATAATAAACAACGGTTTACATGTTTTAAATGCACTATTTTAAATACCAATGTCACCACCCTTAACTTTATGTACACCAAAGCATATCTAACAACAATAATTTACCATTTACCTTTGTGCCCACATGCCTCACACTAAAATAAACATCCAACACAATTTTACTACCCCTCCTTCAAATCAATAAGGTACTGCGGGGCATATTTATACTCCGTTTGCGCCGAATTAGCGTCGTTTTTTTCGACGCAAATTCGGCGCAAAACTAACGCCATATTTATACTTTGGCGCTAGACACGTCTAGCGCCAAAGTATGAGTAAAGAGCGTCATTTTTTAGCGTGAACGCCTTCCTTGCGTTAATGAGATGCAAGGTAGGCGTTCCCGTCCAAAAAAATGACTGCGACGCAAATGCGTCGTATTTATACTCCCGGGCAAAAATCACGCCCGGGAGTGGTCGGGTCAAAAAACCCCGCATTTGCGCCACTTTTTAACGCCTGGGTCAGGGCAGGCGTTAAGGGACCTGTGGGCTCAAAATGAGCCCAGAGGTGCCCTCCCATGCCCCCAGGGACCCCCCCTGCCACCCTTGCCCACCCCAGGAGGACACCCAAGGATGGAGGGACCCACCCCAGGGACATTCAGGTAAGTTCAGGTAAGTATAAAAAAAAAAAATTATATATTTTTTTTTTGGCATAGGGGGGCCTGATTTGTGCCCCCCTACATGCCACAATGCCCAATGACCATGCCCAGGGGACAGAAGTCCCCTGGGCATGGCCATTGGGCAAGGGGGCATGACTCCTGTCTTTACTAAGACAGGAGTCATGTAAATGGCGTCTGGGCGTCGTTTAAAATGGCGCAAATCGGGTTAAGACGATTTTTTAGCGTCAACCTGACTTGCGCCATTTTTAAGACGCCCTAACGCCATTTTTCCCTACGCCGGCGCTGCCTGGTGTACGTGGTTTTTTTCCACGCACACCAGGCAGCGCCGGTCTGCTTGCGCCGGCTAACGCCATTCAATAAATACGGCGCCCGCATGGCGCTTCAGAATGGCGTTAGCCGGCGCAAACTTTTTTGACGCTAAACTGCGTTAGCGCAGTTTAGCGTCAAAAAGTATAAATACGGGCGTGCATGTTTTTAAAATGCACATGCTCAGACAAACATAATGAAAACACACCATAATTAAACTGTTTATATTTTTAAATGTATGAAAACTAGCAACAACTATACATAAGGGATTGTATAAATAAAACATATCTTGTGAGGTTACCTTTGATCCCAGTTTACATAATTAACTCACACTCCACATTCATTAAAATCAACGTTGTATCCCAAATAGATATTACCACAATACACTCACTATTGTTATGTCTTGAAATCTTGCACATAATATCAAGGGCAGGACACACACTCACATTCCAGACATTGTACTTATATAATATAATAATAAACCTAGCTGTATGCACACTTAATGGATGGCATGTAGTCTGTGGAAACGCCATCAACTGAAGATATTCCTACATTTTAACACTCGAATAATAAAGTAAAATGTAATCACACACACTACCACTTTGTATGCCACACATACCCTATAGAAATCGCAATTTGTGATTCCCAGAATGGTAAATGTAAATAGGGATTTCCTATTTGCATTTCCTATTCTGATGTACCATGCATTTCCAAAATGCAATTTAGGCATTTTGGAAATATAATTACCACATACATGAAGTCGGTGGTAATCAGGTGCAAATTAAAACAAGCATTTGCATTTGGTTAAAAGCCACAATTCTTACAACAGGTCAAAGTGCTTGCACACTCGACCTAAAAAGGTGAAAAAAGCAGCACTATGATGCAGCCTCCGGTTCATTTTGAGGCTGGCATTTTTTTCCTTTTTAACTATCAATTTAAGATAGATTCTTACATAAGACATTTAAGCCAACCTACACAATGAGGTGAGCATGTTTTTTTTTGCATTTACCATTCTGAAATTGATTGGTAAATAAGAAGTATCGGCAAAAGCATTTTATTTTTATTAAAATAAATATTTTTGCATAAAAGTGCATTTAAAAAAAGCAGAAATGCTGGTCAGAGCCTGGAGCAGACGGGATGAAGCAACATGGAGAGTGGGGGGGTGTTGCATAGGCGAGAGAGGTCTATGTGGAGCACTGGGTGGGGTGCAAGTAGGATACAGGCAAGAGAACAATGTTAAGTACTATTCGGGGGAGAGAAGAGCATTATCAGATAATGTGAGATGAGAGAAGGGCATGAAAGAGATCACCATGCAGTGCAGGATGGGACAGAAGAGAAAGCGAGGACAGCATGCAGAGGTAGGTGTGGGGAAGAAGCACACAAGTGATGGAGCAACATGAAGCTCTAGGGATGGGCAAAGAAGCACTCAAGGGAGACAACTGGAAAACACATGCTCTCTCATGGAGTGTTTCCTGAAAAATAATAAAAATAGTTCCCAGAAAGCAAAGACCAATAGAAGCATACAAGGCAGACAATCAGACAGTTAGTAAACAACCTTTGATCCACGTGAGGGACAAAGACCGGATGAGTAGGCTAACAAATAAAACTTTTGAATAGAATGCAAGCATATAAGAGTGACAAAACAAAAAGCTAGTGGGCAGCAATGGACCAGAGTTACTTTCCACGTTAGCTGTCATCATGTCTCCTGTAAGTGTTATGCAACCATGCAGCTGTGCTGGGCAGCATGAGGTGCACAGGCACTGCTTTGCAACTGCCTCTTCATAGGTGCTCCTGCCTTCAGCACACCCTGACCTCCTCCCCATTGCCTTCTTTCATCGTTTCAGCTTATATACTCTCCTTGCTCACTATGCCCTCTCACCTGGCCCATCTCCCACCATTTTGACACTCTACATTGTGCCATTTTCAAGCAGTAGGATGTCCCACCCTTAAGGGGCATAGAATCCTGTGGCTGGGAAAAAGCTCAGTTTTGTGGGTGTGTGTGTGAAGAAACTTTGTCAGCAAAGAAGAAAGATTTCACCAATTCAGTTTACAAATTTGCGGAATTTCATGCTCAAATGAGAAAGAGCCCTCCACTTCCAGTCCCCACTGACAATGCCTGAAGGTGTACAGAAGTGAGCAGCAGAGTTAAAGGGTCTACAAGGAGTGCTGTTACCACATGTTCAAGCAGGGAAAACACATTCAACAGTGTTGGTATTGAGCTTTGACAACCCATACCAACTGATTTTATCTATTACTCGCATCCACTATTAGGTGACACCAGGATGTGAATCATGAAAAGTACTGCTACTGGCTAGTCTGCACCCGTCATTGCTACTTACGTCACCAACACTAAAATCACCTATTTGTCATTGCAACTCCAGAATTGGAAGAGGCTTTGGTCTGGTGCTGTCCTTGAAGGGGTGGAAGTTGTGAATCGGTTTCCAGTGAAACTGGTTCTTTCTGCTTTGTAGTTATACGTATTTTGGTCAAAGAATAAATGAGTCATCACTATGTGACTAGTTCTGCTTTAAGTGCTATAAACTGAAAATCATTTATAATATGAAAAGTTATCGTTTTTCTTTTAGCGCACCAACCAACGATTATAGGAGAGCCTGTTCTAGAACAATATGTATTAGAACATCTTAATGGTCATCAAATGTAGCAAACGTTTCCTAATCAAGATGTCTGCTACTCAACCGTAAGCTGATATTGACATTTTGGGTGACTTGTTTTTGTAGCATCAGTATATCATAAGTTGCAAAACAGATAAATGTAAATGTGCCTAGAAAAGTCCACTTAAGAGTTTACAAAGCTAATAGGTCTAACTCGAGCAAGCAGGAGACCCAATACATTGCAAATGCTTGTTTTAATTCCAATAGAGAACACACATGCCTTTTAGGCATGTGTGTGCTCTATAGATGCACCCCTGTTTTTGGGGTGCACCAAGTGAGGGCTTTTACCCATTGCCATCCCTGGTTTTGCATTTCCTAATTAGAGATTTCTTAATAAAAAATAACTATTTAGGAAATGCAAAACCGGCCCATTGACTCAAATGCAATGGGGTTTCTTAATATGGATTTCCTAATAGCGATTCCTACTTTGTTGGAATGTGTATTAGGAAATCGGTATCTTTGTACATAGCATTTTGCATTTCTTAAATAGTGATTACTATGAAGTCGCTATTTAAGAAATGTAAAATTGTATTTTTGTATATCTGGCCCATAGTCCAGAGGCTCACGTTAGGAGATCACTTTTTTTGCAACTCTGGTGTAGGTTCTTTGATGTTGTCCTCAATCAGGCCAGATGGACAGCCCCTACTAAGGGAGACTGAAAGGGAGGGGGCTCCATGGGCAGCAGTGTCTCTTTTTCCATGGACCTGGCAGCTGTAGATGTTTCTGGGGATGAGCTGTCAGGAAATGGTACTTGACCACAGAAAGCAGCACCTAAATCAGACACTGCTGCGGTCAATGTTCTAAAGCCATCCTGCAGCACCCCAGAATGTAGAGGTAGGACACTCACATGGTAATCTAGGAGGTAATTCTGGGTCCTCTGGATATTCTTTTTGGGACCTCAGAAGATTTTTTTGGGCCCATAGGTGGTCAATAGTGTGTCCAAGCTGATCCTTCCACCACATAGCAGAACCCAGCAGGTCTCTACTCATCATGTGCACATTGGTGACTGCACCCTGCACCTCCATCGCTGCAGCAGGTCCTGCCCCAGCCCTTACCAACCCACCTTGTGACCATGACTGGGTAGCCACAGGTGTAGTGTGTCCTAGATGCATACAAGGTGATATATGTGTGATTGTCAGAGGAGTCGGGACAGTGGTGACAAGAGTTGTGTGGATGGAGGACACAGGATAGGACTCTGCTGGATGTTCTTGATCTTTTACACTCAGTGAGAGGAAGAGGCCTAGAATGCTGGCCACATAAACAATATAGGCCAAGCTAGTCACTGAAGGCTTCAGATCTTGTATGCTCAGGTACAGTGGGCAACACAATTGAGGTTAATAAATGAGGATTTTGCTGTGTCACTTATAAAAAATATTTTTAAAAAAATATTTTGACTATGTGTAAATGATAATGAATAATGTATACATTGCAATGCTATGCTATTGAACATTTGCCCCTTCTTGATATCAGACAGCTCAACCCTACTTGTTTCTACTGATGGAATTGAAGGACCTGGTTCAATTTATTAGTCATATACCCAAGAAATAGTGAGTGGCGTGTTGATACAGAGTTAAGTGAAGGAATTTGGGGGTTTACAGTGCCATACCCTGGTCTGCCTCTGCTGTATGTTCCCCATTGTCATCACTATTTTCCTATTATACAGGTGCTGTGTACTCTGCTATGCATTTACTTTTGCATTTTCTGCTGTTTTTGATTTGAAAGGCATTCAATGCACTTTAGTTTGTGTACACTGGAAACAAGTATGTTTAATGAAGTACAAGTGCCTGGTATTTTTTACATGCACTGCTGAGCAGTCAGTTAAAGGCATCTTTTTCCTCTGTCCTTGTTTCCAGCTTGACTGACTGGTATTTTTGTTTTTGATGCCTGGTGACTAATTATACACTGCTGAGAAATAAAAGATCTTCGTGTCCTGCTGCCTGTTTCCTGCCATAATATATGATATTTTGTGTTTGTTTGTACGAAAACTACTAAATTACACACTTTTGAGTAGCAAAAGGCCTCTGTTTACTGCAGCTCTTGTTTTCTTCTGGAGTTTCTTGTATTTTAACATTGTTTATGCAACCACTGCTGACTTTAAGAAATCTGGTTATTGGTTGAAGGGGGTGGAAGCCCTACTCAGACAACAACAAACTATCCTTGTCAGGGTGAACCACAAAATTCACTAAATTGACCTGTGCCTAACCCTCTGGTAGCTTGCCTGAAAGAGTCAGGTTTAACTTAGAGGCAAAGTGTTAAAGTATCTTTGCAGCTCATAAGCAATAATATAGTGAAAACGCAATACAAGAAAAACCCACACCAATTTAGCAAAATAGAGTAAAATGTAATAAACTATTTGGCAACAAATGACAAAAATCCAATCAATAGAACAGAAGATATGCAATTTCAAAGATTTAAAGCACGCCTCCCATGGTTATCAGGTCCTGCTAGACCAGGGGAAGTCACAAGCACAACACAGGAAAAACTTTGAACCAATTTCGAAAAATAGAGTATGTTTAATAAATAAAATGATAGCATAATGGCAAAAATCCAATCAGTAGAACCAAAGATATGCAATTTAAAAGTTTCAAGTAGATGCAGTGCCTAAAAGCGCAAAGCACCACTCGCATCATCTGGTCGTGCTAGACCAGGGAAAGTCATAAGTTCACGCTGACCATGATGGAGCATGAGCCTAATACAGAGACTGAGAAAGTTACTGTCCCAAAGTCCAGCGCAAAGAGTTCTGTATGTGGTGGAGGAGGCTGTGGAGAGCAGGAAGCAAGTTGTAGCTAGTTACCAATGTAGCGCAGAGAGCAAGCCTGGCATCACAGATGGTTGTCACTATAGCATGAAGATCTGATCGGGCGTAACACGCAGCTGTTTCTAGAGTTTCAAGTTTGCAGGCATCATAGGCTGTTGTGTAGCGTGAAGTGCAGATCTCACGTTGCTGCTCACTGCTGGTGGTCACCATAGCCCAAAGTGTTGAATTTACCGGACCTTCACACTGGTAATCATCACAGGTCACAGTGTCTTGGCACAAACGGGACCAATCATGTATGTAAAGAGCCTAAAACTTCAGGGTTTCACCTTTCTTCACAGGAGCAGGTCAATTGATGTCAGCCAAGGGTCCAGGACATGGGAAAGCAATTCTTGAGGATAATGGACTCACTCCAGCACATGCCAACCGGGCTCAAGCAGGTCCAGTTCCAGGTCTAGGCAGATCAAGTACAGCAGGTCAGCTGGGCAGTGGCAGTGAGGCCTCTGAAGCTTGTTGTGTCTCTGTAGCTCAGATAGAAGGTCAGCCAACTGACCCTCAGAGTCACACAGGTGGCCTGGGATTAGGGGAGCAGTTCCAGTCTTCCTTCTCAGAAAGCAGGGCAGGCCTCGAACTCCAGGGTAGCTCTCTGGGGATCAAGGTAGTCCTCAAGCAACAGGGCAGTCCTCTGGTAGCATCAAGACAGTCCCCTAGAGAACAAGGAGGCCTCAAGCAGCAGGGCAGTCTTCTGGGGAACAAGGCAGTCCTTCTTCTGTAATATCCACAGGTCCAGGAATATACTGTACTGTAGCTCTGGAGGTACAATATTTACTCCTCGTGCAAGTCTTTAAAGTGAGGGAATTTGCTATACTACCCCCACATCTAGTTCTGAAAGGTGTCCCCTTCCCCTGTCAAGCTTCCAAGATGTCTGGGGTGATGAAAGACAAATGTCAAGTTCCTTTGTGTGTTCAAGAGGCAAAGCCCTTTGAAATGTAAGCAGGTCTGAGTACAGCTCCACTGCCAACCATCCTGTTAGGATGGCCCATCCTGTCTACACTTAACCCCCTTTCATGTCACTGTCTAGAAGGAATACACAAATTCCAACAGCAAAGCCATTGGCAGTCATGTGACCCATTATACTAGGAGAAGGCAAAAATGGCGAGGATAAGGAAATGCCAACTTTCTGGAAGTGTCATTTTCAAAACTGCAATTTAAAGAATCTGACTTTGCCATTAAAGAAGATTTTACGTTACAATTTATTTTAGTCTAAACACCATACCGCTATCTGCTCCTGGTCAAAAGTTATTAAATGTAATTAAGTAAACCATTTTAGTCGAAAGAATAAATAGGTCTAACAGTAGTGAAAAAAACCTTTAGGAGGTTTTTACTACCAGGACTTGTAAATTTTAAACCCACATGTCCTACTTTTAAATACAATGCATCCTGCTCTATGAGCCTTTTGAGCCTACTTTGGGGGTGACTTATAAGTATTAAAAAGGAAGGTTTGGGCCTGGCAAAATGTTTATTTTGCCAGGTCAAAATAGCAGTGTAAAACTGCACTACAGGCTAGAGTGGCAGGTCTCAGACATGTTTTGAAAGGATACTTTAGTGGTTAGCACAAAGAGTGCTGCAGGCAAACTAGAAGCTTTAAATTTACAGGCCCTTGGTACATGCAGCACTATTTACTGGTGACTTACAAGTAAAGTAAGCGTGCCAATTAGATATAAGCCAATTAAACTTTTACAGAGTCAAGCATAAACATTCTAGCACTGGTTGCCAGCGGTAAAGTGCACAGAGTCCTAATGCCAACAAAAATGAGTTCATCAACAGAAGGCAGCAAGTCAGCAACACTGACTAATTAGGGTTCCCTGTTTTCTGGCCCTGCTTCCTACTAGAGACTATGGGCCAAATGTAGGAAACTAGCAAATTGCGACTTGCAATTTGCGAGTCCGTGCGACTCGCAAATTGCAAGTCGCAATTTGCTATGCAGAAAGGTGTCTCAGACACCTTCTGCGAGTTGCTATGGGGTCGCAAAGACCCACCTCATTAATATTAATGCGGTGGGTCGCAATTTGCGCACCCATAGCGACTCTGGGCACTCACGGGGATGGAGGCCTGCTGGGAACAGCAGACCTCCATGTCTGTGACTGCTTTTAAATAAAGCAGTTTTTTTTTTTCCCAAGTGTAGCCCGTTTTCCTTAAAGGAAAACGAGCTGCACTTATTTAAAAAAAACGAAACCTTTAGTTTCTGATTTTTTCAGGGCAGGCAGTGGTCCCTTGGACCACTGCCTGCCCTGAAAAAATAATTTTGGGTCCAGTCACAAAGGGGAAGGGGTCCCATAGGGACCCCTTCCCGTTTGCGAGTGGGTTACCATCCACTTCAAGTGGATGGTAACTGCGACTCCATTTGCGACTGCGTACGCGGTCGCAAATGGAATTGCATACCACTGCGACTCGCAAATAGGAAGGGAACACCCCTTCCTATTTGCGACTCGGAAATGCATTTTGCGAATCGGTTCCGACTCGCAAAATGCATTTCTGCATAGCAAACACGCATTTGCGAGTCGCAAACAGCGGTTTTCGCCGTTTGCGAGTCGCAAACAGTTTGCTACATCTGGCCCTATGTTTTGATTGGCAGATAGCACTCTCCATGTGCCTGATGGGCTATAAATACAAAATTCCAAATGTGACCACTCGCTTGGCTTCGTCAATCTATCTGAAGGGAGAGCTGTGTCTCCCATCAGCACAGCAGTGGGTTCCAAGCTGTGCCACCTGTGACAAGAGCAACCCAGACAATTTCTCCTGGGAGCTGGGGACTTGCAACCTCTCTTGGAATCTTCAAGACAACTCTCTACAACTTTGACATCTGGAATCATGTTGTTCAACTAGTGCCTCTGCACCTCTCTCGCCTTGACTATCACCATCATTCTCTCATTGCCACTCAATGCTCCTGCTACTTTGGCTCATTACACGGACCTCAGGATAATGTACTAGCCAGGTGCCTCTCTTTTTTGTTTTCTCTTTTCTTAAAGGACCTACCCCCAAAAAGTCTCTAACTGAACATTTTTGGAAAAGAGTATTTTTTCCCCAAAGCTAATTTTGCTCTACTGAAAGTAGAAGGTTAAACTCAATGCTGTTCCCCCTACGTGGGTTTAGGGATTGTGGAGGTAAGCCACAAATAACTGAAAGAGAGTGCAAGAAAAGCATGCTCAAGCTGATTGTAAAGCATTTATGAATGGTTTCCTAAAGTAATTGTGTGCTTTTCACAGGGAAAACTTCTCCTTGCAAAAGGAGTGTACCTTACCACTATACCTTCTCAAAAGGAAAAACACACACCAGCCATTCTTTCCACAGGAGCTCCAGGTGCACCAGAACCATGTCTCTCTCTCTCTTTCTCTCTCTCTTTCTCTCTCTGTCTCTCTCTTTCACCTCCGTACTCCCCCCTCCACCACTCTTTCTGCCATGGTCAGTCAGCTTGCTCTTGTAATACTGAGGATTAACTTGAGGGAAAGTGGTGGAAGATCTCTTCTGCAGAAGTCCTGGGAATTCAGGTGAGTGACACAGAGGGCAGGGCTGGCCTAGTGGACCACAGCCATAGAACCTATGGCTGTTTAGCTCTCCTGTCTCACGATCACTCCTACTATGCCTTAGCCACACTGTAACAAGTAGAACCCCTCAAGCACTTTACTGTCTTTATTATTAATGGTGACTAATCCTAGCCTTCCCAGGGAGGTTAGTGAGGGCATACAGCACACTCAGATCACAACATACAGGCTAGAGTGCCATGCAAAAACTGACCTTCATAATGAATCACTTTCACTAAAAAAATATTTTATTTTATTATTAAATAAAACACAAACACTAAACACAATTCTGATAGGCAATATGTATGTGTGAGACAAAAACAGGTTCCCGATTCTCTGTTACTCAAACCATCTCGTTTTGCAGATTTTGATCTATTAAGTTACACAGTGCATATGTAGCATTGCCCCTCAGTTCTCATGTAATATATATGCCAGTATTGTTCCTACAAACTGTCAGACAGTCCTGGCAATCAATAGGCAATGGTGCCACATCCGCCTACAATATGTCATTAACAGAGGTATGTTCTGCCACAGTTAAATCAGACCACTGAAGTACTCTGGTCAGCAGACGACGGCCAATCTTCAGTGCTCTTGAGTGTCTTACATTTAGATCACTCTATTTCAGCCTACATGTAGGTGGGGCAATAGCTGTGTGTATAAGCATGAGTAGTCCTTGCACTTTTCAAGGCCCAACCTACTCACTATTATGGGTGAGGATAATGTGTGCCCGGGTATTGTGTTAGTTAGTTGACAAGATAGATCAATGTCACAGTGACACCACTTTTTATTTCCCTTAACTTAACTTAACCTTTACATATCGTTTGAATTATCTGCATGAGTTTTGTGGCAAACGTTAAATATTAAAAAATAAATATTAAGAATGCAGTGATATGTTAATTCAAAACTCATAATTGGAACAAAGTTGTCCCAATGACATGGATTCATCTGTTAAGCTTTGTATCACTGGCTGTTTTTTAAAAGGCATTGTAGTGAACTATATGAATATGATAAGAGTCGACAAAGCTTACAGTGGGATGAGTAAATGGATAGATTATGCAGTTACATAGGGGAGAGTGTAATTTGTGTTCCAAATGTACACCTGTTTGTGTTTCCATTATGAGTTGCGTTAAGGTAAATGGTGTCAATGAGTGAGGAAATAGTAGACTATGGTACGTAGTGATTTGTGACACACATAGGAACACACTTGTATCAATAATGTGTCATTAGTGTACAGATTTGCATTAGGGCTTAGAAGTGCCAGAGTGCTGAGAAGGTGAATTTGTTAGTGGGAGAGAGCTAGTGACTGTACGTATCAGTCTCCATTCCAACTTTATTTCCCACAATGCCTTCAGGGTGGAGTGTGATCAACACTTTCTCCTCTAAAGCATGAGGTTGAGTGGCTTGGAAGACCACCACAAATTGCAAGGGTATCTTGCTATGAACTGGAAGTGAGGGAATGGACTATCACTCGCAGGTCATTCTACCATGTTCAGATCTCCTGTTTGCATCTTGTGTTGGATATGGCATTCACCCTATTTATGATTCTGGCATACATTTCCCTGTACTGGCTTATGGTTGTTGGACCTGTCTTTCAAACTACTGTGGCTCAGCCCTAATTATCTCATCCGTCATCACAGCTATCTCATTTTCTTAAAACCTGGTTGACTTCTTCCAGATATCTCAAGCAATATTTTGGAAGGTGTTCTGCTGCTTTGTATTACTGGAGCAAAGGGTCCCCGGAAAATTCCTAATCTGCAGCCCCGGGCTCAACAACCACCAGTGCTCGGGGGGAAAGTAGGAGTTTTCTGGGCCCCAGTGCACCAGCAGTTTTCGTAGCAAAGCTATGGTTCTGTCTTGTGACGAAGAGAGTAAGAATTTGCGCACATTGTGAGTTGTTCCTGGTGTAGTGTAAGGGTTGATAAAATCTCAGCGTTGAAAATCTCAGGCTGTGTTACAAGTGTACGGTAGTTGTTTTGAGTAGGGTGTGCACTTCAATACTTTGGCAAATCGCTGTGCGATTATACGAGTGAAGTAGGGAGTTTGTGTACTCCGAAATAATTGAGTAGGGAGTTTGTGTACTCCAAGTAAGAGACTGGAGAGTTGGCGTATTCCAAGTGAATGCTTAGCTTTGTGGTAAAAAATTGCCTATGCGGTTGTTGTTGTAATGAGTTCTGCGAGGCCCAAGACTCCGTAGTACTGTATAAGTGTATGGATTCACTTGGTTAATTTACCTGCAGGTAAGGTGTTGGTCGATTGAGCGCTGTTGCCAAAACCAACAGATTTCCCTTGCGTGTTTGCGTTGTTGGTTGCTATTAGGTGCATCCTGAGTGCTCATGGAGGATATGTATGAATTGGAGTGAGGTTTGCAGGTCAAATCTTACATGCATTTGAGAGAAAGCCACAGTCAGAAGAGTAATCGTTTGTGCGAAAGGCCACAGTCAAAATTTCTGCACAGCTTTTGAAGTGTTTGAGTCCTACCTTTAGAGAGCAGATAGGTTTTGGTTTTTGTGCTCGCAATATTTTGCATTTAGCTTCTGCATGAGAGATGTATGAGATGGCTCTAAAGTTAGTCCCAGCTGTTGAACTAAGTGAGTGTGATGTCATTTGGTCTGTGCTGGGATAGGTCAGTAGGTGAAAAGAGCTGCGCACAGATTGGTGGACAAGACAGCCCTGCTATAGGTCGAGAACAGCTTGTGGAAGGGATTGTGGGATTACAAATTACTTCCTGGTCTCATAGATTTTGTGTTTGAGAATTAAAAATTAGAATTGTGTAAAAATGAAGTGTTTCAAAGCTTTAAGGAGTGCTCTGAGAAGAGTTGTCTTTATTCCAACTAGGGAGGGTGAGCCAACTCCATCTGAAGGCACACCAGAGTTCAAGGTAATGGAAGAGAGAGGCTTTACAGCATGCGTATGTGTAAATCAATGGTGCAAAATAACTGAGAAGGAAGGCACCTTTGCTCTTCCTAGTTATGGAACCTTTAAATTGAGAATTTTGGAGAATCTAAGGAGGGTGATGTATGAATCAAAGCCCCTCCCTAGACCAACACTTGCTTTTTGGGAATTAGTTGGGAGACAAAAAGAGGCTCAGAAATGTGAAAGAAGAATGAGAAAAGCAGAGAAAACACTAGTTTTAGCTAGATGGGATGTAGAGCAGAGAATATGGAGAGCAGATACATTACATGCAGTGAAGTTATTCCCAGAAATCAGTAAAGTGAAGGAAGTGTTAAGCCCAAAGTCAAAAGGAAATCTGAGGATGACACAGAGCAGAAATCGGGTAAACATAAAAAGGTAGAAAATGTTGAGAGTGATTCAGATGATGAATTTATAACTCAGTTGTTGCAGAATTGTCCCCAGCATACAATGCAGTTGAATCAGTAAATCAGAATGTAGTCCAGAGCGTTGCTAAAGCTTCAGGTGCACAAAGCCATGTTCAGCTAGTTCCGAATGTACCTATTGCTAATGTTGCACAGGTGCTAGCAGTTTACCCGACAGTTCCAGGTGTTAACACAGTTCAGAATGTCTCAGTTTCAGTTATGCCACAGCCAATTCAGAATGCAGGAATGATTCAGTTTGAGTCTACACCTACTGTACAAACACCTGCACAAGTTATGAACCAGAGACACACAATGCCAATGTATTCCCTAGTAATGACACAGCAAAACGCTGCCCAAAAGGATTAATGTTCCTGCAGCGTCAGTCAAATTTGATGGGACCAAAACCATTAACAGTTCTTGTAAACCTAGGTCCAGTATTCCTGTTGTATGCCCAGAATAATATTGAGGGTGGTCCACAGATTTCAAATACAGTATCACCAATGAATTCACCTTTCAGAACTAATACAGAAATGGAGAGGCTGAGCACTACTGTGGCAGCCATGACCCCTATGAATTATTTTGGTTCGAACCAGACACATAATGCAGTTGGTTCATTAACTGATGACACATGCCTCCATGAACAATGGGATCATTGGTGATGGCCCAAGACCAAGCTATGAGAGATCCATGCAATGTACCATAGGTTGTGTCCCGAACAAATGGTAATAACATTAGCTAACAAGGATTGAAAGCCCAACAATTGACTGAATGGTTAAATAATTTGAGTGTAGCGTATGCTTCAGGAAACAAGCCAGAGGAAGAAAGGATATTGAACATGGCAAGATTAAAACTGAATTAAATGAAATGATTGATGGAACCCTTGAATTGAATAGGTAAGATTTGTATAATGAGAATGAATTGTGCTTCATGTACAAAGATGTTGCTATTTCTTGCAGGACGTGTATGAGAAACTAACTAAATTAGCTGTGAAAAATTAAATTGAGATGAATACATACAAACAGTTGAAGAGGAGTTGCAGATTAGAATTTGCCTTGAGAGAAATTGCAAACATTAGGACACCTGAAATGAAAATTCACATTGAGGAGTTGATTCAAAGCATTCAAACATGGGGATCATTGCATACATGGGAAGACAGATGGGCAAAGAAACAAAATCAGAAGAATCTGAATCCTCAAATGATGTACAGCAGGCTGAGGCAGGTGTAAAAATGATGCCAATGAGAAATTCCAGGAGGGAATTTTGTTCATGTCCCTTTGAGCAATAGTGACATATTGTCATTTACAAATGATTACCAAAAGTTGAGGAAGAAACCAGTGGAATGGTACCAGCAAACAGAGAGGTTTGTTAAACTTGCGAAGTGTTTGTGGGAAGATTTGAACACTTTATTTGTGACTGTGGTTCCAGCAGATTTGTGGGTTGAGTGTCAGAGGAGTGTTGACTGGCCAACGTGTGAGCCGGTGAGCGATGCAATAACAGGTGCACCATCTGATGAGGTGATGAAAGTTTATTACAAGGTGATTGAATTTTTGAAGACTGGAGTTTCCCCTAAAGACATTGATTCGCAAAGAATTGACAGGACACCCCTGGAGGCAAAGGAGTATGTTCATGCTGATAATGAGAGACTGCTGAAAACATTCAGGCAATACAATGGCACAGACATTATTGAGCCAAGAGACATGATTCATTTTCTGTTTAGGTTCGTTCAAGGGTTGAAGCCTGACATTATTAATATGATTAAAGTAATTTGATTTGCTCGCAAGGAAAACCTATTGATGAAGTGCTGCAATAGGCAAAATACTGTGGTGATGATATTGATATGAACAAGAAGAGGTTGAAGGAAAAGGTAATGGTGATGCAGATTAAGAGCCTGATTATGACCTTGGCAGAGGTGATTAGTCCGTCACAAAAGTGACGGATATCCCGCCCTCCATTTTACAAGTTCCATAGGACATAATGGAACTTGTATTACGAAGGGCGGGATAGCCGTCATGTTTGGGACAGAGTAATCCCCTCTGCCAAACTCATAATGAGACCCTAAGTCTGCCCAAGCAGCAAGTGTGCAGAGATCGCAGGGAATGGTGAACACAGGAGGAATGTAAGGGATATAATAGCAGGGCAATGTGGTGCCTTAGTTCAGAGGTAGAGGACGTGGAGTAGAGTAGATCCAAATGTGAATGTGGCTGATGCTCAGAAAATAAAGAAAATGATTCCTTTTCATGTGTGCAGCCACGTCAGACATTGGAATCAGGGAGTCCTATTAATTACGTAAATAATTTGGTGTAAGGTGGTGGTATTGTGCAGATGGTTGACAACAGTCAATTTAAAAATCAGAGAGTTCAAAGGCCCCAAAATCAAAGCATGAATGTCCCTAATGGAGCAGTCAAAATGTAGGTTTCCCAGCAACAAGCACAATTTCCCCAACAGTAAATTCATGTTCCAGAGCAGATGCAGGTACCACAGTCTCCGATGGCACAGTAACAGGTGAAGGTTCCACAGCAGAATGTGAACCAAAGAACAAATGCAAATCAGTTAATCAAACAATACCCATTGATTGATTTCAGTGATGATGAAGTGAGTGAAGAATGCATGAACGAATGTTCAGAAAAAGAAGAATGTGTGTTGGCTGCCTCATTGGAGGTAGATCAGCATGGTCCTTATGTGAATGTGAGTGTAATGGGTCATGATGTTTCATTCCTGGTTGACACAGGAGAAATACGTTCCACTGTCAGATCTGCAGAAGTCTCAAATGTGCCCCTTTCAGGAAGGACAGTTCAGGTTGTATGAGTATCAAATCAGCACTTACTAAATCCCATTACAGAGCCCATTCTAGTTAAAATTTTAAGCTTTGAGCGTCTGCACCAATGTGTGGTTTGTGATTCAAATTCTGTGAGTCCGTTAGGAAGAGACTCACTGTGCAAATTAAAATGTTCCATTACTTGTATGATAGAAGGAATAGAAATTCAAACCAATAGCGATGATGAGACTTCCAGTCAAACTGATGAGATGAATCTTCTGATTACATTGTTTCCTGCCATGACAGTTAAAGATTTGTGCCTGATGAATTATAAGAAACAATAACGGTGAGCGCTTGGCATCTCTCAGGAAAGGATATTGGACTTATTCGAAGTGTGGAACCGGTCAAGGTAACAGTTAGGCCTAATGCAGTTTTCCCCAGAACACCTCAGTATCACATGACCCCAGAAATAGTTGAAGGTATAACCCCAGTTATTGCAGAATTTGTTGAGCAGGAAGTGTTGGACAGCCCATGTAATTCAGCAATTATGGGTCTCCGAAAGCCCAGTGGGAAATATTGCATTGTTCAAGATTTGAGAATGGTGAGCTTGTAGTATCGTGTTGTCCCGTAGGACCAAACCCAGCTGTGATTTTATTTTTGATTCCATGTGAAGCAGAATGGTTTACAGCCATTGATTTGTCACAAGCATATTTCTCAGTGCAATTGCACGAGTATAGTCAGTTCCTCTTTTGTTTCCGATTCAGCAACAGTGGGTATTCATGGTGTCGTACTCCACCTAGGTTTTCAGAATCACTGTCTACTTTTAATCCAAAACTGAAGAAGAATTCAGAATATTTGAACATGCCATTTTAGTCTGCCTTAGTGTGTTTCGCTGTAAGGACGGAACCAGTGGCTGAAGCAGAAAATGTGCAAAGTGGCGAAGGCACAAGCGGTCTGCACTCAGATAAAGGTGCAGATAAAAGCAAAAATAAAGGTGCAGACAGAGGTGCAAGCAGCATTCAATCAGACAAAAGTGCAGGAGAACAGAGTCATAATCAAAGTCAAAATCAACTGATTCCTGCCAGTACAGCAAACGTTGTGAAAGCAGTTGCACCCAGAAATAGAACTGTGAAAGGAGACAAATGGCCTGCTGCTGCACATGAACTGGTTGCTGACAAACTCCCATCAGTAACAGAAGCAGTAGAAGAGTCAAATCAGAGTGAAGATGAAGATGGTGCTATAAGGAGAACAAAAAGAAAAAGAGTGCGAAGTCGCAGATGCTCCTCACCTGAACGGATCTATGTTGCCACAAATGAATGGGAGAACGAGTTTATGGCCTTTTGTTTTGACCGTGAGAATTCAGTTGAACATTCTAGAACTTGAAATTGTATTTGAACAGAGCTTTGAAATAACCTTGCCAGGTAAACAGAGAAGACATTACATTTTGAAAGTAATACTTAGCGCTCAACAGACTGTGTTCTATCGAAAACGAACATTTGAACTGAGTTTGATGACTTTTGCTGAGCTCAACAAGTTTCTTGAAGCTCGAGAACTGCTATAAATAGTGAAAAGAGACTTTGAAAGAATTTTTTTGTTTTGATCTTGCTTGCTTTTGGTTTTTGTTCTTATTTTTTTTCTTTCCTTTTCTGATTCTACAGAAGCCATGAATCCTGGTCAAAAATCCTGACGCTAATCCTACAAAGCACCCAGAGGCCCATTGTAAGCAATGGATGCCTACTTTTAATGCCTGCTCTGAGCAGGCGCTAAAGTGTCGAAAGAAAATAGTGCAAGGAAATCTCTGAGATTTCCTTGCTCTATTCCCCCCCCCCAAATGGGGGAGCACTCCCTTTGAATACATTATGTCTGGCGCAGGCAAAATGTAGCACAAAGGGTTATAAAGAGGCGCTATGCATGCATTGCGCCACTTTGTAAATATGGCGTGGCATTTTTAGCCTTCTAACGCCACATTATTGTCAAAAAAGTACACTAATGTGGCATTTGAATGGCGCTAGGGGCTCTTAAATATGCCCCTAAGTGGCTTACTTAGAAGCCCCTTGGGCAGCTGGTGCGTCACTTTTTCCCATATAAAAAGGGACTCACCAACAGCGCAAGGGGCTTGTAAATAAGCCCCTAAGTGTCCTTGAACTGACAAATTAGATCTTTACATAGAGCTTGATGGAAGAGAAATTTGAGTTGATGAGTTTGAGTTTGATGTTCCCCACTACAACAGTTCTGTCAATTCAGGACTTCTATTCTGGTGTAAGCTCAGTGCATTCCCATACTATATTTTGGCACTGATAGTAGTCATCTGTGAGTGTAGTGTACACCTGTTGAAGATGAGTTCCTTGGATGATTGCCATCCTGCTGCTAAAAGAATTTCCTAATATATTTTAACCATTTCCATATGAATATTTTGTCCTTGTCTTACTGTGGTTATCCCTCAATGACCATTTACTTGACTCACTTTAATAGTAATAGAAATCGTTTTACGTGACCTTCAATCTGATCTAAGCAAATCTTGTGGGCACACATAGCAAATGAGGAAAGCCCCTCTCACAGAAGGCTGCATTATGGTTATAGTAAGAAAATCAAACTTGTATGATAGATGCTGCTTCTCATATTGCAGCAAAGCAGCACCTTCTACAGTGTAGCTTTTTTCGCTTTGTAAATTATGTTGTCCTCTTCAAAGCTGACAAAATTGACCGTGCCAGAAACTGTAACAACTATTTTTATCATCAAGCCTCTTACAGTTGAAGCTTTGGCTTTTCCATTTACGAGCCTGTCCATGAAGTTGTGAAATATCTGTTTGCCATCCTGAACCTTGATTAGTCTGTAGTGGCTTTTTCATAAACACCTTTTTCCTCCTACAATTTAAGTTAATGTTTTCCAGTATGCCTTTGGGATGGAGGGGATGGGATTACATGTCCATATACATGTTGTTTCTCGAGCAATTGTATAGTGTATTTCTAATATTTTCTACCATACTGCATGTGAAAATTTGGGGCATTCAATTAAATTCTGGTATTCTCATGAACCAGAATCAAAGTCATCCTTGGACATTGTGTTTGGCTGTGTTTGATATTGGTTCATACTGGCTAAACATGGACAGTGGTCCATCAGATTACACAGTGTAAGACTGAGTGAATTATTGTTTACTAATGCCTCATGTTTGATAGTGGCTGGCTGATTCACATCGTCTTTCTGTGCATTGTGCTATCTATATGAATGACTCCATTGCCTAACTTACATTGGGTGTTTGTTTTAAGAGGCATAGTTAGCCAATGTGCGCAGTCTAAGTAGAGTAAGGTATACAAGGCTCACTTTGTCAATTAAAAGTATACAATTGCTGCCCCTATTAGGTGACATTTTCTGATTTTACCCGTTGACACCCTACCTCCTCATCAATTCCTGATCCAGAATGTCTGTGGTTGGAATATCCTGGAGCAGGAAACGGTGAATGTGAAGTCTGACTTCCAATATGATCAATATGATAATTTATTGGTGCTGCAAAAGGTGGCGGGTTGAGGACAGTATAGGGGCAGGGCAATGCAGGGTGTGGGTGTAACAAAGCAGATTGAGGGCTGAGCCACACAGAGTGAGGTCAGAGCCATGGATTTGGTTGGTAGTCAGGATGCAGCTGGCCTTCACCGTCAAGTAAACCTTTTGCATGGGGAGGGGTCTCAGAACAGGGAATGGGGTGGATGACTACCATCTGTACCAGCTCCCGCTATGCAACATATCTATTCTTTGGAGTATGCAACTTCAAGTACCTTAATATAAATATATATTTCTATGGGCGTGCTGTTGACGTGGTAGTGCTCACAAAAGTATATAGCTAAGGTGATGTGTTGTGTGTAAGATGGTGTCAGAGAGTGTGACTGTTTGTCTTGATATAGGGTGAAGTATACATACATCTTAACATCAATGTTCTGTTGAGATGGCAATGATTTTCCAGCTATTCAGCTTGGGTGCTATGTTGTGATAGGAAGGCATCAGGGTTGCCTAATATATTCTATTGCTGGGTGACAAGGCATAAATGTATATGGGTGCGAATGAATAAGTTGTTGTTAGGAAACAATTGATAATAGGAGCTGTGGCAACAAAGAACATCAGCACTTCCTTGGCCTATCCCCTACATTTCCTTGTGCGTCGCCCAATCTGCTGCACACATCCTGATGCCAAGGATGCAGAAATACAATCAAAACAAAAGTTTAGAGCACAGTCATACAGTATGTGCCACACAAGATTCAAGTCAAGATTCCCATATTCAATTTTATATTAAAAACCTTTCTTTAGACTTCATTGTACTAGGAAATAAAAACAGCCAACATGTTTCATTCCTTTTCTGTAGTGAAACTTCTTAAGGGCTGTGGACAGCATGAACATACAAAACTTACATTAATGAACATTTTGTGTAAAATTCATCATGATTTGTATGTACAGTTTTCTCTTGCAAAAACTTAAACATCTTTGTACATAAATCCACACAAGTAGTGGCAACTCAACGTTGTTTATGTACTCTGAGAAAAAAATATCATTCTTCCTGCCAATTTAGGTTATCAAGGGTGGTTTGGGATTGGTCCTGTTTTTTTGTATTCATTTTGAGTTCATATTGTATTAAAACAACTCATCGTGAGACATGAGTAATACGAGTATACATTACAAGATCACTCTGCATATCTAAGTTTTGTTACAGGAGAAAGTGTCTTTACTAGGAAGGCCTATTGTGCACATTTTCTTTTTGCCACGTGAGTCTTTATTCAACTTTTACAAGATTCGACATTTGTAGATATCATGCGCTACAGAAGAATTCAGAATATGCAGCAACACGTATCTCGCAATGGCACTAATGTACTTGGACATAGGTGTGCATATCACAACCTGTTATAGCAAACAAAGAGCAGTAGGCACTGCAAACAAAGCAAAAGAGAGTGGTGGAGAACCATCAAGTACCCAAGGCCCCCTAGGCAAATGACCACCCAAAGCATACACGATATCACAATAATACACTGGTGTGAGGCTCCATTGCCTTTAAGACCTATTGCTTTCCTGGACCGTAACTTGAATAGTAAAGGAACACCGATCTCATCCAGTGATCATAAGCATTACAAACCGCAGAGCAATAATCTCGTGCAATACCTATCAGAGTGGATGCTCATAAGTCTTTGCTTCCATTTTTCCCAGATAGCCCTCCCATGTTAGGCACCGAGTACCTCAAACACCCGAGACACAGGCCTTGGGCAGCGTGTCCAACTCAGCACAGACCCACGTTTTTAGATCTCAGCCACACTCTCACTTTCGGTGGGGAAGGAGACATTCAAGCCATGGCGATCCCCCTTTTGGGGAGTATTAAAGCTAAATCTATAAATGGACAAACATGCGTTGTCTTTTTTATGTGTGTCATCGGCCCTAGTGTATATTTCAAAGGTTCCCTTGGTATTAGACTGCCAGTGATAACTGCAACATTAGTCAAGACTCCGTCCCAAAATCTGACAGTCTCTGGATGTTGCCATACCATGTGGCAAAAGGTAGCCTACTCTTTTCACACCTTGGGCAGCAGCCCAAGGCACCAGGGTACACATGTCCAATTGTTTTAGACGTCAAGACGTCAATAAGTGAAGTGCAAATAATTGAATTAAATTGCGTGTGTCTGATTGTTGCATTTCTGAAGATACCTAAGCAGTTCTCCCATTCTGCATCCAAAATAACACAATTCGACTAGGCCTCCCTTTTAATGAGTGAAGCTGCGCTCTGCCTTGATGTTGTGGTGCTGCATGTAGACATGTCATTACCCTCCTGACATGACTGTGTGATAAAAAGTACCTGGAGCAAAGGTGAGACCTCAAGGAAGCTGCACATAGAGTCCTACGTAAGTAAGAGTTGATGAACCAGTGCAGAGTACGGAAGAAAGCCTCCATTGCCCAGTTCATATACCTTCATAGGATTTTCAAAAGGGAGTAATGCCTCACCACCAAATAGATCACCCCAAGTCGTAAGCTCTGTTGCTGCCCATAAGAGAATGTTGTGTGCTGCTTTCATCCCCGCACAGCCCAGCAATGCCCATAAAGAACACTCTGGAGCATAAGGGGTCTGCCTGTCCCTCCGGTCGACATGTGTTCACCAGCCACTCTTGGCTAACCTCATAAGCATGATCCACCTCTTGCCTCCTATCCTCATACTTTGCTCCATCAGCCATTCCAGCATGTTGAAGCTCTGCATCCCCATAGGTGTGTGTTCCAGTTCCAGGCTGTACCCCATATCAGGGCTGTCAAATGCAATTGAAGTTCTGAAAGAACCCTTACTAGGTATAGGTAAACATTGAATACATTTCGATTGGCAAACCATCCATACCAGGGGTTTTGCCTCTGGCCATCTGTTTGATGGCCAGCTGTATCTTTTCCAGCATCAACTATGCCTCCAGCTCTGACCTCTAGTATCTGGATACAATGAAGGTTGAGCAAAATAGTTTGTTCATCAGTACCCGCTGACGCAATGTGAAGGCTGGTATAATAGTCCATAAACATTTTGTTCATTCCTTCCTGCGCATTTATTAGTGTTCCTTGCTGGTCATACAGAGCCCCAATTGATGTTCTGGGAGTGCAAGTTTTTAAGAGCCAGGCCAGTACCCGACCGGCTTTATCACCCTCTGCTTGCTGACGAGCCACATATTCTCTATAATCCATTGCAGAGGGTCTATCACGTGTCTCCACATACTATAGTTTCATCTTTGTGAGCCATGGCACGCTGGTCATGTATACCAGCACTGGTTTCTAAACTACAAAGCTGGTCCTACCGTTCCTGTGATTCCCACAGGAGGCTTAGTTTGACCCTGAATACCGATTTAATGCAAACCCCCCTCATGACTGCATTGGAGGTGTGACATCACACACCAATGGCGTGTTTTCTTCAAAATATTGCTTGTGTGTGGGTCATGTGATCTGAAATAAAAAGTGAATTACCTGGCTACCGGTGGCAGCAAACGCCACACATGGTATACCAAGGTTTTGGTTGCCCATTGGCAGAGGTGTCTGGACAATGTAATCGATTGCACACTCTGTGGGAGTGTAGGTATATCAATATAAATATTTGGGATAACATTAAAGTTTCCCCACCTCCCCAAATACACTGCGTAATGTGTTCAAAATGAGAGGCAGCATAATTGTGTCAAGGAATGGCGATTGATTTGTTTGGGTGGCTTAAACAGTGACCATGGACAGTGGCACACTATTCAGTGTCTCCTTAAGAGCTACATATCGCCCTCTGGGTCTTTTTTGGATTGTCACACAGTGGAGGGGACCCCAGGCACAACCCATTTTAACACCCCCTAGCACATCCCGCAAATATTGTGCCTGCCACCTTCTCAAGCATTTACAAAGATTCAATAACTCAGTTAAGGTGAGGTGTGTCTCCTGACAGCAGGCCACATAAAGATGTCTGTGCTTTAAATTAGTGTATCCTGTATCTCTTCACATGGGTGGCTATGCCCTGAAATCTGTAGGTCAGGATGCTATACCGATGTGTGATATCATCATTGGTATCATTGTTACCATATGATCAGCTTCTGTATGTATACTTAGATGGTGTCTAGTTGCCTGTTCTTGCCCCCCTAAGTGGTATGCATAATATTCCTGCCAAAAAATCAGAAATAGTGGCAACTCCCCACTCCCACTCCCAGGACGATAGCCAACAGGCGCTCGGCGAAGTCAAAACAACATATACATGAATACCCAAAGGCTCCCCTTATGGAGATGGAGGAATGAGGCATGATGCATAGCCAGAGCTTGTGTTATCCCTCACGCCTCCCTGAAAATGGAGCCACCAGCACAGCCCTTTAAGCCATGGTAGGTGGGACCCACTACCCCAAACGAAGGTCCCCTCACTCCAAATGAATTTCTGTAGGGAGGAAACAAAAAAGCCCCAATATGAAAAATGTTATCAGAATCCAACATCAGATATTCAGGTCAGCAGTCATTGGATTTAATTCTGGGCGTAGGCCCGTGGAGCTCCCAACATGCTCTGGATCTGATTCTGCTTGCAGGTAGTAGGTAGTGGGATGCGCATCGGGAAGACCGCCGCACAGCAGGGTTCAGCAGGATGAGGTGCTTTTTCTCCTGCTTGCTACTTGTGATGAGTATGGACGACAGTTATGGTTTTGTTGCTTTGGCAGCAGTGAGACGGTGCTGATATGACTCAGGCAAGAGCAGATGCAGCATCTATGTATGGAAATCATGCGCACAAGACGCCAGCGCTAAAAGCTGCTTGTCAAGTGAACACTTCAACTTAACTTCACTGTCAGTGAAACCTTCCCTTCTCCTGAAACCTCCATCCTCTTGATCCTGAGGGTAATTACATAAAAAAATATAAGTGCAGTTAACAGAAGCATCTGTGGTGCTAAAGTATCAGCGGTTTGGGTTATATGATATAGACCGGGGTAACCTGATACAGCATTTCCTAACACAGAAGATTTAAAAACTATATGGCTGGTGGAGCTTATAAAGCTTATAAGCTGATTTGTTTGGCACCCTTACCTTGGTGAGAGTGAGTGACAAGCCCAAGTGAAGGGATGCAATACTGCGTGCATTGAGTGTTCCAGCTCTATAGGGCTGTTAGCTTTATTTATATCCTGTCTTTGAATACTTGAAGTACAGAGGTCCTATGCATCGGATAAGATATTGCTGCATGTGGATGTATATTTCATACGCCAGTTAATAAGGGGCTTGAGGCAGGTTGAAAAGAAGAAGGGGCGGAAAACAAAGTGTGCAATCTACTATGAAGGGACCAGTCGACGGGAACAGCAAGAAGAAAGTGCTGTAGAGCAGAGGAGCCTTAAAGCAATGAAAAGGGAACTGCAGCACCAGGCGAGGAAAATAGAAACAGCCTGGGGAGGTACTTTAGGTCTTTACTCGGGGGGGCAGTAGCCGTGGGGTAATGGAAGTGGTCTGTGTAGCACAGATGGGGCTTGTGGCTCTCCAGTGCCTCCTTCTTCCAGTGTATGATCCATCCAGCCCAATCCAAACCATCAGTGAAGCCCATCTCGAGAGACCTATCAATGAAAACTCGCTCAATCAAGAAATATCCTAAAGTCAACAAGGCTCGAAATTCAATAGACATTAATATTAATCTGATGCCTCGTCCTGACCCACAAGCTGAAGTGTGGTCTTCCCCAGAGGATATATCAAGCTAGCTTTCATCATTTCTAATTAGCTCTCTAAGTGGTCCTGCTCTTAGCACAGAAGACATTAATGTGGGACAGTTGACAATGGCTTCGCAACCATCAAGTCAGCTTACTTTTCTGCATGGTTTGTCACTCACTAATAAAGAGATATCAATGAAGAATGTTTATTCCCTGCCCGCTACAACCAGCTCCAAGGAAGGCCAAAAGTAGGCCGAAGGAGGGGTCACATTCAAGAAAAGAGCAGTAGGCAGATTAACAGCATATAATTGGCTATAACTGGCCTTGATGAGGCTCAGACCACCACAGGAAGCAAAGCCATTCAAAATGTGGATCCCTGCGCAGTGGAAAAGCTATCTCTGCTTCAGGGCTCCACACTAGAGGCTACACTTAACCAGATTCTAAGTGAATTATAGGAGATGAAACTGTCCCAGGAGATCGCAAACAGAAAAACTAATGAGCAGCTGGATCAGATCAATACAAGTATCCAGCAACTTTCTTCTCGGCTGACCGAGGTGGAGCAGAGAGTTTCCTCCCTGGAAGATTCAAGCAACAATCAGGAGGGGAAACACTCCACAGCGCAAGCAGAACTTGAGGAGCTGCAATTGAAACTTACATAAAGAACAGGTCAAGGCGGTCGAATTTCAGATTTGTAGGCATTCCGGAAGATTGTGCGACAGGCCGAGGCTGATGAGTCATATCAGATCTTATTTTTAAACATTTTCTACCAGATAAGGTACCTGATGGGACCGACTTAGCAATTACTTGTGCACATCGGGTTCCAATTACTCATCCCACCAATGCTAAGTATCCAAGAATGATTTTGGTGAACTTCGTGATTTTAGAATTCAGGAGCAAGTCCTATACAGCACAATTAAGCAGAGATCCTTTATGACCTCGGATAATTTCTCATTTGGTATTTTTTCAGACACGTCTATTTTAGTGGCACAGTGAAGCAAGGAATTTGTGGCACTGATAGATGACTTCGAACCGTGTGGAGCTCCAGCTGGTATTATCCAGCAATCCAAGCTCAAAGTCTTTTTCAAGGGGCAGGAACACATTTTTCAGTCTGTCTATCTCACCAGTAACCTTTTGGACTCTGTCAAGAGAGAGAGAGAGAAAGGAAGCCCTGCTGACTCTGCCACCCTCACTGTCTCTTAGATGATTATATAAAAGGGAACAGAGCACCCTAGAGCACTAGAGAGATTGGCCTGAATTTGGTCACCCCTAACTTTTTGCCTGCCTCCCTCCACTTTTGAGATACTGTTTTTGATAGTTTTTAGACTCTGCGCACTTTACCACTGCTAACCAGTGCTAAAGTGCATATGCGCTTTCCCTTTAAACATGGTAACATTGAATCACACCCAATTCGGCTATTTAATTTACTTATAAGTCCCTAGTAGAGTGCACTATATGTGCCCAGGGCCTGTAGATTAAAAGCTACTAGTGGGCCTGCAGCACTGATTGTGCCACCCACTTCAGTAGCCCCTTAACCTTGTCTCAGGCCTGCCATTGCAAGGCCTGTGTGTGCAGTTCACTCCCAATTCGACTTGGCATTTAAAAGTACTTGTCAAGCCTAAAACTCCCCTTTTTCTACATATAAGTCACCCCTAAGGTGTGCCTTAGGTAACCCCTAGGGCAGGGTGTTGTGTAGGTAAAAGGCAGGACATGTACCTATGTAGTTCATATGTCCTGGTAGTGTAAAACTCCTAAATTCGTTTTTACACTACTGTGAGGCCTGCTCCCTTCATAGGCTAACATTGGGGCTGCCCTCATACATTGTTTGAGTGGTAGCTGCTGATCCGAAAGGAGTAGGAAGGTCATATTTAGTATGGCCAGAATGGTAACTGACTGGTGAAGTTGGATTTAATATTACTATTTTAGAAATACCACTTTTAGAAAGTGAGCATTTCTCTGCGCTTAAATCTTTCTGTGCCTTACAATCCACGTCTGGCTGGGTTTAGTTGACAGCTCCTGTGCATTCACTCAGACACACCCCAAACACAGGATACTCAGCCTCAGTTGCATACATCTGCATTTTGAATAGGTCTTCCTGGGCTGGGAGAGTGGAGGGCCTGCTCTCACACAAAGGACTGCCACATCCCCTACTGGGAGACAGGATTAAACTGAAAGGGGACCTGGAGCACTTCTAATCCACTCTTTCAAGTCTCCCCCACTTCAAAGGCATATTTGGATATAAAAACAGAGCCTGTGCCCTACCAACTCAGACACTTCCTGGAGAAGAAACCTGAACCAGAACCTGCACCCTGACAAGAAGAACTGCTGGCTGCCTAAAGGACTATCCTGACTGCTTTCTGAAGAGGAATGCTGCCTTGCTGTTGCCCTGCTGTCTTGCTGCTCTCTTGCCCTGCTGCAGAAGTGCTCTCCAAGGGCTTGGATAGAGCTTGCCTCCTGTTCCCCGAAGTCTCAGGACCAAAGAGACTTCTCTCCTGCAGCTGAGATCCCCGTCCAACGAAAATTCGATGCACCTCCTGCCAAGAATGACACACAGCCTGCTTGCGGTGAAAATTTCACCGCATGCCGAGTCTGGAACGACGCAGCCTGACTTCGCAAACTGAAGATCGACGCAGCACCAGTGATGCGACCGGAACTTCAACGCACAGCCCTACTGGATCGACGCAAGCCGACTCAGAACGACGATGCTCGACTTCCTGAAAGGAATCGACACAGTGCCTGCCGTGCGGAAGAAAATTCCACGCATCGCCTACCGGAATTGACGCAGCCACTGTGACTTTGCTGCGCAAGCCCAGGATTCCCCGCATCATCCCCGGGGCATCTGAAAACCCCGCAACGTGAAGAAGAAGTCCATGCACCGGAAATCGACGCAACGTCTTCCCAGTGTGGAGAATAACTTCGCAAGTCCACGTGCGAAGGGGCGAAACTGACGCATACTCACTGTTTTGCCCGCATCTCCTCCTCTACGGTCCTTGCAAGGATTTTCAATGCAAACCAGGTGCTTTGCCATGCAAGATACACTTGTTGTTTCTAGGAGAACTTAAGACACTTTGGGGGTCATTCCGACCCTGGCGGCCGGCGGTTTGCTGGCGGGAACACCGCCAACAGGCTGGCGGTGTCCCGCCAGCAAGTATGATCGTGGCGCAAAAGCCAGGGCCATACCGCCGGCCCCTCCATTTTCCCGCCAGGTTTCCGCCTGGCGGTCATAATCCCCGACCGCCAGCCTGTCCGTGGCGGTAGACACCGCCATGGAAAGGCTGGCGGTAAGGGGACGCACGGGGCCCCTGGGGGCCTCTGCACTGCCCATGCACTTGGAATGGGCAGTGCAGGGGCCCCCAGGCGTAGCCCCGTCGCGCATTTCACTGCCCGAATTTCGGGCAGTGAAATGCGCGACGGGTGCTACTGCACCCGCTGCACATCAACATTGCCGCCGCCGGCAATGTTGATGTGCCATTTCCGCTGGGCCAGCGGACAGTAATGCTGTTACCGTCCGCTGGCCCAGCGGAAATGTCGGAATAGGGAGGCATGAATACCGCCGGCAATGGCGGTATTCTGTCTCCCCCGGCCTCGGCGGTCTGGAAAAAAGACCGCTGAGGTCGGAATGACCACCTTTTTATTGCTTTTACCGTAATCTTTTAACTCTAAAGACACTTGATATCACTTTTAGTGATATCCCTACATTTGCTTAGTTCATCTTTAATCATTTTGACCAGCATTTATTCAGATAAATATTATATATTTTTCTAAACACTGTGTGGTGTATTTTTGTGGTGTGATATTGTGATATTGTATGATTTATTACACAAATACTTTACACATTGCCTTCTAAGTTAAGCCTGACTGCTCAGTGCCAAGCTACCAGAGGGTGGGCACAGGATAATTTGGATTGTGTGTGACTCACTCTGACTAGAGTGAGGGTCCTTGCTTGGACATGGGGTAACCTGACTGCTAACCAAAGACCCCATTTCTAACAACCAATCTCAAAGAAATGTACGAAGCTTTATGAGCATTTCCATGTCTTTTGGTTATGGGGGAGATTTTAATATTTTCCAGGATTAAAGGCTTGAGTTGTCTCAAAAGATCAAAGCTCAGAATAAACCCAGGGCCACCAGATTTTTAGCAACAATGATCAAAGACCTGGCCTTAATAGATCGCTGGCAAGTAGAGCATCCTTTAGAATACGGGTTTATCTATTTTTCTAAAAGGTTTACTTCAGCTTCCAGGATTGATTTCTTTTCAGTTTCATATCAATGGAGCAGGAAGCCTTCAGGGATACTTTCTAACACCTTCTCAGATCAGTCGGTTCCCTTTGTTGAGCTTGATTCTAAATTTGAGCAGGTTGCAGGACCATGATTGACCTTTGATAAAACCTTGTTATCTGATACTGGTTGGCTTTCTGTTATGAAATCCAATTAGGTGGAATTCTTGGAAAGAAATATGTGTGCAAAGCATATATTAGAGGGGAAGTAATCACTTTTAAAGCACAAATTTCCAGAGCTGGGAAGAAAAAATGTCAAGCATTGCAACTAGATCTAGATCAGGCTACTCAGATTCATTTGGAAACGTAATCATCGATTTCAGTTTCCGATCTGAGGAAAGCCAGACATGCCTTGGGGGATCGTTATGTCTCCTAGACCATACTTGATGAGAACTCTAGCTTTCAGCAGCATTATGAGGAAAGTGAATTTATCAGGATATTCCTGGCCCTGTCAGTTAAAAAAGACACAATTAGGTGGCTATTAAATCAATTTATGACAAGGTCAGGGGTCAACCGGTAGACATCCCTAGTGAGATAGAAAAGGTCTTCTTAGAGTGTTACATTGACCTTTATACATCAGTACCTTCTACTTCTTCAGAAGTTGTTAATGAATTTTTAGAGTCCGTAGATCTTCCAAAAGTGAAGAAAGAAGAGCAGATTGGAATCATTCCTCCTACAATACTTCTGGAGGTCCAAGAAGCTATATACTCCTCCCCTAATGGGAAGGCCTGTGGGAGTGGTAGGCTCTCAGCAGAGATGTATAAAGCTTTCATCAACCAGATTGCGGTATTCCTAGTTAAACTGTTTAATGAAATACTTGAAGGGTGTGAAGTGCCTCACACATTTACTGAGCTTGTGATTGTTAGCTCTTTAAAAAAGGGTAAGCCAGTTGGTCATTTGGGCTTAAATCAACCTATCAGTCGTTTGAATAATGACTAGAAACTCTTTGCCAAGATTATCGCCTCTAGAATAACACCTAACTCAAGGAGTGATTCATACTGACCAATCAGGGTTCTTACCAGGGAAAACCATTATGTCTAATATCATTTTTTTGGTACAAGCTATCAATTTTTTTTCAAATAAGACCTAAGGAGCTATCATCATGATCAACACTAAGAAAGCCTTCGATTTAGTACAATGGGGACTTCTTTTTGCAATTCTCAATTGTTTTTTTCTTTCCCACAAAGATAGTGCAATTGTCTTTATGGTAGAGCCCAAGCTAGGGTTATTGTCAATGCACATACGGCAGAGCACTTTTAGCTAGCCGGGGCACTCGTCAAGGCTGCCCAATGTCTCTGGTGTGCTTTTTCACTATTTATTGCCCCTTTGGCTGCAGCTCTCCGGCAAGACCCCTCAATTAAGGCACTCCTTCAGGATGCACCAAAGCTGAAGTTATTTGCTGATGACTTGATTTTTTAACTGGAAGCCGATGAGCAAAATATTTCTTGAACCTTTGCAAAGAGCAAAGTTTTCTCTGACTTAGGGGGCTATAACATTAACCATACAAAATCAGAAGCTCTGTTATTCAACTCCTCAGGCCTAGTACTTCCAATCGAGATGCAACCTCAATTTCAAGCTACAAGTCCTATCAAATATTTAGGAAACTTTGTATCTCATGAGTAGTCAGACTTATATTGGCTCAACTATCTACCGGACCTATTTAAAGCCCAGAATCTACTATGTCAATGGCAGCCTTATCATCTTACTATTGTTGGCCGCACCACATCGGTTAAAATGATGATTCTTCCACTTTTTCTGTTTCTTTTCTCTGATGTAATGATGAAGGTACCCCAGGGATTTTCTACTGACCTAGAGCAGATGCTGCAACACTTTATTTGGCTCAGGAAAAAGCCCCGGACTAAGCTGGAAACCTCGTGCTTAAATGTAGAAAATGGTGGATTAGTGCTTCCCCAATTTAAAATTATTATCAGACTTCATTTTTAGGTTGGTGCGTTACAGCAGCAGCCCTATAGAATCGGTCCAATAACTTTTATCTTGAGCAAATGCTCATTGAAATAGGAATGAAGCTCTCCCTGTTCCTTCAAATCCCTAAGCTCCTGAAAGGTGTCAGTTACAAATTTCCCATTGTTGTATTTTACAGATATACCCACTGAAAGAGGAGTTTCTCGTCTCCCAGTTGCATCCCAATATTTTATTAAAGGATTGCTATTAAGGAGAATTGGGATCTATTGGTTCAAAGATTTACTTATGACCGGACCTGTGAAGTCCTGAAGTCAAATCAAACTGGGCAATCCGGAAACTTTAGATGCCCTTTTCCTTTCCTACCTGTAGTTTAAAAGCTTTCTCCAAAACCTTTTGATTCCAAGCGATGCACTAGCTTCTTCCTTTAGGCAAGTCTACTTCTGCACAGCACTTGTAGTGGTAGGCAAAAGGTACCAAATATTGATACAACAACTTAGTATTAAATCGGTCCTGGCTGCCCTACACAAGATCGAGCTTTCCACTGGCTGTAGGATTGATTTATCTACCTGGAGCCACTACAACCAGTGATTCTATAAAGCTATTGGAGGATCCAATTGTAAAAGAATGGCCTTTTTTCTAAATGGATGCTCTATTACACACCACCTTGGCTCCACAAAATGTGTTCTTCCGCATCCGATCTATGCTTTAGGTGTTGTAGTGGATCATGTTTAGTTTTAATTGGTCTCAGGAGTTTATCTTAGCCATCTGGCTTGCAGGCCTGTGCCCCGTCACCTAGTGACTTTTAACCTACTTAGACTCCTCTGTCTAAGCCTATTTACTTCATTATTTCTTTTATGATGGCTGCCTCTGTTTAGAGTTAGAGCAATGTTTTGATTTACGTTATCAGTGTCACTCTGTGAAGGTGTCACTATCAGTGTCAAAATTAAGTGATGTATGTAGGTATTCACATCATGCCCCTTTCCCTTTTATGGGTGACAAGAACATAATGCACTCTTGGTGGGAATTGTTTATATAATTGCCACCACAATCCTGCCTCCTTATCTATTGTTTGAGAACAAACCTGCCTTAGGGGTCCTACAAGATATGTATAAATACATCTCACACAGACAAGGTTATCAGAGGGATTCCTACTACATGCTATCGACGCCATGTATGCTGCATGTCGCCTTGATGCAGACCTAGCCTTTGTATCACCACAGAGTCTGACCTTAACCTCTTTCCAAGGTAACGAGGGTTGGGGCACTTCTCATGGACATGGTAATGGCAGTTTGTTTGTCTTTAGGTTAGAGATTAGGGTCACCATTTTACATTTCCTGTTTTTGCAATATGGTGGGGGTCTTTGTAATTACGGCTCTCATCCCTTCAATCATGCTTCTTTTATTATGCATTACCCTAATCATTACAGCTAACACATTTTATCGTAGATTGCAGCCTTTTCAATAAATATATTGAAACCTCTCCTACATCTCCTTTATTGCCTGTGTGTGACTGAAACTTATTACTAACATGAGAAAAGGATATCTTCTATTCCACCACGACTCTCCTGAGATGTTGCACTCTAGAGTCCATACTTAAGGCTAGAAATCCCCTTTTACTGTTTGAGTTTTTTGTTATGTACTGCTAGTGAGCCGGGACAGTTGGGCTGACAGTTGCGACTTGTTGTAGGAATGGCCTAGTCGTCTACAAACAAAAGTGCTGTCATCCCTAAACCAGCAGTCTCACCTAGGAGTGAGCGCCCAACTGCGACAGTGTAGACTTCCAAAGGGGGATTGGCTTCACTTATGAGATCCTTGCCCTGTTTTGTACAACTTTTGGAGCCAAGTTTTTCAGTGGATTTGGGATAAACTTCGGGGTTCAATTGTACATGATCTTTTGGGAACGCTTTTTAGGATATGTAATTCATTAAATCTGTCTCTGTACCAAAAACAATACTTCTTATAGCATCTTTGGTGGCTAAATCTTTGATTCTCCAAAAATGGAAATCAGAAGAAATCCCAACTTTTAAAAACCAGATACTAACAATGCAGCAGGTAAAAGCAAGGGAAAGACTGTATGCCTTACGAGTGGGGGCCCTTGTGAGATTTAAAAAGATCTGGGAGTGAGACATAGGGATTGTTAGAAATGGGGTCTTTGGTTGACAGTCAGGTTACCCCCTGTTCAAGCAAGGACCCTCACTCTAGTTAGGATAAAAGAGAATCACCCTCAGCTAACCCCTGCTTACCCCCTTGGTAGCTTGGCAGAGCAGTAGGCTTAACCTCAGAGTGCTGGGCGTAAAGTATTTGTACCAACACACACAGCAACTTAATGAAAACACTACAAAATGACACAACACCAGTTTAGAAAAATAGGAAATATTTATCTAGACAAAACAAGACCAAAACGACAAAAATCCAACATACACAAGTCAAGTTATGATTTTTAAAAGGTTTAAAATAAAAAGAGTCTTTAGGTAGTTGTAACAACACACTAGCGCTGCTAGCGTGAAAATGTACCTGGTTTGCGGCAAAAATAACCCCGCACGGGCGGTGTGCGTCGAAAATAACCCGGCACGGGTATATGCGTCGAAAACAGCTCGGCTCGGCGAGGCGCGTCGAAAAAGCCAGCCACGCGACGGTCCGAAGTCCCGCGGCGCTGGTTGCGATCTCTCAGCCTTCGTCAGCGATGCTGCGCGTCGTTTCTCCTGCTCCGGGCGTCGATTCTCCGGTCGCGTTTCCAGCGGCGTCGTTTCTCAGCTGCGGAGCCGGCGTCGCGTCGTTTTCTCAGCCGCGATCGGATTCGCGTCGATCTTTTCTCCGCACGGTGCTCGGTGCGTGTATTTTTGTCCTTAGGCTGCCAGCCTCTCCTTTCAGGGTCCCAGGAACTGGAAGGGCACCACAGAGCAGAGTAGGGGTCTCTCCAGAGACTCCAGGTGCTGGCAGGAAGAAGTCTTTGCTATCCCTGAGACTTCAACAACAGGAGGCAAGCTCTACATCAAGCCCTTGGAGATTTCTTCTTCAAGATGGAAGGCACACAAAGTCCAGTCTTTGCCCTCTTACTCAGGCAGAAGCAGCACTGCAGGAAAGCTCCACAAAGCACAGTCACAGGCAGGGCAGCACTTGTTCCTCAGCGATCAGCTCTTCTCCAGGCAGAGGTTCCTCTTGATTCCAGAAGTGTTTCTAAAGTTTGTAAGTTTGGGTGCCCTTCTTATACCCATTTTAGTCTTTGAAGTCACCTTCCTTCAAAGGGGACTCACACCTTCTTGTGAAATCCTGCCTTGCCCAGGCAAGGCCTCAGACACACACCAGGGGGCTGGAGACAGCATTGTCAGAGGCAGGCACAGTCCTTTCAGATGAGAGTGACCACTCCACCCCTCCCTCCTAGCAGAGATGGCTAATCAGGAAATGCAGATCACACCCCAGCTCCCTTTGTGTCACTGTCTGGTGTGAGGTGAAAAATAACCCAACTGTCAAACTGACCCAGACAGGGAATCCACAAACAAGGCAGAGTCACAGAATGGTTTAAGCAAGAAAATGCTCACTTTCTAAAAGTGGCATGTCCAAACTCACAATCTCAAAATCAACTTTACCAAAAGATGCATTTTTAAATTGTGAGTTCAGGGATCCCAAACTCCACCTGTCCATCTCTTCTCTAGGGGAATCTACACTTTAATCATATTTAAAGGTAGCCCCCATATTATCCTATGAGAGAGACAGACCTTGCAACAGTGAAAACGAAATTGGCAGTATTTCACTGTCAGGACATATAAACCACATTACTATATGTCCTACCTTATCCATACACTGCACCCTGCCCTTGGGGCTACCTAGGGCATATCTTAGGGGTGCCTTACATGTAAGGAAAGGGAAGGTTTAGGCCTGGCAAGTGGGTACACTTGCCAAGTCGAATTTACAGTGTAAGAATACACATGCAGACACTGCAGTGGCAGGTCTGAGACATGATTACAGAGCTACTTATGTGGGTGGCACAACCAATGCTGCAGGCCCACTAGTAGCATTTGATTTACAGGCCCTGGCACCTCTAGTGCACATTACTAGGGACTTACTAGTAATTCAAATATGCCAATCATGGATGAACCACTTACATACAATTTAAACAGGAGCACTTGCACTTTAGCGCTGGTTAGCAGTGGTAAAGTGCCCAGAGTAACAAAAACAGCAAAATCAGAGTCCAGCACACATCAACAACCTGGGGAACAGAGGCAAAAAGTTAAGGGAGACCACGCCAAGGATGAAAAGTCTAACACGTGTCCCCCCCAGCTAAAAGTGGGGAGCAACTACCCAACCTCATGGGAGTTCTCATCACTAAGGCGGAAGAACCTGGACAGACCATCAGCATTGGCGTGTTCTGTACCGGGTCGATGTTCCACCGTAAAGTCCATCCCCTGTAGGGAAATGGACCACCTCAACAGTTTTGGGTTCTCACCCCTCATCTGCATTAACCATCTGAGGGGTCTGTGGTCGGTCTGAACTCGGAAGTGAGTCCCAAACAAGTAGGGTCTTAGCTTCTTCAGTGCCCAGACCACAGCAAACGCTTCACGTTCTATGGCACTCCACCTACGTTCCCTGGGTAGTAACCTCCTGCTAATGAAGGCTACGGGTTGATCTAGGCCCTCTTCATTCAGCTGTGAGAGTACTGCTCCAATACCATGCTCTGAGGCGTCTGTCTGTACAACAAACTCCGTGGAGTAGTCAGGTGCCTTCAGCACAGGTGCTGTGCACATGGCAGCCTTCAGGGCATCAAAAGCGTTCTGGCAAGCCTCTGTCCAGATCACTTTCTTGGGTTGCTTCTTAGAAGTCAACTCAGTTAAGGGGGTAACAATGGTACCATATCCCTTAACGAACCTCCTATAGTATCCTGTGAGACCTAAAAAGGCTCTCACTTCAGTCTGGGTCTTGGGAGGCTCCCAAGCCAGAATCGTGTCAATCTTAGGCTGTAGGGGTGCCACCTGGCCACTCCCCACCTGGTGTCCTAAGTACACAACAGAACCCTGCCCTATTTGGCACTTGCTCGCCTTAATAGTGAGGCCTGCCTTCTGCAGGGCCTCTAACACTCTCCAGAGGTGTTGCAGGTGTTCCTCCCATGTGGAACTAAACACAGCAATGTCATCCAGGTAGGCGGCACTGAACTCATCCAGACCTGCCAACACCTGGTTGACCAACCTCTGAAAGGTGGCAGGGGCATTCTTCATCCCAAAGGGCATCACATTGAAGTGGAAGTGCCCATCGGGGGTAGAGAATGCTGACCTCTCCTTTGCCCCTTCAGTTAAGGCAATCTGCCAGTACCCAGATGTTAAATCAAACGTACTGAGGTACTTGGCAGCTCCTAACCGATCAATGAGCTCATCAGCTCGGGGGATGGGGTGTGCGTCAGTCTTGCTGACCGCATTGAGACCCCGGTAGTCCACACAGAACCTAAGTTCTGGAGTGGCACCAGGAGCAGTAGCCTTTGGGACCAAGACCACTGGGCTGGCCCAAGGACTGCTGGAGTGCTCAATAACCCTTAGGGCTAACATTTTGGAGACTTCCTCCTTAATGCAAGCCCTCACCCTGTCAGTCACCCTGTAAACCTTATGTTTAACAGGTGTACTGTCCCCAGTGTCCACATCATGTGTGCACAGGTGTGTGACTCCTGGGATCAGGGAAAACAGTGAGGCGAACTGTCCCAGCACGTGGCGACAGTCCCTCTGCTGTTCCTCAGTCAGGGAGGGGGAGAGGATCACTCCCTCCACAGACCCATCTTTCTCTCCTGCAGACAGGAGGTCAGGAAGAGGCTCACTCTCTTCCTCCACCCCGTCATCTGTCGCTAGGAGCATGGATAGCTCAGTTCGCTCAAAGTGTGGTTTGAGGCGGTTGACATGTAGGACCCTCAAGGGGTTCCTGGGGGATTGCAAGTCTACCAGATAGGTGACCTCGCTCTTTCTTTCCACCACCTCAAAAGGCCCAGTCCACTTATCTTGGAGAGCCCTAGGCTCCACTGGTGCCATGACCCACACTTTTTGTCCAGGCTGAAACTCAACCAGAGTGGCATTCTGGTCGTACCACCGTTTCATGTCCTCCTGGCTTGCTTCCAGGTTCTCCTGAGCGAGACGCCTGAAGCGGGCAGTCTGGTTTCTTAGTGCCAGCATGTAGCTAAATACATCCTGGGGTGGTTTACTAGGAGCTTTCTCCAAAGCCTCCTTCACCAGACTGAGCGGTCCCCTCACAGGGTGGCCATAGATGAGCTCAAAGGGGCTAAAGCCAAGTCCCTTTTGAGGCACCTCCCTGTAAGCGAACAGAAGGCATGGCAAGAGGACGTCCCACTTACGCCTCAAGGGCTCTGACAGGCCCTGAATCATGCCTTTCAAGGTGCGGTTGAATCTCTCAACCAGACCATTACTTTGGGGGTGGTAAGGGGTGGTGAACTTGTAGGTTACCCCACACACCTTCCACAGAGACTTCATATAAGTGGATATGAAGTTTGTACCCCTATCAGATACTACCTCCTTGGGGAACCCCATGCGGGTAAAAACCCCCATCAAGGCACGTCCCACCACGGGGGCGGTGACCGTCCTTAGAGGAATAGCTTCTGGGTACCGTGTGGCATGGTCCACCAAGACCAGGATGAACCTGTTGCCCAGGGCTGTCTTGGGATCCAGAGGCCCCACAATGTCAATTCCTACCCTTTCAAAGGGAGTACTGACTACCGGTAAAGGTTGGAGGGGAGCTTTGCATTTCCCCCCACTCTTGCCACTTGCCTGACAAGTCTGACAAGATCTACAATAAGCAGCTGACTGCTTGTTCATCAAGGGCCAGTAAAAGTGGGAGACAAGCCTCTTATAGGTCTTGTCCTGCCCTAGATGTCCTGCCAAAGGCACATCATGAGCCAAACCCAGTAGGAAGGTCCTGAAGCCCTGGGGTACCACCAGCATACGAGCTGACCTCGGCTCAGGAACCTTAGGCTCACTATACAGGAGGCCATCCTCCCAATAAATCAGGTGAGTACCTGGCGCCCCGCCAGCCGCCTGGGCTGCAGCCTGCTGCCGCAGTCCCTCAAGAGTAGGGCATTCCTTCTGCGCTGTGCAGAATACTTCCCTGGTGGGTCCCCCTTCCTGCTGCCACTGCGACAGCTCAGGGACCTCCCCCAGTTCAGCCACCTGTTCCCCTGTAGGTTCCGGGGCATCACCCTCAGGCTCTGCCTCCTCCCGGACCGTGGGAACTTCTGGGGCGGGTTTCCCGCGCCTCCTGCCTTTCCTCTTCTTGGCGGTCCCCTGGGCCACTGTTTCAGGCTCCAGGGGCTCTTGACTACCCTGATTGGTTGCCATAGACCGGGTGGATACGCATACCCACCCAGGCAGACCCAACATCTCCAAGTGAGACCTGTGTTCCACCTCCTTCCAAGGGGAATCCTCCAGGTCGTTGCCTAGCAAACAATCAACAGGCATGGTTGGACTCACAGCTACTTTCCAGGAACCTGAGACCCCCCCCCATTCAAAGGGAACCTGCGCCACTCTGCAGAGGCGCTCAGAGTTGTCTACTGCAACTACTTGGTGAAGTACCCGGGGATCAATCTGCTCTTCAGACACCAGGTGACTCCTCACTGTAGTCACACTGGCTCCTGTGTCTCTCAGAGCCTCCACCCTCTGTCCATTGATGGTCACCCATTGCCTGTACTTCTTAGTGTTATCAGGCACTAGGTTTCTCTGGACCATCTCACTGTCCCCTAGTGAGACAAGGGTCATTTCTGCTGGTTCCCACCCACCTGAAACCAACTCCTCCCCAAGCGCTACACTGGCCAAACCCTGGGACGGTGCACCAGTGGGTGCCGGTGTACTTTTGGGGCATTTGGGGTCCCCCCTCACATGACCCACCTGGTCACATGAATAGCACTTACGTAGGGGACCACCTGCCATTGGCTTCCCTTTGGAGAACCATGGCCTCTTTTCACTGGGGGGTTGGGAATCCTTACCCTGGGAATCAGTTTGGGGCCCTTTAGAGAACTCATCCTGTTTGCCCTTACCCCCCCCTTTCTTCTGAGAGGGACCCTGCCCACCCTTGGCGTGGTCTCCCCCATACCTCTTTTGGACCCTGGTGCTCTCCCAGCGGTCCGCTTCCTGTGCAAGCTTCCTGGGGTCAGTCAGCTTGCTGTCAATGAGGTGCTGGCGCAGCTCTGGAAAACATAAACTGTACAAGTGCTCCCAAGCAATTAAATTGTAAAGCCCCTCATACGTGTTTACCTTACTGCCCTTCACCCAACCATCCAGTGACCTGCAACAAGAATCAACACATTCCAACCATGTTTGGGATTCCTTTCTCTTGTAGGATCTAAACTTCTCCTTGTACTGCTCAGGGGTGAGACCATACCTGGTAAGTAAGGCCTCCTTCATGGCAGGGTAGGTGAGACTCTGAGCATCCCCTAAGGCCGTCAGTGTGTCCCTCCCCTCTGCCTCAAAATGCTTCCACAGGGCTGCCCCCCAATGAGCTTCAGGGACCAGGTTCATGTGGAGAGCTGACTCATAACCCTTGAACCACAAGTAGATATCATCCTCCCTCTTATAATCCCTCACAAGGTCTTTTGGGATGTGTACCCTTCTCTCAGGCTGCACTGTAGAATTGCTGCCACCATCCTTACTGGACTGGCTTCTATGATCTATCTCTTTCAAGCTAAGCTCATGAGCCATTGTTATCTTCTTCTCCTCAAGGGCTAGCCTTCTCTGCTCCAATTGGTACTCCCTTTCTGCCTGTCTGTCCTGTAACTCTTCAGGTGTCAGACCCTTGGAGGATACACTGCTACTTGCCCTAGAGATTCTCCCCTGAGACATAGCAGGCCCACCCACTACATCAGTGTGAGTGACTTGCAACTCCTCATCCCCCTCTGGCTCCTCATCTGTGTGCCCCTCAGCTGCTTTGGCTGTCACCCAGGCCCTCAGCGCCTTTTGCAGCTCATCCTTCTTGGATGAGCTCTTAATGGGACAGCCAACATTACTACAAAACTGCTTCAACTGAGCCACCTTGTAGCTCTCCAATTTCTCCAAGTCAAAAGCAGCTTCAGCTAGGGCATCTCCAGACTGAGACATGATGAGAGGTTAAAAAAAATATGCACAGTTCCAAAAACAGAAAAGCAAGTTCTCAAATGAAGTTTCAGCAAAGTCAATCCCGGGATCAGCGAAAAAAAAGAAACTGAATGCAGAGAAAAACAGTCCAAGTAAAAAACAAAAATCACAAGACTAGTAGTATGTGGTCACGTAGTGGTCTGAGATCAAAACAGTAGTGTACACTTAATTACTGTATGTCAAGTACAAATACACGTCCAAATCCCGACCGCTGGTCACCAATGTTAGAAATGGGGTCTTTGGTTGACAGTCAGGTTACCCCCTGTTCAAGCAAGGACCCTCACTCTAGTTAGGATAAAAGAGAATCACCCTCAGCTAACCCCTGCTTACCCCCTTGGTAGCTTGGCAGAGCAGTAGGCTTAACCTCAGAGTGCTGGGCGTAAAGTATTTGTACCAACACACACAGCAACTTAATGAAAACACTACAAAATGACACAACACCAGTTTAGAAAAATAGGAAATATTTATCTAGACAAAACAAGACCAAAACGACAAAAATCCAACATACACAAGTCAAGTTATGATTTTTAAAAGGTTTAAAATAAAAAGAGTCTTTAGGTAGTTGTAACAACACACTAGCGCTGCTAGCGTGAAAATGTACCTGGTTTGCGGCAAAAATAACCCCGCACGGGCGGTGTGCGTCGAAAATAACCCGGCACGGGTATATGCGTCGAAAACAGCTCGGCTCGGCGAGGCGCGTCGAAAAAGCCAGCCACGCGACGGTCCGAAGTCCCGCGGCGCTGGTTGCGATCTCTCAGCCTTCGTCAGCGATGCTGCGCGTCGTTTCTCCTGCTCCGGGCGTCGATTCTCCGGTCGCGTTTCCAGCGGCGTCGTTTCTCAGCTGCGGAGCCGGCGTCGCGTCGTTTTCTCAGCCGCGATCGGATTCGCGTCGATCTTTTCTCCGCACGGTGCTCGGTGCGTGTATTTTTGTCCTTAGGCTGCCAGCCTCTCCTTTCAGGGTCCCAGGAACTGGAAGGGCACCACAGAGCAGAGTAGGGGTCTCTCCAGAGACTCCAGGTGCTGGCAGGAAGAAGTCTTTGCTATCCCTGAGACTTCAACAACAGGAGGCAAGCTCTACATCAAGCCCTTGGAGATTTCTTCTTCAAGATGGAAGGCACACAAAGTCCAGTCTTTGCCCTCTTACTCAGGCAGAAGCAGCACTGCAGGAAAGCTCCACAAAGCACAGTCACAGGCAGGGCAGCACTTGTTCCTCAGCGATCAGCTCTTCTCCAGGCAGAGGTTCCTCTTGATTCCAGAAGTGTTTCTAAAGTTTGTAAGTTTGGGTGCCCTTCTTATACCCATTTTAGTCTTTGAAGTCACCTTCCTTCAAAGGGGACTCACACCTTCTTGTGAAATCCTGCCTTGCCCAGGCAAGGCCTCAGACACACACCAGGGGGCTGGAGACAGCATTGTCAGAGGCAGGCACAGTCCTTTCAGATGAGAGTGACCACTCCACCCCTCCCTCCTAGCAGAGATGGCTAATCAGGAAATGCAGATCACACCCCAGCTCCCTTTGTGTCACTGTCTGGTGTGAGGTGAAAAACAACCCAACTGTCAAACTGACCCAGACAGGGAATCCACAAACAAGGCAGAGTCACAGAATGGTTTAAGCAAGAAAATGCTCACTTTCTAAAAGTGGCATGTCCAAACTCACAATCTCAAAATCAACTTTACCAAAAGATGCATTTTTAAATTGTGAGTTCAGGGATCCCAAACTCCACCTGTCCATCTCTTCTCTAGGGGAATCTACACTTTAATCATATTTAAAGGTAGCCCCCATATTATCCTATGAGAGAGACAGACCTTGCAACAGTGAAAACGAAATTGGCAGTATTTCACTGTCAGGACATATAAACCACATTACTATATGTCCTACCTTATCCATACACTGCACCCTGCCCTTGGGGCTACCTAGGGCATATCTTAGGGGTGCCTTACATGTAAGGAAAGGGAAGGTTTAGGCCTGGCAAGTGGGTACACTTGCCAAGTCGAATTTACAGTGTAAGAATACACATGCAGACACTGCAGTGGCAGGTCTGAGACATGATTACAGAGCTACTTATGTGGGTGGCACAACCAATGCTGCAGGCCCACTAGTAGCATTTGATTTACAGGCCCTGGCACCTCTAGTGCACATTACTAGGGACTTACTAGTAATTCAAATATGCCAATCATGGATGAACCACTTACATACAATTTAAACAGGAGCACTTGCACTTTAGCGCTGGTTAGCAGTGGTAAAGTGCCCAGAGTAACAAAAACAGCAAAATCAGAGTCCAGCACACATCAACAACCTGGGGAACAGAGGCAAAAAGTTAAGGGAGACCACGCCAAGGATGAAAAGTCTAACAGGGATAGATTCGACATCCTCAAGCTTGTTTGTTAAAAGGGATTTGACTTCCAAGTGAATGTGTCGCGATGGACTAAGTGAATCAAATTATCAGTGAATTTGTATGATTAATGTTTATGTTTTTTGCAAATTTGTTTCATGATCTATGTACTTGTACTGCTTCGATGAATTGATTTTGCTACTAACTATTTTTTATCCACCTGCTTTAAATGCAAAAAATAAAAACATTTTAAAAAAATTATTTATTTCTGGGCCTTCAAGTAACTCCTGTTCCGTCCCCACCCACATATTCTGAGTCATCAGGCACTCAATTGCATTTACATCCGCTCAAAAGGGGTCCTAGACTTACCCATGATGCTGCTTCATTAGAGTCACAACCAAAGCTCTCTTCTTCTTCTTCACCTTTTCCACAGTGAGCCACCCCGGATTTTCTTGATGAAGCAATGTATAGTCTGGCACTTAGTCCATCACTTATCATCAGGCCAATGATCCGCTGTTGCCAACTCTCCCCATGACTTCAGCCATGATCACACCTCACCCAGTGTGGGAAAGAACTGAGGTTTGCCATCCAACATCTTGGGCTTGGCCAGAAACATCAAGGCTTATCTGATGTCCAGCTGTCGAAAATGCATCTTCACCTCAAGAACCCACTCCCTTCTTTTCTGCACTTCTAGGGGGTAGTCTGGAAAATATTGACCTTGCTGTTCTCCTGCAGCCAGGGGCCTTTTGACGTTGAAGTTTGTGATCCCTGTCTATGTTTTAAGAGTCTCGCCACTACCGGGGGGCAGAAGGCCTGGGGTGGGGGCTTCTATTTAGGACCCTGTGTATGCATTTTAAGAGGAAAAAGTGGATTGCTTGCCCTCTAGCATTGTAGCTGTTATAATGTGGGACCTTACTTGGTCCTAGCCTGCATAGTTAATGATACTGTGATGTCACAGTTGTGGCATCATGGAATGTTGGGAAGCGCTGGGAAGGTGACAGTTGATGGAGAGCAGGTGAAGGAGTGGTTCATGTTGTAGGTGGCTAAGAATAAAACACTGGACGGGCCCCCTGCGAAAAACATGGAGCGAGCTGCCCTCCAGACTCACTCAGGCCAGATGTTGTGCTGAGGGGGACCCCTGAAGCTCGCTCCCCCAGCACAGAGGTGTTGTGGGGGCCTTTGTTACGCCACTGGATGAGGCATGATGCCACTTCCTGGTGGCAGCAGTACCCACTGCTCAGTAAGGTCAAAATCCTGTGTCCAAAAAGTAAAATATCTGCTGTAAAACCTCGAAGAGATAGAATGCTTTGCAATCCACGTTTTATGGAAAATCACAACGAAATCCAGTGCATAAAGGTTGGGGGTTGCCAAGGACATGATCATGACAGTTACATAAACATAGTTAATATTTATACCTGCATACAATATACACATTTTAAAAACTCTGCTGTGAACACTCTATTCTCAGTATGTAATTCGAACAGGATGATCCAACATTAATGTAGGTTATTAACAGTCTTCGTTAGGAAGTGTCCACACTTTCAGCATACGAAGATTATTCACATTTTAGTATGCTTCCCTATTTAAAGGTAATAAGCCTCTTTGTAAAGTTACCGTTTTTGGAACCTTTTAAAGAAGCAATCAATCTTTTTCTCCAAATAACACACGTACAGGTCGACCTTGCTATGTAAGACTCATTACTTTTAAACACAAGATTTCAGATTGATAATCAACGCGTGCTCTGTTTATCTTGCTCTGCATTAATAACTTTCCGATGGTGCTTATGCCAGCTTCCATGCAGCCCACCACAATGCCCGAACAATTGCCGGAGCGCTTTCCAGATCACGAAGCAGCATTGCATTTCGCAAGCGGATTCTTTCATAATGGGTTGCTTATTTCAGAGATTAGCATTGCACCTTATTTGGGACTGCAGCAAATTGTAGGAAGTGCGAGGACAATAGGGTTATTCATTTTGCGGTACACATGAATACAGGACCGAGGCGCTGTGCTTTGTATAAATAATAAAACAGTTAACCTCTGCAAACTCTGCGACATCATTACTCAGAAAATGAACTCTACATCATGGGGGCTTAACAATCAATCATCGTCAGGATTTCATGTTTATTCTCTCACTGACTGTACTTTATGAAAGTAAAACATTTTGAACATTTCTTGTTTTAACCGGACTTGAAATAGTACATGTGAACGTTGAACACTTGCGTTTTGAGGAAAGCGTGACTTCAGCACGGAAGAACAAATTGGCAACATTTCTACCTCTGTCAGTTGCAGAAATGGGTCTGATGCACAAAAGAATTTGCATTCACAAAGGCTGTGTAACTGATTCTGCAAACGCATAAACGTCTGCAAAGTCACAAAAGTACATTGCAATTCATAATAGGCCTTATGAAATGCTATGCATACATTGAAATCTCTAGTGAGACGCAAGCGAAAGGGGAGGCCAATGGTTGTTCCTCCCTCTTATGATCTGTAAGGGAACATACATATGTTTTGTAACAGTTTTTACCGTCACAGGCATGGAATGGTTAGTGCCTGCGGAGGGCATCCCCAAGGCCCAAAAGTGATGGAGCCAGAACTTAATTTGTAATGTGCGGGTGCCCGAAAATGTTCTTAAAAGGCATCTGACCGCATCTCATGCTGGCTCTGTCCAATTCAAACACTGGCCCCACCTGCTGCTTGCAGGTAGAGTTTCTATAGTTAAAGCGCAGAAAGCAAGCAAATCAACTGAGCCCATCTTATATGAGGGTTCTGGGGTGCAGACGGCCTGATAATGTTTTGCAAAAAATGGGGTAAAATAGTGCTTTATACTGCCATCTAGGTCAGTAATTGTTAGAAATGTAGTCCCTGGATGGCAGAAAAATGCACCCTGTCCCAGTAGGGACCACAATCCTAGTCAGGGTAAGTCACAACACAACATAAATTATCCTGTGCTCCCCTCAGGTAGCTTGGCACAGAGCATGCAGGCTTAATTTAGAAGGCAATGTGCAAAGTATTTGTGCAATAACTCGTACAGTAACACAGTGAAATCACTACAAAAGTTCTCCTCACCAGTTTAGAAAAATAGTTAATATTTATCTGAATAAAATAAGACCAAAATGACAAGATTCCAATATTCACAAGTCAAAATATCACTTTTTAGAAGTTTACATAAGTCTTAATTTACAGGACTCAATGGTTGTATCTTTTTAGTACAAAGTACTTGGGATGAGTAAAAAAAGACGACACAGAGGGCCGCAGAGAAGTGATGCATCAGAAAGTAAAGTGATGTGTCAATTTTTTCAGGTACAGTGGGTGTGATGCATCAATTCTTTCCTCGCAGGCAAGGTAATGTGTCGCTTTCTGTGTGCACAGCTGTTAGAAATGGGGTCTTTGGTTGACAGTCAGGTTACCCCCTGTCCAAGCAAGGACCCTCACTCTAGTTAGTGCGAAGGAGAAACACACCTGGTTAACCCCTGCTCACCCCCTTGGTAGCTTGGCACGAGCAGAAAGGTTTAACCCAGAAGCAAGGTGTAAGGTATTTGTACCAACTCACACAGTAATACAGTGAAACACTACAAAATGGACACCACAGAGGTTTAGAAAAATAATAAATATGTATCTAAGTAAACAAGACCAAATAAGATAAAAATCCTCAATACGGCAAAAAATATGATTTTAGCATTAAAAACACAAAATAGTGCTTAGAAGCACCAATGCTGCAATTTGATGTTAAGCAGAGTTGGGACAGAATAGTTTCCCACAATGTGACGCCGCTGGCACCATTTACGGAGTCACACAGATCCCCAGGTACAGTACCTTAGCAAAAGTGGAAAAGAGGTCTGTGCATGGAGTCGGGGAGTGAGGTGTTGCTGGATCCGAGGCGACATTGGTTCCGGTGCTGCGAGGCAAAGGAGAGGAGGCCTCACAAGGAGGCATTGGGTCCATGCTGCAGAGTGGTGGAGGTGAGGCAGTGTCTGTTGCAAAGAGTCAGTCCCTGGGCACTCCCGGCACAGAGGAAGTCCGCCAAAGTCACGATGGTGCGGAGCGACCTCATGGGGTCACGGTCACGTCACAGGTGATGCAATGGAGTTGGGTGTCACGAGCGTCGGTGCTATGATACTCCAATGTTGCGAGTTCTTTGGACACTAGCCGAGTCTGTGTCGCGGAGCCTGCAGGGTTGGTGGGGTCATTGCATTTCTTCAAGGTCCGCGGCTTCAGGTGCAGGCAGCGTCACGGGTTCCATGCAGCAGTGTCCTTACGAAGTCGCACTGCATCGTCCGGTGTTGGTTCACAGGATTGTTCCGGTTCGGCGTTGCAGGGATTTTCTCACTGCAGGGCAAGCTGTGCGTCGATTTTCACCGCACAAGGAGTTCTTTGCAAAGATGAAGTCTTTTTGGCCCTGAGACTTCAAGAAACAGGAGCCAAGCTCAATCCAAGCCTTTGGAGAGCACTTCTCAGCAGAGCCAGAGGGCAGCACGGCAGGAGGGCAACAGCAAGGCAGTAGTCCTTTAAAGCAAAGCAGTCAACTGAGTCCTTCAGGCACCCAGGCAGCTTCTCTTAGCAGGTTGCAGGTTCTGGTTCAGAGTTCCTTTCCCAGTAGGTATCTTGTCAAGAAGTGTTTAAGTTGGTAGGGTCAGGGACCCAGTTTATATACTCAAATGTGCCTTTGAAGTGGGGGGGGCTTCAAAGAGTGGCTTAGAAGTGCACAGGGTCCTCTTTCAGTTCCATCCTGTCTGCCAGGGTCCCAGTAGGGGATTTGGCAGTCCAATGTGAGAGGCAGGCCACTTTTCTTTGACATGTAAGTGTCAGGCCCTCCACCCTCCCAGCCCAGGATGACCCATTCAGTATGCAGATGTGTGCAGGTGTGACCGAGCATCCTGTGTTTGGGGTTGTCTGAGTGAAATGCACAAGGGAGCTGTCAACTAATCCAGCCAGATGTGGATTGTAAGGCACAGAAGGATTTAAGTGTCGAGAAATGCTCACTTTCTAAAAGTGGCATTTCTAGAATAGTAATATTCAATCAAACTTTACCCATAAGCAGGATTTTCTATTACTATTCTGGCCATACTAAATATGACCTGGTTACTCCTTTCAGATCAGAATCTACCACTCAAACAGTATATGAGGGTAGTCCTAATGCTATCCTATGAAAGGAGCAGGTGTCACAGCAGTGTAAAACGAATTTAGGAATTTTACACTACCAGGACAAATAGAACACACATGTTCATGTCCTGCCTTTTACCTGCATAGCAGCCTGCCCTAGGGGCTACCCAGGGCCTACCTTAGGGATGACTTATATGTAGAAAAAGGGGAGTTTAAGGCTTGGCAATTACTTTTAAATGCCAAGTCAAAGTGGCAGTGAAACTGCACACACAGGCCTTGCAGTGGCAGGCCTGAGACATGGTTAAGGGATACTTATGTGCTGCAGGCCCACTATTAGTATTTAATTTACAGGCCCTGGGCACATGTAGTGCACTTTGCTAGGGACTTACAAGTAAATTAAATATGCCAATTGGGTATGAGCCAATGTCACCATGTTTTAGGGAGAGAGCATATGCACTTTAGCACTGATTAGCAGTGGTAATGTGTGCAGAGTCATAAAGCCAGCAAAAAGGAGGTCATACCCCTTTCTCCCTTTGAAGTTTCCCAACTTCAAAGAAAAGTCTCTGTTGTTTACAGGATCCTGCCTTGCCCAGGCCAGGCCCCAGACACACACCAGGGGGTTGGAGACTCCACTGTGTGAGGGCCGGCATAGCCCATTCAGTTGCAAGTGACCACTCCTCCCTCCAATCTAGCCCAGATGGCTCATCAGGATATGCAGGCTACACCCCAACTTCCATTGTGCTACTGTCTGGAGGAGATTCACAAACAGCCCAACTGTCAGTTTGACCCAGACAGGGAATCCACAAACAGGCAGAGTCAAAGAATGGTTTAAGCAAGAAAATGCCTACTTTCTAAAAGTGGCATTTTCAAACTAACAATCTAAAAACCAAATTCACTAAAAGATTATTTTTAAATTGTGAGTTCAGAGACACCAAACTCCATATTTCCATCTGCTCTGAAAGGGAAACTCCATTTTAAGGATATTTAAAGGCAGCCCCCGTGTTAACCTATGAGAGAGATGGGCCTCGCAACAGTGAAAAACAAATTTGGCAGTATTTCACTGTTAGGACATGTAAAAACACACAAGTGCATGTCTCACCTTTAACATACACTGCACCCTGCCCATGGGGCTACCTAGGGCCTCCCTTAGGGGTCTCTTACTTGTACAAAAACTGAAGGTTTGAATTGGCAGTTTAAAACTGCACACACAGACACTGCAGTGGCAGGTCTGAGACATGTTTACAGGGCTACTTATGTGGGTGACACAATCAGTGCTGCAGGCCCACTAGTAGCATTTGATTTACATGCACTAGGCATCTCTAGTGCACTTTACAGGGGACTTATTAGTAAATCATATATGCCAATTATGGAAAAGCCAATTACACATTCAATTTCACATAGGGAGCACTTGCACTTTTAACACTGGTCAGTAGTGGTAAAGTGCCCAGAGTAAAAAAACAGCAAAAACAGAGTCCAGCACACCGCAACAACCTGAGAAGTAGAGGCAAAAAGTTAGGGTAGACCACGCCAAGGATGTTAGATAGAACAACAGCCTTGGCTCCTTACTGCAGTGCAGGGATGTTTTGAAACCCAGGGACAATGCGTGGAAAATCCCAAATGTGCTGTGCTGATGAAACTGACACTGCGTCGATTCTGGAGGCTCAGCTTCAAGACAGGTGCTGTGTCAATTCTGCAGGCGATGCATAGATTTTTGAAGGCGTTGTGGTGATCGCATTGTGTTTGTGAATGTCTGTCTGCCAGAGACACGGAATATCATAACATCATTGTAATGATGTCATGGTGTTCCATGTTCCACAATGACAGTTAGTGGTCTGTGCCCCTTTTATGAGAAGACGTGTTATCTACATCTTCGTGTTCAAATAAACGAAGAAATTAACTCAATTACCGTGTGAGACTTACTTCAGTGGCGACGAGGATAAACTTGACAGCTGACGACTTAAGGTGGATCAGCTAAGGCGCTCCCGCACGTACAGAGGTATCTTTGTTTGAAGAAATCGCCGTGACTTTCTCAACAGATCGATTTATATCACCGTACGTGAGTGTTTATTTACAACAGTGCTTGTTCACTGTTATCTTCTGTACAAAAGTAAACGCGGGGCACAGAGAGCGTGAGCGCTTGTTTGCTGGCAGTGAAGAGGCTGTGCCAGTTCCTGTTCTTTCTGTTCCTCATCAGTAAAGCGGTTCCTGTCGTGAGTTTTTTATTGTTGCGAGCTTAGCTGTTGTAGCTGATAACCACCTTGACTCTTACTGCTGCTGTGGTAATTCCTGGAGCCACCATATCCGCTACCACCATAGCCTCCGCTGTGGGAATCAAACCGGCTGCTGCCGCGCCATGGTCTCGGCCGGGAATCAAATCGGCTGCTGCCGTGTAGTTATCCCTGGAGCCGCCGTATCTGCTACTACCATAACCTCCGCTGCAGGAATCAAACCGGCTGTTGCCATGGTTATCACCACCACGGTCTCGGCCGGGAATCAAATCGGCTTCTGCCGTGGTTGTCACCGCCACAGCCTACGCACACCTGACGTAGGCGCATTATCGCGTGCTGCCACTCGGATTTAAGGACTGAAATAATTAGAAAAATATCTCTTACCTGACATGGACGCTGAAATTTGTTCTTGCTCTCTTTCGCCTGCTCTTCATGCCAGTCCTCTGCCTAGAGGGTTCTCCGGAATTTAAACCTTTGGAATAAAAATAGAAAATGGACTTTAGTCCCCAGGATCTACAATAAAAATAGAAAATGGACTTGAAATTGTGATTTTTTTTTGCAGTTCGGCCATCTTGGGGATTGAATATTGGGATTGGAGTTTAACAAAATGAAATAAATAAAATCATTTATAATATATACAAACATATTAACTATGCAAAACTAGTACCTCCAGCACCTTTCTTACAAGACCCTGGAGATCCACCCCTTGAGTGCAAACTATGGCTGCGATCGTTCAAAGCATATATTTGTGCCATAGATGGTCATAAATTCAGACCGGAGAGAAATTTGGGAACTGAGGGCCAGAACATATTTGATCATCTCCCGGCTTATGAATTAGATGAAGAAGAAGAACTTGATGAGTTTGAAATGGCCATTGCACAATTGGATAAATATTTTATCAAAACAAAGAACATTGTGATGCATCGTTACAAACTGTTTACAAGGTCACAAGGTTCTAGTGAGAGTATTGACACATTTATAACTGTATTGAAGGTTTTAGCGGCTAAATGTGAATTTGAGAACTTTACTTCTCAACTCATTAGAGATCAACTAGTTGCCAGGTGTTATTCGAAAAGAATCAAAGAGAAATTACTGACATGTAAGGATCCTTCGCTGGATAAAGCCATTGATATTGCTAAGAGCATTGAATGTTCTATGGAGGATGCCAGACAATTAGAAGTATCTTTTTCCGATACGACCAATTCTGGAGCAGTCATGAGTGTGCATAATGGCAACAACAAAAAACAAGAGTGCTCTGAAAAAAACAGGACAACATTAATTTCAGAAGCAAGTTCAATCAGAAACCTATGTGTTACAGATGTGGTTCTTCGGCTCATGTCTCAACTTTTAAGAACTGTCCAGCGATTCATCAACAATGTAGAAACTGTAACAAAAAGGGACATTTTGCAAGAGTGTGTAGAAGTACCAGAAAGAGTAATGTCCGTTGTGTGTTGAACGATGACACTGAGAATATTGTGGAAGAACAAATGAATGAATATGTATTAGTGGTTAAGGATACTTCCACTTCTAACAAAGTTGTTCTTGATCCAGATATTGATGTCACTATTGATGGGATGAAAATTAGACTATTAGTAGACACAGGGGCTCCCATAACTATAGTGGCTCAAGAAAAATTTAAAGAAAATTGGGTCTCCAAAATTCTTTATCCCCCAGATGTTTCCACTGTCGCTTTTGAAGGAAGCAAGATTGATTTGATGGGTTATTTTTGGGTCTCAATGACCATTTCAGATAAGACTTTACGTGGAAAAGTCTATGTCGCTAAGAAAGGAATCAATGTTCTAGGGCTATTTCACCAGGCAGAATTTAATCTGGCCATCAAGCCTGGACGAGACAGACCTGTAGTTATAGAAAAAGAAAGTGTAAGCCCGGTTAACATTGCTTCCAATCTTGTGTGTGCTTGGCAACAGAAATTTAAGAATTTGTTTCAGGAACAATTAGGAAAAATTACTAATTACACTCACACAATAAAACGTAAACATGACGCCGTCCCTGTCAAGCACAAGTTGAGAAATGTACCCTTGAGTGTGAGGTCTGAATTGTCTAAAGTTCTAAAAGAAATATGTGAGCAGGGTGTAATTGAGAAGGTTGAAGCGACATTGTGGTTGTCTCCCTTAATTTTAGCCAAGAAAAAAACAGGTGACCTGAGAATGTGTGTAGACTTGAGAAGTTTAAATGAGGCAATTTGGGTAGGCAGTTTCCCACTTCTGAGGATTGATGATTTAATTGCGAAAACTGGTTCATCCAGGTGGTTTACTAAGCTAGATTTAAAATCTTCATATCATCAAGTGGAGTTAGATGTAGATTCAAGACATCTGACTGCGTTCATTACTCCTGATGGAACCTTTCAATTCTGTAGGTTACCTTTTGGCTTAGCCTCAGCGGCTGCGGCTTTCCATAGGTTAATGTCAGACTTGTTCCCAGATAATCCTAATGTGGTGATTTTTCAGGATGATATCCTAGCCTTTTCCAATGATGAATCAACGCACAAAAAAGTCTTAGAAGCGGTATTGTGTACACCGGAAAGCAGAGGTGTGACATTGAGAAAATACAAATGTATTTTCAAAGGTAGAGAAATTTTATATCTCGGTCATGTTTTCTCAAAAGATGGCATTAAGCCTAAACCAAGCTTAGTTAAAAGCATATTAGAAGCTCCTGCCCCTAAGTCTAGAGACCAGTAATTGTCATTCCTTGGATTATGCGAGTTCTATGCCAAATTCTTGAAATATTTTGCAAGAAACACTGAATGTTTTAGAGCTATAATGAAGAATGCCACATTCCTGTGGTCAGATGAATGTAATAGAATGTTTGAACAAATCAAACGGGAGATTGTTAATGTCCCAGCCTTACAACCATTCTCAGAAGCGAAGAGCACCATAGTAACTGTTGATGCATGTGAGTATGGTCTTGGTGCTGTCATTTCTCAATTGACAGATGAAGGAAATGAAAGTACTGTAGGGTTTGCATCGAGAACCTTAAGGCAGGTTGAATGTAAATATTCTGTGATTGAAAAGGAACTTTTAGCTTGTGTATGGAGTATTGAGAAATGTAAGCAATATTTATGGGGTAGACCTTTTATTTTGAAGACTGATCATAGACCTCTTGTAGAAATATTGTCTGGCAAGAAAATGAATCACTCGACGGCTCGTATTGCAAGATTGTCTGCTAAGCTACTGGAGTTCACTTTTTCGGTTGAGTACATTCCTGGTGGAAAAAACAAAAGGGCAGATTGTTTGTCAAGTTTACCCATTGAAGATAATGATGAACAGGAATGGGAAACAGAAATTGAGTAATGCTTTGTTGCTTGTTTGACTGAAAGTGACATGCCTTTGGATGAAAAAGAATGGGTAAATTCTGTATTTAAAGATAAAACACTGTGTGAAGTGATGCGCATGGTCAGGTCAGGTTGGCCCAAGGAGAAAAGTTTACCATCAGAATTACAATCGTTTTGGAAAGTATCTGATGAATTATCCATAGAGGGTGATAAATTAGTCTGAGGCAGGAAATTAGTTCCGCCAGTATGTTTGAGGAGGAATTTAATTGCCGGTCTCATGCTGGTCATTTGGGAGCTACAATCACTAAAAGAAGGTTGAGATCTGATTTTTGGTGGCCTAGGATGGATAAAGAAACTGATGACTATGTAAGAAACTGTACAAGTTGATCACTGAAGGTGTGACTGATACATTTGTTCCTTCTCCAGTGAGAGCTTGGCAAAAATTTGGTCTTGATTTTCTTGGTCCTTACCACATTTTGCCTCCCAACATGAGATATTTTGTGGTTATAATTGAGCATCTATCCAGATGGGTAGAGGTTTAGCCAGTGAGGTTTCCCACTACTCAACTTGTGATTGATTGCTCAAAAAAGATCTTTAGTCGTGAAGGATTCCCGGAACAGATTTTAACTAACAACGGGGTTCAATTCGTATCAATGGAGATGCTTCAATTTCTGAGCAAATGTGGTATCAAACACATCAGAACACCTCTTTACCATCCACAAAGTAATGGCATGGTCGAGTGATTTAATCGTGTATTGGTAGATTGCATTCAAGCTTCATACAGAAATCATTTGTCTGTAGATCAGGCTATCAAGGAGTTAGTGTGGTCTCATCGCACTACACCTCATATTGCTACAGGTAAAACCTCTTTTGAGCTTATGAGAGGGAGATTGGAATCAACTGAAATGTGCCCTTTTTGGATGGTAAAGTTGTTCCATGAAGGTAGTGACATAAAGGAAATCTAGCAAGTTGCAGAACGCAACTCTAACCTTAGGGGACTGAAGAGGTTAACAGATGTAAATAACAGAAATAGGAAGTTGCAGGTAGGTGACTGGGTGAGAGTAAAAAATCCTGTGTTAGTTAGAAAAGGTTTATCAAAATTCAAAGTTTCGCAACAAATACATGAATTGCGTAAGAATGCTGTGAAATTGTCAGATGGGAGCTGGTGGAATACCTCACGCATAACTTTGGATCCAGCTACACAGAGTCAATCTGATGTCACTCAATCTAGTAATGTTAATAAACCTGATGCTAATGATAAACACAGATGTAGAACAAGCACAAGAGTCTGTCAAAAGCCAAAGAAGTTTCAAGATTTTGTCATATCATGAATATGTATATGTGCATTTTTTTTAGTTTCTGTCTTTTAAGGTTAATTTTTAATCAGTTAAAAATAAAAAAGAGGTAAAATAATGTGGTGATCGCATCGTGTTTGTGAATGTCTGTCTGCCAGAGACAAGGAATATCATGACATAATTGTAATGATGTCATGGTGTTCCGTGTTCCACAATGACAGTTAGTGCTCTGTTCCCCTTTTATCTACATCTTCCTGTTCAAATAAATGAAGAAATTAACTCAATTACTGTGTGAGACTTACTTCAGGCGTTGCGTCTGTTTTTCAGTGCAGTGGATTTTTTCTGTCTCTGGTGAAGTCTTTGAATGCCCTGATACTTCCTAACCCGAGGCAAGCTTAGTCCATGTACTTGAAGATCACTTGTGGGGGAAGGCAAAGTCCTTCCAGCAGAGTCAGGGAGCAAAAGTGCAACAATCAGGAGAGCAGTCCTTCTAGAAAAGCAGTCCAGATGAGTCGTTTGGGCAGCACAGCAGTCCTTCTGACACAGTCTCCAGTTGTAGGTTTAGAAGTGTCTGTTTTTTGGAGGTCACAGACCCAATATATATACCCAAATGTGCCTTTGACGTGGGAGAAACTTCAAAGAGTGGTTTTGAAGTACACCAGTTCCCCTTTCAACACTGTCCTGCCTGTCAGGAGATATGTAGGGTATTATAAGTCCTTTGTGTGGGATCAGGCCACTACCCTTTGAAGCGTAATTGAGAGCCCCTTCACCCTTCCAGTCCAGGAAGACCCATCAGTATGCAGATGCAGCAGAGTGTCCTGTGTTTATGGCTGTCTGGGTGGAATGCACAAGGGGAGCTGTCAACCAGCACAGACCAGACGTGGATTGGGGACAGGCTGTAAGGCAAAGAGATCAGTAAGTGCAGAAAAATACTTACTTTATAAAAGTGGTATTTCTAAAATAGTAATGTTAAATCCAACTTCACCAGTAAGCAGGGTTTCTCACTAGCATTCCCATCATACCAAACATGACAATGCCACTCCTTTCAGAAATCAACACTTAAAAGTAAGGACTATGAGAGGAACAGGCTTCACAATAGTGAAAACGACTTTGGGAGTTTTCCACTATAAGGACATGTAATACTTACAAGTACATGTCCTGCTTTTACTTACATAGCACTCTGCCCTGTGGGCTACCTAGGGCCTAACTTAGGGGTGACTTTTATGTAACTAAAGGGGTTTTTAAGGCTTGGCAAGTAGTTTTAAATGCCAAGTCGAAGTGGCAGTGAAATTGCTAACACAGCCTAGCAATGGCAGGCTTGAGACATGGATAAGGGATACATATTTGGGTGGCACCATCAGTGCTGCAGGCCCACTAGTAGCATTTAATTTACAGGCCCTGGGCACATATAGTGTACTTTACTAGGGACTTATAGGTAAATAGGTAAATTAAATATGCCAACTGGGTATGAGCCAATGTTAAAATATTTAGGGGCGCAAGCGCAAGCACTTTAGCACTCAGCAGCAGTGGTAAATTGTGCAGAGTCCTAAAACCAGCAGAAACAAGGTCAGAAAAATGGGGGGAGGCATGCAATCAGTTGGGGGAAAGACGACCCTAATGCTGTCAGGTATAACAGTAATAAAAAAGAAAATGATCGAAACTTGGGCATGATTTTAACACCTGCAAGGAGGTTTGAGTTTTTCCCACTGAGATGGACAATCCACTGAGTCCTCTTGTATTACCTACACAAAAACTGGCCAAGCCTTCATGTGACAAAGAAGTCTCCCACATACACATGTCACGTCAGAGACTAGCCATGCTTGACTCTGTGGGTTTTAGGTCAGCATTTCCAGCAGTTTTGTAACTTAAGAATTGAGCATACACTTAGGGCCAGATGTAGCAAACTGTTTGCGAGTCGCAAACGGCGAAAATCGCCGTTTGCGAGTCGCAAACGTGTGTTTGCTATGCAGAAATGCATTTTGCGAGTCGGAACCGACTCTCAAAATGCATTTCCGACTCGCAAATAGGAAGGGGTGTTCCCTTCTTATTTGCGAGTCGCAGTGGTATTCAATTCCATTTGCGGCCGCGTACGCGGTCGCAAATGGAGTCGCAGTTACCATCCACTTGAAGTGGATGGTAACCCACTCGCAAACTGGAAGGGGTCCCCATGGGACCCCTTCCCCTTTGTGAGTGGACCTAAATATATTTTTTCAGAGCAGGCAGTGGTCCAAGGGACCACTACCTGCCTGAAAAAATCCGAAACTAAAGGTTTCGGTTTTTTTTTCTAAGTGCAGCTCGTTTTCCTTTAAGGAAAACGGGCTACACTTGGAAAAAAAAACCTGCTTTATTTAAAAGCAGTCACGGACATGGAGGTCTGCTGTTCCCAGCAGGCCTCCATCCCCGTGAGTGCCCAGAGTCGCTATGGGGTCGCAAATTGCGACACACGTCATTAATATTAATGAGGTGGGTCTTTGCGACCCCATAGCGACTCGCAGAAGGTGTCTGAGACACCTTTCTGCATATGGTTTTGCGACTCGGAAATTGCGAGTCACTCGGAGTCGCAATTTCCGAGTCGCAAAACCTAGTTTTGCTACATCTGGCCCTAAGTGATCATGCTATTTTGTCATGCTCATTTCCTTTGGTGGCAGTCCCTTTGCAAAAAAAGATTAGAATAGGCAATCAGGCTGGAATTGTACTGGTCAGATGGCTTCATTGGGATAGTGAGATTAATGGCGCTAAACTAATAAAACTGAAAGCCCTTCTGTCTCCTACACCCAAAGGATACCAATATATTATTGAGGGTTGGTCAGACTTTATGCATAGACTCCTTCATGCCTTCACCACCTCTAAACCAGGGTTGCACCAACATCGTTTTGTTCTTTATCTGAGTGTAAAGAAATCAGAAACTTACATTACAAAAAAGCAATTTAACAAGAGCATAAGGGTAGTGAAAAAGGGCAAAACTAATCCAGCTCAGAAAAAAGAATTAAAGAAAGTACGAAGACAATATCATCAATGCCTCCAGGAAGAGAATCCGTGCACAGAAGAGGAGTAATAGATTGTCGTGTTTTAAGCCATTATATCAACAATTCCTAAGAAATTCCGGAGAATGATTCATAAACTTTCAGTTGGGTATTAATCGATGAGTTGACCAATACCTTGGTATCAAGGTGGATGTCTTAAATTGCCATGTTATATGTTGATACTTCAATCCAACAGTTTGACCTTGTGTCTATTCATGCAACAGATAATACAAGCCCACCTCCCCTGGTACTGTAGTTGATTACAGATAAGATGGGGGCCAAAATTTGTGTCAAGATGCAAATGGCTGGTGCACCAGGCCCAAATAGTCTTCCAGCTAGTCTTTTTAAGGTTACAAGAACGGAATGGTCATCCTACCTTTCTCTGCTCTTCAATGAATGCATAACCAGGAGTCAAGTCCCAAAGAGTTGGAGGGGCTCTCTTTTAAAACCAATACACAGCAAGGTTTTTATGATAAACCGGAGAACTTCTGTCTAATTGCCCTACTTGATGTAGAGGGGAAGTGCTTTGCAAAACTTTTGAACAAGGAACTGTACGAGTGGGCGTCTGACCCAAAAATCATCTCTTCTACACAAAAAGGATTTCTGAGGTTAATTTGCTTTGCATAGCGGCATCATTAGACTGAGCTACGAAAAACAGGCATGTTCTTTATTTTGTGCATTTATTGATTTTGCTACATCTGTGGGCTAAATTAGTAGCCTAGTTCATTCCTCTGCACCTTTTGATGGCCATCATAAGACTTTACACAAAGAATATGGGTAAAGGTGCAAGTATACAGGAACTCAGCCACTTTGGCGAAGATGCACACAAACAGAGGCGTGACATGTGACTGTATTCTGGCCTCCTTTCCTTTTGATTGATATCTGCCAGATTTGAGCAGTCATTTTAGCACAGCTAAGGGATTTCCACCCAAAATTGACAGGTGCAGCCTACATCTTTTACAGTATACTGATGACACCATTCTTATGGACTAGACTGCAATAGGGCTACAAGATCTCTTGCAAGAGGAAAATCAAGTATCGTGCTTGGTTTTTAAATGACCAAAAAAGTCAAAAAGGGTTGACTCAATAAAATACATAAAGGTTTAGCTGAACAGCTGTGGCTAGCCAGTCTCACAGGTTGAAACACTGACTTCAGTGGAGAATTTGCTTACTTTTGCCTTCCAGCGCCTCCACAACTGCCTTTCGGGCCCAGACCTTTCTGTCATTTGTAAAGTAATTGAAAGCAAACGGAAGCCTACTTTCACATATGGATCATGTGTCTATAAAGATAGATTATTTTCCTAGATGGATCGTGCTCAATGCTGATGTTATAGACGCTTTTTCCGTTTATCGCAATGGAAGACGCAGGCACATATTCTTCTTGAGTTCAACCTGACACAGCAGAATTATAATAATTATGCGCAATTTCCTTGTCTATGAGAGTAAATGAGAAGCACGGATTGTGGCTTACTTAAGCAGCTTTTATGGAGTATTATTCAGGACAAGGAATGTGATCTACACACATTTTCTTGGATTCAATCAAGGAGCTTGCAGCCAAGGACTTGATGCACCCTACCCTTCCTCTGAAACAGTTAGCAAGAATCTTTTTGAAGCAGGCAAGTCTGATATTTGTGCATGGTGACGTAAAGGCAATTTGAGTAGGAGCCAGTTACATATTTGATTGACATGTGTCAGCCTCTATCACTGCCATCCTACTTATCTTATCCATTTCAATTGGCTACAAAACCCAACTCCTCTGAATTCACTAGGGGTTGATACCACTCAAGGCATACAAATATGAATAGATGATTGATAGGGACCCAGGAAACTCTATGTAGGGGCTCTGGTACATCATTGGAAATTCTCCAGCATACTATCTGCATATGCACCACACTGGTTGCACTAAGGCGTTACTGGCTGGTGCCACTTTTCAAACAGCTAAATATTAAAACTTGCAAAGTTGCGGTGGAGGAATGTTTAAAAGAGAAATCGGGCCAAGTCACTGGAAGATTTATAAAATACATAAAGGTGGCGGTAATTATTCAGAACTCAGTGGTTAAATAGAAGTAGTATTTTTACTAGTCTTTGTTTGTGTTCAGAATGGCTGTGCACTTGATGTTTTTGAAGGCTGGCATCATGCACTTGTATGGGAAGGAGTTAATGATATTTGACTTCGGAGGTTTAACGGCACTCACACTTGAAACCTGTGGTTCCCAACCTGTGGTCTGGGGACCCCAGGGGGTCCACAAAGTCTCCTAAGGGGGTCGGCGACTGCTTAGAAAATTTATATTAACAGACTATTCTGGTGTATATAAATAAAGTAGCTAAATGTAAAATTGATTTTTTTTTTAAACATACTGTAGATGCCGAGGATTTTGAAACTGGAGGCTTAAAATTAAGTTACTATCCTCTGATTTATTTGTGGGAGCAGAGCAGGTGCATCAAACAGAATGTAGTATGGATGCTGTGTGGCTTCAATTCAATTTAGAAAAACTCCAATCTTCCCATTAAAATTACATTTTATAATTTTTTAATTTATATTTGTTTTTTTCAAATTAAGCAAAATGTGTTATCATTTGTGTATTTGTTTAATGAATGCTTGTTTCTGTATTTTTTTGCATATTGTTTTGCGGTTCAACTCGTCAACTGTTTAGGTCTGGGTGACTGGCTTCCATTAATGGCTCAATGGGGGGTCCTCCGATTGATAAAGTCGTGTTCCACAGAAATCAAAAGGTTGAGAACGACTGCCTTAAACAGATGATACGCTATAATGAGCTGAATGATAGAGGATAGCAAACCGCCAAAGTCCAGTTTGTTTTAATATACACTTTTTGTACTGGTATTTAAAGAGTTTTGGTGGACTTCAAAAGATGATGTTATGACAAGGCTGAATGATGGGATACTAGGTCGACAAAGTTGAGTTTGTTTTAACATGCTCTTTTTAATATTGTATTTGAAGAGTTTTTGAAGGACATTGTACATTTTTTGGACTCGGTTTAGGTTATGCTAGCCACTTTTTATGTATTATTGGTACTTGTAGCAATCATATGCCATTTTAAGAACAGTCAGCACTTCTCAGCTACGTATTCTTATTCAGCATGCTTGCTTTATAAAATGGTTTGGAGTGAGATGTATCAAATTCTAATCGGACTAGATGTGTGAATTCCATACTTTTAACCACAGTTTATTTAATGTATTTTGGTGAGCAAGGAGGTCTAACATTTTGATATTTAACACAAGTTTTAGTCCCATGCTCTTTTTATAATCTACTGATTTCAAAAAGATGAATTGCAATGATTTTATTAATCATGCAAAAAAAATAAAAAACAGTTCAATTCAATTCATGTGGCTTCTGTTGCCTCTTATCACTTTCATAAAGATTTCACCACCCCTCCTGTCCTGCATCCTAGAGGGTGTGGGTCAACACTCACCTATCAGTTCTGGACTTGTGTTATCAGATACCAGGCATTTCCCCAGGAGCCTGGAAGAGTGTGGCTGGTTTGATGTAGGTGGAGCTGGTTTTGGTGCTGGAGTCTGGGTGGCCTCTGCTGGCCTATGACCACCACCAGGCCTTAGGGGCGGCTCCTTTGCAGTAGCAAAGGACTGTCTCCCCATTGGCTGAGCCTGCAGCAAAAAAATAAAACAATATTTCACTATAGTTTTGTCAGCTGCTGGCTCAGCCAGCATGTGCAGGAAGAGGTGGGGTTGGGTCATGGGAGGGGGGGAGAGGGGAAGGGGAGGGGAGTGGATTGCACCTAAGTGTGTATGTTAGTTTGGCCAACCTCCTTAGGTAGGCCAAACTGACATGCACACTTAGGTTTCTCCAACCCGGCTTTGTTACACAGTCGGGTTGAAGAAATTGCACAGACTCTCAATCACTGCCTGAGCGGCAGACCAAGCCACTCAGGCCAATCCTGATGCTGCTCTTATGCTACGTATAGCATGACAGCAGCACCAGGATTGCAAGGGGAGCCTGTGCTGGTGTCCCAGGGAGTTCTGGGAAACCAACACCATCGAGGGGAGTGCGGCGGCAGCAGCAAAGGTAATTTGTTTTTAATTAATATTTTATTTCCCTCGTCCTCCTCCTCCCCCCTGCCCGCCCCTCCCTTGAGATTTGTGGCAGCCGCTGCTATCAGGCCTTCTTTCTCTCCACAGGCAAGTGCTTCAGTTAACTCCTGGACTGGCCATCAAAGCAATCTAGTAATCTTTTAGAAGGCTTGCGGTCAATTCGAGGAGACATCAGCATAAAATACTATAAGGGGGACACTTTCACATCTTTGTTGTAAGACTATGCAGCACTTGTTTGTTTATCTGGCAGTAGCTTTCACTGCACATGTGGAATAAAAGTAGCCACTGGTTTTACACTGTCAGCTGCTTACCCGTGCTTGCAGGCAGGACATGAGACGAGAGATTGTGGATGAACCACCTGAGCCTGGTCTCTATCAAGGCAGTCTTGCTGATGCCACATTTTATTGTGTGATTTGAGGTATTTGGGATTTTCTCAGACTCAAGGATTTCAGCTGCCAGTAGTGTACAGAGGTCTTTGAATTGCTTGAGGTGAGTTTTCACAGTGCCAGGGGAGTGGCAGTTTAAAGAGAGTGGTGTTCAAGGTCAGGCATGAAGTTAGCAAGAGGTCATAGGAAGATTATCATGCGTTAGAGCTGACAAGAGTCCTAATAACCAGACCTGATTCTTCAGCCCATACCCAGATCATCCTAGGCCGTTTATGAGTTGCTGTTGCCCTAGTCAAAATAAACTGCCTCGTTGGGGATCTTTATGTTGCTCTCACCTTCACCTACTCTGAGTGTCTGTGCAGATGAACAAGGAAAAGCAAAAAAAACAGAAGAGGGAGAGGGAGAATGGCATTCCATAGAACGGCAGGGAACGGGAGTAGAGAGGAAATTAAGGGAAATCGTGGTGAAAGGGAGGCAGCTATGCAGAAGAGGAGGGAGTGGTGACAAGAGGATGGCATTTCACAGAATCAATGGGATGATGGTCCCTTTCTGAGCAAACCAGTAAAAACATATCAGAGCCAATGATTTAAGGTGGCTGACACAAAGCTACTACTGTGTACTATTTCTTATATGTACATATGGACACATGAGACCTTTTGCCCAATTACGTCAAAATATATCAAATGCAAAACGGTCTTCCAGAAGCATTTTCACAGCACCCTTCAAGTTTATTGCAGCATGGAAGAGATTTGCACTCTGCATATCTTTGGTGCAAACTCAAGTACAAGCTGCACTCGAACGGATAGACCTTCAGTCTGAAACTGAGGCTTGATTCAACAATTCAACAATACAGGGCGGCACATTAGGTCCCACAATGATGACAAAGAGTAAGTAGTATCATAAAGGTTTATTTACAGATTAGCAAAGTTACAAGCTGAAATCATTTAATGTCAAAATTCAGTATTCAAAGCATACATTTACATCAATTTGTATATTACAAATCAATTCAAATTAGCAAATACAAAGGCAATTTACTTAAAGCAGTTGTAAAGCAAATCAAGTAAATTCAGTTTCCCATGAAGTGAAGTTCCCTAATATGCTAAACTAAGAAGACAGGACGTTTGAAAATACAGCCTCTTTAGGCAGAATCAAATGAAAATTCAGATAAGTGAGAATAGAGTTGCTCAGGAGGCAAATCTTTGAGTAGGAGCAGAGAGAGTGTCTCTACTGAAAGAGTAGAAAAGGCTTCTGAAACTAACTCACTTAGCAAGGCACAATTAAAGCATACCTCTCCACAGGATGCATCATTCTTCACAATTCCGATATAGAGAAAACTGAGCAGGATTAAACATTCAGCCTTTTTCCGAGCCATTACCCAATTGAAGTTTCAGTTGGTGCAGAGTTTCATTATTCAGCTTTCCATGAAACATACAGAAAAACATTCACACACCAACACGGTTTCTTCACTGGAGGGGGAATGGCTACCCAAGGTGTGGACAGCAGGCGCGCTGTGGAGAGAGGCGAGGGCCGAGGCAGGTTAACGGGCTGCGACCGGCAGCTATGGAGGCTGTCAGCGGAGTTGGGCAAGGTTGTGCTAGGCTGTGAGAGGCTCCAGGCGGACGAGGTGCTCTGGATCAACTAGCTCGTGTGCACGTAATTCGCTGTCTCTGGGTCGCCGCTCCGTAGTCACTGCCGACAAAACAGCAATTGCCGCCTCCGCCCTAACCCAGCATAGAAACCAGCACCCTGCACGCGTCCCCAGGCGTAAAACGGCCAAGGGCGAAGGATATGAACAAGGACTAAGGAGCGACAGAGGCACGGTCAGCCGGGGGATTTTTGTCTTTCTCAAGGCCTAGTGCCTCAGGTCTGGCCGAGTGGTGCAGAGGCGGCCAGCACTAGGCCGGTGGACTTGCACCCACAGCGGGCCCGTTTTGGCGCGAATAACCCTTGTGCCTGGCCCCAGTTGACCACTGCCAATCGCTTTGGATGCTAGGACGTCTCGATGCTGCTTTACCATTTATGGAAAGGATCGGTTGGGCCCCACGCAAACGGATGGATAAATAAATAAATAAAAATAAAAAAACTTGTGCAATTAGTGCTGTCCATCCATACTGTTATTACTCAAGGGGCATGACGGTATTCGACGTTGGGGCCCATAACCATTTGAATGCTAGTCTCTTCCAACACCCCTTGTTTGGCTATCTTCCTTCTAAGACGTGCGTGCTCATGCCCCATCCCCATGACAACAATCACAACAGGGTAGGGTGTGGCAACACAGTCTAAAGGACTTTTATCCGTTAGGTCTCAACAAATATATATATATATATATATATATATTTAATACAAGAAGGTGTCTGTGGGGGTAATGATTGTGCAACCAACTGACAGCACCCTTTTAACATCTATTATTGCCTTTCCTTTTCAATATCCATTGCACCAATTTGAGATCGGGCAAGGTGCGTGGCACAACCAAACCCACAAAGAAACATGAGGCCCTTAAGAAAGGTAAATCAGTTTTGGGGATCAACGAATCTCCCTCTGCATCACCACCTAAAATTACAAATGACCCCAGGAAGGCACAGAGAAAAATCACAGACTTCCTAAAATCACCAATTAACCCAGTGGTGCTTGAGCACGGCAGAGAGCAACAGTAGAGTTGACTGAGGAGGAGCTCAGCCAGACAATCAGTCACAATCAACTAATAATTAAAGCCCAATTACACGTAACTAAAAATGCGCAATCACCCAGTGAGGCGCAATTCCACTTTATCATCCACCAAGTTACACCTGGTTTGCTACCCGAAAAGTCGCCTTCTCTGGTCCTCGATCACCATCAGGATCACTTTCCAGCAGACAACTCCTTGGAGGCCTCAGTATTATGACAGGAATTATTACTGAGCCCTTTCGAAGACACCCATGATGGCTCAAGGGACCTGCTTAAGACCGCATCGCAGTCAGGACCCAAACATGAATATAACATCTTGCTTTCCCCAATCAAGCTCCAGCAGACTAACAGTATACTGCAAACTGGAAGCAGCCCAGAGGTGAAGCCTAGTAATAGCCAGCTGGCCAAACTCAGTAATGCGGGCTGCTTGGAGGCCAATATCAGCCCCCCCTTCTACTAAGGTGACCAAGAGAGACACATATGTTGATGCCCTCAGCAACAATATAGACAACAATGCAACTATACCAGCCCCCCTCTGGGCTCCTCTCCTGAATAATAATGGATGTGATTTCATCAACTTTATCACTTCATTGAGAAAAGCTTGAAATCCAAACAGGTTTATTGAATTACTTAGTCACAGTCAAACAGTTAAGGGTAACACATCAAAAATTGGGGTGCTACAGGGAGCAATCGGCCCCACAGAGGCAGCACCCTGTCCATTGCAGAATTTAAATATCCAACAATTCACTGCTCCAGGGGCTCCAAGCTATACAAGGCATGTCTTTTTACATACAACAGTGGGCCCTGTGATGGGGAGGCAAAAGGACAGCACACATGCAAAATCGCAGTGGAGGTAACAATGGACCACGCCCATATAATTGTATTTTTTAAGTTTGTGCCGCTTTTGCATCAAAAAATTACTCAAATGCGGTGCTAAAAAAGTATAAATATGGGCCTTCATTTCTGATCTGTACAACTTCTATATCCTGCTTTTCCAGGAAACCTGGATGGATGGGCCGACCCCAATCACTGGGTTTAAGGAATATCATTTAGAGACGACAAAAATGTAAAGGCCGGAAGAGGTTCCAGGCGGGTTGTCCACCTATATCAGATCTTACCTTCAGTGGCACTGAAAATCAGTCTGGGCATAACATGGACACAATGTCTAAAATTTTCACCTTCACCGTTATCAACAGTAAAGAGTGACCGTATCCTTTAAATTTGCAATGTATATATCCCTCCGACCAAGAAGAGCAAAGTGGGAAAGTTAGAGCATTTAATAGCAATCCTCAAATCTTTACAGGACACTTTCCCCCAAACCCACATAGTGCTGTCAGGGGATTTTAACATGCACTTATTGTTAACTAACACTAATTTAAGCAAAATTCCTTAACAGACCCCATCAAAAAAATCCAGCCAGTCTGCACAACCTTTATCAAAACCGACTAACATGGGACAGCTTATGCTAGATCTTTGTCTAACACAGGTCTTCATTCTCTCAATGGGTTTATTCCGCAAGGTCCACCGGCAGCCTTTACCAGAATTTCCAACAAATCTAGTTCAATCTTGGATTATATGTTTGTTGATGCAGAGCTGTTACCTATGGTTTCGCACTATAGTATATCAGTGAGAGTAGAAAGCGATAATTTTCCCCAACATGTGGAGATGTTGTTTTGTCACCCGCCCCCTCAAGCAAATGATTTGCTCATGACTTTGAGTGCTTATAATCTGAAGTGCCTGGTTTGGATAGGAAATGGGGTGGACTCTATTATGCACTTTATCTCAACCTTTATACACCAACATAACACCATAAAGGAGCCATCTTTGCTTCAGTCCTGGTAAATCTTGACTTCCGCTCTCTTAGCAAATTTTGCTACAAACATCACTGAATGCCTCCACAGCCAAAGGAAATTGGCAGCCTGGTATACATTCTCGCTCTGACAGAAAAAAGAGAATTAAAAAGAGATATCAGAAAGTGGAGATGCCACATAGTCGAGCAAGGAAGCAAATCGCAAACCTAAGGCTAATTTACAGAAAAGCCATCTGGTCTGCTGAACAAACACACTTGGAAAGAGTATGGTTTAAGCTTCTCCAGGCAATTAGAATGAAAAATAGCAAGTTCTTCTGGGCAGAAATTAATTTGCTTGTAAATGACAGTTTTCTGCACCACAATGGAGATATCAGTGAAGAGGACTGGATAAATCATATTACTGCTGCAGACTTGGGGTACACAATAGTAAACACAACATCCACAGTTCATATAACAGCAGCACTCTTGCAGAAGCTCCCTCATTGGCCCTCATAGAAGGAGCATGGCTGAAGGAACCACAAGTTCTTCTGACTCTTGAGAAATTGAGATCAGATGGGGCTCCTGGTCCAAATGGCCTTCACAATGCCATGTTTAAACATAACAAACATCTTTGGGCTAGCTATTTTACTCCCTTGTTTAATCAGGTTTTTTCCACCAACTCCATCCCATCATCTTGGAGAGGCAGTATATTGCACCTTATTTTTAAATTTGCCACTCGGTCTGACCCAGAAGATTGCAGATTAATATTGATGTCAAGGCGAAGAAATTTGCTCCCAATTTGCTAGTGGACCTGGAAGCCTGGGCCACAGCTCAAAAAATTATTCCCAAAAAACAGGTGGGCTTTAGGGCGGGAATTAATACTATGATCAAGCTTTTTGAAGTCACTCTTCTCACCGAAAAAGCCATGAACAAACAAGCTAACCTTTATGTTTGCTTTGTAGATCTTAAACCGGTATTTGGCAGGGTACAGCGACACCTGCTATGGGCCAAGATGGCCAGTTGGGGAGTTCCATCTAAGCTACAGGAGACAGTAATGAATCTCTACTTAGACACTTGGGTACAGGTAAAAATAGGCAAGGGTCATAGAGCTACTTAGAAGATCGCAACTTACATCGGCCTTAAGCAGGGGTGCATTCTTGCACCAACTTTATTTAACATCTGTAGGAAAGTACCGTCTTGCCTGGTATGTTACCCCCATTTTTACTTCTGTGTCAGTTTGTTTTTGCCTGTGTCACTGGGATCCTGCTAGCCAGGACCCCAGTGCTCATAGTTTGTGGCCTATATGTGTTCCCTGTGTGGTGCCTAACTGTATCACTGAGGCTCTGCTAACCAGAACCTCAGTGTTTATGCTCTCTCTGCTTTTAAAATTGTCACTGCAGGCTAGTGACTATCTTCACCAATTCTAATTGGCACACTGGAACAATCTTATAATTCCCTAGTATATGGTACCTAAGTACGCAGGGTATTGGGGTTCCAGGAGATCCCTACGGGCTGCAGCATTTCTTTTGCCACCCATACGGAGCTCAGACAATTCTTACACAGGAATGCCACTGCAGCCTGAGTGAAATAACGTCCACGTTATTTCACATCCATTTTACACTGCACTTAAGTAACTTATACGTCACCTATATGTCTAACCCTCACTTAGTGAAGGTTAGGTGGAAAGTTACTAAGTGTGAGGGCACCCTGGCACTAGCCAAGGTGCCCCCACATTGTTCAGGGCAATTTTCCCAGAATTTGTGAGTGCGGGGACACCATTACACGCGTGAACTACATATAGGTCAATACCTATGTGTAGCTTCACAATGGTAACTCCGAACATGGCCATGTAACATGTCTAAGATCATGGAATTGTCCCCCCTAGCCAAATCTGGTTTTGGGGTGCCAATTCCATGCATCCCCGGGGCTCGAGCATGGACCCCGGCTACTGCCAAACTAGCTCTCTGGGGTTTTCTCTGCAGCTAGGGCTGCTGCCAACCCTCAGACAGGTTTCTGCCCTCTTGGGGTCTGGGCAGCCCAGTCCCATGAAGGCAGGACTAAGAATTTTTCACTGAGAGAGTGTGTTGCACCCTGTCCCATTGGAAATAGGTGTTAAGGGCTGGGGAGGAGTAGCCTCCCCCAGCCTCTGGAAATGCTTTGAAGGGCACAGTTGGTGCCCTCCTTGCATAAGCCAGTCTACACCGTTTCAGGGAGCCCCCAGCCCCTGCTCTGGCACAAAACTGGACAAAGGAAAGGGGAGTGACCACTCCCCTGTCCATCACCACCCCAGGGGTGGTGCCAAGAGCTCCTCCAGTGTGTCCCAGACCTCTGCCATCTTGAATGCAGAGCTATGAGGGCACAATGGAGACCTCTGAGTGGCCAGTGCCAGCAGGTGACGTCAGAGACCCCTCCTGATAGGCTCTTACCTGGCTAGGTAGCCAATCCTCCTTTGAGGGCTATTTAGGGTCTCTCCTGTGGGGTTCTCTTCAGATAACGAATGCAAGATCTCACCAGAGTTGCTCTGCATCTCCCTCTTTGACTTCTGCCAAGAATCGACTGCTGACTGCCCCAGGACGCCTGCAAAAGCGCAACAAAGTAGCAAGATGAATACCAGCAACATTGTAGCGCCTAATCCTGCCAACTTTCTCGACTGTTTCCTGTTGGTACATACTCTGAGGTCTGTCTGCCTTTACCCTGAACTGGAAGCCAAGAAGAAATCTCCCATGGGTCGACAGAATCTTCCCCCTGCTACCGCAGGCACCAAACTTCTGGGTCCCCTCTCATCTTGACAAACGTGGTCCCTGGAACACAGGAGCTGGATCCAAGTGACCCCGACGGTCCAGTTGTCCTTGTGTCCAAATTTGGTGGAGGTAAGACCTTGCCTCCCCACGCCAGACAGTAATCCTGTGTACTTGCTTGATCTGCAGCTGCTAGGGCTTTTGTGCACTTTTACAAGGATTCCTTTGTGCACAGCAAAGCCCAGGTCCCCAGCACTCCACCCTGCATTGCCCAACTCGCTGAGTTGACCACCGGCTTCGTGGGACCCTCTTTTGTTGTGTTGAGACGACCGCTGTGCTCAGATTTCTTGAATGCCTGTTCAAGTGCTTCTGTGGGTGCTGCCTGCTTCTGCATTGGCTCTCCCTGCTGCTGAGTGCACCCTCTGTCTCCTCCTCCAAGGGGCGACCTCCTGGTCCTTCCTGGGCCCAGGCAGCACCCATTATCTTCAACCGTGACTCTTGCAGCTAGCAAGGCTTGTTCGTGGTCTATCTGCATGGAAACAACTCAGCATCCTCCAGCATACCGTGGGACATCTTCTGACCAAAGGAGAAGTTCCTGGCACCTTCCGATGTTGCCGAATCTTTGGCTTTTTCCACCAGAGGTATCCCTTTTGCACCTTCATCCAGAGTTTAGTGGGCTCCTGCCCCCCGGACACTTGCGTGACTCTTGGACTTGGTCCCCTTCCTTTGCAGGTCCTCAGGTCCAGGAATCCATCTTCAGTGCTTTGCAGTCAGTTGTTGCCTTTGCAGAATCCCCCATCTCGACTTTACTGTCTTTCTGGGGTAGTAAGGTAACGTTACTCCTACTTTTCAGGGTCTTGGGGTGGGGTATCTTGGACACCCTTAGTGTTTTCTTACACTCCAAGTGACCCTCTACACACTACACTAGGTATGGGGTCCATTCGTGGTTCGCATTCCACTTTTGGAGTATATGGTTTGTGTTGCCCCTAGGCCTATTGTCTCCTATTGCATTCTATTGTGTTCTACAGTGTTTGCACTACTTTTCTAACTGTTTACTTACCTGATTTTGGTTTGTGTGTATATTTTTGTGTATTTTACTTATCTCCTAAGGGAGTATATCCTCTGAGATACTTTTGGCATATTGTCACTAAAATAAAGTACCTTTATTTTAAGTAACTCTGAGTATTGTGTTTCTTATGATATAGTGCTATATGTGGTTTATTTGAAGAAAGTGTACTCCATTTCCTGTGCATTTGCCCAATGGTTACTCGTTTGAGACAGCAGCTGATATGTCCCGCCTTGAGGTTGTTCCAGATTAACTCTTGTCGCCCTGCTGTCATAGAGCTTTTAAACGGGCATATTATTCAACTCTCCTGCCGGGCAACCAAATTTGTAATGCAAGTGAGGAAGCTACTTCTGATGCAGGCAGCTCACCTTCATGAAGCTCAACTGTTGGCTTTATGTGACAATACTTAGAGCACTGCTATTTAATTTTGTAAGCCATTCGGGGATCAAACATATAAACGAGCCCCCTGTATTGAAGCTCACACTTTTGCAACTGATCTCAGCTGTTGCTAATGTACATTGTCAAATTTTAGCATCATGTTTTAAAGGGCATTTTCCGAGCATTGATACTGGGCTGAAGTTTAATACTGCAACAAAGTTTGCACTTTAGCAATTGTCTTCTGCTGCAGTTATTTTATATTGTCAAATTTACATTGTCAAGATTGTACATCGTGTTTTAAAGGGCATTTTTCGAGCATTGGTAATGAGCTGACTTTTGACACTGCACTGAAGTTTGTTCTTTACCTATTGTCTTTAGTTGCTGCCAATTTAAATAGTCTACATTTAACATCATGCCTTAAAGGATACTGAGCACTTTACTGAGTATTGATCACTTGATGACAAAACAGGTTTAAATCTTGGGCTAAAAAGTGTCCCTTAAGCTAAAAGTGAGCTAAACATGTTATAAACCAGGCTTACAGCACCTGTTATCGCTCGCTAGCACCTGGTTGTTGCAGCAATGTTTTAATTTTTAGCTTTTGCTTAATTTCTAATTGCACACCTCTAAAGTAGTCCATGTACCTTTAATTGAGGTATGATCACGTAAGTCCAAACACAAACCAGGAAGTAGCCCCTAAGGCAACTCATAGCCTGCTATATTTAAAAACTAGGCTTACCTTGGCTACAGACTTGTTTGAGTCTGCCTGCACCTAAGTGGGCAGTTACAGTGGACATTTTAGAACTTATGATTATGCATACATTTATGAACTTTTAGATCAAATTTTAAGTTATTTTTTGATCAAGTGGTTTTATTGATTTTAATATAGTTTTTTGCCACATATAATGCCAAAGGCGCCCAGGAGTTAATTACGTTTTTAACATCTTTTTGTATTTTTGAATATTTGATGTTATTTTGGTTCTTAGATGTTGTTTGTTATACCAGTGGTTTATAATTGCCATGATTTGTATTAATCCACAATAAAAAACTAATTCAGATTCATTCAGGCAGAAACTTTAAACAAGAGAATACATTTAATAAAAATTTGGCAGTTGCTGCTTGGCTCCTGAAATGAGAGAAAGAAAGGTAGAACACAGCAGCCAAAAGAACATTTCAAGTTAATATAAATCATTTCAAATTTAAACTGAGTCCTCCGTTAACTATGTTTAACTATACCCCAAAAATCACACTTTATGTATAAATGCATTCAGTGCAGATTAATATCAGTATTAAAAAACACATAAAACAGTGACGGTGTCACCGAGGTCTTGATGCTACTTTCCCATTCTAGTGGCCAATGAAACATGCAAAAAACATGCACAGTTGGGGTAGGAGTTCTGAGTATGTCTGTCTACATTTCATTTTGGTCACGTAAAGCCCTGTAAGTCTGTGGACTCTCCCAGGCACTCATTTTGTTCATGCCTGTAATTGCCCAATGAAAGTTTTGAACCCTTCCTGAAACCTCTTACAATTGTTATCTTTATTAAGTCAGGGGAATCAGATGATTTCAACATTAAAACGTAGCAATTTTTGTATAAAGACGCTATGCTTTGACTTTTATTTAATACAGTGTAATGATGTTGCTCCTTAAATAAACTAGAAACAGTAATATTTTAAGTAAAACAGGACAGAGAAAGAGATGTCCATCTAATGTCTAAGTTGCACAATGAGATATCAGAAAAAATGGGTGCAGTACGTGCTGATCTGCTCTACCAAATTGATTCCAAGCAATTACTTTATTTCACTGTTCCTTCAACGTCACATTTCAAGGCAATTGAAACATCAGCTCATCATGCCTTCTGTATATGAACCTCTCTTCTATACAATTTAACTGTAATATAGCTATAATAATTAGCTAAACATTGCTTCTCCAACGAGTAACTTGTGAGCTACTGGTAGTTTTACTACCAGTAAGTAGCTCTACTGTGTGCAGCCAAGTGAATTCAATTAGAAGCTTTTGCCTGGTTGAATTAATATAATAATGCCTAAATTGAAAAGCACATGTATTTCAAGATACAAATGTGTGTATTTTAAAATCTCATAAGTTGATACATGAGAAAAATTGGTTGCATTTCCAAAATATAATTAAAGCTGACATTTGAGTGATAAGGGGAGACTTATTACTAACATTATTAACTAGGCTCTTGGGGCAGTGCAGCTCTGGCTGTTTTGTGTTCTAGAGGCATTCCACATTGACAAAGCGTTTTTTAAATCACTGCTGGCATCCATCCCTGCTGCATGTACATGGCCACAACTGGTAATTTTGCGCATTGTGACTGCCAAGGTAATCTTGTCTTATGTGTTTGCTATTATATCTCTAATAATATTAGTAGCTCAGGAGGATTTTTATTGAACTTGAGTAGTTCTTATTATAGAAAAAGTTGTAGACCATTGAGCTAAGCCATGAATAAGGTGCAAAAAACAACTCACTTGCCTGCAATTCGAAACATTTTCCGAGTTACAAAAATACACTGCTGAAATATGAGGAGTCTTTAAGGTATTCTGCATTTAAACTCTTCATTTAAAGAAGGTTGGGCCCTCAACACTAGAGAAAAATTAACAGGATTTAAAAAAAAAACTTTTTAGCTAGGAGTTTGCTACACAGTAATACGTGCCGGTGCCCAGAAATGAGTGCCAGTGGCACCACCAGCTCCAATTATCGACTGATTGGAGAGAAGTCTCTAAGTTCAGTGGCCACCAGTTTATACCTTCTGTGATGAGAAATCGTGCATAGCGATATTAGTGGTAAAGATCCCTGTTAAAGAACGAGACAGCCTGAATGATACACACCTTTGCAGGTAACAGTGAAATGTGATCTACTGTACCTCTTGGAACAAAACTATTGCTGTTTAAAATGTGAAACTATTGGTAACTAGATAATGTTTCTTTGTAATAACATGCTTTCTAAGCCTCCTGAATTGGCCTCTGTTAAGTGAACACATGCTTCAACACATAAAAGATATCTTTGGAACCTTCTTAATAGGCACATGAATTCTGGAATGGAACAGTGAAAGAAAGAAAACAAGTTTTGCAAATACAACCTGTAAGCAAAGTGAGGAGCTGCATGAAGGAGGGTATGTTGTAAAATGGTAGCAGCTAATTTAACAAGTCATCATTTTTATTTTTATGGGCTGAATAAAGCATGACATGTGGAATTAGTGTTTATTAGATAAAGTAAGTACCTACCATATTTTCTTTTTCTGGCCCTTGTCCTCTGATATATTTAGGCAGGGGTATCACGACTGGAGGATAAACTCCTGCATTTGGCGTACACAAGGCATTTCGAAGCAGGGAGAATTTTGGCATGAGAAAGCATGTGGGCATCTGATTGTGCTTCTTTATGTGCCTGCCCCTCTGTCTTTCACTTGTCAAATATGTGGTATATTTGGGCAGCAACCACAACAAGAAAATTACACATTGATCCACATATTATTAGCAGCACCCTACAATGTTATAATACGAACACAATACTGATTGTATTGTATATAGGTTCGGGTGTATAACTCCACTCCGCCAGCAGAGTTTGCAGAACTCTGGCACTTTGCGCTAGGCGGAGTAGTGTGGAGTTCCCGAATTCTGCAATCCGGCGCGGAACGAAGTTCTTTCGCGTGCAAGATGTTGGCTTTTGGTGCTTTCTCACAAGTGCCACGATACTCCTGGGCAGCTAGCGAGCATGCGCAAATCTTTGCATTCGCTTGCGCTGTTTTCAGCTTCACGTGCAAGACTTCACATTTACTTGCATTGTTTCAGGCCACAGCTGCGGGCAAATCAGTACTACTAGCAAGCGTGAATGCAGTGCATCTGGAGTAGATTTTCTACTCGAGATACATCTAAATCTAGTCAAAAAGTGGTTTTTGGGTGGATTTTCTTCTCCACTGGCTCTTCAAGTTGTTTTTTAGACAGAGAACCCTTTTTTTTAAACATGAAGGAAGTGCTCCAGGGACTCCAACCTCCTGTTCCAGTCCAGCAGGCTCCTCCCAGTGCTTTGTCCATCTCCTGGTCACTTTTCACTTGGATTTCAGGGTAGAAGGATCACTCCTTTGGTTCCTGGATACACCTTTGGATTAAAGGACTTTGGGCCTAATTATGAGCTTGGCTGTCAGACCGACAGACCGCCATAGTGGGTGCCGCCAAAAGACTGCCAAGTTGGCGGTCATACAGACTGCCAGATTATGAGGTGCAGAGGCAGGACTGACAAAAGCCAGCCAAATAACCTACACTGCCAGTACTTTAGAGGGTGGGAAATAGGCGGTCTGACCACCATCACTGACAGCCTATCAATCAACTCCCGAACGTATTACAAGTACAAAGTCGTAGTAGTTATCAGTAATGGTGGTCCGCCAATAGCGGTCTGAACCACAGCGGTTCGGGGTCAACAGTGTAATACATCACACCACATTGGGTGGATTTGAAAACAACACAACTGACACATATTGCCACACCCGACACGAATGCAAAGCACATTATAAAACGCACCCCTTCACACACCACAATCCTTTGCATCTACATCGCAACAGAGTTTAGCCAGAGTGCAGTATCAAAAAAGATAAAACCATAGAATAGGCACCCCTCAAACTTTCATTAAGCCCATATCCCACAAACTGAACACACTCATATCACATCCATTTGCACCCCTCTACTCCATTTTCTCCCGGTCACCTGTCTATTTCCCAACACCTATCAATTTTTTGATGTCACCGCAGAAAAATCCCTGTTTCACCGAAGATGAGTTAGGAGTCATGGTGGAAGAAAACATTAGAATAGAGCCACATCTATTTGGAGCCCAGGTACAGTACACTACTATTGCTAGGAAAATGGAAATATGGTAAAGGATAGTCGACAGAGTTAATGCTGTAGGCCCCACCCCGCGCACAAGGGACGACATCAGGAAGAGGTGGAACAACCTCGGGGGAAGGTCCGTTCCATGGCATCCAGGCACCAGCTGCAGGTCCAGAAGACTGGGGCTTGTCTCTCACTTCCTCCCTTACAACTCACATAATGGGAGGAGAAGGCCTTGGCCATCCTACATCCTGGGGGCTTCACAGGAATACCTGGGGAGTGGAGTCCTGTAAGTCACAACACAAAAATATCTCTAAAATGTATTTTCATGCATGCTCACCCCACTGCAACAGCAATGAGGGACATGACAGGTAGGCCCTAATTGTAGAACCATTCTGTATTTATCTATGCTCTTGATGTGGCATCATGTGGAAAAGTGCACTGCACATGTTTAATGATTGACAATTGTTCCCTGTCTGTTGTCATGCATCATGGAGTGACTTGCAGTAATGTCCAAATCACATTTGAGGGTTCAGGCATTCACCCACAGACAGATACCAGGGTTGGCATGTCTAAGCTGTGGATAGTAATGTTGCTTCTCATTGAACAACAGGTTGGGGTCCTTCTATTAGTCCATGAAAGTTCTCTGTCTCTTCAACATGCAAGGTACAGATATTTACCACAGACACACTCAGATGATGTCATTGTAATGGGTGTCAAACATTAGTGGTGACTATCCTGGGGCTTACTGATTCATTGTTGTGTGTATTCTGGGGAGACATCTCTCCCTGACATATTGGACATGATGTTAATGTTGTTCCTTTCAATGACACATATGAGGCCTATCTAAGTTACATGAATACTACCTCCTTGACTCTATTAGGACATATGTCACTTTTTCAGCTGTACATTATTGAAATGTGTCAATTGTGACATGGTATTTCCATGTCAACTACTCCAGGATATTGCACTTTTGTATCTGAGACAGTTGGATTTCATTGGCATCATCTCAGATTGTTGGTACATCATGTAAGTGCAAAATAGATTTGTGCATAAACCTGTGTGTGAAATATGGGAATATTCTTTCCAAAGGGATACTATAGTTGGCTACATGTTAACTGGGGTCTGCTGCATGTGGCACAGCTGTGAGGATGGAGAGGTCATCTAGTTGTATGGTTATTGTGGTTGCAAAACGTCAACCATGCATTTGTAGTTGTTTGAGATCCTGATTAGTGTGTGGGTAACTTTGGTAAGTCTAGATGGCATGCATGCACAAGTTATGGCACATGAATGTGTCACTCAGGTGAAAGTTTTTGATGGAGCCTACTTGACATGATGATACTGTTTGTCAATCAGAGGTTTGATTGAAGTGTTATCATGTACATTTTATGACCCTATTTATCATTCTTTTTGCAGCATCAGCCCAGGCAGGTGAAGGAGATGGGGTACAGCCGAGTAGGAAAACATCTGGCCACGGGACCTCAGGTCAAGATACCACTAACCCAGAGGGGCAGTAGCCTGGAAGGTGAGAGGAGTGTCACGAGGGAGATGGGATCTACATCCTCATCATCGGATTCCTCCTCCAGTGGCCACTCCCTAGTGGTGGCAGACTCATCGGGGAACCCCCAGTACCATCCTTGTCCACCACCCCTGTTCTATTACCACCCACTCTGCTTCTCCCTACCTAATTGGCTGTGCCCACTCGCCCTTGTTACTCCTGCTGCCCTCAGTGAGGAGGCTATTGAACTCTTGAAAAGTACCTCTGTGGGTCAGACAGCCATTGTGAATGCCATCACGGGATTGGCAAGTCAACTCCAACAAACTAATGTATTCCTGGAAGGCATTCATGATGGAATATCTGTCCTACAGAGATCTTTTCAGGCTTTGACCTCCACACTGATGGCAGCCAGCCACCCCCACCTTCCCCCTCCAACTCCCTCTTCCCAGTCCAAATTCTTCCTTCCCCTACCTACCCAAAGCCCTTAAACAGATCCTCATGCATCTACTTCAACAGACAAATGGAGCATACACAAGCACCACAAGATACACCGCATGCACACAGAAAACATCCACCCACAGACAGAGCAACAGTCACAACTTCTCCTGACATCACCACCTCCTCCAGCATCACACACACAATATCAAGCATATCAACAGACACCACCACATTAGTCACTGACACAGCCTACTCGCAGACACCACCCCAGCAAACCCTCGGACATCCACTCCAAGAACCACACCTGCAGACACCACAACTACAGACACACCTACATCCACCACACCCACCATACCTGCAGTCACCTCCCCAACAGACACCCACCTACCCACCACAGCATCCCCCAGTACTTCCACCCCTAGCCCAAGACACATAAACCCCTTACTCACCCACCCAACAGACACCTACCACACACAAGCATACCTAGTATAATCATGCATTCAAGACATCCATACCTACACAGCCTACAACCACTCCCTCAACCTTTGAATTCTGTCCCCCTTTTGATGACAGTCCCTGTGTATCCAAAGAAGTTTTCTTATTTGAACTTAACCTTTGCCATGTTTCCCTCACCCTTCCATTCCAGACCCAGAAGGACCTCACCTAGCTCCAAGTCCATCCCTTCCACTTGCAAGGCCTCCCCTGCCCCCCTGCAAGTAGCCATTCCTCTTACCCGAAGAAGCCCACCCCTCCCGAAAAGAAGCCCACCCATCCCAAGAAGAAGACTACCCCTCCAAAGCCCAATGCACATTTCCCAAATGCGATCACCCCCTCTATAGAAAATCCTTGAGGTGCCTGCCTGCCCCCTTGATGCCCCTTCTTGTAGAGGTTACATGGCAGTTAGGAGTCACGTTTGGGCACTACAGTGTGCCATTATTGGACTTTTTCATGGACTGGCCGCTGACATTTAAACATTTATGGTTATACAAATGAATACACCCAACAGTTGTATTGTTTTGGGAATACCTTTGTCCTGCAATTCCTTTTCTAGCTTTCTGTTGTTCCTGAGTGACCTTGGTTGTGTGCCTCCAGTTGTGTGTGCTGTTGTTCCCCAAGAGAAGGGTATGTGTTGCGTGTGTATAGGTATGTGTGCATAAATGTAATGGTAGTGTCATGGCATTGTGCACTGTTTGGTATGGTAAGTCATTGTTTTTGTAATGTCCAATGTGAGCATGTATGGTATTAGACTTGTCCCCCTGATCTGGCTTATGTATACATGTGATGTGTGTCATCTTGAATTTTGTATGTGCGGGCATGGAGTGTGTTGAATTGTGCTACCTTTGTTTGCATTTGCCTGGCATGTGTCTATTTGTTTGTGTGTCCCTTGAAGATGGTTCCTATAGAGGATGTCCTATGCAGTAGTAGTTGTATGTGCTTTATTGACTTTTTCTTCCCCATTGTTTAGATGTGCATAACAATTGATTTTGGTATTGTTTGTCCCTGAGACCTTTGTAAGGCCATTTCCTGTGGACAGGTTATTTAACGGTCCTGTTCAAAGTGTACTACGTCCCAGTGCAGTCATCTTTCATGTGTATCCTAGATGATGGCCCCATCCAAATTGTGTAGGCATGGTTGTTAGGTTGTTCTTGGTGTGTTTGTCTATCTGAGTTTTGTTCATACTTTCATTGTGCTGTGATGTGTGTGTCCATTGCAGGGCTGTTTACTGGTGGTGTTGTTTGTGTTCCCTCGATAGATATGTGTGTTGCATATTTGGACAGTCCTTAACCAGTGTGGAATGTGAATGTGTGAGCTGTATTTGTAAATGTGCTGTAGGTGTGTTGTTGCTGTGTGTGTCAATGCTGTGTAGCCTTTACTTTCCCTGTGCCAGAATTGTGTGGCCATGTTTATTTGTGTAGTGTTGCAGTGCAGTGTGAATGTGCAGGCCAAAATGTGCGTATTGTGTGTGTGTATGTGTCTGTGTCAGTATTTGTCAGTGAGTGTGTGTTGTGCCCCTCCATGATGTGTTTGCCAGCACTGCAAGCTGTTTCTGAAGGTTAATGATACAGGTAGATGTGAATACTCATGGTTGATGGCGTCCACGTCGAAGTTGATTTTGTTGTCTTTCGACGAGCAGCAGCATGATGTTTGTGAATGGCTCTATGGAAGCTCCAGACATGAACAGCTGGCTACAGGTGAGTGTCTCCGTTTATACTGTTTGATCCCACCAGCTCACACATGGTGATTAGAACCACCACGGTCACATTGGCGGTGTGCAACCTCTTGATGGATCCAGCGGAAACACTGTGTTTCCGGCGGCCTGTTTGTGCTTCCTTGTGACCATGGCGGTCGGTGCTGGCAGATCGCTGACGGTCTTCTGTTTGTTCTACCACCAAACTCGAAATACAGCGGTCCGCTCTGCCAGACCGTTGACGACCTGAGCCATCACCAACATGGCAGTCACTGGACCTCCAAACTCGTAATGAAGCCCTTTGTTTTTGTGAAATTATACAAGGAAGTTCCAGAACTATTGAATACAGGTGTTGTTTGCTTGCCAGGCCATGCACTAACACTTCTTTGCACTTTCATTTGATTTAAAAAAATTATATTGGTGGATGTCCTGGAGGTTAGGGATGTGCCTAGTTATTTCATTTGCTTTTCTTTGATTTTTCATGTTTTGTAATGGAAAATTGTTCCACAGCTCAGTACCTGTCTTTTTCTACATGTTTGTAACATTTGCAATATTATTTTACCATGTGGTCTAGATTTTCAAAGGGTTATCTAGTCAGTAGACCTAGAACTAGTAGTCATCAGTGCATTAAATAAATATTTCAGTGTATAAGTTTTAAAACTTCATTCAGGCTAGGGGTGGCAAAAGATTAAATTAAAACTGCTGGCTATCTTTTGCATTTCATTTTTTTTGTAAAAAGCATATATGTTGTGTAGTAATATTTGATGGCCTAGGAGGATGTGTGTACTGGTATTGTGACATTTTTATGGCTCAGTTAATTTTCGTGTTTTGCATTGCTGAATTAATGTTAGTGTTTTCTTCAGTGTTACCACCATGCCTCCTTACTGTCAGTGTGTGTGTGTGGGGGGAGGGGGGGGTATGTTGGTGTGTGTGTATGTTTGTCATTATCCACAATGTGTCCTTGTTCTCCATGCTGTTTGGTCAGGGGCCATTTTGTGTAGTCTATGTCCGTAGGCTTGCATGTGTTCTTTGTTCTCCATGCCTCCTTGTTCACATTTGTTGTTTGACCATGTGGCTAGTGGCCATTTTCTGTATCCAGCCAGTGTGTCTTTGCCATAGGTTTGCATGTGTTCTTTTTTGTTCTCCTTGTTGTTTGTTTTTATGAACATGTGGCTGGCAGCCATTTCATTTTGTGCATGCACCAGTGTTCCTTTGCCATAGGCTTGCATGTGTTCTTTCTTTGTTCCCCCCTGCCTTCTTGCCCTTGTTGTTTGACCATGTGGCTGGCAGCCATTTTGTGCATGCAGCCAGTGTTCCTTTGCCACAGGCTTGCATGTGTTCTTTCTTTGTTACCTCTGCCTTCTTGGTCCTCGTTGTTTCACCATGTGGCTGGCGGCCCTTTTGTGCATGCAGCCAGTGTTCCTTTGCCATAGGCTTGCATGTGTTCTTTGTTTGATATGTCTCCTTGCACCTTATTGTTTGACTATGTGGCTTGCAGCTATTTTGTGCATGCAGCCAGTGTTCTTTTGCCATAGGCTCGCATGTGTTCTTTCATAGTTCCCCATGCCTCCTTGCTCCTTGTTGTTGCTGTTTGACTAATCAGCTGGCAGCCATTTTGTCCATCCAGCCAGTGCCCCTTTGCCATAGGCTTGCATGTGTTCTTTGTTTGCCATGCCTCATTGCTCCTTGTTGTTGTTTTACCATGTGACTGGCAGCCATTTTATGCATGCCGCAAGTGTGTCTTTGCCAAAAGCATGAATGTTTTTTTTTTGTTCCCCATGCCTCCTTGCTCCTTGTTGTTGTTGTTTGACCATGTGGCTGGTGGCCATTTTGTCCATCACCCAGCCAGTGTCCATTTGCCATAGGCTTGCATATGTGTTCTTTGTTTGTCATGCCTCCTTGCACCTTGTTGTTGTTTTACCTGTGGCTGGCAGCCATTTGTGCATTCAGCCAGTGTGTCTTTCCCATAGGATTGCATACAAACATTGTTAATTATTGATCATTTGTTCATTTTATGCTCATATGTTTTTCTATTTACATTTTTTAACATGTTTTATTCTAATATTTGTTTTCTTTTTTCTTGTAATGTTTTCTTTTTATTTGAATTTTCATTTTTTTAAATTTCTTGCTTTTATTTGATTTTTTTATTTTATTTCTTTTTAAAATGTTTTATTAAATTTGATTTAATTCTGCATTTTGCCTCGATCCATCCATTCCTCTATCCATCCATCCATCCACCAACAGCAGACAGCCGCACTACAGCATTCAGTTTCTTTAGGTGTATAATAATAATTCTATTTCCTCCTGGACACCCTGGCTGCAGCGCACTGCACACAAATCAGCAGTATAATTAATTTCTTTAATGATTATTCCATTTCCCTTGGACCACCTTTAACCGTGCACCTCTCTCTGACTACCACAGGTATCTCCTTTAAAACAGATGGAGGTAAAGCAAAAAGCTAGATCTGCATGTTGTATTGTCTGATTTGAAATGAAATTTTATTGCGTGGTGCTGTAATTTGACTTTACAATGTTTGATTAAATTGGTATTTATTACATAAGTTATAAACTGCACTAAGATTGCATTTCCCTGTATTTCAACCTGCAACAGTGACAAGTTTCACTAACTACATGTTTTTCTTGCTTGATTGCTTTTAGATGCACAAGAGAAGAGACATCACATCACAGCAGTACTGCCAAAGAATAGGCCTGTACAGTTAAGTCCTCAAATCTCTTCCACTTGTGCAGATTAGTGCCACTGCCAACTGAGAACTTTAAGATGGCCCCAAAGAAAGTTGCATCCCTAGAATTTGGTCAGTGAGAAGAAGCAGCTTTCCACCAGTAGGGTGTGCCAAAGCAACCTTTTTTGGGAGATGTGTGCCTGCCACACTGACCTCCAAGGAGGAACTTGGAAGCATCACTCCCACATCTACAGCACCACCCTAAGCCCAAGACCACATCTGTCAGTGAGGCAGCCACTGCAATCATGGTGACGCTCACCAGCAGTGACGTTGAATTGGACTTGTCCTTTTCGCCAAGCTGTACCCAGTCATTTCAGAAAACAGAGCAAAGTAGATAGCAGTCACAGACAGCATTAGTAGACCTTCCTAAAATGGGAGCAGAACAGGAGGGCAAGCTTCCTGTCGAGTAAGAACCTCCTCTTTTAGAATCAATGGCTCCCAGATCTTCAGCAAGAAAAAGGAAGGGTACTACTCTACCATCTTTTCCAAGCACCACTTCAGATGACAATGATAGGGGCATGGAGCAGACCCCGGCAGAGTCCAGGGGACGCCAGGAGGGGCAAGGGATATTAAAAGTTCTAGAAAGCGTTAGAATCATGGAAGGAGGATGATGATGACAAGCCCGACATTTCTTTTCAACCTGCTACCAGGGATGTGGCACAGGCAGCACCACCAGCTCCCATTTTTGTAAGGCCTCAGCAGAGACCTGCACCAACCCATACCTCAGTAGAAGAATGCACTGCAGAGAGGAAATCAACACTCCCACCTACCTCCAGTTATTCAGGCATTGGTAGTGGCCCAGTAAGAAAGTACTTCTCCCCAGTTTGGAACTTTTTTACGATTAGCAAACAGGAGGATAACATTGTGATATGCTCCATTTGCCAAGCTAGTGTTCGTCGAACCTGGTTCACATTATGGTACTGGAGGCCAGACAACCCAAATGAATTAACATCACGTAGTCTGGAGGGAGGAGCACCTAAAACAATTGCTGAACATGGCTGCAGTGTTGAAGGTGAGGAGAGCTGGGAAACATCAGATACAACTATTGAAATCACTGTGGAAGGTGAGGAGCGAGAGGGTGTCATCTTCATGCAAAGCAACCCTGTCATCAGCAGCGCACCAAAATCAGCTACCTCAGTGAACTCACACTGGCAACCAGGAAGACTCAGAAACAGATGGAGGAACCACGGCACATGGTGACTGCACCATGACGCACATTGAGTCTACCACCACCTACATCTCACAAGTCACCTGCGTCAGTGGCCCCAGAAAAGAAGAAAATCCAGGCTACAATTATGGGCATGTTTAGGCAGGAGGGGCCCATTGACCGCAATGGCACATTTGCACAATGGGAAGCTGGCAAAAAATGTTAGTGCTGGACCTCATCCCTTTTTTTGGGAGGGAAGGAGTGGGATTCTTAGAGTTTGTGGCAGCGACCTGCCTGAAATGGAAGGTTCCAAGTCAGACCTATTTCGCCCAAGTTGCTATTCCAGTGGCAAAGTGTTGCCCGCACTATCCATTTGACACCAGTCATGTGGACCAGTTGTCAGACTACTGTTTACATGTGCATCACTGCACACCGGATCTCTTGCAGGGATAAAGCTATCTGCAGGTCTTGTCCCTGAAGAAAGTTTTAAGAGTGTTCGGCGGCATACAAGCCATGTTCGCCATGGAGAAATCACATACAGCTGCAAATATTGTGGATGAATTTAATAGCAAGGTATTTGAATGGTTGTGACCCACTGGTCTCTGAATTGGATTTGTTGCCACGGACAATAACAGTAACTTAATCAATACCATGGCAGACAGTAACTATATCAGGGTCCTGTGTTTCGTGCACTGCATCAACCTGGTAGTGCAAGACTTTCACAAAAATGAAGACATCGTCCGTAACATACTAACCATCTGCAGATGAATCTGCATTAATCTCGGCCCCTCTTTTAAAGCTTGGAAGCTGTTGCCAATTATTCTACATAGTAACAGAATACCAGTTAAAGCCCTGATACCGGAGGTGCCAACGCTTTGGAACTCAACCTGTTATATGTTGCAACATCTGTTTGAGCAGTACAGACGGATCAATGACTACATCATTCTAAGAGTGGATGCAATTTGCAAAGCTATCATCATAGATGTGGACAAATGGAGACTGGTCAAATGTCTGACACAGATGCTGCTCCCTTTTGAGGTTTTGACACAGCAGGTTACGAAGGAGGACAGTACGATGGGCCAAGCTCTCCCACTGTTGCATCTACTACAGGAGCAGCTAAAGAAAGTGTCTGAAAGGTTCATACTCAGAGGTGTGAACAAAAACCTAGATGTGCATGCCTTAGTTGAGAGTTTAATCCTTTGGCTTGTAATGCAAATCTGCAAAATTACATTATCTCACCCAAAGAGTGCATCTGTGCCACTCTACTTGGTCCAAACTTCAAAAGAATTCTTCCCACTTTCATTCCTTTTTCTGAAGTGGATCACAGCAGCCAAAACCGGCAACAAGAACACCAGGAACAACAGCACCAGAAGAAATGGACCCCAACCTCTGCATTGGCTTGGTTTTAATTGGCAGGTCTTAAGTCCAATGCAGAGGCAAAGGCAAAAGAAGTCGAGCAAGTGGTAGCACCAATGAAACTTCAGAGGATGTTCCAGAAATATCTGTACCACCCAAAAGAGGTGTATGCAGATCAAAATCCATTGGTGTTTTGGTATGGGAAGAAGTGCCAATGGCCAGAGCTCAGCAGGCTCACAATAGATTATCTGGCTTGTCCTGTAGCCAGTGTGTCAGCTGAATGTGTGTTTAGTGCAGCTGGTGCAGTTGTATCAGTTGTATCAGTGAGAAGGTCCAGTCTCTCACCTCGAAATGTGGAGAGATTAACCAGCTTTTTATACCAGCTTATTACACCATTCCTGAAACACCACAGGAGGAAGAAGAGGACGACTGGTCAGACTCAAGTGTGCTTACTGACCAACTTCTGGGTGAACCATCTTAGTTTGAGAACAAACTCTACTTCCCGTACTGAAATGCCAGTGCCACCATAGAACTTGTTCATTCTGTCTCATTGAACTTCTTTCTTTCTTTGCCCAAAAAATTATAAACTGCAGTGGAACAGTATGTTTGTGTTGGATTAATGCTGCCTCACCATTGTTTGTTACATATATGGCCAGAGTGGAGTTGGACCTGCCTGCATTGAAAAAGCCCCCACATTCTCTTCAGCCATGCCTGCCTCCCTCACATGCTATTGCCTATCCTTTGTTTTACAACACCCTGCAGGGCTGCCCCAGATGATCATTGATTAAAAGACCACCAGTGTCAATGCCAAATTCCAATGTGTTGCTACCATCAAAGTCAAGATAATATTTTGTTCAACCAACATGCTTGGATTGAAAGAGTAAGTACTAAGTATTGCACCAATGAGTGGCAATGATATATTGAGTGATGATTGATGATGTATGCAGTGGCTGACAGTGAGGGAGGGAGTTTAACACATTTTAAACTTGTTTCCAATGATATGCAAAGTTTGGGGGCTCATGGGTGATAATTTTTTCCTAAAAGTGATTGGCTTTTCAAACTTATTGAAATTTACCTGCAGGGTCAACTCCTTTTTTCTGGTTCCTCAGACCAGAGCAGTCACTTTAGTTACCAAACATAAATCTACACAAAATACTCCAGTTCTGTTTCTCTATTTGTTCTTCAACAGCAGTGCACTACACAGGTCTACCTCGCTTGGTTTGGGAATGGGACACAGTTCCTTAGAATCAGGAGGAGTAGGATGGAAGGACTTGGGGCGGGACTTCCTCAACAGCTAAAAGGAGAAAGTTATCAACTTCATAGAGAAACCATGATGATGGTGAAGACTCTGAGGCCTAGTACTCACTCAGCACTGTGGAATGGAAAGAGGTGCGCTGATTTCGGAAATGTTACTCAGTATGTGTTTGCTACATTGCTGGCTTAAATGTGAAACTCGTTTTATGTTCCTGCTCTGCCTTTGAGTCTTCTTGGTACACTCTGACTTCTCATGAAGCTTACCTTGCTTTCTTTTGTCCTTCTCCGTTACTCTATAATACAGTTTCTGTTTATTTTAAAACGCAGGCCTTCTCCTAGTCCTCTCCTGCATGAACAAAACTCAGTGAAAACTCAACACTCCAGCTTACCTACTTGACCGGTTCATCCAGGCACCTGAGAGTGACAGACATTACAAGAAGAATGGAGATGCATCGCCCAATTTGGCAATAAAGTATCTTTTTCCTTTTAGCAATCATAATTTTTAGAAATTTGTGGGTTAACATCAATCCTCCATAAATTGTATTTTTCAAACCTAGAAGACATAACATTTAGAGATATACTATCTTGGGTCTCTCTGGGGCAGAAGAATTGTTTGCAATGCATTTAGCTGAACTGTGACATACTTATCCCTTGCTTGTTTCCTTCCACAACAGATTGATGATGGTGTGCTGCTCAGCACCCGATGGATATTGTGGTTTCTTTTATGTGGTGTTTGTCTTTGTCATACCTTTCCCCAATTCTCCTTTCCCTTCCATTTATAGAGCCCCTAACCATCTTCCCCCAGGCTGTGTAATTTATTTAGGTGTGACTTAATCTTACACCTTAAATGGATCACACACTTGCTGGGGCAGATGTGCTGAAAGCAACATCAACTCACTGCATGACCTTCTGTGACCTGCACAATATTCCACACTGGCCCCATCAATATCATCACTAATGCCTTCTTTTGTGTGTCGTGTAAACTCTTAACCATGTCCAACCACTCCTGACTCTGAGCCCACTTCTCCTGACTCCATGATTTAATTTCCTAAGTTTAATTTTTAAATACTAGCTCCCCGCCATTGCCCTGAAGAAGTTGGCATTGCTAGTTTTTCTGATCATATCAGGTCTTCTTTTCTGTGTGTCAAATACTGTCATAGTGGTAGTTTGGTCTCTGTCTTATTAAAGTTATGATACAATATGACCCACTAACTGTTTTCTGTGTTCTTTCAATCTAGTTGACAGTGATGGATAACACTGTGATTGATTGTGCAGTTGGAGGTCACATAGGTGGGAGTGGCACCTTCTGTCTTCCCTGTTAGCGCGCTAGCCTGCTACTACTACTACCACCCCTTAAGATGCCACCTGGGGAATAACCCTGCAGTAAGAAGACTCCGCCGCTTCATCTCTTCAGGTAAGAGAAGAACTATGGATTGATGTGAACTTGTTTAGTTAGTAATTAACTTTTGTATGCAAAATAAGCAATGGAAATCATTCAGAGTGGTCAATATAGTTGCAGAGGGCAGCAGAGCAAGGGTATAAGTAAATGACATGCTCTTTTTTCAGCAGATTTAAAAAACAGGCTACACTAAAAGACAGCAGTGCAAACTAAAACACCAAAATAAATATTTGAGGCATAAATGAACTAAAATACATTATCCCCTTTTATTTTTAACAAATACGAATCCTACCCTTTGAACCCACAACAGGCCCACATCTCTCCCTAAACAAATAGTCCTGTCCCCAAAATGTCCAATGAAAGTCCAAAGTGAAACCTGGTCCCAACTCCCTCCCCACCCTCTCCACCCACAACAAGTCCCTCCCACCATAAAAACAAGTTAAAAATGGGATTAGAAGAGTGCACTGTCTATTTGGGTCCAGAGATAGTCCAGGCTCTGCTTGATCCTGGCAAGCCAGCTCTCTATACCTAACATCTGCTGCAGGATACAGTGGACAATGCCCTGTCAGAGTGATAGGGGGCAGTGGCAGGTGCAGTCAGGGAGCCTCACAGCTGGCAGCAGCACTGGCAACATAATGGCTGGGAGGCTGGAGACTGTGGCTGGTGTGCTGCCTAACTGGGTCCTGGGTCAGAAGTAGCTGTTTCCCCCCTTCCTTCTTCAGGACCACCAGGCACTGGTATTTAGCCTGCATACTTTCCAGCTTCTGCCACCGCAGACTGACTGCTATCTCTGCCTGGTGGGTAGTGCTGATTCAGCCGGACTAGCTTTATTGACAAAAAGAAAAAGAAAAAACACAAATTGTAAACAATGCTCTGAGCAAACACTTCTTAAAAAAAAAGTGGGCAGTGGGTGGCGCAGTAGCAGTACATTGCTGGTCCTCTAGGGACATTGGAATTTGATGTGAGTATAATTAGGAAAGTCACTAGGCCAAATGTATTTGTTTTCCCACATGTGCCTCACATGAAATGTACTGACTGTCTGTTAGATGAGAGTTAAGGCTGAATAACATCAGATAAAAAAAAACACTGATTTGATTTTTTTCTTTTAAAGGCTTTTCTAGCAGCTAAGCAGAAACTTCTAGTGGAAAAATAAAATGAATTACCTCTCATATATGAGTAAGGCATCATGCTATATGGAGTTCAAATTGGACCCACGTCTGGGCACACCCAGTGCACTTAGGCTGACAAAAGCAAACAACCAAATGATGGACGGAATGCAGAACAAATCATACATTCATCCCCAGTCACAGTAGGAAGGGTGTGCCCAGACATGGGTCCCTTGTTTCTGGTCCAAAGAGGAGCAGGGTCAAGACTGATTTGCATATGGTTGGGTCCAATCTGGAATGCCATGGCGAGCAAAAAAACAGATGGATTAAACCCAGATCTGTGACTGGTGGTGAATGCTTGATTTGTTCCCTATACGGGTTATCATCTGTTCTTTTTGCATTTGTCGCTCTAAGTGGGAAGGGTATGCCCAAATGTGGGTCCCGTGCTCGCTGTGCCACCAGATTCAAGCTAGTCTGGCTGATGAGGGGGAATACCCTGAAACCAGTCCCAAGATGCTTGTTTCTGATCCAGGGAGGACCTGGCCTGGCAGTTTAGGCTGGACCGTTCCCATGTGGAGCAGGGTCAAGACTGATTTGCATATGGCTGGCTCCAATCTGGAATGGCACAGCGAGCAAAAAAACTGATGGATTTAACCCAGATCTGTGACTGGGGGTGAATGCTTGATTTTTTCTGCATTCCGTCCATCATCTGTTCTTTTTACATTTGTTTCTCCAAGTGGGAAGGTTATGCTCACTATGCCACCAGATTCAGGCTAGCCTGACTGATGAGGGGGTTACCCCGAAACCAGTCCCAGGATGCTTATGTCTGGTCCAGGGAGCATGTGGCCTGGCAGCTCGGGGTGGATTGTTCCCATGTGGAACAGGGAGAAGACTGATTCACATATGTCTTGGTCCAAAATGGAATGGCATGGTGAGAAAAAAACTGATGGATTAAACCCAGATCTGTGACTTGGGGTGGATGCGTGATTTGTTCTGTATTCCGTCCATCATCTGTTCTTTAAGCATTGTTGCTTCAAGTGGGAAGGGTATGCCCAGACATGGGCCCTGTGGTCATTATGCCTCCAGATTCATGCTAGCTTGGCTAATGAGGAGTGATACCTCGAAACTGGTCTCACGATGCTTGTTTCTGGTCCAGGGAGGACCTGGCCTGGCATTTCGGGATGGATTGTTCCCATGGGGAGCAAGGTCAAGACTGATTTGCATATGGCTGGGTACAAAAAGGAATGGCATGGGGAGCAGTACACAGGCTTGCAGAGGTGAGTGTGCACTATTCTGAGAATGCGCAGAAGTATGATTTACAATCGCTCACCTGACAGCTCTTTTTGTGTTGATAAAGACATCGAGGGAATCAATAATAATGAACAATTTAGACTTCTGTGAAGCCCATTTAGCCACACAATGAGGACCAAGAATCGGTAATTAAAGTTAAGCAGTTTATTTTCAGTCAATAATCAATCCAATATATATGCAAGTTATGAAATGCTGAAAAGGTACAGGATTACAACTGGCAGGCTGCAATATCGCAATCAGTTCAATCTCATCAGATTGAGATACAAAGCAATGACAACCACAGCGATACAGAAACTTAGAAATTAGATTAGAATTAGGTGTTCCATAAAAAAACAAACTGTTCTCTCTTTTAAACATGAAACGATTCTAAAATCATCTAGTCAAGATTTAAAGTCAGGAATGAAGAACGCTAAATCAAATCTTAAGAAAATTTGGAAATGCGGGAAGGTGTTAGCGTAGCAAAGGCTTCAGTAGACATCCTCCAGAAAGAGGAATAAATGATTAGCACTTGCAAGAATATGAGAAGAAGAGAGGTCTGTACCCCTCAAAGTCTAAGGGAAGTCTGTCTTCTAACAACATTAGCATTAATTAAAACAAACAGAACCTTCAACATGAATGTTACCATCTTCTCCCCTCCAAGGACCAATGATCTTCGAGTCCATCACTTCCAGTATATCATCTCTTAAATTTCCCATCTCACATAACTCGAACAGTATCTGCAACCTTGAACATTCCAAGTTCCTGATATGCGATGAACAGGAGACTTCAGTTACTCAGTAAATCTTCACGTCTCGGGCCCGGGTTTCATCTTTCCTGCCCTACTATTAGTGAAACTAATACATAAAACCAAACACACTATGCAAGCAAAACATATTCTTTGAGTTAAGACCTTTAGTCAGTTTAAGTTAGTATGACTTTAGCTAAGCAAGTAATGTGCATTTTGAAAACACAGATCCAAACCATCTGCTGAACCTAAAAAAAAATATCTCCATTTGCTTCTCAAACACCCGTAGCTTCTAATTCCCGTAAATCTTCTTTCAGATCTGTAATGTTCTTAATGTATTTTTTATAGTCTTCGCTCTTGTGTGGCATTTAGGTGCAGCATTGCCGGACATTTAGCATCCTACAGACTCCACACTCTTTTGCGAGAAGGATGTCTAGTGCAAGATGATTCTGCAAAACCATGGATCTCATAGCTGTCATTTCAGTATCTATAGCAAATAAGAACTTGCTGTACTCGTGGACAATGTATCCACTATGGTGGACAACTTTCTAATCTTGAGATCATTCAAAATTACCTCTACGTTTGGAATTACTGCACCAAAAATCAGTTGCGCCTGGTGATATTTGAAAGTGGTAGGGCGTAAAAGTTGGGTTTGACTTTTATGTAGCGAGTGAAGCGAGCAAGCTTAATTGACAAATGTCGGGTCCAAGGTGAGTCTTCCTCCCAAGAAGTTTTTTTTTTAAATTGACAAATGGTGTATTTGAAAGCAAAAATTGAGTGAAAAAGCAAAGTTTATAAAGCAGTGGGAAGGTATAGTCTTGATATACTAAACACATTAAAAACTGCCCCATTTCTTACTGCATTCATGCATTCAACAGTTACATTAATGTGCAAAATGCACAGCGTGACAACTTCAGGCCCATTAAAGTGTGTACTTACCCATTGTCTTGCACTGCATATAGCAACAACTTTGAAAGAAAATGCTCTAAATAGGCATCAGGAAGCACCCACAGCTGCTGGCTGCAATCAACCATACAGAAATATGTTAAGACAGATCTCTAAGTGGGATGAAAAATGTGTGGGCTTTCTAAAAAGGAACATGTAAAATAAATTTCTGTTATTCCCGTAGTGTGCCACCTGGCCTGTATTTTGGTTTCTCTCTGAGATGTTATTGCACCCAGAAATATAATTCAACTGCCATACACCTAAAACCTGTCAGTACTATTGGCTTTGTCAATAGTTGTTAGCTGTTGAACCCACTTCGCTGCCAGGCCTTTTACCCCTCATGTTCCAAACCTTTTTTTGGCTATTTGGGATGGTTTGCACTTAAAACCTCATAACATTTTGTCCACATAAGCTATCCACGACAAATGTGCATCCTCTTTTTTCCAACATCCTAGGGATTCTAAAATTAGCCAGAGTTTGTGGGTTCTTCTGGTGCAGACCAAACAATTAGCCAAAATATAGCTAAAATGTAGTTTATTTTTAGAAAAATTGGAAAAAAGTGCTGCAGTAGAAAGCATGTGTTTTGTCCCAGAAAATGGCATCAACAAAGGGTTTGTGGTTCTAAAAGCACCATCTTCCCAGCTTTCAGGAACAGACAGACTTGACTCAGAAAACCACATTTCTTAACACAATTTTGGCATTTTACTGGGACATACGTCATTTTTATTATGCTTTCAACCTCCTTCCAGTTAGTGACAGAAACGGGTGTGCAACCAATGATAGTTCCCAGACAGCTAAACATTTCTGAAGAGTAGAAAAGATTCTGAATCCAGCAAGGGGTCATTTGTGTAGGTCCTACAAGCTTTTCCTACAGAAAGTAAAAGCTGAAATAAAAATATATTGAAATTGATTTTATAAAAAACAGCCATTTCTGTCTATGTTTTCTTCTGTAACTTTTTCCATCTACAGCAGATTTTTGAACGCAATGTATCATTACATCTGCTGGACTCCTTTGGGTCCGTGGATATATAGGGCTTGTAGGTTCATCAATAACCCTAGGTACCCAGAGCCAATAAATGAGCTGCACCTTGCAATGGGTTTTCATTGTATACCAGGTATACAGCAATTCATTTTTAAATATAAAGAGTGAAAAATAGGTATCAAGGAAACCTTTGTATTTCCCTGATGGGTATAAGATAAGGTCTTGAGAAGCAGTGCTTATTTGCACATCTCTGAATTCCCGGGTCCCCATACTAGCATGTGAATTACAGGGCATTTTTTAAATAAACTTCCTTTTTACACACTTTCTTACATTAGGAAGGACAGTGTAGAGAAGGACAAGGGGCAATAACACTTATTCTTCTATTCTGTGTTCCCCCAAGTCTCCCAATAAAATTGGTACCTCACTTGTGCCCGCGACCGGAAACGCGACATGGACACATCACATTTCTACGTTGAAATCTGATGTGTTTTTTTGGAAGGTGCATAGCTGTGGATTTTGGCCTCTAGCTCAGCCGGCACCTAGTGAAACCTAGCAAACCTGTGTATTTTCAAAAACTAGATACCTATGGGGAATCCAGGATGGGGTGACTTGTGGGGCTCTCACCAAGTTCTGTTACCCAGAATCCTTTGCAAACCTCAAAATTAGCATAAAACACTTTTTCCTCACATTTCGGTGATGGAATGCTTTGGAATCTGAGAGGAGCCACAAATTTCCTTCCACCCAGCATTCCCTCAAGTCTCCCGATAAAAATAGTACCTCACTTGAGTGGGTAGGCCTAGTGCCCATGACAAGAAATTCCCCAAAACACAACGGGGACACATCACATTTTTCTAATGAAAACTGACCTGTTTTTTGCAATGTGCCTATCTGTGGATTGTGACCTCTAGCTCATTCGGCACCTAGGGAAACCTAGCAAACCGGTCCATTTTTGAAAACTAGACACCTAAGGGAATCTAGGATTGGGGTGACTTGTCGGGCTCTCACTGGGTTCTGTTACCCAGAATGCTTTGCAAACCTCAAAATGTGGCTAAAAACACTTTTCCCTCATATTTCAGTGCTGCAAAGTTCTGGAGTCTGAGGCGAACCACAAACCTCCTTCCACCCAGCATTCCCCCATATCTTCAGATAAAAATGGTACCTCACTTGTGGGGGTAGGCCTAGTGCCCGCAACAGTCAAGGGTCCAAAACACAACATGGACTCATCAAAATGATCTATTAGAAAACGACCTATTTGTTTGCAAGGGGGGCCCCTGCGTTTTCTGTCCTGGGCGTAGCAGCCCTCTAAGGAAACCTACCAAACCCAGACATTTCTGAAAACTAGACACCTGAGGGAGTCCAGGGAGGTGTGACTTGTGTGGATCCCCAAGTTTTTTCTTACCCAGAATCCTCGGCAAACCTTAAATTTAGCAAAAAAATCTAATGGTCCTCACATTTCTGTGTGGGGTCACCACACCCGCACAAATTTCCACCCAACGTTCCCCTCGGTCTTCCGATAAAAATGAAACCTCACTTGTGTAGGTGGGCAAAGTGCCTGTGACAGGGAAGGGCCAAAAACATGTTGAAATTGAGCGAGGACCAAAGGGGGGGCCAAAAGGGCAGTTTGTAAAATAACATTTTTAGGCTGCAAATGGGGCAGAATTTTTATTGGTATAGATGTGACAGCGCTGGGTGCTAGAAATGTTGTGGATTCCTGCAGATTCCGGAAGGCTCCATCACAAAAAAAATTAGGAAAAATGCATGATTTGAAGCAAAGTTGGAGGTTTTCAGGTCATTGTTGGTAAGAAAATTGTGTGGGGTGCATGTGAAGCACACCACCTTGGACTCACCGAGATGTTTAGGGCCGTATTTATACTTTTTGGCGCACAACTGCGCCAACGCAGTTGTGCGGCAAAAAATTTAACGCCGGCTAACGCCATTCCAAAGCGCCATGCGGGCGCCGTATTTATGGAATGACGTTAGCCGAGCGCCATTGTTTTGGACTCCCAACCCCCATTGAAATGACTCCTGTCTTAGCAAAGACAGGAGTCATGCCCCCTTGCCCAATGGCCATGCCCAGGGGACTTCTGTCCCCTGGGCATGGTCATTGGGCATAGTGGCATGTAGGGGGGCACAAATCAGGCCCCCCTATGCCACAAAAAAAATATTAAAAAAATACTTACCTGAACTTACCTTAAGTTCCCTGGGATGGGTCCCTCCATCCTTGGGTGTCCTCCTGGGGTGGGCAAGGGTGGCAGGGGGTGTCCCTGGGGGCATGGGAGGGCAACTCTGGGCTCCTTCCGAGCCCCCAGGTCCCTTAACGCCTGCCCTGACCAGGCATTAAAAAATGACGCTAAAACAGCTGGACGTCATTTTTTTTGACCCGCCCACTCCCGGGCGTCATTTTTGCCCGGGAGTATAAATACGGCGCACATGCCTCAGAGTCATTTTTTAGACGGGAACGCCTACCTTGCATATCATTAACGCAAGGTAGGTGTCCGCGCTAAAAAATGACGCAAACTCCAAGATCTTTGGCGCTAGACGGGTCTAACGCCAAAGTATAAATATGGAGTTAGTTTTGCATCGGAATTGCGTAAAAAAAAACGACGCAATTCCGGCGCAAACAGAGTATAAATATGCCCCTTAGTTTTCAAATGTGTCTAGTTCTGGTAGATTTTTCAAGGTTGCAGCATCCCAAAGTCTAAAAAGTGCAGCTGCTCACCATTCCAAGTGGGACAATATTGAGAGTTAGCCAAGCTCTCTTGGCCCAAATGTAAAATCAAAACCCAAACTAATAAAATGTCCTATTGCTTGCCGTAGGGATAAGATCCTTTAGTTTGCAAGGGAGGGGCTGAAAGACTGTTACCCCCTTCAGTTGGGAAATACTGGTTGGTAACCCCCTGCCCTCCATTTTTTTTAAATTCCCTGGCAACTAGTAGGCTTTCTGCCCCCCACACACTGGAGTGGATCGGGGGTAATTAACCCATCTGCCCACCAGTTGGCAGAACATCTTTTTCCCCATTTATTTGGGGTGCGGGTATTGCCATATGCCCACCCTCTTTTAAAAAAAAAAATCTTCCCTGGTGTCTCGTGGGTTTTCTGCCCCCCTAAGGGGCAGATGAGACTTACAAAAATAGGCGGAGCTGCCCGGTGGGGGGCGGAAAAGGCCAACAGTAATGTGCCCCCATGGGCCCCCCCAAACAAAACACACACACACTATCCCTAGTGCCTAAGCGGTTTCTGCCGCCCTTGGGGGGGTGATTGGCCTAATAAAAGTAGGCCAATCTGCCCCCAAGGTGGGCAGAAATGTCCTAATAGAATATGCCCCCCTTGGGGAGCGACCTTTGCCTAAGGGGTCGCTCCCTTTATGAAATTATAAAAAATAAAATAATCCCTGGTGTCTTTTTGTTTTATTGGGGGCAGTTGGGCCTAATTAAAATAGGCCGATCTGCACCCAAGGGGGGGAAGCATTGGCTTTAAAAAAATGCTACGCTGGGGGAGCGTCCCTTGCCCAATGGGCGGCTCCCCTTATTTGTTTACTAAAAGTAAACCAAGTCCCTGGTATCAAGTGCGCATTCTTGCAGCACGAGCGCTATGCGATTGTGCTGCACAGAGAGACATGAAAACGAAAGGAAAAGCCTTTCCTTTCCTTTTCATGCCTATCCGATCTCCCCTTCCCCTGTCCGAGGAGAAACTAATCAGTTTCTCTCTTGGATATGCTGGAAGGCATGCTTCCAGCGTAATGAGGGTGACCTCTGATGATCACTGCCCAGGGGAGAGGGGTTGGTGGCCCAGGGGGGGGAACGCCCCACAGGAGACATGGGCTGTGTAGTGGTTGCGTCCTCTGCCCAGCAGTGCTGTAGCTGAGGACATAACCGTTACGTCCCAGGCACCCAAGAGGTTAAGATAAATGAGTAACAACAATGATTAGGTATAAATAATTAACATTAGAAATGTTTCAATTTTGAAATTGTGAGACTGTGAATTAAATATTATTGAGGCCTATGAAGGAGTATGGCCTTCAGTTATGGGTGCTTTACGTTAAATATGTATGCCCTTTTTCTCTTCATATCTCATCCATCTCTTTCCTCTTTAGCACCCTCTTTTTCCTCTACCCTGAATGCACTCACTCGCATCTCTCTAATTTTACCACCCCAAAAATACACTGCACTCATTCACATGTAAGCACTTTATTTCATTTTGCTTTTGCCTTCTAAATATTTTGATTTCTACGCACCCCTTCACACACATTTACACTGAATTCCATTTGCAACTGGAATACATGACCATTGTTCTGTGTGCTCTGCAGAGAGACCAACCCACTGTGAGGCACTTGCTTTGCTTTCAGACTCAGCACCAGTGCTCTCAATCAAAGCCCCTCATGAACACCTGGCACGAGTCAAAGTATGCACTATGCAAGAGTAATACAATGCCCAGAAATACAGCATGATGAATCAGCTAACTCTCTTTGGAAATGCAAGATTAAGTAAAACATGAAATAAGAAGGACTAAATGGCTGAACACATTTTAACATTCATTGTTCGCATATCAATCCATTTTTGTGGCATTAATGTTAAGGGCTTGAAGATAGGGCCAGTTTTAATGCCATACAGCAAGTAACTACCTTCACTGTAAGCATGTATTTCTCCCCTTGCTCTTGACTCAGATATTTGGATCCATTTTGCAAGGGGCAAGAGCCCTGCTCGTCTTTTGGAACAGTTTAATGAGGAACAAATACATCAGCTCCACTTCTAAAGGAGCCAGCGATCTGCAGCCAGGGCCTGGTGTGTCACATGGGGGAGGTTAGCGTGACAAGGGGTCTCAGTACAATAAAAATAACACAAGATTAGCATTATAACACTTACCGTTACCGAAAGCAAGGCACTAAGTCACACGTGCTTGCATCCACTTCTACTGCATGGCGAATGGGGAAAGGGTAGGGCCTATGCCTGTTAATGACAGACGGCTGCCCTCACGCAGGGATGAAGACTCCAGCGGCCAAAATGATGATGCTAAAAGTGTCACTGGCCTATAGTGGATACTGCCATAGACCACAATGGAAATGAAGGGCTTTAGAGTCAGCCCTACATTGTGCGTCATAGTGTAGAAAGTTGATTTACTGCCTGGCTTCCGTCTCGTGCTTCAAAGCAAAGTGGGGCAGGCAGCCTGGAGCAGACAGCCCCAACTTAAATACATTGATTTATTTAGAGATACGATTCTATCTCTAAACAAATCGTTCTACCTAGTATTTTTTGTAGGAATTTCAGAGGGGCACTGCCCCTCAGCCCTAAAAGAGAAACTGCCCTGCCCAAAATGTCTCACACAATTTCAACACCACTAACACCTTGTTTAGTCCTAGGTTTCATCTCCCATACATGTTACATTCAGATGTTCCACATAATAAACCATGGGGAAAAGCACACCTAAATGGCATGCACCATAATATTCCTTGGGCAATTTGAAATATGCACGATTTCCACAAATAAAATAAACTCCAGGAATCTGCAATCACGTCTTACTCAGAATGCAAGCCAACTATCTTCATATTTAAAATTACGCTTACTCTTACCCATGAAAGTTATGTTAAGGGAAGATTCATTCCTACTCACACATAATTTGACTTTGTGTTGCCGATCTAAATGTAGTGCTGGCATAACTTCTTTGTTTCGTTGTTTCGCTTCCTCCCCATCACATTGTCCCTTTTATCTCTCATCCCAATCTGTTTTTCCCCTCTTATCCATTGCTCTCTTTCTATCGAATTCAAAAAGTTCTTCTCAACTTCAATTAAAGAACATGTCAAAGTGTGTCTATGTTCATAAGCCTTGTCCAGTGTCAAGATTGGTTTAAGGCAACTGCCTACTGTCTCCATTGTCTCAGCATGGAAGAGTTGATTCAAATGCTTCAACAAGGGGACTTCAACTTCAGTAATTACCAAATGATAATTTGAAAAATAATACTGGAAATGTCCTGTTCCATAAAACAGATCTTTACAGAAGACTACACATAACACCATGTAAGCGGAATATGGTGATAGGTAATCCTGTCTGAAACTGATGCAGGTAACTGCGTACAGACATAACAGTTCTTTGCATTTATAATGTCAACATACTCAGAAAGTAATTTAAAATAAGCATTTGATGAATGGTCTCTTCTAGATGCATCTATGTGAAAACATATAGGCCCTCATTACAACCTCGGCGGTCTTTTCAAAAGACCACAGAGGCTGGGGGAGCCAGAATACCGCCAGTGCTGGCGGTATTTCTGGCACCCTATTATGACTTTTCCGCTGGACCAGCAGATGGTAACAGTGTTACCGTCCGCTGGCCCAGCGGAAAAGTCATATCAACATTGCTGCCGGCTCGTAATAGAGCCGGCGGCAATGCTGATGTGCAGCAGGTGCAGTAGCATCCGTTGTGCATTTCACTGCCCGAAATTCAGGCAGTGAAATGCGCGACGGCGCTATGCCTGGGGGCCCCTGCATTGCCCATGCCTAGTGCATGGGCCACCAGGGGCACCCCAAGTCTCCCTTACCGCCATGGAAAGGCTGTCCTGGGGATTATGACCTCCAGGCGGAAGCCTGGCGATATAGTGGAGGGGCCGGCGGCATGGCCGTGGCTATTGCACCACGGTCATAATAGCTGGCGGAACACCGCCAGCCTGTTGGCGGTGTTACCGCCAGCTTCCTGCCAGCCGCCAGGGTCATAATGAGGCCCATAATCTAGTGCATGCAAGCTATTATCTATATATAGGGTCACACTAGGCTTAAGCTCAATTACTGCCGGAGATGTGGGTGAAGACAACCCTAAAACGAGAATGATTAACACTACAATAGTGACAGGCAACACTCCTCTTAACATATAGCTACTTCTATGTGTGTTATTAGTTTCCATTTCTTTTCTTGAATTAGACCGTTGAGTAGAAATTAGCAGGAAACAGAACTTTCTCTGTACATTTCTACTTGTGAAAACAGCAAAATAAAGTTCAAATGTCATGCAATGAAATCATGTACAAAATCTTTGTGAGACTTCCTTAGCTCTACTCCCTCGTCTTCTAACTGAATACTTTACACGTCTTCTTCTTGCTCAGGCCTGGGGACTATTCTAACTCTTTTAAACAATGCCCTTTTTAACATTTACAAAGCAGAGTTCAGTTCAAATGATCACATCAATAGTCTTTCAAATCAGTTCATTCAATGAAAATATATTTTAAACTCTGTTAAATCTATGGAGGCTCAATTGGGATCTCACTTTTGTCCTCTAAATCACAGGTTTTCCCTTCATCATAATTATCGGCAAATTATGTTGATTCAAGGAATAAGTACCTCCATCACACTCTAGCTCTTTTTGATCTCCTGAATGTTGGTTTCGTACTTTCACTGTCACTCAGGTCGAACTCCTGAGTGTCCTTTCTGACAGGGTTCAGTCCTTGTCCCGGAGGCAATCACAATCTCTTGTGCCTGCATTCTCGGCCAACAGTCCTCAGTTTTCTACTCAGCGTGACACAGCACTAGGCCCTTTGTCATGGTCTGAGTCTGGCTCAGGTTGCAGTTCAGGTCAAGACTCCTCAAATGTCAGTTCATCAAGATCCTGCTCAGGCTGCTGATGTGCTGTCACAGGCTCTTGCTGAGTCGCAGTACTTTGTGCACCCTCATCTCGCTGACTCTCAGTTGAGGGTTGCACTGCTGAAAGAGATACTGTCACATCATCAAAAGGACACTCCACACTACGAGTGTGGGCTCCATGAATCCAGTTGGGAATCCGCCTCTGCCCAATACCTGCAATGTAGTCTTTGTACCACCTGTAATGCTGTATGCAACATTCTTAGGATCTCATTATTGAAATTAGTTTCTCGGTCTGACCCCAGTGAATTTGGGAAACCAAACCTAGGTATCAACTCCCTCAACAACAATTTGGCTACTTCGAGACTGTCATTTCTTCTAGTCAGGTAGGCCTCCCCCAAATGTGGGAAGATGCACACAATCCCCAGAAAATATCTGAGCCCATTGCACACTGGCATTTAGATGAAGTCCATCTGCATTCTCTTGAATGGCCCTCCTGATTTTCTTATATGGCTCAATGTCATTGGAGTTCTTTGCCCTACATTCATCTGCTGACACACAGCAAATCAGTGGCACAATTCTTCAGTCACCAGTCTAAATCATGGGTTGAACCAGTGCTGTCTGAATAACCTAACCATTGCATCCCTCCCAATATGAATGGGTCCATGGAAATGCCTTGCCATTGGGGATAGCATGCTGTGAGACAACACAAGTCTGCCACCTACAGAAACCCATATATCATCATCTCTCGTCACACTTCCTGCTCTGATCCAACCCTGCTATTCTGCTTCTGACAGTTTCTCCTGCCATCTCTTCACTTAACCCCAGATATTAGTTGTTGACAACCAAACATTATAGTTGGTTTCACCTTCAGAATGATTCACATACTCATCGTTGAAGGTTTGTGACACATATGCACAATATTGGTCAACCTCATCAGCATATCAGTTGCCCACGGTCACATATTCATCACCACTACAGTGAGCAAAACACTTCACAACATAAATGTGTGCAGGTAGCTTTAGTGCTTCCAATAATCTCATAACATATTCCCTATTACGAATCGGAGAGCCAGATGAAGTCATAAACCCTCTCTGTGATCACAACTACACAAAGTCGTGAACAACACTAAATCCGTACTGACTATATATAAATATAGTCACTCTCACTTAGTCAGGGGCACAGCAAGCTCTAGTAAGAGCTACCAATTCAGCTTCTTGTGCTGAAAAACACCCCTTGAAGCATGCAACCTTTGAATACTCTTCAGACTGTCCAGACTGCATAAGCACCTCTCAACTTTCCCCTCATTGTCTATTAGACAAGACTCATCCACAAACAGCATGTAATCAGACTCTACCAATGCCTAATCTTGTATATCTGGTCTCAGCTTGGTGCATAGTTCAGTAACATCAAGGTCTCCATAATCATGTTTACTCTCAAGGAGAGGCATGAGGGTAGCAGGATTCAAAGTAACACATCTATAAGAGTTACATTTTCAGTTGCAAATACAATCTATTCATACTTTGTCAAGTGGTTATTTGTAAGATACTGAGTGTGAGTTTGTATCAACAATATCTCAACTGAATGTGGCACGAGAACAGTTAGGGGATGTCCCAACACAATACTTTTACATCATTCTAAGCTAACACCTACTGCAGCCACAGCTTTAAGACAGCCAGGTAGTCCTGCAGGCACAGGGTCAGGACTAGTAGAGAAGTAGGCCTCAGGGCGTCTCACAGTTCCATGCATATGTGCAAGCACTGAGAGTGCACAGCCCTCCCTCTCAGTGCGAAAAAGTATAAAAGCTTTATTGTAATCTGACATTCCTAATGTCAGGGCACGACAGAGACTTTCTCCTAGCTCTGGGAAAGCAACCAAACAGTTGTTATCCAATAGTATTGGATCAGACATGTTCTTGTGTGTCAGCCTATGTAAAGGCTTGACCACTGAGGAAAACTTGGGTATCCACTGATGACATTAGACCACAATTCCCGAAAACATCCTGACTTCTCTCTGGATGGTTGGAAGATTCATCTTAAGAATTGACGTGATTCTTTCTTGTGACACCTTCCTCACTTCCTTCTCAATGTGATGTCCAAATATAAGACTTCTTTCTGGCAATACTGAGGCTTACTCGGGGCCACTCTATGTCCATTCTTAGCTAAGTGGTTCAGGAATGCAATAGTATCTTGTTTGCAAGCTTCTTGAGTATCAGATGCCACCAACAGTCAGTGAATATACTGAATTAGGACAGAATTAGAGGGCATGATTAGGGACTCAAGATTCTTTTTGAGAATCTGATTAAAAACTGAGGGGCTCTCTATATGCCTTTGTGGGGCTCTGCACCATGCCAAAACACGTTTCTGGAACCGAAAGATGAAGAGGTACTGACTGTCCTCGTGCAAGGGAACAGAAAAGAATGCCTGACACAAATCAATAGCAGTGATCTACGCAGCCTTGCATGAAACCTGAAACTAAATCACTGCTGAATTCAGTACCACAGGACAACAGGAATTAACACTATTAATGATCCTTCTTAGGTCCTGCACTATCCAGTATTTACCACTAGGCATCGGTAAGCCCATAATACCTTGCTGTATCATTCACTCAATCACAAGTTTAATTCCAGCAATTGTTTTGGGTGTCAAATTGTACTGTTTTTTTTTTTGATTTTCAACATTAGGTTTTACTTTTATGCAACAGGTTTAACTCCTTTTATGAAACCAATGTCCTTTCTTGAAAAGTCCCGGACCTCAGGCTTTACTGTATCGCTGAGATCTGGTGGTAAATCCTCAGATGTCATTACAGGATACAATTCAATCTTTGGCCTTTGACTCACCAATTTAAAGCCTACAACCTCATCAAGGGTCTGGAACTCAACACCCTTCAGGGTGCAATAGATAGTGCAATTTAACTTACACAACAGATCACATCCTAGTAAGCTCACAGGACTCGAATCACACACCACAAACTGGCGATTCTCATCAAAGGACCTTATTTTAACAGATACTTCTTCTGTTATGGGGTTTTTATTTTGTTTATTTGCAACTCCTACAACATAGGTTCTTTTTATCAGAAGGGACAGGTTTGGAACTTCCACTGTCCTAACAGTAGAGCGGGAAGCACCAGTATCACTCAAAAGTGATACAGGTTGGCTAATCACCTCATGGACCACTCTGGTCGACCTTTAGGATTGCACCAAGTACACAATCTTCTTACCGCCACAGATGTAGTGATGTCCGCCTTGGACCAAGTTGGTTCCCACAGTTTCTTAGCTTTTCACACTTGCACATTTTGCACATTGTACTTTTTCAGTACATCGTGTTTTAGCAGTATTATTTTTATGTCCAAACTGACACAATGTTATTCTGAGAAGGCAAGGTACATGACGTTTGCTAAGGCTGACCCTCTTGGATTGGGAAGGCAGAAGGGTGCATTCAAATATGCTCTCTTTAGGGTGTTAGGGCAAAGAGAGAATATCTCAAATTTCTAGAATCAGCTAAAAATGGTGGGAGTATTAATTGTTTTCACCATGTTCATAATGCTGTTTAGTTTACTATTTCATCTACCTAATTATCCCAGCTCACTCACTCTGTATAAGATTGCGTTAGTTTCAATAAATACATTGATAATTAATCACATTTCTTCTTTTTGTTTTCGTCTTGGCACGATTGATTAATATGATGAAAGGTTGAGATCTGTTAACACGTCTTCCCTGGAGAGCCGAGTGACATATTTCAGGTTGCCATAAATCAAAGATAGAGGTTCAGGTGAGGCGCTGCGAGCTAGCCAGGAACCGGGTCGGAAGTTTCTGATGGTGTGGAAGGACTCTTCCCCCCACATTCTGATGTTCTGCTGTCCCAAACGCACAGTCCTCTTTCAGCCAATCTAACACAGCCACCATACAGCCTGCAAAAGCTTCTTTGGCCTCGGGAGAGTCTCCCTCATATGCAAGCAGAAGCTAAGTGTCATCTGCAAACGAGATAACTCTGATAATAAAGGATTCCACCAGAATTGCTAAGGGCGCCATATAGGTTTTAAAAAAGGTGGGGCTGAGGGAGAAACCCTGTGGCACTCCCCATTTTAGACCCTTTACCTGGGATGCAAATGACTTCTTCCAAACTACCTGCTCCCAATGATCCAAAAAAGAGCTCAGCCAGCCAAGAGCTGCGTCAGTCACTCTCAGGTGCTCAAGTCTGTGCAGCAAGATATTGTGATCGACCATGTTGAATGCTGCCAACAGGTCTAAAAGAACCAGGGCAACATTGAGGCTTGAGTCCAGATTGAATCTAATGGACTCTGAAATCTCAAGTAAGGCTACCTCGATGCTGTGTCAGGCTCAAAACTCAGATTGAGAGGGGTGAAGCAAGTTGTTCTTGTCCAAGAAAGCAGTAAGTTGTTGATTCACCAATCTTTCCAGGACCTTCACCGCCACTGGCAATAAGGAGACAGGTCTAAAGTTTGACAAATCGTCAGGATTTGCATTTACCTTTTTGAGCAGGGGGACGACATTAGCACGCTTCCATTCCTTTGGGAGTATCCCCTCCTGAAGGATGGAATGAAACAGCTGATGGTAGACCGGGCTGAAAATGTCTGCTACTAGTTTCAACATGTGCAGGGGAACGGGGTCAGAAGGCGCTCCTGATTTACAATGAGAGTAGGCAGAAACCACCTCAGCAATAGGGGGAACCATAAATGTTGACAATTTCAGAACACAAGGATTAAAACCAGCCCACATTGATTTCAAAGCTCTGGCAAGATGTTGCGAACTCGAGATATTACCCTGAGTTTTGAGTATCTTGTCCTCAAAGAAATCACTGAGATGGGCACAAAGAGCCTGATTAGGTTCTGACAAGGGAGAGGATGCTTTTGGATTCCAGTTTCAAATCCATCAGTGCCTTCCTAAGGTGAACTTGAGCTACCCTGCCCCAAGCCCTGACCTCACTCATGGGGACAGATGGATGAAGCACCTTAGCTTGAACGCATTTCCAAGAAAAAGGCAGTACGTAGTGGTCTGACCATGGCACTGGAAATGGGATCTCCCAATTCAGGGGAATATTCAATAAAATCCCATCCATAGCATAACCAGCTTTATGTGTGGGACCATGGGCGACTCGAGCAAAATTCAAAGAGGCCAAGATTTTCATAAAGCGTGTAACCAGAGGATCCTCAAACTTATCGAAATCAATATTAAAATCACCAAGCAGTGTGAAATTGGCTTAGGAAACACATTTGGGAGCCAAAGCTTGGTCCATGGAGGTTACTAACGCTCCCGAATGCCCTGGGGGCAATACATCAGCGACCTCAACAAAGAGTATTGTCCACTGATCAATACATTGTAGTCCAATGCTTCTGCTCCCTGCACCTCCTCTAATTTAAAACTATTACACCTAAAAGCCTTCTTAAAATGATAGCTACAGTCCTCCCTTCTTATCTGTCCTATCTAAATGAACACATGCAAATGTCTCTGGTAGGGCAAAATGCAGATCTGGGATGCCTCATCCATCCATTTCATAATAGGAACTGTACCACACGGCCACCGTCATTGTGACTTGTCAGAAGTGTAGCCTTCAATGGTATCAAATACAGGAAACTGCTGAAAGGGATTCTGATTTTGGAAGGCGTTTTAGTTTGTATATTTTACTGGATTTTTATTAAATCAGAAGCAACTCACATTTTGCTGTGGCACTAGGACTTGTGAAACCTGTATCACTGGAGCTTGGGACACATTAGAATTCTGCATTCTCGGTCTCAGGACATTCTGTGGCTGTATGGGCTTACTACTCTGAGTCTGTACAAACCCTGAATTCTAAACCTGGTTCTCCTTCATCATTCTGTTAGGATTAAGATGACATTCCTACTTTCAATAGCCTAACTTGTTGCAATAATGACTAGGATTCCATGTTGTCAAGGCTGCCACATCAATTTCAGTACTGCTAAAAGGGATTCTGATTTTGGAAAAAGTTTTAGGGGCATATTTATACTCTGTTTGCACTGAATTAGTGTCATTTTTTTTTACTCTAATTCGGTGCAAAACTAACTCCATATTTATACTTTGGTGCTAGACCCCTCTAGCACCAAATTTATGGAGTTAAAGTCATTTTTTGAAAGTGGAGACCTACTTTGCCTTAATGAGATGCAAGGTAGGCGTTCCCGTGCAAAAAATGACTCTATGGCCTTAACGCCGTATTTAGGGGCATATTTATACTCTGCGGCATATTTATACTCTGTTTGCACCGAATTAGTGTCATTTTTTTTTTACTCTAATTCAGTGCAAAACTAACTCCATATTTATACTTTGGTGCTAGACCCATCTAGCACCAAGGCCCTGATTTAAACTTTTTTTGCACTGCATTAACGTCATTTTATGACACAAAAGTGGCGCAAATGTACAAAATATTGGCCCTTATTTATACTTTTGCTGCAAAACTGCACTAACTCAGTTTTGCACCAAAAAGTTTAGCACCGGCATGCACCATTTCTGTGCACCAGCCGGGCACCATATTTATGGAATGGTGCAAGCCGGTGCTAAGGGTAGGCTAGAGTTTTAAAAAATGACTTTAGTCAGGTGGGGCTGGCAGTATAGAAGAAGAGGGTTTAGCACCCAAAAATGGCTTTAGGCAAGTTAGAGTAAAAAAAAATGACTCTAACCAGATTAGCGTCATTTTATGGTGCTAAACCTACCATGCCACATGACTCCTGCCTTAGAAAAGGCAGGAGTCATGCCCACCACCCCAGTGGCCAGCACAGAGGACAGGGGTCCCCTGGGCATGGCCATTGCACCCGGTGCCATGTATGGGGGCCCATTTCAGGGCCCCCTATGGCACTTTCAAAAATAAAATGCACTTACCTGTACTTACCTGGGATGTGGTCCCCCATCCTCGCAGTCCATCTAGTGTGGGTGGGGGTGCCCCTAGGGCCTAGGGAGGGCACCTCTGGGCTTATTCCATGGTGTTCCACCATGGAAATAGGGCCACAGATCCCCTAACACCTGCCCTGACCCAGGTCTTAAAAAATGGGGCAAAGCAAGCTTTGCCTCATTTTTTGACCCCTCCTCCCTCCCTTGCACCATTTTTACATGGGAGTATAAATATGGTGTTAAGGCCATAGGGTCATTTTTTTGCACGGGAACGCCTACCTTGCATCTCATTAAGGCAAGGTAGGTTTCCACTTCCAAAAAATGACTTTAACTCCATAAATTTGGTGCTAGACGGGTCTAGCACCAAAGTATAAATATGGAGTTAGTTTTGCACTGAATTAAAGTTTTTAAAAAATGACGCTAATTCAGTGCAAACAGAGTATAAATATGCCCCTTAGCGTCATAAAATGATGCTAATCTGGTCAGAATCATTTATTTTGACTCAAAATTGCCTAACATCATTTTTTTTTAAGCTAGCCTACCCTTTGCACCGGCTTGCACCATTCCATAAATATGGTGCCCAGCTGGTGCTAAAAAATGGTGCAAGCCGGTGCAAAACTTTTTTGGGCAAAACTGCCTTAGTGCAGTTTTGCACCAAAAAGTATAAAAAAGGCCCTTAGTTTATATTTGTTACTGGATTTTTATTAAATCGGAGGCCACTCACATTTTGCTGTGGCACTAGGGCTCGTGAAACCTGCATCACTGGAGCTTGGGACACAATAGAATTCTGCATTCTCGGTCTCAGGAAATTCTGTGGCTGTATGGGCTTATTACTCTGAGTCTGTAAAAACCCTGAATTCTGAACCGGGTTCTCCTTCATCATTCTGTTGAGATTAAGATGACATTCCTACTTCCAATAGCCTAACTTGTTACAATAATGACTAGGATTCCATGTTGTCAAAGTTGCCAAATCAATCTCAGTGCTTGGTTCTATTGAAACACTACAACCTCTACCTTGTTGCAGGAACACATTCCCACCTTGCATCACAGGAAATCCCTTGCTGATACGCTCCTTGATTCGAACAAACACATTCTGACCACAAGTCACTTGGTACCACAACGTTAAAAGAGGTATAAAAATGCACCCAAAAGACTTGTGAAATCTTACCAAACTGCTCAACCTGTTGTACCATTCTACTGGTTTCTCTCTTAATTTTGGAAAATCATTAGTGAATGACGCAAGATCACTCCTACTGCAAGGCACATGGACATAACCTCTACCAGGTACTTTCCTCAGTGGAAAATTTGAAGTCCCCTCTCTAGCCTGTAAAGGCAGAGAGGGACCTTTTTTTGGCTTCTTTTCATCTTTCTTTTTCTTCCATCTGCTTTCCCACTTATCCAACTCACTCCATTTTCATATGCTACCAATTAACTCTATAACTTGCATTTTTACTGTTGTTCTCATACTACAAATGACACTCTCATTAAAACACACACAATAACTTTTCTGCAATGGCTTTGTTTAATTTAAATCTATCTCATATGTTCGGGCTAATTCAGACATTTTATCCTGAACTCATCCTCTTGATAGGTGTCTTATCAGGAAAGATCTAGATGTTGGTGTATCCTTTCATTCAACTTCAATTTTACCTATTCCAATGCATTTTCCCTCACTGGGATATGACTTTTTTCTTTGCCTGATCCTGAACCTTCATTTTCTCTTGGGGGACCTTTGTAAAATCTAATCAAATTGTCTAGTGCTCGGGAATTAATTCCATTTTGTACTACAGGAATAGACTCTTCCCTTTTTCTGGAACTACTGTTGATAACATCCTAAGGTGAATTCCAATTAGACATGCTAGGAGTTTGTAATCTTGGAGCAGACTCTCCTACAGGAATAAGTCCTGTCTGACTCATAATTGACGCTGGAGAGACAACACAAAGAGTATTCACTTGAGTGGGGACAGTAGGAGTCTCTCCCATTCCTGGGACTAAAGAAGTATTAGCTCACATGTCTGCTCCAGTAGGGACTGTCAATGTATGTGTCACGGTTCCTGTCAAGTTGGGTTTACACAAAGGAACTGCTGGACCAACAGTGACTAAAACCATGATTGCATCTGGGGTGTTGAGTACTGTGGAGTTAACAAGGACACTAATCCCTGTATTCTCACCTATCAGGCTCTGACTTATATTTGCTGGAGCTGCAGCTATTCCATAGTTTACACTGGAACCATTCATCCCTTCAGGTTGGGCCACATCATATGGGGGTGGATGTGCTGATAACAACACATCTAGTATGTCATCACAAGAATCACTATCACTGTCTTCGCCTAAATTCTCTGGATTTTCTGCCTTTTCATCCCTTTCTTTTCTTTCATCTTCTCAAGTTCTTCACTCGTCACTACAGGGTATAATCTGGTTCCTTATATCATATCAGTCCTCCATGGCTTCTGTTCTGCATCCCATCTAGCATCTGCACAACTTCACACTGCCTTTTAAACTCTTCCAAGTTATTTTTCCCCTTTCCCTAACATGAGCTGTGTGCTCCCAAGCATCATGTGCATCAAACTGTGCAGGTCTAGGAGGTGGATTCATTTCATATAATATCCTTCTCATATATTCAATGATTCTCAAATGTACCTTAGCTTGGAAACATCAATGCACCTTCTTTCTCTGTGAACTTATGCCATTAACTAAGCCAAATGTGTGTGTGAGGTCCTACATTTATAGGCATATAGTGACCCGGACTATCTTTGGTTGCTGCCTCTTCTCCTCTGGAATAGGTATTCCTACTTCTTTCATAATTACATTTTGAGAAAAATGTCCAACAGTCACCCATAGAGTTTTAATTTCAACCAGGAAATCATTATATTTTGTCCACAATTCTTGTTCAGAGCTAACAGCCTTAACAACATGGCACTCTATGGTATAATCAACCAATAACAGTGCAGCACCAACACCAACCATCCAATCTCAGCATGGTACAATGTGTCATCTTTCTTACTTCTCACAGTGGCTCACCCTTCTTTACAATTCTTCATGAATGTTGCAATACAACACAGTAAAAATGCTAAGCACTATTTCAAAAACGTTGTCTCCTCCACTAAGTGATCAATAGTATTCAATCACAGAAGAAGTGGTCTGAAGCAACACTTTCTGGCTTACTCTGACTCATACTCGAGCGAAATCTTGACCGGTGGCGAGTCACCGGAATTAGTGCAATTTACTGCTTGAAAGTATCCGCCTCACCAACCGCACTTTACTGTCACACAAAGTATTTGTCCCTATCTGAAATGTGTAGCCGACGGCGCACCCTCGCTTAACACCCCAAAATGTAGCAGACAATTACAACACAGTGTATTCTACACTGATAATGTATTACTATCCTAGGATCCTAGGCTACACAAGCCCGATAACCACTTCAACTTCTTTGCATTAAGCGCATCACCACATCACACCACACAATCTCAGCAAAACACCACAACCGAGACAATAGCCATTACAACATGCGACCCTATTGATACTCACTTCTCTGTTTGTACAACTTCATTCAAGATTTCTGGAATACAGCTGCTCCTCCAAATCGGGACATGGGCTTTGGGATTGGGAATGGATTTGGGAAAAACTGGGCTCTCGTATGAATATAATGACTCACTATGTCTCAGTAACAGAACCGTTCTCTGTTACTATCTGAGAATGTGCAGGAGCATGATTTACAATCTCTCATCTACTGGATCTTTTTTTGTTAACAGAAACATTGAGCGAATCAACAATAATAAACAATTTAGATTTCCATGAAGCCCATTTGGCTACACAATGAGGATCAAGAATCAGTAATTTAAGTTAAGTAATTAATTTCCAATCAATAATAAATCCAATTTATTTGCAAGTCATGAACATGTTGAAAAGCAACAGAATTACAGCTGACAGGCAGAGATATTCCAATCGGTTCAATCTAATGAAATTACGACACAAAGCAATGACAACCACAGCGATACAGAAACAGAGAATTAAATAGAAATAGGTGTTCCATAAAGAAACCCCTGCTCTCTCCTTTAAACATGAAATGATTCTAAAATCATCCAGTCAAGATTTAAAATCAGGAATGAGGACGGTTGGACATAAATCTTAAGAAAATTTGGAAATGCGGGAAGGTGTCAGCATAGAAAAGGTTTCATTTGAAGTCCTCCAGAAAAAGATATGTGTTTAGCATTAAGCTTCACACTTGCAGGAATAAGAGAAGCAGAGAGGTCTGTACCCCTCAAGTCTAACGGAAGTCTGCTTTACTTCTAACAGCATGGGCATTAATCAAAACAAACAGAAGCTTCAACAAGAATGTTATCTTTAAAACCCCTCCAGGAACCAATGATGTTCAAGCCCATAGCTTTCATTACATCATCCCCTAAATTTCCAATCGTACAGAACTCAGAAATTGTCTGCAACCTTGAACATTCCACATTCCTGATACACGATGAATAGCAGACTTAAGATGCTCATTAAATCTTGTGCCAGTATTTTTCCTCTCTGTCCTTACTAAAACCACTTATACTTACACAAAACCAAACTACTTTTTGCTAGCTAATGAAGAATTGAAATGCACCTGCAAAGAAAAATAACAAAGTATCAAAGCAAAAGATACATTCAGACTTAAAGTCTTTAGTCAGTTTAAGTTAGCCTGACTTTAACTTAACATTTAGGCCCAAATTAGAGAGGGCCTAAAGCGAACTATTGCCACATTAGCATTATTATTTTTGATAGTATGGCAAAAACGTTGCATCAGTTTGTAAACCCTTGCACCACATTGTGCCTGCGCCAGGCATAATGTATGCAAGGGGGAGCATTCCCCTGTTAGAGGGCCTGCTAAAATGGCACAGTGGAATCTATGAGATTACACTGCATCATTTGTTGTGACATTTTTAATGCCTGCACAGAGCAGGAGTTAAAAGAAGGCACACTATTATTTATAATGGGCCTCTGTGTACTTTGGAGCATTAGCGCAAATATTTTTGGCGCTAATACTGCAAAGTACAACAATAGCTTAAACAATTTCGACGCTATTGCCTGTCACCTGCTCAATGGTGCGCCATGTGTTAAATATGGTGCATATGTGGTGGCGTTAGGGGATGTAATGGGCCGCAAAAAAAATGGTGCTTCATTACATGAAGCACCACTTTTCTTAAATCTGGGCCTTAATGTGAATTTCAAATACATGATTATACATGCACTCGTTAAATTTCAGAATAAACATAAAATGTGAAGAAGAGAAATACATTACTTCAATAAATGCAACTTCAAGTGATATAAAACATGAATGATGAATACATATAAGCACTTTATATGAACATAAGTGTGCAAGTTAATAAACCTTACGTTTTCAATTATTACAGTCCATTAATGCGTTTTAATATCAATCTATGTTAATAATATTAAGACACACAGTAAATATAATGTCAAATGTAAATACATTGGCCCTCATTACAACCCTGGCGGTCAGTGTTAAAGTGGCAGTAATACCGCCAACAGGCCGGTGGTAAAAAAAATTTAATCACAACCACATTGGAACCCACCAACATAGACAGCCACTTTAACACTCCGACTGCCACGGCGGCACCAACAAACACTGCGGCGTCACCGCCAACAGACAGGTGGAAAACAATGTACCGCCCAGACTATTATGAGAGGCCAACCCGCCAGCTTTTCTGGGGCGGTACCAATGCCATCAAAAGCACGGCAGAAACAGTACATCGAAGGGGAACCACTCACCTTTCGACACTCAACGAAGAACCAGAACGCCATGGAGCCCAAATTGCAGATCCTACTCATGTTGGTGTATCTTGTCATACACCACGAAGTAGAAAGAGGGTGGTGACGATGGTGAGTACTGCACCTAGCACACAGGGGAGGGGAGGAGGGAAAAGAGAATGACACACACACGGCACGCAACACCCCCACCTCCCACTCTCACCCACTCTCACCCACAACAACATACTCACAAACACATCCAACAACATTACTGATACACCTCGTCACCCCCTGGAAGAATGCAAGGACAAAAGGAAATGAGTCTAACCAGTGTTATATTGGAACATTCAGATATAGCGGTAGAATTTAAATAAACAGTATATACTATATTTACATGATATACACAAGGCCGTACACTGTACCTTGTAAATGTCCAGCTGTCCAAAAAATCATGGGCGAAGCCAACACATGACACCTGCCTCAAAACGGAGAGAACACTGCAGGGGCATCAGGTCGAAAACAACACAGGCACCTCAGGGGGAAGGGGAGGGGGGCACCTCAGCCGGAAGATGGTACAACGCCACTGCTCCTGGAGGGGCCTCCATGCCCACTGCTTGGTTCTGGGGAGTGCAAAGCCACAGTCTCTCAAGTGCTTGGTTTGCCCACTGCTTGGTCCTGGGGGGTGCAAGGCCACAGTCTCTAAAGTCAGTGACATGTTCCACAGGTTCTGGAGAGGGCATTGTACCCACAGTGCTTGACCCTGCCAAGGATTGTGGGAGTGGATGCATCTATCCACTGGTTCTGGAGGGGGCATTGTGCCCAGAGTGCTTGATCCTGCCAAGGATTGTGGGAGTGGATGCATCTATCCACTGGTTCTGGAGGGGGCATTGTGCCCAGAGTGCTTGATCCTGCCAAGGATAGGGGGTGTGGATGCATCTATCCACTGGTTCTGGAGGGGGCATAACGCCCATTGTGCTTGATCCTGCCAAGGATTGCGAGAGTGGATGCATCTATCCACTGGTTCTGGAGGGGGCATTGTGCCCAGTGATGCTGCACCTGGGGTGTGGCAGTTATCCTCCTGTCACCTGGGTGTCTGAGCCACGAGATGTACATGGAACAGGTAGCATGATACTCCATAGAGCCAGAGCCACACTCTATCCTGCGGCGACTTAGGCTGTCAACTGCTGTTCGTGCCAGTGCAGATGGTGGTGCCTCAAGTGATGTGTCCAGGGTCCAGGACTCCACCTGCAGCCTCGGACGGCTGCCCACTGTCGGTGCTGCTGACGTCTGATATATTGGTACTGGCTGGGCACGTGGCAGTGCAGATGGTGGTGCAGGTGGCAGTGGCAGTGGCGGTGGGTGCGGCGGAGATGCTGCCGCTGCTGGCCGTGGTGCAGGTGTCTGTTATGGTGGAGGGAGACACCAGACAATCTCTGGCAGCCTCGGATGGCTGATCCTTGGGGAGGATGCTGCATACTGATGTTGTGGCAGCGGCGGTGCAGGTGGCGGTGCAGGTGGCGGTCGTTGCGGCAGTGGTGACTGTGGTACAGGTCGCTGGCATTCCTGAGGAAATGGTGGCCACCAGCCCCTCTCCAGGAGGCATCGTGCCCTGAGGTGACTTGCCCTTTGTCTTGTGTCCCTTCCCCACCTTGGCAGTTGCTGCTGGGACCTTGGCACTGTCCTCTCTATGTTTGGCTGCGGCCTTGCAGGGTGGGTGATGCGACTTTCCCCTGCTGGAAGCCGGCCCCTTTTTGACCTTGGCAGGTGGCGGAATCAGGTGGTCCTTTATATCAGTGGGTGGCAAACTGGCAGCTCTGACGGGTGCCCCGTTCGATCCACACGGACTTGCACGGTTTACAGCAGACGCAGATGTGGTGGCTGAGGTGCTGGGCTTGGACCTAGGGGACGGGCGGGGAGGGAGGTGTAGGGATGAGGTTAAAGCTAGCTAGGAAAAGTTTTTTAGACACTCTGGGACGTGAAGATGGAGGGAGTGTGGGAGAGGAGGAAGAGATAGTGGTTGTAGGAGGTGTACATCTGCTGAGTTTGGGTGAAGGTGCATGGGCTGGAGGCTGTTGTGAGGTGGATGGATGTTGAGTGGGTGTGTGCCTGCGTTTGTGTACTTTGGTTGGACGGCTCACAGACACACTGGGAGAGGACACAGGGGATGTGTGAATGGTAGTGAGGGTGGTGATTGCACGTGAGCAGTGTGTTGTGATGGGCGTGCTGGTGATGGAGGCAGTGGTTGATGATGTAGTGCATGCAGGTGTGAGTGGAGAAGAGACTGGGAAGGAGGTGGAGGAAATGGAGGAGGGGGACACAGTGGAGGAAGTGGATGTTGGTATGTGTGCATGGGCATGGTGCTTGTCTGAGTGCCTGTGTGATGTGTGGTGCTTATGTTTTCCTGAGCCACTTTTGTCTGTTGACGTGTGTGCATGCTCGTCTGAAGGTGTGCTTGGGATAGGCTGAGGTAGAGGGGACTGGGTCTGGGTAGTGGAAGTTGGAGGGGGGAGGCTGGATACAGGGACAATGGCTGCCATCAGTGCTGAGGCCAGAGCCTAAAATGCTCTCTGTTGGGCTGCCATGCCAGAATGAATGCCCTCCAGGTATGCATGTGTTTGCTGCAAATGCCTCTCGACACCCTGGTTGGCATTCAGAATGGTTGACTGCCCAACAGTGAGGGATCTCAGTAGGTCAATAGCCTCCTCACTGAGGGCAGCAGGGCTGACTGGGGCAGGGCCCAAGGTGCCTGGGGTGAAGGAGATGCCCACCCTCCTGGGTGAGCAGGCACGGGAAACACGCTGAGGGGCTGCTGGGAGGGCAGTGCTGGTGGGGGGGTGGCAGCTGTACCTGTTGTTGGGGTGGGCACAGACGTGTCCGCCACCGCCAGGGAGCTTCCATCAGAGGAGGAGTCGCTGTCTCTGGTATCCCCTCTTGTCCCCATTGTGGAGCTCCCCTCGCCCTTCATCCCACTGGTGCCTTCACCCTCATGGGCCATGTGGGATGCAGCTCCCTCCGTCGCCGGTGCCTCTGCTCCTCCGGTAGATGATGCTAATGCACACAAGGACAGGGTGACAAAACAAGAAGGGGGGAAAGACAGAGGACACACATGGTCAATGCCAGCAACACCTCTACCGTTGGCGGACACAACACACACTGAGCTTCCCTATGCACTAGGCCTTGCCCAACCACTCACTATGGTAGTCACCAGCCCATTGCGTACAATGCCTAACGCCAGCACATGCACACCTGACACCCTCAGGACCCTGCACACTAGTAGCTGCCCAATTGTACCATTGGGGTAGGGGTGCTTCTGAGCCTGGAAACAAGGAACATACCCTGGCATGACCGCCCTGGCCTAGGGGCACCTACACCCCCACCCAGATACTTCCTAAACTGTGCAGAGTCAGCTTTATGACACTGTACTCACCCCCTTGTGGCTGCTGTGATGCCCTCAAGTGCCCATCCAACTCCGGATAGGCCACCACCAGGATGCAGAGCATCAGGGGGGTCGTGGTGTGACGGGCACCCCTTCCACATTGGGAGGCCAGCCCCAGCTGGGCCTCCGCAGTCTTCTTGCTCCAGCAGCGCAGGTCCTCCCATCTTTTGCAACAGTGGGTGCTCCGTCTGTGATAGACCCCCCAGGGTCTGCACTTCCTTGGCGATAGCACACCAAATACCCTTGTTCTGGTGGGTGCTGACCTAGAGGGAAAGGAAATTACTCACTCGTCCGGACTGTCATACTCATTGCCCACCAGTTCCCACCCATGCTCTGATGCACATGCACTGACCATCCTCGCATGCAGCACTCATCCCACCCCCCAACATGTGCCTTACATCCACACCACTCCAAACAACTGACACAGTTGTGCTTCCTATGTGGTAAATGACCCTCTGCTCACTGTTCTCCTCCATAGGCTACAACCGCTGGGGCAGATGATGAGATGGCGGCATCCTCCGGTGTACAGACCCCTGGTGGGCCTGTCGACAATGGAGGACAGACACATTATAATCACATACAGGCTTGATCGTGCTACAATCCAAGAACTCTGAGCCCAATTGGAGCCAGACCTGATGCCAGCTATCCACCAACCCACAGGTATCCCCCCTGTAGTGCAGGTCCTGTCAGTGCTCCATTTCCTGGCAAGTGGCTCATTCCAAACTACAGTGGCCATGGCATCTGGGATGTCGCAGCCAATGTTTTCTAATGTATTGAGCAGGGTGTTGTGTGCCCTGCGGAAACACATGCACAACTACATCCTGTTCTCCCAGGTGGATGATTTGGCCACAGTGAAAGCTGACTTGTATGCCCTGGGACATATACCCAACATCATTGGTGCCACTGATGGTACACATGTGGCAGTTGTTCCACCCCGCATAAATGAGCAAGTGTACAGAAATAGAAAAAGCTACCATTCGATAAATGTGCAAATGGTGTGTTTGGCGGACCAGTACATCTCCCATGTGAATGCCAAGTATCCAGGCTCTGTGCATGACGCCTATATCTTGAGGAATAGCAGTATCCCTTATGTGATGTGCCAACTCCGGAGACACTGGGTGTGGCTAATAGGTGAGCCCAAGGTCCCCACACAGTATGAGTAGGTGTCTGGGTATGGGGTAGTCCCTAAGGGTTAGTGTGTGTCTAACAGGTATCCCTCAAAATTTGCAGGTGACTCTGGTTACCCCAACCTCTCATGACTACTGACCCCAGTGAGGAATGCCAGGACAAGGGCAGAGGAACGCTACAATGAGGCACATGGACGAACTAGACGTATTATTGAGAGGACGTCCGGCCTCCTGAAGGCCAGATTCCAGTGCCTCCATCTAACAGGTGGCTCCCTGTACTACTCACCGAAGAGTGAGTATCATCGTGGCATGCTGTATGTTGCACAACCTGACATTGAGACGCCAGGTGCCTTTTCTGCTGGAGGATGAGCCTGGTGATGGTCTTGTGGCAGCGGTGGAGCCTGTGGACAGTGAAGAAGAGGAGGCAGAGGAAGAAGATGTTGACAACAGAACGAACATCATCATACAGTACTTCCAGTGACACACAGGTGAGTGTAACTCCTCTTCACATTTCAGTATACTTTAGGACATTGTATATGGCAGCCTCGTAACCTCTGTCTATGGACAGTGACTGTTCCCTTTGGATTTCATTTTTTTAGATCTGTGTACCCCATTCTGCCTTCTGTTATGTGTACTGCTGCCCAACAACTGTTATACGTTGGTATGTGTAAATGAACATTTACATTACAATTTGCTGCTAATTGTAGGAAGTTGGCTCTGTATGTGCTATTTCAAAGTAAGGAATAGCATGCACAGAGTCCAAGGGTTCCCCTTAGAGGTAAAATAGTGGTAAAAAGAGATAATACTAATGCTCTATTTTGTGGTAGTGTGGTCGAGCAGTAGGCTTATCCAAGGAGTAGTGTTAAGCATTTGTTGTACATACACATAGACAATAAATGAGGTACACACACTCAGAGACAAATCCAGCCAATAGGTTTTGTATAGAAAAATATCTTTTCTTAGTTTATTTTAAGAACCACAGGTTCAACTTCTACATGTAATATCTCATTCGAAAGGTATTGCAGGTAAGTACTTTAGGAACTTCAAATCATCAAAATTGCATGTATACTTTTCAAGTTATTCACAAATAGCTGTTTTAAAAGTGGACACAGTGCAATTTTCACAGTTCCTAGGGGAGGTAAGTATTTGTTAGGTTAACCAGGTAAGTAAGACACTTACAGGGCTTAGTTCTTGGTCCAAGGTAGCCCACCGTTGGGGGTTCAGAGCAACCCCAAGGTCACCACACCAGCAGCTCAGGGCCGGTCAGGTGCAGAGTTCAAAGTGGTGCCCAAAACGCATAGGCTAGAATGGAGAGAAGGGGGTGCCCCGGTTCCGGTCTGCTTGCAGGTAAGTACCCGCGTCTTCGGAGGGCAGACCAGGGGGGTTTTGTAGGGCACCGGGGGGGACACAAGTCCACACAGAAATTTCACCCTCAGCGGCGCGGGGGCGGCCGGGTGCAGTGTAGAAACAAGCGTCGGGTTCGCAATGTTAGTCTATGAGAGATCTCGGGATCTCTTCAGCGCGGCAGGCAGGCAAGGGGGGGATTCCTCGGGGAAACCTCCACTTGGGCAAGGGAGAGGGACTCCTGGGGGTCACTTCTCCAGTGAAAGTCCGGTCCTTCAGGTCCTGGGGGCTGCGGGTGCAGGGTCTCTCCCAGGCGTCGGGACTTTAGGTTCAAAGAGTCGCGGTCAGGGGAAGCCTCGGGATTCCCTCTGCAGGCGGCGCTGTGGGGGCTCAGGGGGGACAGGTTTTGGTACTCACAGTATCAGAGGAGTCCTGGGGTCCCTCCTGAGGTGTTGGATCGCCACCAGCCGAGTCGGGGTCGCCGGGTGCAGTGTTGCAAGTCTCACGCTTCTTGCGGGGAGCTTGCAGGGTTCTTTAAAGCTGCTGGAAACAAAGTTGCAGCTTTTCTTGGAGCAGGTCCGCTGTCCTCGGGAGTTTCTTGTCTTTTCGAAGCAGGGGCAGTCCTCAGAGGATGTCGAGGTCGCTGGTCCCTTTGGAAGGCGTCGCTGGAGCAGGATCTTTGGAAGGCAGGAGACAGGCCGGTGAGTTTCTGGAGCCAAGGCAGTTGTCGTCTTCTGGTCTTCCGCTGCAGGGGTTTTCAGCTAGGCAGTCCTTCTTCTTGTAGTTGCAGGAATCTAATTTTCTAGGGTTCAGGGTAGCCCTTAAATACTAAATTTAAGGGCGTGTTTAGGTCTGGGGGGTTAGTAGCCAATGGCTACTAGCCCTGAGGGTGGGTACACCCTCTTTGTGCCTCTTCCCAAGGGGAGGGGGTCACAATCCTAACCCTATTGGGGGAATCCTCCATCTGCAAGATGGAGGATTTCTAAAAGTTAGAGTCACTTCAGCTCAGGACACCTTAGGGGCTGTCCTGACTGGCCAGTGACTCCTCCTTGTTTTTCTCATTATTTTCTCCGGCCTTGCCGCCAAAAGTGGGGCCTGGCCGGAGGGGGCGGGCAACTCCACTAGCTGGAGTGTCCTGCTGGGTTGGCACAAAGGAGGTGAGCCTTTGAGGCTCACCGCCAGGTGTGACAATTCCTGCCTGGGGGAGGTGTTAGCATCTCCACCCAGTGCAGGCTTTGTTACTGGCCTCAGAGTGACAAAGGCACTCTCCCCATGGGGCCAGCAACATGTCTCGGTTTGTGGCAGGCTGCTAAAACTAGTCAGCCTACACAGATAGTCGGTTAAGTTTCAGGGGGCACCTCTAAGGTGCCCTCTGGGGTGTATTTTACAATAAAATGTACACTGGCATCAGTGTGCATTTATTGTGCTGAGAAGTTTGATACCAAACTTCCCAGTTTTCAGTGTAGCCATTATGGTGCTGTGGAGTTCGTGTTTGACAAACTCCCAGACCATATACTCTTATGGCTACCCTGCACTTACAATGTCTAAGGTTTTGTTTAGACACTGTAGGGGTACCATGCTCATGCACTGGTACCCTCACCTATGGTATAGTGCACCCTGCCTTAGGGCTGTAAGGCCTGCTAGAGGGGTGTCTTACCTATACTGCATAGGCAGTGAGAGGCTGGCATGGCACCCTGAGGGGAGTGCCATGTCGACTTACTCGTTTTGTCCTCACTAGCACACACAAGCTGGCAAGCAGTGTGTCTGTGCTGAGTGAGAGGTCTCCAGGGTGGCATAAGACATGCTGCAGCCCTTAGAGACCTTCCTTGGCATCAGGGCCCTTGGTACTAGAAGTACCAGTTACAAGGGACTTATCTGGATGCCAGGGTCTGCCAATTGTGGATACAAAAGTACAGGTTAGGGAAAGAACACTGGTGCTGGGGCCTGGTTAGCAGGCCTCAGCACACTTTCAATTGTAAACATAGCATCAGCAAAGGCAAAAAGTCAGGGGGCAACCATGCCAAGGAGGCATTTCCTTACACAACCCCCCCCCAAACGAAAGAGGATGAGACTAACCTTTCCCAAGAGAGTCTTCATTTTCTAAGTGGAAGAACCTGGAAAGGCCATCTGCATTGGCATGGGCAGTCCCAGGTCTGTGTTCCACTATAAAGTCCATTCCCTGTAGGGAGATGGACCACCTCAACAGTTTGGGGTTTTCACCTTTCATTTGCATCAGCCATTTGAGAGGTCTGTGGTCAGTTTGAACTAGGAAGTGAGTCCCAAAGAGGTATGGTCTCAGCTTCTTCAGGGACCAAACCACAGCAAAGGCCTCCCTCTCAATGGCACTCCAACGCTGCTCCCTGGGGAGTAACCTCCTGCTAATGAAAGCAACAGGCTGGTCAAGGCCATCATCATTTGTTTGGGACAAAACTGCCCCTATCCCATGTTCAGAGGCATCAGTCTGCACAATGAACTGCTTAGAATAATCTGGAGCTTTTAGAACTGGTGCTGAGCACATTGCCTGTTTCAGGGTGTCAAAGGCCTGTTGGCATTCCACAGTCCAGTTTACTTTCTTGGGCATTTTCTTGGAGGTGAGTTCAGTGAGGGCTGTCACAATGGATCCATATCCCTTCACAAACCTCCTGTAATACCCAGTTAAGCCAAGGAATGCCCTGACTTGAGTCTGGGTTTTTGGAGCTACCCAGTCCAGAATAGTCTGGATCTTGGGTTGGAGTGGCTGAACTTGGCCTCCACCTACAAGGTGGCCCAAGTAAACCACAGTTCCCTGCCCTATCTGGCATTTGGATGCCTTGATAGAGAGGCCTGCAGATTGCAGAGCCTTCAAAACCTTCCTCAGGTGGACCAGGTGATCCTGCCAGGTGGAGCTAAAGACAGCAATATCATCAAGATAAGCTGTGCTAAAGGACTCCAAGCCAGCAAGGACTTGATTCACCAACCTTTGGAAGGTGGCAGGGGCATTCTTTAAACCAAAGGGCATAACAGTAAACTGATAATGCCCATCAGGTGTGGAGAATGCTGTTTTCTCTTTTGCTCCAGGTGCCATTTTTATTTGCCAGTACCCTGCTGTCAAGTCAAAGGTACTTAGGAATTTGGCAGCACCTAATTTGTCTATGAGCTCATCAGCTCTTGGAATTGGATGAGCATCTGTCTTGGTGACAGAATTGAGCCCTCTGTAGTCCACACAAAACCTCATCTCTTTCTTTCCATCTTTGGTGTGAGGTTTGGGGACTAAGACCACTGGGCTAGCCCAGGGGCTGTCAGAGCGCTCAATCACTCCCAATTCCAGCATCTTGTGGACTTCCACCTTGATGCTTTCCTTAACATGGTCAGACTGTCTAAAGATTTTGTTCTTGACAGGCATGCTGTCTCCTGTGTCCACATCATGGGTACACAGGTGTGTCTGACCAGGGGTTAAGGAGAAGAGTTCAGGAAACTGTTGTAGGACTCTCCTACAATCAGCTTGCTGTTGGCCAGAGAGGGTGTCTGAGTAGATCACTCCATCTACTGTGCCATCTTTTGGGTCTGATGACAGAAGATCAGGGAGAGGTTCACTCTCTGCCTCCTGATCCTCATCTGTTACCATCAACAGATTCACATCAGCCCTGTCATGGAAGAGCTTAAGGCGGTTCACATGGATCACCCTCTTGGGGCTCCTGCTTGTGCCCAGGTCCACCAGGTAGGTGACCTGACTCTTCCTTTCTAGTACTGGGTAAGGGCCACTCCATTTGTCCTGGAGTGCCCTGGGAGCCACAGGCTCCAGAACCCAGACTTTCTGCCCTGGTTGGAACTCAACCAGTGCAGCCTTTTGGTCATACCAAAACTTCTGGAGCTGTTGGCTGGCCTCAAGGTTTTTGGTTGCCTTTTCCATGTACTCTGCCATTCTAGAGCGAAGGCCAAGTACATAGTCCACTATGTCTTGTTTTGGCTCATGGAGAGGTCTCTCCCAGCCCTCTTTAACAAGAGCAAGTGGTCCCCTCACAGGATGACCAAACAGAAGTTCAAAGGGTGAGAATCCTACTCCCTTCTGTGGCACCTCTCTGTAAGCGAAAAGCAGACATGGCAAGAGGACATCCCATCTCCTTTTGAGCTTTTCTGGGAGCCCCATGATCATGCCTTTTAATGTCTTGTTGAATCTCTCAACCAAGCCATTAGTTTGTGGGTGGTATGGTGTAGTGAATTTATAAGTCACTCCACACTCATTCCACATGTGCTTTAGGTATGCTGACATGAAGTTGGTACCCCTGTCAGACACCACCTCCTTAGGGAAACCCACTCTGGTAAAGATACCAATGAGGGCCTTGGCTACTGCAGGGGCAGTAGTCGACCTAAGGGGAATAGCTTCAGGATACCTGGTAGCATGATCCACTACTACCAGGATATACATATTTCCTGAGGCTGTGGGAGGTTCCAGTGGACCAACTATGTCCACACCCACTCTTTCAAAGGGAACCCCCACCACTGGAAGTGGAATGAGGGGGGCCTTTGGATGCCCACCTGTCTTACCACTGGCTTGACAGGTGGGGCAGGAGAGGCAAAACTCCTTAACCATGTTGGACATATTGGGCCAGTAGAAGTGGTTGACTAACCTCTCCCACGTCTTGGTTTGTCCCAAATGTCCAGCAAGGGGAATGTCATGGGCCAATGTTAGGATGAACTCTCTGAACAGCTGAGGCACTACCACTCTCCTAGTGGCACCAGGTTTGGGGTCTCTGGCCTCAGTGTACAGGAGTCCATCTTCCCAATAGACCCTATGCGTTCCATTTTTCTTGCCTTTGGACTCTTCAGCAGCTTGCTGCCTAAGGCCTTCAAGAGAGGGACAGGTTTCTTGTCCCTTACACAGCTCCTCCCTTGAGGGTCCCCCTGGGCCCAAGAGCTCAACCTGGTAAGGTTCAAGCTCCAAAGGCTCAGGTCCCTCAGAGGGCAGAACTTCTTCCTGAGAAGAGAGGTTCCCTTTCTTTTGCTGTGTTGCAGTTGGTTTCCCAACTGACTTTCCCGTTCTCTTGGTAGGCTGGGCCATTCTTCCAGACTCCAGCTCTACTTGTTCACCCTGTGCCTTGCACTGTGCTCTTGTTTTCACACACACCAGTTCAGGGATACCCAGCATTGCTGTATGGGTTTTTAGTTCTACCTCAGCCCATGCTGAGGACTCCAGGTCATTTCCAAGCAGACAGTCCACTGGGATATTTGAGGAGACCACCACCTGTTTCAGGCCATTGACCCCTCCCCATTCTAAAGTAACCATTGCCATGGGATGTACTTTTCTCTGATTGTCAGCGTTGGTGACTGTGTAAGTTTTTCCAGTCAGGTATTGGCCAGGGGAAACCAGTTTCTCTGTCACCATGGTGACACTGGCACCTGTATCCCTCAGGCCCTCTATTCTAGTCCCATTAATTAAGAGTTGCTGTCTGTATTTTTGCATGTTAGGCGGCCAGACAGCTAGTGTGGCTAAATCCACCCCACCCTCAGAAACTAGAGTAGCTTCAGTGTGGACCCTGATTTGCTCTGGGCACACTGTTGATCCCACTTGGAGACTAGCCATACCAGTGTTACCTGGATGGGAGTTTGGAGTGGAATCTTTCTTGGGACAGGCCTTGTCTCCAGTTTGGTGTCCATGCTGTTTACAGCTATGACACCAGGCCTTTTTGGGATCAAAGTTTTTACCCTTGTACCCATTGTTTTGTGAAGAGGCTCTGGGCCCACCCTCCTGTGCAGGTTTTTGGGGGCCTGTAGAAGACTCTTTACTATTTTTAGTTTTGGTTGTCTCATCACCCTTCCCCTGGGGAGTCTTTGTGACCCCTTTCTTTTGGTCACCCCCTGTTGAAGTCTTGGACACCCTTGTCTTGACCCAATGGTCCGCCTTCTTTCCCAATTCTTGGGGAGAAATTGGTCCTAGGTCTACCAGATGCTGATGCAGTTTATCATTGAAACAATTACTTAACAGGTGTTCTTTCACAAATAAATTGTACAGCCCATCATAATTACTTACACCACTGCCTTGAATCCAACCATCTAGTGTTTTCACTGAGTAGTCAACAAAGTCAACCCAGGTCTGGCTCGAGGATTTTTGAGCCCCCCTGAACCTAATCCTGTACTCCTCAGTGGAGAATCCAAAGCCCTCAATCAGGGTACCCTTCATGAGGTCATAAGATTCTGCATCTTGTCCAGAGAGTGTGAGGAGTCTATCCCTACACTTTCCTGTGAACATTTCCCAAAGGAGAGCACCCCAGTGAGATCTGTTCACTTTTCTGGTTACACAAGCCCTCTCAAAAGCTGTGAACCATTTGGTGATGTCATCACCATCTTCATATTTAGTTACAATCCCTTTAGGGATTTTCAACATGTCAGGAGAATCTCTGACCCTATTTATATTGCTGCCACCATTGATGGGTCCTAGGCCCATCTCTTGTCTTTCCCTCTCTATGGCTAGGATCTGTCTTTCCAAAGCCAATCTTTTGGCCATCCTGGCTAACTGGATGTCCTCTTCACTGGGGCTATCCTCAGTGATTTCAGAGGTGTTGGTCTCTCCTGTGAGGGAACCAGCATCTCTGACTATTATTTTTGGAGTCAGGGTTTGAGGGACCCTGTTCTCCCTAGATAGGACTGGTAGGGGGGAATTGTCCTCCAAGTCACTATCCTCTTCCTCTGAGTTGCCACCCTCAGAGGGGTTGGCCTTTTCAAACTCTGCCAAAAGCTCCTGGAGCTGTATTTTGGTAGGTTTGGGGCCCATTGTTATTTTCTTTATTTTACAGAGTGACCTTAGCTCCCTCATCTTAAGATGGAGGTAAGGTGTGGTGTCGAGTTCCACCACAGTCACATCTGTGCTAGACATTTTGCTTCTAAAAGTTGGAATACTTTTTAAGAATCTACAACTGGTTCTAGAATCTAATTCAAACTTTTACAAACTTTTAAACTCTAAAAGAAATGCTAAACAGGATCTAACACAAGGCCCTAGCAGGTCTTTTAAGAATTTAGAAAACTTTTCAAATTGCAAAAATCAATTTCTAATGACAATTTTGGAATTTGTCGTGTGATCAGGTATTGGCTGAGTAGTCCAGCAAATGCAAAGTCTTGTACCCCACCGCTGATCCACCAATGTAGGAAGTTGGCTCTGTATGTGCTATTTCAAAGTAAGGAATAGCATGCACAGAGTCCAAGGGTTCCCCTTAGAGGTAAAATAGTGGTAAAAAGAGATAATACTAATGCTCTATTTTGTGGTAGTGTGGTCGAGCAGTAGGCTTATCCAAGGAGTAGTGTTAAGCATTTGTTGTACATACACATAGACAATAAATGAGGTACACACACTCAGAGACAAATCCAGCCAATAGGTTTTGTATAGAAAAATATCTTTTCTTAGTTTATTTTAAGAACCACAGGTTCAACTTCTACATGTAATATCTCATTCGAAAGGTATTGCAGGTAAGTACTTTAGGAACTTCAAATCATCAAAATTGCATGTATACTTTTCAAGTTATTCACAAATAGCTGTTTTAAAAGTGGACACTTAGTGCAATTTTCACAGTTCCTAGGGGAGGTAAGTATTTGTTAGGTTAACCAGGTAAGTAAGACACTTACAGGGCTTAGTTCTTGGTCCAAGGTAGCCCACCGTTGGGGGTTCAGAGCAACCCCAAGGTCACCACACCAGCAGCTCAGGGCCGGTCAGGTGCAGAGTTCAAAGTGGTGCCCAAAACGCATAGGCTAGAATGGAGAGAAGGGGGTGCCCCGGTTCCGGTCTGCTTGCAGGTAAGTACCCGCGTCTTCGGAGGGCAGACCAGGGGGGTTTTGTAGGGCACCGGGGGGGACACAAGTCCACACAGAAATTTCACCCTCAGCGGCGCGGGGGCGGCCGGGTGCAGTGTAGAAACAAGCGTCGGGTTCGCAATGTTAGTCTATGAGAGATCTCGGGATCTCTTCAGCGCGGCAGGCAGGCAAGGGGGGGATTCCTCGGGGAAACCTCCACTTGGGCAAGGGAGAGGGACTCCTGGGGGTCACTTCTCCAGTGAAAGTCCGGTCCTTCAGGTCCTGGGGGCTGCGGGTGCAGGGTCTCTCCCAGGCGTCGGGACTTTAGGTTCAAAGAGTCGCGGTCAGGGGAAGCCTCGGGATTCCCTCTGCAGGCGGCGCTGTGGGGGCTCAGGGGGGACAGGTTTTGGTACTCACAGTATCAGAGTAGTCCTGGGGTCCCTCCTGAGGTGTTGGATCGCCACCAGCCGAGTCGGGGTCGCCGGGTGCAGTGTTGCAAGTCTCACGCTTCTTGCGGGGAGCTTGCAGGGTTCTTTAAAGCTGCTGGAAACAAAGTTGCAGCTTTTCTTGGAGCAGGTCCGCTGTCCTCGGGAGTTTCTTGTCTTTTCGAAGCAGGGGCAGTCCTCAGAGGATGTCGAGGTCGCTGGTCCCTTTGGAAGGCGTCGCTGGAGCAGGATCTTTGGAAGGCAGGAGACAGGCCGGTGAGTTTCTGGAGCCAAGGCAGTTGTCGTCTTCTGGTCTTCCGCTGCAGGGGTTTTCAGCTAGGCAGTCCTTCTTCTTGTAGATGCAGGAATCTAATTTTCTAGGGTTCAGGGTAGCCCTTAAATACTAAATTTAAGGGCGTGTTTAGGTCTGGGGGGTTAGTAGCCAATGGCTACTAGCCCTGAGGGTGGGTACACCCTCTTTGTGCCTCTTCCCAAGGGGAGGGGGTCACAATCCTAACCCTATTGGGGGAATCCTCCATCTGCAAGATGGAGGATTTCTAAAAGTTAGAGTCACTTCAGCTCAGGACACCTTAGGGGCTGTCCTGACTGGCCAGTGACTCCTCCTTGTTTTTCTCATTATTTTCTCCGGCCTTGCCGCCAAAAGTGGGGCCTGGCCGGAGGGGGCGGGCAACTCCACTAGCTGGAGTGTCCTGCTGGGTTGGCACAAAGGAGGTGAGCCTTTGAGGCTCACCGCCAGGTGTGACAATTCCTGCCTGGGGGAGGTGTTAGCATCTCCACCCAGTGCAGGCTTTGTTACTGGCCTCAGAGTGACAAAGGCACTCTCCCCATGGGGCCAGCAACATGTCTCGGTTTGTGGCAGGCTGCTAAAACTAGTCAGCCTACACAGATAGTCGGTTAAGTTTCAGGGGGCACCTCTAAGGTGCCCTCTGGGGTGTATTTTACAATAAAATGTACACTGGCATCAGTGTGCATTTATTGTGCTGAGAAGTTTGATACCAAACTTCCCAGTTTTCAGTGTAGCCATTATGGTGCTGTGGAGTTCGTGTTTGACAAACTCCCAGACCATATACTCTTATGGCTACCCTGCACTTACAATGTCTAAGGTTTTGTTTAGACACTGTAGGGGTACCATGCTCATGCACTGGTACCCTCACCTATGGTATAGTGCACCCTGCCTTAGGGCTGTAAGGCCTGCTAGAGGGGTGTCTTACCTATACTGCATAGGCAGTGAGAGGCTGGCATGGCACCCTGAGGGGAGTGCCATGTCGACTTACTCGTTTTGTCCTCACTAGCACACACAAGCTGGCAAGCAGTGTGTCTGTGCTGAGTGAGAGGTCTCCAGGGTGGCATAAGACATGCTGCAGCCCTTAGAGACCTTCCTTGGCATCAGGGCCCTTGGTACTAGAAGTACCAGTTACAAGGGACTTATCTGGATGCCAGGGTCTGCCAATTGTGGATACAAAAGTACAGGTTAGGGAAAGAACACTGGTGCTGGGGCCTGGTTAGCAGGCCTCAGCACACTTTCAATTGTAAACATAGCATCAGCAAAGGCAAAAAGTCAGGGGGCAACCATGCCAAGGAGGCATTTCCTTACACTAATGTTGTGATAATACATATGTGAAAGATCAGACTGACTCCAGATTGGTTTTTGATTAAAGGGTGTTTATTTAGGTGCTAATGGGCATAGGGGTATGTGCAAGGGGCTAGGGCGATGGTGGAGGAAGGTCCATGGTAGAGTCCAGTCTCTTGGTATCACAGGTGCATTGTCCAAGGGGGCATAGGAAGGGGAGCAATGGTAGTTCAAGGTGGACAGGGTAACAGAGTGGAACAGAAGGGTGACAATCAGGAGAGTCCTATTTCCTGGCTGGGTTCTTGGCAATGTTCTCTGTCTTCTGCCTGGATCGCAGGGACCGTTTGTGGGGTGGTTCTCCTTCTGCAGGGGGTGGGGTGCTAGTGGCCTGTTGGTCCTGTGGCGGGGCCTCCTGTCCACTAGCGCCGGCGGAGGTGGAAGGCTCTTCCTCGGTTTGGCTAGTTTCAAGGGCCCTTTGTTGAGCCACTGCCTCCCTAATGGTCTTGCCCATATCAGCCAGCACCCCTGCTATGGTGTCCAGGATGGTGTATATTTTGGTGAGTTCATCCCTGATCCCCATGTAGTGTCCCTCCTGCAGCCGCTGGGTCTCCTGAAACTTGGCCAGTACTGTGCCCATGGTCTCCTGGGAATGGTGTTATGGTCCCATGATGTTGGAGAGTGCCTCGTGAAGAGTGGGTTCCCTGGGCCTGCCCTCCCCCTGTCGCACAGTAGTCCTCCCAGCTTCCCCGTTGTCCTGTGCCTCTGTCCCCTGGACCGTGTGCCCACTGCCACTGACCCCAGGTCCCTGATCGTCCTGTATTTGTGGTGTTGCCTGGGGTCCCTGGAGTGGTGGACACACTGCTGATTGACGTGTCCTGGGCATAGTGGCATGGGCCCGCTGGGTCGGTGTTGTGCTGGTGTTTCCTGAGGGGGAAGGGTCTGTGGAGGGTTGGGACTGTGGCAGGGGAACCGACTGTCCAGAGGTCCCAGATGGGCCAGGCTGGTCATCCTGATCCCGGCGTGCAGAGCTGCTGTCATCACTGTGGTCCTCTTCTTTGGGGGCACTGGATGTAGCTGGCACCTCCTGTCCAGTGACGTTGGGTACGGGTCCTGTTGGGATGTAAATGCATTGTTATTGTATCTGTGTGTTCCATCTTCTGCAATGGGTGTGTTTCCCTGTATAAATGTGCTTACACTGTCGCCTTGGCCTTGTGTGATTGCTGATTAGGTGGGCTAGATGAGTCTATCTAGTGTGCATGCTGTGGTGATGGGTGTCCATGCAGGTCTGTGATGGGTGTCCATGCATTGTTGTTGCATGCAGGGCTTGGTATTGGGATGGGTGGGTTGTGATAGTGGGGTATATGTGAGGTATTGGAGTGATGGGTGTGAGGGTAGGGGTAGGAGTTTGTGATGGCCTGCAGGTAGGGTGGGGGGATTTAGTAGTAAAGATTTGACTTACCAGAGTCCAGTCCTCCTGCTACTCCTGCGAGGCCCTCAGGATGCATGACGGCCAAGACTTGCTCCTCCCATGTTGTTGGTTGTGAGGGAGGAGGTGGGGGTCCACTGCCAGTCCTCTGTACAGCAATCTGGTGTCTTGATACCACAGAACGCGCCTTCCCCCGTAGGTCGTTACATCTCTTCCTGACGTCATCTCTGGGTTCTTGGATGCTGTCCCACGGCGTTGACCCTGTTGACGATTCTCCGCCATTGCGCCATCTTCCTTGCAATGGATGTCTGCTGCACCTGTGACCCGAATAGCTGTGGCTCTACCCGGATGATTTCCTCCACCATGACCCTTAGCTCCTCCTCAGAAAACCTGGGGTGTCTTTGAGGTGCCATGATGTGGTGTGGGTGATGTGTGAGGTGATGTGTGGGGTGCTGTGTAGTGATGTATTATGTGATGTGTGTGGATGGTGTATGTGTGATGGTGTTCTGTGCCTCCGGGGTCTGGTGTGGTCTTTGCTTTTCTCTCTCTGCTTGTTCTAATTTGTTTGTTGAAAGGGTTGTGGGTAAATGGGTGTGTGTTTTATAGTGGTGAGGGTGTGGTGTGTGTATGTGTGTCAGGTGTGTGTATTTTGAATTATCCAATTTGGTTGTGTTTTGTAAGTGTGTGTATTTTGAGCGCGGCGGTGCGTACTGCCAATGGTTTACTGGGGTTGAAAGACCGCTGTGGTGATTCGTGGGTTGTGATACTGTGGGCGTATTCCTGTTGGTGTGACGGTGTGGGTTTTGCTATCGCCAGTTTATCACTGACCTTTGGCGGACTTGTGTGGGTGTCTGTATTGTGGCGGATTTCTCAGTGTGGGTCATAATACCCGTAGCAGAATACCGCTGCAGTCACGGTATGTTGGCAGTCATCGGCACAGCGGTAAGTGGAATTTACTGCCGGGGTTGTAATGAGGGCCATAATTTGCACAGTGATGATGTATAAAGGATGGAGTCCACTAGCATAGGATTTGTATGCGCACCATATCCTTCCAGTACAAATTCCTACATCTAGATAACGTCCCACAAAGTGGATGTGTTCTGTGAGCGCACATGCAATTTGTGGGAGTTTTTTGGTGAAAAGAAAACTATTCTGCTTGTTAGTGTTGGGAAATGGGTTATTAGTAATTATAAGTAAGTACCTAACACTAGTAATAAGGCCACAATCAAAGTGTAAGGTTCAGTCAGGGTCTCAATAAATTGATCCCTTGGAGCAGGGAGGCTTAACTTAGGTATGTAAAGCATTTAAAAACACCAATACATTAAATAAGCAAGAAACCACAAAAAATAAAAATCCAACATCAATTTTTTAAAAATAGAAAATATTTTCATCTTTAAAATGACACCAAAATGAAAACAATCCAATCTAAGGAACCGGAGATTTGACTTTTTAAAGAATAAATAAAAAAAATTGCTTTCTAGTGCGTAAAAACCAATATCGCCAACCGGGGACATTTGGTCACGCTTGACCAGGACCAATTCACAATTTGAGGCCAACCACGATGAAGCCCTGCTCCTGCACTGAGCGGGAGGCCTCAGTCAAAGTTTTACCTTTGTGTTTCGGGAGCTTTTTCTCTTGTCATGGGGCAAGGTTCCTCGTCATGCCGGGATTCAATGCAACGTCATTGGCTTGGCTCAGCGTGAGCTCCTGGTCAACTCCTGGAAGTCTCATTCACGGGGAAAAGCTCTGGAGCTTCAGCGGGAAAACTTCTCCAGTTTTCTCCATACTTCTGGATCTCCTTCCAGAAGTCCTCCTTTGGGTCTCCAGTGGTCCACAACACCATTTATAGGGTATAGAAGCTCAGAGATGGTCCTTGAGATGTTGGGACTATGTTTCACAGAATGCACATGGTAAATCCTTAAAGGTCTAGCTGAAGGGGGCAGCTGGGTCCTCCTTGGTGGGATGGTGAAGCTCTTTTGACCTGTTGCTGTCAGGGAGTCCACTCCTTCTCTCCCTTGAAGCCACGCAAAGTCTTTAGAGCTTGCAGCAGGTGTAGTTATGTAGAGTGCAGTCCTTTGGGGTGCAAACCAGGGTTCCAGCAGGGCAGTCCTTCTTCTCCTTGTAGTTGAGGCAGTGTTCTGAGTTGCTGGGCAGCTCTCCCATATTTATCCAGGGTTCCTCGGCTGGCAAACAGGGGGGCACCCCTGACCTATGGGTTGCAGGGTGCCACCCTCTGGGGTGACCACTTCCTATGAAGTGAGCAAAAATCAATCACAGGAAGCACTGTTCTTCCAAAATTGAAGATGGAGAAAATCTTTCCCTAAGGACAGAATCTGACTAAGCTATCCCACTGGTGTGGCTTATTTCCCTAAACACTCCCTCTCCATTCCTTCTGCTAATCTCATTACTCCCATCTGACTTGGGTGACAGGAAGAGGGGGTGAGCCTGGGTCCTGTCCTAAGTGCCATTTTCCCTATGAAGGCCAATTTGGCTACCCAGCCCCTTCCTGCCTGTTGCTCTGCAACTTACAGATCTCCACCCACCAGCTGTCCCACTGTATCAATGCAGGCCACTTCACACCTCATTAAGGCAGCTTGGCTCAGCATGGCAGAGGCTGGCCAATCAGAGAAGAGCAGCTGGGGAGCTGGATTTTCGCGTATAGAAAAAAAGTTCTATAACTTATTTTCTGTGATATTTATAATAATTCTAACAGTGCAAATTGGTGGATTTGTTCTAACTAACATTTTGAGTCCAAGAATGGAAATTGCAGCCCATTTGTAGTGAAAGTTATACTTTAATAACGTTTGCCAATGTTACCCTATAGAGCTACTGTACTACAATGGGTAAAACGAAATTGGCAGTTTTCCCCTCACCAGGGTATATAAAACATCTTTTATCATGTCCCATCTTTTAGTTGCAAGGCACCCTACCCCAGAGCACTTATGGGAGACCTTAAGAGTGCCTTATATTTAAATATAAAGTACTTTGAGACTTGACAAATACTTTTAATTTCAAAGTCGAATTTGCAAACAATTTACTTTTAAAAACAGTCTGCAAAGCAGGGCTACCTTTTAAATGACAGCTTGCAGTACAGCAGTGCACACCTGAGTGCATTAAACACACGGGGCCTCTTATCCTCCCTGCCCTATAAAATACTAGAGACTCATAGGTAGGCTGTCATAGCACATTATAATTATGCCTAATTTACATATTCCTTTTACACAGAGCACTGGTACTAGGTCTAGTTAGCAGAGCCCAAGGCATAGTCAGAGTCATTAATCACCAGTATCAGTCACAAAATGGGGGTGATCAGGGCAGAAATAATGACTTTCTTACAGTTAGTGCCTGTTTCAAGAGGTCATTAGTTTTTTATGCAAAGCCAAGTCTGGCTACATTAGTAGACTAGGCTTTCTGTCAAAAACTGTGTTATTGCACTGTAAAGCTCACATAAATGACCCCCCCAGCAGTGCAAAGCATGTTTTGCGCTGAAAAAGAACAAAGGCTGTACCAAAGCGTTGCTTTGTATCACTCAGAGATGTCACAAAGTGTTATTAATTCTGGGCCTGTTTTCTGCGTAATACAAAAAAGAGCAACAATAAACTGCATTATTTTCATTTTGCAGTATTTGATTGGTGTTATTTCTCATTGTACGATATTAAGGATTAACATTTTATAATTGGCCATGTACAACCTGTAGTATTTTTATGATAAATTATTTGAAAAATGCTAAATGTTATTTTTGGAGCCATTTTGTTTGCACTTACCTATGATGAGAGCCTCCTCACTCTAAACCATTCATAAAATGATCTGGTTTCCTCTTCAGACCCTGAAAGGTTAACAAGTTTCATTATTCATAATTTTTTATACAAATGTGTTGCCTTTGTTATTTAGAGATTTCTAGTTATTTCTTTAAAGGTTTTTTTTAAGTTGTGCTGTAAAATGTAGTAATAGGCACAAAATATTTCCAAACATTTTTTTCCCAGGTGATCTCCCCAAATGCCAATGAAATACCATGTACAGGGAGCACAACACATATTGAAAAGTATAGGCATCATCCTGATATGTTTTTTACTATTTATAATGAGGGCACTTACAGTTTGGCCCTGGGATTCTGATTCCCTTCACATACAGCTACGAATTAGGGCCAGTCAATGGTAGGTCAAACCAATTATCCCCTTTTCTACACAGATTTGTGGGATTATGCCACTAATAACCCACATGTTAATTCCGGTCGAAGTCCCTTGGAGCAAGCACTGATAATGAGAATCCCAGAATACAGTTGCTCTTTACATCAGTTGTCCTGTCGTGTCACTCCCATGAGGTATCTCCTCTAAACACTACACATCCAGGTGCCCAGCCCTTGTTTGACTTATGTGGTATGTCTATGGCTACTCACAGCAAAGTGTTATTTTATTATATTATGGGAGACTTTAGTAACTATAGATTTTTATCTGATATATAAAAGGGAATTCCTTTTATCGAGCAGTCTAAGGGATTGGGGCTAAATTTGCATGCACCAAAATGACATGTAAATCATTGGAGCATATCTACAAGCCCCTAGCGTCCTGATGCACCATATTAGCGTCATTTTCTTTACTGTAATGTGGCATTAAAGAGGCATTTTTGCTGTGAAATATTTACAAAGTGGTTCAATATATGTATTGCACCACTTTGTAACCCCTTTCACCACATTATGCCTGCACGAGGCACAATGTATGCAAGGGGGGTTGTTCCGGTGACCCATAAATATGTTGCAGTGAAATTTTCAAGATTTCACTGAGCCATTTTTGGCATCATTTTTAACGCCTGCTCAAAACAGGCATTAAAATGACGCATCCATAGTAACTTATGGTCCTTCTTGTACTTAGCTGCATTAGCATTAGCAGTTTTGACGCTAGTGCAGCAAAACACCACAATAGCGTGAAAAATTATGTTGCTATTGGCCTAACGACAGCCGTGGTGTGCCGTATCATAAATATGGTGCTACCATGGTGTCATAAGTGATGCGTCACTTTCTTGTAAATATGCACCATTGTGCGACACAGTACTCAAGTCGAGATAATGGCTGATTTTTGCTCGAAACAGGTAGTTACCACATTAGTCTAAATGAGGGGTTAAATGTTTTCTTTGACTTATATCTTTTGCAGAACCACTCTTAACACTAAATAAGAATATAGGGGGTCATTCCGACCCCGCCGGGCGGAGACCACCAAAAAACCGTACCGCGGTCGAATGACCGCGACGGTCATTTTGACTTTCCCGTTGGGCAGGCGGGCGACCGCCAAAAGGGCGCCCGCCCGCCCAGCGGAAAAGCCCCAGCAACGATGAAGCCGGCTCCGAATGGAGCCGGCGGAGTTGCTGGTGTGCGACGGGTGCAGTGGCACCCGTCGCGATTTTCAGTGTCTGCTTTGCAGACACTGAAAATCCTAATGGGGCCCTGTTAGGGGGCCCCTGCAGTGCCCATGCCACGATGGGCACTGCAGGGGCCCCCAGGGGCCCCACAACACCCGTTCCCGCCAGCCTCTTCCTGGCGGTGTAAACCGCCAGGAAGAGGCTGGCGGGAAGGGGGTCGGAATCCCCATGGCAGCGCTGCTTGCAGCGCCATTGTGGAGGATTCCCTGGGGCAGGGGAAAACCGGCGGGAAACCGCCGGTTTCCCTTTTCTGACCGCGGCTTTACCGGCGCGGTCAGAATTGCCCCTGAAGCACCGCCAGCCTGTTGGCGGTGCTTCCTCCGTTCCCGGCCCTGGCGGTCCATGACCGCCAGGGTCGGAATGAGGCCCATAATCTCAAAATAAAATGCCAAAAACCTTTTACCTAGCATGGCAATGTGAAAAGAAACTGCACAAACTTTGAAAAGTTATAAAGTTTATCAAAAACCTTTGAAGAAGATGTAAAACATCTCAAATCATGCACCTTTAAAGAGCAGATAAACAACAATATATCAATTCCACGTTCTGGTGCGAAACAACAGAGATTTGGACAGTGGTAGTGAATCGAAAAGGCGCTAACAAAGTTACATTTTTCCTCCACAAGGAGAGAAAAATCATGGAGTGACCCAAAAGACAGGTTTGAATCAAGAACCTAATTCAGAGGCGCTCCTTCTCATAGCTATTTCCACATGACCGAATAGCGGTGTACTACAATAATATGAAGTTTCAAAATCAATCTTCAGAAATATTGATTTCAGAATATTGACTATGACATTTAATATGTTTATGTTTAAGTTGTGTGGTTGTAAACTAGAAAAATAGTAAGCTCACACATACCTATATATACTTACACTGACGGTACAGTGGTAGTCAATATTCTGCAGTCAATATCTTTCTAGGTTGATATTTGTGACCTCTGTATTTTGACATAACCCAACTACCCTTATTTACATATACTAGGGTGACCAGAATTTTAAAGCCAAGAACAGGGGCATTTCACAAACATAGAAGAACTACCATTTTACTTCAACCAAGCGCACAGAATAATAGCGCACATCAGCAAAGATAGACAGAAGAGCCACTAAGAATATAAATAAAATGCAATTTTTAAGCCAGAATCGTGCCTGTTAAATAAATTGCTTAATCAAACTATCCAAGCTTTGAAAAACTTTTCTAACAATCGGGACATGAGATAAATTTCCTGAAATCTGCAGGGACTTCTAGTGAAAAACCAGGACTGTCCAGTCAAATCCGGGACGCCTGGTCACCCTACATTTAAAGAACGACTTTTTGAATTCAGAAGAGTTGGTGTGCACAAGTAAAATGGTTTATTCCAATATTTTTGTGTCTGCACCCTACTGGCAGAAGGTTGATGGACATAGAAGTTATGGGACAGGAATGCCCTGTGAGTCTGTCGTCTGCCATACAACTACCCATTTATGGGTATTTACACCCACAAATGTGAGGTATGAAACAAGAGATATGAAACGAGAAATGCCAAGGGCTAAAGCCCGTTCATTACAATGAAAGGCTCTGTTGGCATCTGTTTCCCACTTGTCCCTTAGATGGGACAGGATAGGTCAAATGGGCAGTATTATGAATTATAAAACCAGGAAATATGTTGACTTGACTTTGTGCCTTGGATCAAGCTTGCCATGGGCATTGACACCTGGTTTGGTAGGGAGGCCCAATAGTGGGATTGCTGGGGCACTCCCTCGTCGGAAGAAAGTCAGCAGGAGTAACTACACAATGCCACACAAAGAAGATGGGGGTGGGAGTGGAAGCAGTGAGATGATGTCAGGAGAAGCACATTTATGTCCACTACTCAGAGGGGCAGCACCTGTATAGTAGTCTCTTGGTGGGACTTCCAGTGTTCCATATTAAATCTTCCTAGAGTCTGTCTAGGTCTCAGAAACATTATGTTGGGAGAATAAATGGTAGGTTTGTGTTGTAGTATAAAAGTCATAGGAGGTCCACCATCTCCGAAAGGGCTATGCATTCTATGCAGGATAGAGGAAATATTCTCCAGACAAGATAGATCTGCAACCTAAGGGCAGATATTGCTCTGGTTAGAACACTGTCTATGAGGTCCTAGTCTTAATGGTAAATCTGGATACAGAAGTAGAAAAAAGTGGCTCCATCCCAACATAAGAAGCCCCTCCTAATCTATGGCAAATTGAGGGTGATTCAGAACAAGAGGGAAATCATAGGATTGTGACCAATCAACCCAAAAGTACTTAAAGTTGTAAAAGAGGCATTGGGTCTTTGGTGGGGTACCCTGGAAACACTTAAAATGGAGTAGGAGATCACCTGCATACAAGGAGACCCTTAAACCCATCTGCCAGAGGAATAACCCAGTCCATCCCAGCCTGATGCAGTTTAATCGCCAATATATCCATGGTTAGGGAGAATAAAAGTGGAGGCCAGGGAAAGCACTGTTACGTACCTCAGTCCATTGCAAAGCGGCAATAGAATTAAACTTCCTAATATAGTAGCTTTATGAGGCAAAATCGAAGAGGTGGACAACTTCGAAAAGATAATTGCACTGAATAGTGCTGAATGCTTTCTCAAGCTCCTGACTGAGCGCCATGGATTCTGGCAAGGTTTTGAGGTGCTGCCTCCAGGATTGTATAGAAACAATGTAGGTTGAGCGAGGTATTCCTGGAGGGGGAAAACCCATTCTGATCAGAATGAATCACTTGAGGGAGAAGAGGAAGGATGTTGGTAACTAGAACTTTGCTCAATAACTTTTAGTCATAGTTGAGAATCTACAAGAGGCAGGATCATACAGGAGGACACCGTGGTTTCAGTAAGGGATCAGGAGGGCCTCTCTCAAGTATGGTGAAGTGTGTTGTTATTGAAGTATTCGGCATAAAGTTCTACATATTTAGCAACAACAAGATTGAATAACTGTGGTAGAAATCCAGCATCTGAACTACTGGTAAGTCGCGAATAGCCACCTTGATGAATTGTGCAGGAATTGAAGCTTCAATTCAAGCTCCTTAAGTTTATGAGTAGAAATACAAGGTTGAGGGAGATGTGCAAAAAAAAAAATACAAGGTAGAGGGGGATGTGCAAGAAAGGTCCTCATGTGGGGAGCTGTTTCAGTAGGGGGCTTGTCATATCAACAATTATAATAGTTACAGAACCCAAGGAACATTTCCTGCTTAATGTGACCTAAGATCCCAGCTTGATTCCCTGAATTTAATCCATTTAATCAAAACAGCACAGTCTTTCACATGAGGAGGCAACTGCAAGCAACGCTGTGTTTAGGGCAGGTGAAAGTGACTTGTCTGTCACTCTGTGGAGTTCAAACTCCTGGTCCTTGCCCGCTGTCTTTGTGTAATGGAGGCATCATGGATGCAATGGGTGAAGGCAGATACCTTAAACGCCTCACACTCAATGGAGCAGGAAGAAGCTATGTCAAGGTTAATATTCATATAAATTAGTACTTGCAACTGCCATGGACTTCTGGAAGGGAGGGTCCTCCAGTACCCCTACTTGGAGGCCCCAGGAGGTATAGAATGGATTCCTCGACCCCATTGAAAGGTGCCAGGGACTGGATAGTGGTCCGAGATGTGACAAGTTAGGAAGTCAGTCTGCATAAAAGAAGGGCAAAGGGAGTTGTGGAAAGAATAACGTTAAGGGGGGCATAAAATCATGTTGGGGGAGTAGAAGGAGTGAAAACTGAATGTCAGTTTATGATGTCTCTATAAACCCGTCAAGGAACAGTGCCCTAACCAATCACACAGGGAACGGGCATTGAAGTCATGGGCCAAAACCCAGGACAGGTGGAGCTAAGTGGCAAGTAGACCAGAAAAGCATGTCAGAAATGCAGACTGATCAGTGTTTAGGGCATCGATACTTCTAAGGACCTGCCATCCATGGAACTCGCCACCAACACAAATCTGCTCTCGGGATCAGCAAGGAACCCTACCAGCCAGTGCGCAGATGGTGAGCTGCCCAAACCTTTGTGAAAACAGCAGCAACAGTAACAAGCATTTGCAATGCAATGGGTCTCGCGTTTTCTTGAGTTAGAGCTATTAGTATTGTAAACTCCTAACCGGACTTTTCTTGCCATTTAAATTGAAAATGAAAAGTAAAACAAACTTACTGGACTTTTATTGCCTTATAAACTGAAAAGTAAAAGTTACACGTAAGCGAGCCGACGGCTGCCATCAGCGCAAAGCAGGCACACAAAGGGAAATAAAAGTTTGCTAACTGTAAAACCTATCGGCAAAAGTGCAATTATCCATGAAACTGGCAAAAGTGCAATTGTCTATGTAATCAGCCAAAGTGCAATTACCTATGTAACAGGATCTATGTCATGCAAATCGCTTAACTACTGCCCAGCGAGATCACGCTGCGAAATAAAGAGAAAAAGTAGTCCAGAAACCAGACGGAAAACATCGAGCCTCGTATGTTTTCAGTAGTTGGTTGATGCGCTCGAGGAGTGATAAACACCAAAAAGGCATGATGTATGCATGCATGCCTTTCACTAATGAAAGCAAGCGGATTTTAAAAGACAAGCCCACAAACCAATGAAAGTGACTGGCGTGACATGGGTGTGGTTAGAAGCCCAAAGAGTGATCACAACAGGGGACAGAGCGCATTCCGCTCACCCCTAAAAAGGATGCATGGACAGGCCTGTCAACCCAGATAAGATTAACCAAAATTTAACGTGGACCCTAGTGTTCAGGGCCCTGGGGACGGTGCACAATTAGTCAGCAATATCTCACCTTCAAGCGATAGTGAGTGGGGTCATAGACAAGACAATGGTGGTCATTACAACCCTGGCGGTCGGTGTTAAAGCAGCGGTAAAACCGCAAACAGGCTGGCGGAAAAAAAAATGGAATCACAGCCGTGGCGGAAACCGCCAACTAAGACAGCCACTTTAACACTCAGACCACCACAGCGGTACAAACAAACAGCTTGGCGGTCACGCCAACAGACAGGCGGGGGACAATGTACCGCCCACAATATAACAACCTACCAATCCGCCACATTTTCCGGGGCGGATTCACCGCGAACAAAAACACGGCGGAAACAGGACTTGGAAGGTAAAATGCTCACCTCTACACACCCCACGAGGAATCAGGACGCCATGGAACCCGAGCTCCAGATCCTGCCAGCCCTTATCTTCTTGCCCTTCTACCAGGAGCACGAACGCCAGCGGCGAAGACCACGATGAGTACTGTACCTACGACAAAGGGGAGGGGGAGGGAAAAGAGAGTGACACACATACGCAACACGCAACACACCCACCCCCACCCCCACCCTCACCCACTACAACACACACACTAATACAGCATGATACATTACAGTTACACCCCGCAAACCTCTCGGAAAAATGCAAAGACCAAAGAAAATGAGTGTATCCATTGTATTATATTAAAATCAAGTACACAGAAAAATATATATACACTATAAACAAAATATACACCAATAATAGTAGTCCAGGTAGTGCTCCATTGAAGTCTGTGGAACACTGGGCCCACACAGTATGGGCGAGGCCCACACTCAATCCCCGAACATGACGGAGAGAACACTGCAGGGACATCAGATAGCAATAAAACAGGAACCTCAGGGGGAAGGGGAAGGGGGGGCACCTAAGCCGGATGAGTGCACAACGCCAAATCCACAAGGGGGCCACATGCCCACTGTTCCATTCTGGGGAGTGCAAAGCCACAGTCACTCAAGTCTCTAAAGTGGGTGGGTTGCCCACTGTTCAATCCTGGCGAGTGCAAAGCCACAGTCTCTCAAGTCTCTACAGTGGGTGGGTTGCCCACTGTTCAATCCTGGGGAGTGCAAAGCCACAGTCTCTCAAGTCTCTACAGTGGGTGGGTTGCCCACTGTTCCATCCTGGGGAGTGCAAAGCCACAGTCTCTCAAGTGGATGCCTTTCTCCACTGGTTTTGGAGGGGGCTTTGTGCCCAGAGTGCTTCATCCTGCCAAGGACAGAGGTAGTGGATGTGATACTCCACTGGTTCTGGAGGGGGCTTGGTGCCCAGAGTTCTTCATCCTGTTCGTGACGTACTCAGTAGCGTCAGTGCCCTTGGCGCTCATGGACCAGCGGTGCTTGTTGCGGCGGTGCCCTGTTCAGCGGTGCTTGTGGCGGCGGTGCCCTGTTCAGCGGTGCTTGTGGCAGTGGTGCCCTGTTCAGCGGTGCTTGTGGCAGCGGGTCCTTTGCAGTGACTCAGCAGCTGGCGGTCCTGTCTGTCCCAGCGGGGCTGGCGCTGGCGGCCCTGTCTGGCCCAGCGGGGCTGGTGCTGACGGTCCTTCATGGCCCAGCGGGGCTGGTGCTGGCTGTCCTGTCTGGCCCAGCAGGGCTGGTGGCGGTGGCCTCCTGGGCAGCTGGGCTGGTGCTGGCCTCCTGGGCAGCAGGGCTGGTGGTGGTGGCCTCCTGGGCAGCTGGGCTGGTGCTGGCCTCCTGGGTAGCAGGGCTGGTGGCGGTGGCCTCCTGGGCAGTGGGATGATGGTGGTCTTCTCCGCCGTGCTGCTCTTCCCAGACTTGCTGACTTTCTTGTGGCCCTTCCCCACCTTGGAAAGTGTCACAGCTGACTCCACACTCCCACCTGTACCCCTGGGAGCGGCTTTGGTTGCAGGAGTCTTCCCCCTCTCCCGCCGGGCACTGGCCAACTTTTGATGCTTGACAGGTGGGGGACTGTCCGTGCTGTGGCTCCATGCCACACTGGCTGCCCTGGTGGCCGGTGCACTACAGATTCCAGTGACCGCAGGCACCACTTGTCCCGGAGATGTTGTGGCTGAGGTGCTAGGTTGGGACCTGGAGAGTTGCGCCCTAGGAGACGGACGGGGTGGGGGAGGTGAGGGAAAGAGGTCAAGGTTGGACAGGAAAAGTAACTGGGAACACTGGAACGGGTAGCTGGAGGGGGTTTGGGAGTGGAGGAAGAGATTGTGGTTGTAGGAGGTGTTCGTTTGGTGACTTTGGGTGAAGGTGCATGCGCTGGAGGCTGTCGTGAGGTGGATAGCTGTTGGGTGGGTGTGTTCCTGCGTTTGTGTATCTTGGAAGGTGGTGTCACAGACACACTGGGAGAGGATACAGGGGACGTGTGAATGGCAGTGGGGGTGGTGACTGCACGTGAACGGGGTGTGGTGGTGTGTGTGCTGGTGATGGAAGTAGTGGCTGTAGATGAAGTGCATGCAGGTGTGAGTGTAGACGAGACTGGGAGGGAGGAGGGAGACGAGGAGGAGGGGGACACAGTGGAGGCAGTGGATGTTGGTGTATCTGCATGTGTGTGATGCTTGCGTGAGTGCCTGTGGGATGTGTGGTGTTTATGTTTGCCAGAGCTTCTCTTGTGTGTTGACGTGTGTGCATGCTGGTCTGAAGGCGTGCTTGGGATAGGCTGAGGTACAGGGGATTGGGTCTGGGTGGAGGAAGTTGGAGGGGGAGGCTAGAGACAGGGACCAAGGCTGCCATCAGTGCTGAGGCCAGAGTCTGAAAAGCTCGCTGAAGGGCCTCCTGACCAGAATGAATGACCTCCAGGAATGCATTGGTTTGTTGCAACTGCCTTTCTACACCCTGGATGGCATTCAAAATGGTAGACTGCCCAACAGTGAGGGACCTGAGGAGGTCAATGGCCTCCTCACTGAGGGCAGCAGGGCTGACTGGGGCAGGGGCTGAGGTGCCTGGGGCAAAGGTGATGCCCACCCTCCTGGGTGAGCGGCCACGGGGCAAAGGCTGAGGGGCTGCTGGGAGGGCGGTGCTGGTAGGAGGGGTGGCGGCTGTACCTGTAGATGTGGGGGGCACAGATGTTGCCGCCACCACAATGAGAGGACAAGTCTGTGTCACTGGTGTAAGCTCCTGTCCCCGCCGTGGAGCTCCCCTCGCCCTCCGTCCCACTGGTGAACTCTGAGTCCGTAGTGTCGCCCTCCAGGGCCAGGTGGGATGCAGCTCCCTCGTGCTCCGGTGCCACTGCTCCTCCGCCTGATGATGCTAATGCACACAAGAACAGGGAGACCACAAAAAGGGGGGGGACGACAGAAGAAAGACATGTTGAGTGCATGCATTACCGCTACCGTTGGCGGACACGACAGACACAGAAGCTCCCTGCACTACACCGCGCCCTTGGGCTCCACTGTTCAATCCCTGGGACATGGCCTACAAGGCTAGGGCTGACATCTGCACACATGGATGACACCGGAGCCTGACTAGGTGTACTTGGCACTGTACACAGGTGGGGTGGGGTGCCACAGGGTCTTCCAGAACAAGGGGACCTAACTAGCACACTCGCCCTGGCCTAGGGAAACCCACACCCCACCTCCCCCACCCAGACGCCTACACTGAGCGCAAAATCAGCACAATGAGAGTGTACTCACCCCCTTGTGGCTGCTGTGATGCCCTCAAGCGCCGATCCAACTCTGGGTACGCCACCGCCAGGATCCTGAACATCAGGGGGGTCATGGTGCGACGGGTACCCCTCCCACGTTGGGAGGCCATCCCCAGCTGGGCCTCCGCCGTCTTCTTGCTCCAGCGACGAATGTCCCCCCATCTCTTATGGCAGTGGGTGCTCCGTCTGTGGTAGACCCCCAGGGTCCGGACGTCCTTGGCGATGGCACGCCAAATATATTTTTTCTGGTGGGTGCTGACCTACATGAATTGCACAGGGGGAAAAGAAAAGTTATTACCAAATGCAGCGTCACAGTCATTCGCCCCCATCTCTACCCTTGCCATGATGCACATGCACTCACCGTTGCATGCACGCCTCAATCTCCCCCCCCACTCCACACAGGCATAGCCCATACAGCATGCTCCCAGTGTACTTACCTGTTTGTCTGGAGGACCATAGAGTAGCGTGCACTGGGGGAGGACCCCATCCACGAGTTTCCCCAATTCCACCGATGTGAAGGCAGGGGCCCTTTCCCCAGACGCACGAGCCATTGTCTCTTCCAGACTGAGGTCACAGCAGCACTTGCAGTGTAGGTCCACTCCTGTCGAAGATCAGGTATTGAGTGATTGAACAGATAGAAAATGGCGGTCACGTCCGCGGCGGTGCATAACGTCACCGCCGGCGTACATTGTCATTGGCTCCTGGGACCCATAGGGTCCAATGTTAACCAATGCAGAATTGCGCCGCGGTCTTTCGACCACCTACTGCGACGGTGTACAACGCCAGCGAAGTTACCTCACATCCCATTGTCCCACTTTACAGGTCAGGCAGCCGCCATTTCAGGGGCCACATAGCTTAATTTTTCACTGCGTCACACATACCTAGGTTTTGCCTCAAACCTCATACAGGCCAAATTTCGGATTATGATTCGTGTTCTGTGTAAGCTGTGGGTACGTACCTCTGAGTTGGTTGACTCTGTGCTCGCTGTTGTCCTACATAGGCACCGTCCGCTGGGACATGTGAGGAGATGGCGGCATCCTCCGGTGTACAGACCGCTGGTGGACCTGTCGACAATGGAGGAAAGACATGTGATCATCACCTACAGGCTTGATCGTGCCACAATCCTGGAACTGTGTGCCCAGCTGGAGCCAGACCTGATGTCAGCTATCCACCATCCCACACGAATCTCCCCTCAAGTGCAGGTGCTGTCAGTACTCCATTTCCTTGCAAGTGGGTCATTTCCAACAACAGTGGCCATAGCATCAGGGATGTCCCAGCCTATGTTTTCCAACGTGTTGTCCAGAGTGTTGTCTGCCCTGCTGAAACACATGCAGAGCTACATTGTTTTCCCTCAGGTGGAGGATTTGCCTACAGTGAAAGGTGACTTCTATGCCCTGGTACATATCCCCAACATCATAGGTGCCATTGATGAGACACATGTGGCTTTGGTACCCCCCCACAGGAGTGAACAGGTGTACAGAAACCGGAAGAGTTATCATTCCATGAATGTGCAGATGGTGTGTTTGGCAGACCAGTACATCTCCCATGTTAATGCCAAATTCCCTGGCTCAGTGCATGACGCTTACATCCTGCGGAATAGCAGCATCCCTTATGTGATGGGTCAACTCCAGAGGCACTGTGTGTGGCTATTAGGTGAGCACCTGGAAGAAAGTCAGTGGGAATGGGTGTCTGGGTATATCCCTACAGGTTAGTGTGTGTCTAACAGTTGTCCCTCGCCATTTGCAGGTGACTCTGGTTACCCCAACCTGTCATGGCTACTGACCCCAGTGAGGAATCCGAGGACAAGGGCAGAGGAACGCTACAATGAGGCCCATGGGTGAACTCGGCGGATAATAGAGCGGACCTTCGGCCTCCTGAAGGCCAGGTTCAGGTGCCTCCATTTGACAGGTGGATCCCTATTCTACTCACCAAAGAAGGTGTGCCAGATCATCGTGGCCTGCTGTATGCTTCACAACTTAGCATTGCGACGACAGGTGCCTTTTCTGCAGGAGGATGGTCCAAATGGCGGTGTTGTTGCAGCTGCGGAGCGTGTGGACAGTGAAGACGAGGAAGCAAAAGAAGAGGATATCGACAACAGGAACTCTGTGATCCTGCAATATTTCCAGTGAGACTCAGGTAAGAATACAAACCTCCCTACTACATGTACTTTAACACTACTACCTCTCTACTGTCTGTCGTTTTCACCCAGTGTATGGTCACTGAGTTGTCACTTTCCCTTACGATTTCACAGATGTGGGTCCCACAGTGTGACATCTGCTTTGTTTCCTAATGGACTAGAGCTGTGTGACATAGGTATGTTGACATTACATTTGAAAGATCATTTTGACACTGTAATTGCTAATACACTATTTTGAAATCACAGACTGACTCCAGATTGTTTTGTGCTTCAAGGGTGTTTATTTAAGTGCTCAATATTGGAGGGGGTTGTAAAATGGTGAGGGGTGATGGTGGAGTAATGTCCATGGCAGAGTCCAGTCTATTAGTCTCACAGGTGCATTGCCCAAATGGGCATAGGAAGTGGAGCTGGGGGAATGGACAGGGTGACAAAGTGGGACAGAAAGATAACATTCAGAGTGGTCTCATTTCTTGGCGGGGGTCTTGGCATCGTTCTCTGTCTTTGTCCTGGATCTCAGGGACCGTTTGCGGGGTGGTTCTCCCTCTGCAGGGGGTGGGGTGCTGGTGTGGTGGTCCTGTGGCAGTGCCTCCTGTCCACTAGTGTCGGCAGAGGTAGTGGGCAGTTCATCGTCCAGGCTAGTGTCAGGGGACCCTTGTTGTGCCACAGTGTCCCTCCTGATATTGAGGGCCTGGTAGAACACAAGCCATTGTTGCGTAGACAGGGACCTGGGCAAAGGCCATGCTGAGAACGAGTCATGAAGCACTGGGAATACGATAGTCAGCCATCAGCCCCGTGCCAAGCAGCTCCAGTGTCATTGAAGAAGTGTAACTTGCCATCAGATACAATTTTAGAGTAGAGCATATTTGAAGTTTATGTTTAATGTCTGTGAAGGAGGTTTGCTGATGCTGGTCAGCAAACGTGAAATCAGGAAATAAAGGGTTTTTATCTTGAGTGGGTTTCATAGGCCACCATAAACCCCTCCTCCTGTCTCGATAATGCAACAAACAAGCTAGTAGAGAACGTTTGGCCCTGGGTGAGGGGAATCATGTCGAGACATAGTGGGCACTCTCATGGAGAAAAAGATGGTCTACTTCTGGGCCAACGTGAAAGTCCTGATTCATTGTTCGATGAACTCAGTAAGGTGTTTCCCTTCAGTGCCCTTCAGGAGGCCAACAATCCATACATTGTTATGCCTTCTTCCACAAACACACCTCTCAAACCATATTTCTTACTGCAAAAGGATGGAGATTTACTTCTTAATGGCCAGGAATAAATCAATTTCCAGGAATAGAAGCGAAGGTTCAGAGAGACACTTCAAAATGGGTGATTACAACAGGACAGAACCACCACTCTTGTGCTTGAACCACCGCAACCTCAAAAGGAAAACAAAAGAGGAGATAGGCATAGAAATAAACTTCCATTCTCTCTTCAGGATTTTTACCCAGATGAAGGAGGGAAAAGGGAGCCATGTGAAATGGAAGTTGGGCAGTGGATCGAGGAGACACTACCCGGGACCAATGCCATACAGGACCTGGAGCTGAGCTGGACCCTACAGAGCTGCAAAGATGGGCCACAAAAGGATTTTGTGTACCCTTGACCAGTTCAATCTCTTACTCCCATTCTTCTATCATGTGTTTAATTTATTGGGATGACAGAATACATGCCTGGGTGCCTAAGACTACAAATTCCTTGAAGCTGGCAAATACAGGTTGTTGTTCAGCTAAGACCTTGCTGGCCATGCATTCTATTTTCAAGTGAAATCTTCACCTCCTTAGCATCACACAAATGTTAGGCCTACATTTCTCTTTCACCACTTATGATTTTATATGGTTATCTATTGAGTTCTGATGTAGCGTAATTTCTTTACATTTCATTTCCTCTCCAACATCACCCTCTCTAGTTGATGTATTGAACTACTGCGTCTAAACCTTGGTCTGCACTTGGTACTAAGTGATATACATTGCCCTGAGCATCTACTGCTCGTGTTGGTTTCCTAACTGGAAACATCCCTCCCTTCTTTGTACTGATCCTTCTACAACATGCGAAAAGTAAATTAATACCAAAATAAATCTATAACAGAGCCACAAGGGCTGACAATAAGGCTCCCAACAGTCCCAACATCTAGGGTGGTAGTAAATAAAAACACCCACTAAGCCAATATATTCTGTGGATTATGCAAATATGTATAGCCTCTGACAAAGTTCCATTGTCTGCATCATTTGCTGGAACATAAGTACAAAAAGCACTCACAATTTTTGCACATACCATTTCTTCCATGGCCGTCATAAGGTCAGGTACATAACAGTGCTGCATTATCATAATTTTCATAGCAGACAGCTCTTCCATTATGGTAATAAATCCTTCTGTCATAGTATTTATAGACTTCATAAGTTCCAATCGAGTTATCAGTATCCATTGAGCAGTTGCCTTTGCTCCGAACTAATGGCAGAATACGTTCAAAGAACAACTGTGTATCGCTAAACAACCGGTACTCTTGGGGAACTTCATTCCAAGTGGTAGTGCCATTATACTCTGCCATGCCTCTCCTTCAGTGACGATGTAACAAAGTCGTTTGATGGCTCATGGTGTGTTCATGAAGGGTGGATAAATTAACTCCAGAAATTACCAAAAGAGGGATGTGCAAAGTGACTGTAGTACATAGGCCATTTCAGTTCTGTAGTAGCTGAGCGTACAGAAGTTCTCCATGCTTCCAATAATAGTCCATGAGACTGGTGATGCCCCCAGTATGTCAACACTATCTATTGTGGCACTGCAGTTGATATTCCTGCCTACATTAACTGTGCCGTTTCCTCTGAAACATAAAGAAACAGGTATTAATCTCATGACTGTCTGAGGACTTACTGTACTATCTATCCAAGTGTAACGTGCAACATTGTTGTCCCAGATACTCGTACACTTTCTTACTGCATCCTGACTAATATCAGTTCTGTTCCATAAAGACATGACACTGCAGAAAAATTCAGTATCAGGATGCCATTGATCATGGGCGTTATCTGATCAAGTGACTCTAAATCCTGGTCTATAAACACAATCTGGAGTAAAGGATTTACTAAATAACTACTATACTCAGTGGGTGGGCATGTTACTCCTAAAAACCCTAAACCTAAGACCATTTGTATCCATTCTGCAGTGTTAGGACAACCAGTTTCCTTATTGTGCTATTTCATCCTTAATGACCTGTATAATTTATAAAATGTATGATGTATAAACCTTCTAATGAAGAGTCATATTTTATGGCATGAACTAGAAACTACTACCCTAACATGTGCTGGCTACATTCGGGCCTTAATCCCTCACAGGTAGAGATGTAAACGACGGAGAGCTGTGCTTGATGGTACTTCCCTAGTTGAATGTAACCTGTCTGATCCAGTGGCATGAGGAATTAAAGAGCAAACGAAACATGATTTATTAGTATTTTCTGAACCTATATCTGACATGTGCTGATACCACATGTTATCTAATAATGTATGGGACACATTATGATATGTAGATAGTTCTCTTTGCCGGTGTATGATGTAACTGGTAGAGCTAGAATATACACAATTATGAAAGAACAATAGTAGCAGTAATAGTAATAGGAGCCCAAAAAGGAAGGAAAAAACAAAAATATGTAACTTTCATTTTCCTGGATCAAAAGATTGTCCAAAAGCAGAGAATTGTCCAAAGGCAGAAATGAAGGGAGTATTTTTACTGTCACAATCTTCTCCACCACCCCACCCCCTTGTTCCATTTATATCACTGGTGGTTTTTGGCATGATACAGGGTTCAACCAAATGCCTGATAAATTAATCCAAGGCTTCCTGCCATCAACCTTGAGGGCAGTAGGGGTAGTCATCATCACAGTGAAAGGTCCATCGAACCTTGGCTCGCTTTCCAGACAAAAGTTCTGACAAAAATGTATCACCTATGTGCACAAGTGAGAGGTCGACCTCAGTTGTGGCGCACTTCTCCTTTGCCTTCGCTATCTGTTTCAAAATGAACTTTGACACTTTGGTTAATTCAGAGAGATAAACATGCATTTCATCATTAAGATTTCAGCTGTTCTTTCTCCCTGTACCTTACTTCTGGTGGCAGGTATTTGTGTATTTGTAGGTTTCCCTGTCACTATCTGATGGGGTGTCAGGTGATGATCAGAACTGGGTGTGTCTCTAGGGAAGAAGCAGTACAACCACTTCATATTCAACGTGGCGCATAGCTTGCTGATCTTATTTTTCAGCAGGCCATCAAGGTGCTCCACAACGCCATTGCTCCGGGGATGATAAACAGAAGAAAATTTATATTTTATCCCTAGCTATGTTGCAAGATGTGTGATGATTCCATTAACAAAGGATGAACCACTATCAGATATTACCCCTTCTGGAATTCCCCAGTGATGACTCACCTCATTAAACAGAAAAATAGGAGCTGATAGTTGTTGTACCTTTCTAACCTGTACGCAAAGTCAAGATGGAGAGCTTTATAAGGATCTTGTGGTCATGGAATGGTAAACTTTATCACCTTCATTGTGGGATTTGGGGACAATTGTTGACAAATGGTACAATTGTGAAAGTACATAGTAAGCATATCATGTAAGTTGGGAAAAAAAATCTTGTGGTATTTGCATAGACAAATGATTTCTCGAGATGTGAGCTGGTAAATGCAATTGATTAAGAGCTATCATGAGTAAAGCCTGAGGCATCACTGGTTTACCTGTAGATGTTTGCCTATAAATCTGACTGGGAGCATCCTCTAGTCTCCCATAACTGTTTCTGATGTGGCTGAGCAGCTACCTTCAACTCCCGAAGATGTAATCTCACTGTTTCAGCATAATGAGGCGTGACATTATCAGTGGTAGTGTCAGATTCACACTCAGACAGTGAGGTAGCCTGAGCTACCAGAACAGGGACGTGTTGTGAACCTGAAGGTACAGGCAAGGGTGTGCACCTAGCGGCAACTTTAGCTGCCCAAATTTGCTAGTGCATTTCCTCATGACGTAAATACTTTCATTTGTATGTGCTGCACACTCACAACTGGGACTGCCTGATATAACGTAAAAGCCTCTAAAAGATTCCTATGCAAAACAGGACTTCTGTCTGATTTGAGGAACATTTTCCTGCTGCATCTCTCTTTTTTTTTATATATCTGTTTTATTATTTCAAACACATACATTCAATTCCATCTTCAAGTAACATAATACAGATCAGTATCAGAGATCAGTAAACGGATATTGGGTCTATACATTCCAGCATCCAAGGGTCATTAAATCATTTGTTTTCTTTTGCTGTAACACAGGTATATTTATCGAAGAATGACAAGTGAAGTCGCAGTTTGACAATACCATCTATTTACACTTATTCATTATTGGATGCGGGCTGGGTACAGAGTAGTCAGATAGAGAGCAGTTTTATTAACGTTATATAACAATCATTTCTGCCATACCTCCCCCTTCATGGCGGGCGTTCATCGTTTTTAGTTTCCAACTGTGCAACAAGTGTATCCCAAACGTCATAACCTGTGCATGTCTGCCCTCCTTCCTGCAGGGCTCGCAACACTCGTAGTTCCACACGTGCCCATCGCAGTGTCATGACTCGCCATTGGTGCATTTCTGGTGCCCTTGATGCCTTCCAATTCATAGCGATCAATCGCTTGAACATAATAAATGAACATAATAAATGCCAGGTCGGCAAACCTGTGAGTATGTATGTCCTGTTTAGTTCTGGTTCTAATCCCTAACAAACAGGATCTTGGCTCTAGTGGGAACACATGCTTTGTAATGTCAGTAACCACCGCCACTACCTCGTGCCCGACTTCCTGAAGGGGCCCGCAATCCCACACCATGTGATAAAAGTGGGCTGTGTGTGACCCACATTGGGGGCATGCCAGGTTGGCCGCAGGGTACATGCGGTGAATACGGGATGGGGATAAGTATGTTTGATGTACAAAATTAAATTGGGTATATCGGAACCTATGGTTTCGTGATACCCGCTGCACTTATTGGAGGGTTACCAACCATGCCTCGGGGGTCAAAATCACAGGGAGTACTGTATTCCATCTCTGTCTTGCCACCTCGAGTCCGTTACTGCCTACATCCATTAAAGCTTTATACAACTTTGTGATCACTTTTGATAGCCCATCATCAGAAAGCATGAAATGTAGTGTGGGGATGGTGCAGATTCCCCTTCTCCTCCTGCCCATGCTGTCTTAATCGGGTGACGTATGGTATAGTACGATATAAACTGTCCTACTCCCACCGACGTGAGGTCCCTAGTAGCTGTGAATGACATCAATTTACTGTCATCAAAGCAGTCCCCTACTGTCTCTATTCCTGCCTCCACCCATGTTGTTAAGGAGTGTGTTTTGAGCAATTGCGTGCCTCCCGGTATCTGATTTAGGGGAATGAGGGGTGAGTATGGGGGACTACTTCTTCCTTTCTGTACATATCTCTTCCAGCATGTATGGGCTGCTTTCAACAAGCAGTCGTCGGTGTCATGTTTCACTGTACTATCTATGAGCCAGGTATGCACAGGAACGTTCTGTATTTGTGTGTGTATCCATGCTGCCTCTGAGGATTCCGGCCTATGTATCCAGTGCAATATCCACTGTAGCTGTGCTGCAGCATAGTAACGTTCAAAGTTTGGAGCACCCAGTTCCCCCGCGCGTATCGGCCTCTGCAAGTTAGTAAGCGCTACTCGGGGTCTACCATTCCCCCATATAAGTTCTAACAATAGTCCGTTCAGTTCGCGGAAGAAGCTCTTAGGTAGGACTATGGGCAATGCAGTAAAGTAATAAAGGAGTCACAGGAGCACCAGCATATTTGCTATTGCCACCCTACCCAGGGGGATAGGGGGAGCGAACATCAGAATCGGAGCAAGCCCTTCATAGAGCACAGTGTGCGGTCCAAATTACCATCTTTAAAGTCCTCCAGTCTATGGTAGATCTGCACTCCCAAATATTTGAAGGTGTCGAAACACCACTTCAGCCTTCCCGCAGGGAGTCCCTCCCTCATTTCTGTAGGCAAATCAACCAGGGAAAATAAGCAGGACTTAGACCAATTAACTCTCAGCCCAGAGATTTCTCCATACTCGTCTAGTAGTGCCATCACCGCGTGTAGTGTGGTCCCACCCTTTTCTAGGTAAATCAATGCATCATCGCATTACAAGGAGATGATATGGTGTTTCCCCATTCAGTAAATCCCCCACTGCTCGGCTAATGTGCGCAGTCGCACCGCAAGTGGCTCCATTGCGATGGCAAACAATAAGGGTGATAGAGGGCATCCCTTTCTGGTTCCCCTGCCAATGGGAAAGCTGTCCGATACCACTCCTCCCGTTTTAACCCTAGCTGTAGGGTCAGCATATAGTGTCTGTACTTATCGCACAAAACCCTGGCCAAACCCCATGTGGTGTAAGGTGGCAAACAAGAAGTCCCATCCTAACGTGTCAAACGCCTTCTCTATATCCAAAGACATTACCATATGCGTCTGTGGGAGTATCACTGATGATGCCCAATAGTCTGTGGATATTTAAAAACATATTACGCCTTGGTATAAAACCATTTTGATCTTCATGTATCAGATCGTGTACTACGGGGGCGAGTCTGTTTGCCAGCACCTTGCCCAGGATTTTACAATCTAAATTAAGAAGAGATAACTGCCTGTAGGATCTCACATCCATGGGATCACGACCGGGTTGGGGAGCACCACCACTAGTGCCTCTCTTTGTGACCGTGGGAGTTCCCCATTATTCCACGCCTCCTTGAACACTGTTAACAGTCGCTGCGATAGGTGTTGTGCGTAAGTGGCATAGTATTCTATTGGCAACCCGTCTATTCCCGGTGTCTTATTGCGGGCTATTTGTGTTATGGCTTCTCCTATTTCTTCTATTTGAAGAGGTTCATCCAGCCTTGCCATATTTGTTTCTGATAATCGCGGGAGGGGGGCTACATCCAGGAAAGCCTCCAGTTGTTTAGCATCGCAGCTTACTTGCCCGCGATATAATGTCACATAATAGTCCTTGAAGGCATTGTTAATTGCATCCTGCGAGGTGACCTAAGTTCCATCATTCAGATGTATAGCCCCAATTGGGGTGTGTTGTTGATCCTCTCGAAGTAGCCATGGTAGCAGTGTCCCCGAGCGGTCACCCTCCGCTTGTAATCGCATGAGATGGTAGTTATAATCATGACGTCGGAGACGTTGATCCGCCTCTTCATACAACACTCGTTTATCATGAAGAGACTCAGGTGTTGTCTTATTTTGTGCGACTGCTATTTCCAGCACCCGCAATTCCTTTTCCAGAGTGACAACCTCAGTGTGCAACGAGCGGCGTGCCCCCCAGGAAGCCGAAAGGCAATGTCACCTCACCACTACTTTATGTGCGTCCTACTCCGTAGCCCTCGAGTCTGTGGATCCACTATTTAAGTCCCAATACTGCTTTACACAGGTATTTAATTCCTCTCTGAACAGTCGGTCTAGCAGCGCCTCTCTCTGCAATCGCCATGTGGATATTGTGTGCTTTCGTCCCCATTTTACAGTCAGCAGCAACGGGGAGTGATCGGATAAGGTCCGTGCTAGATACTCCAATTCTTTAATTAAGGAGCACACATTCAGAGTTCCCCATAGTAGGTCTATTCTAGTGTGTATTTTGTGTATCATGGAGTAAAAGGAGTACTCTCTATGCGTCGGATGTTTCATGCGCCATATGTCATGAACTCCCAATTCCTTGGCCCAAGCCATCAGTAGGTTAGAGTTGTGTCTGCTCTCCGCACATTGCAGGGGCAATATCGAGGGGTCCTTCAGTATATTTGGGACAGAGTTAAAGTCCCCCCCAGATGACAGGAGCATCAGGGTTCATCAACAAGGCATGGGTCAGTATATGAAGGAATTCTTGGATCGCACTATTAGGGGCATACACCCCTACTATGGTCTGCCGTCAAGTCGCCCTTCCAACACCACGTATCTGCCCTCTCCATCTACCTTATTTGTGCTCAATACGTAGGGCACCCCAGGTGCTATCCACATAAGCACTCCTCTCCTCTGAGAAAGATGTGCCATAACCCTGTCCCTGCCAACGTTTCCGTATGGCCTGCAGATCACTACTCAACAAATGCGTTTCCTGCAATATAGCAAAGTGTACTCTCTGGCGTTTGAGATAATTGTATATGCGTTGTCTCTTACCCAGTGCAGCCATTCCACGCACATTCCATGTTATGATTCTATATTCCTGCATGATATGCAGTATGTGTGGGCCTGCAATCTATCTGGTAAGTCGCTTGCGTGTGTTTGCTTTCCCTTGCATTCAATTCGTAGCAGAGGTATGTACCTATAACCCTGGATTAGGTGTTTATAAAGTGGTTGTGTAGACCTGCATCCTGACTCGTTTAAACATATTGAACAAAACCCCCCACCCCTTGTCAACACCCAACATCCCCAATAACCATGGTGATGCGCACGTACCTCTTTGGGCACCACCAACAATAATATGGAACAAAACACATATTAAGTGCAGAAGTACTGTGTCCATTTGGTTACCATCTGGGGGAGCGTGATGGTTATCACTGGAGGCCTGTTGCTAAGGGCCCCCACTGTAAGTTAGAGGATATTCGTGACGGCGTCTCTGGCAGCCCCAGCTTCAAAGCAATAAAGATCCTCTCCTTCCTGCGGGCCAACAAGAAGGTCTTCGCTAGTGTTTGTGTACAGAACCATCGCATTGTTGGAGATTTCATCCCGAAAAGAGGTCAGTATTTTTGTGACATTGAGACTCTTTGTCCATATAATCCTATGCTCGTTATTCTGACACCACAAGGGCCTTCCAGATCCCCTTTCCAAACTCCGCCAACTGGGGGAGTTACTTTTCAAGCATCATAACTCATCTGCAGTCCTGGGTTTAATTTCCGGCCCTTTCAGCACATCTGTGATGGTTGAGTCAGATCCTCCAGAGTCCAAGTCCGTTGGTTCCCGGGCCGCAGAACGCAGCACAGCGAAGGAGTTATGGATGTGTAGCGTCGTGTCCCTCAGCACCTTTGCTCTCTCTGCAGCTGCCTGTGTCTTCGTGGGTTGCGCTTTAGATCGCCTGGGTTTTTTGTGGATCGGTGAGGATAGCATTCTCCATCTCCCCCTTCTTCCTCCGGCGGTTGGGCTATACCTTTGGCATGCATCCACGTCCAGGCGTCAGCTGGTGTGGCAAAAAAGTGAGTGCGATCCTCAGCTATCACCCGGAGCTTGGAGGGAAACATCAGGGCATACTTGAAATTGTGTTCTCGAAGGGGCTGTTTGACTTTGACATAGGAGTAGTGCTGGTGTTGCACTTCTGCCATGAAATCTGGATAGGCCGTTATGGAGGCCCCTTCGTGCTGTAGTGGGCCTTTATTGCGAAAATATTGCAGTATCGCATCTCGATCTCTGAAATTGAGGAAACGTGCTATTAACGGGCAGGGTGGTAGTCCCGGAGCCGGTTGCCTGCCCGGAATTCTGTGCAACAGAGAAGAACTTTGGCGCCACACCCTTCAACACTTCTTTAATGAGCCATTGTTCTAGAAACAGCTCCGTGTCATGCCCTTCTATTCTCTCCGGAAATCCCAGAAGCCGAACATTGTTCAGTCCGGACCTGCTTTCAGCATCTTCCGCACGTCTCTGTAGGGCTTTCACCTCCATGTCTAGTCTCTGTATTTGCTTCTTCTGATCTGATATAACAGGACCCAGATCGCCCAGGGTGGTTTCCGTTACTTCAACCCTCTCAACCAGACTGCGGTGATCCACTCTGAGCAAGTTAAGATCTTGAGAGACCGCGTCTATTCTATTTTCAAGAGACAGTTTGGTGTCCATAATAGCCTGTAAGATTTTCTCAAATTGGCCTGAGTGTGATTGCAGAGTGCTCTCCAGAGTGCGCAGATTCAATGTCTCAGATGATACCTCATTAAGAGCAGTGTGGTTAGATCGTTCCTGCGCCCTGGGTGTTTTGGATTTCCCCATCATTCTGCTTGTTCAGGTGTTGGATCTGCGATGTTTGCTATCTGTTATGTCCCTCCTTCCAATACTGTAGCAGAAGGGGCGCTTGATTTACTGCTACCAGGCAGCTCAACACTCCCTGTTCCATGTGTTGTCCCCACTTAGTCAAGTATTAGGTAGTCACAGGGTTGTTTAGTGCAGCGGCATCATTGTACTGTATCTTGTGGTTTACTCCCGTGCTACTCCTTATTCATAGCCAGAAGGAGGGGGTCTGGTCCATTTAGCTTGACAGTTCTAGGTTTTACTTGTGCTGCACTGTTCTAGTGCCCCTGATCCCTCCTATTGATGTATGATCACGATCCATATGTCCTCGTCCTCCCCGGCCGGGGGGGAGAGGGAGGGAGGCACCGGATCCACTATCGGAGCATCTTCAAAAGTCTTATGGCGATTCTGGGTGTTGCTCCTATTGCATGCAGCCTCCTTTCCTTGCCGCGCGTATAAAGTGGCACTTAGCGGCCCCTCTACTATTCTCACCACTCCAAGCCGATCTCTCTGTATCGCCGCTCCGTTGACAAAGTGGCGCGGTTCACCGGTGCGCCACACCCAAGTTTACACCGACCAGTTTTCAGACCTCAGCTCCTGTGCAAGAACGCATCTGGCGCTCTCTTCATCTCACACAGCCTCGTTTTAGCGCCGTGTTCACAAGGTCATATCCAGTGGGCCCCACACCGCAAAGCCAGACTCACTGCCACTCCGAAGGGCCTCTCCTCCTTTGATGCCTCCTCGTGCGGCCCGTTTGACGGAGCCGCGCGGCCCTCCGATGCATCACATCCGGACTCATGATGTCATTTTCCAGGCCTCAGTTCCCGGGGGAAGGGTTCACACGGTCCGGCGGGTTCAGGCGCTGCTTCTAGCGACTCGCTCGGCTTGGCTCACTCCCAACACCACCAGGCTGTCTCTGCCACCGTTTTTTGGTACATGGCTGGTGCCACTGGGGCGCCGCTCAGGATAATTGTGAGGGCCAAGAGCGGAGTGTGATTTCAAGCGTCCGCCATGGCCGCCATCTTGAACATGCCCACTGCTGCATCTCATAACGCTAGAATGTTCAGTGATACTTTCATAATCTAAATACATCGTAATTATTTTTCCTGCTTCTTGCTTAGGGGCCGCTATCAAGGGTATCAACTCTGCTGCTTGTACAGAATAATGTGCTGCTCTACTATGTGGTGTGTGTCTGAAGAACCATGCTGTTGTGCTTTGACTACTGCTGCAACTGTGTGTCTCATTCTAGTATCCTGGTGAACAGTAGAGGAACCATCAAAAAAAATAGACAATACTCCCTGGAATAGGATCCGCTGTTGCTTGGCTAGATTCTTTATAGATATACATTGCACAGTCATGTACATCATCTTCAGCGTCTAATATAGGATGAGCGAAGAATGTCACAGGGTTCATTGTATGACACTTCAAAACCTTCAAAGATGGTAGTGACAGTATCACCTCATATCCTGACACTCTCTCTGTAGTTAGAATAGTCGTAGCCTTCTGAATGATAGCAGACACGGCATGCTCTAAATTGAGCGTGAAATGTGCCCCCATAACTATGGGGGTGCTCGCCTACACTGCAAAGGCTGCAGTGGCAAGAGCTTGCTCACAGAGATAATGTCCTCTCTGCATTGAATCTAACTGTCTTCTAAAATATGCAATGGGTTTGTGTCCTAAGGAATATTTCTGCATAAGGACAGCTGTCATCACTTGACCATTACAATGACAAAAGAGATACTCCTCATTGATGTAATCAGGAGTCCTCAAAATTTGGGCATTTGCTATCTCAGTCTTCCATGTCTGGAAAGTCTTCCTCTCTGACACAAAATTTGGTTCCTTTCATATCTATGAGGAATGCATACCTCTTGTCATTGATAGCTACCATCCAAGTGGGTTCCTCATTTGGCCTGTGCGTTACTGACAATACTGGACATATGGAGCTACTCTGTGGGCAGCTTCATTCCCACATAATTTATCTAGAAAGGATTTCCTCCTCTCACAATCACAATTCCCTGTCTGCTTTGAGGTAGAGTTGCCATAGGGGGATGCTTGGTAACTTTGGTGTGGTGGCATTTGTTGCACCTGAGTCATTGCTGGTTGCTGCACATTTTGTGGTGGCGCCTGAGGTACATGTATCATTTGTGGGTTTTACTGTGGCTGCACTACTGTATTTCCTGGATGATTGTAAACATCTTTCCTTCTATTTTGATCATCCAGTCTCTTGGCCCTGCAACCTCTAATGAAATGTCCATATCTGTGACAGTAATTACATGTTTGATCCATTTTTGGAGATCTATCCTGCGTATTCATATTCCTCCTCGTCCTCCTCTGCTACCTCCTTGTGCCCTTACATTGTCCTTCTGTTGTGGGTACTGTTGTTGTGTGGTCCAGGGCCTGATCCCACAGACATTGCAGTCATCTGAGTGGTGGCTGCAACTACAGCTCCTTCCACTGCTCCTTTCTTTGCCAAATGTTGTTGCACTAACTTAACTGCTGCTTTCTGAGTCACCTCCTGCTTGGTACTCTCTTTCTCCTGCTTTCTCTTACAAAAATTGACTATATGTGCCTCTATATCCCTCCAGAGCTTGGCTTCCCAAGCCACTATATTATCAAGGTTGTCTTGGACATTACAGGGTAAACCCCTTTTCACTACATTGTAAAATAGCATGACATTTCCCCCTGTTACTTCCCAACCCAGGCCTACTTCTTGAATGTACTTTTCATTCATCCTGCTGAGGAACTGAGCAGGATCCTCATTTGGTTGCATTGACTGAGTCATGAGAGACCCACTGTCTGGCCTGTCAGGATAAATTGTCCTTAACTGATCCCAAACTACTGTCTGAACTAAATTGAAAGGGAACCATCATAACTAATCTCAGTCAGGGTAACATTTCTTTCCCCACCTTTCTGAAAAACAGTATCTCTCTCATCTCCTATAAGAGAGCTAAGTAAACTCTTTATGTCTCCTAATGCCAGGGAAATACCTGTAGTTTCTTTTTCAAAGGACCTAATCCATTTCCCTGCGCCCTCTATAAGTGTTGTAATAACCTTTTATGATTCACCTTGTCCATTTGTGGCCAAGGAACAAAATAAGGTGACTCAGGCCCCTCCTTACGTATGAGGGGTGTAGAGTAGGTAGGATTGACAGAATATTGGTGGTTGCGCTGTCTGGCATATTTTTGCCACATATTAAAAATTTTAACATGTATGGATAATCCCAGTGTGTATCTCCCTCACCATAAAGAATACAGTCTTCAACATTTGCCATGTCATGTGAATTAAAAGGCACTTCTTTTGGCCATGGACTCATCTGGGGGGCTAAACTGTCAGTCGTCCAACTGATTGAACACTCATCTGCTGCATTGGTTTATCATGTATTGTCAATCCTCTCATAGCTTCACAAGATCCAATCCTGGGGCATGGCTGGCCATGCGTTCCCTGAAACCACATATACTCAAGTTTAGTCACTCGGGTTTCCTAGCTTTAGAGAACATGTCCTGCTCTCTTTCTCTAGTGTCAGTGCAATTAGGCAATCTCATCACTCCCTTTGTATGGTCAAGATCAATAAGGGGCCTTGCTTGTGTACTAATATCATAAGTAGAGTGCTTAGCCTCTGGAAATCAGGTTATTTCATCCATGTTATGAACATGCGTATGTATTGACGCAACTCTGTTTGCCATTCTCCCAAAACTTCCTTGAATCTGCCCTGAAAGATTATCACAATATCCTTCTCTCTTTGTTTCTCTTGCATCCCTTCTAGCCTCACTTTGTAATAACCATTCATGAAAACTTTCTGGTGAAACTATTACATTCCCCTTCTCCTTCTGCCACGGTGGTAAATTATCTTCAGTCCTCCTACAGTCCTCATCTCTATCTTGGGATACTAGCCATTGTGCCATACTAACAGCCTTGTCTTCATAGTCATTCCATCTAGCATCATATTCATATCTTCATTGTGAGGTAATCATCCATTCCCGAACTACCCTTCCTGTTACATCACTCTTCTGTAATAAGTGTGATGTTGCTAATGAAACATGCAGCTGATTGTCACTGTCTCCCGGACTCTGCTCTTTGTCTCTACCCTCATGTGGGGAAGCTGGATCTAAATGCAATGGAAACTGTGCTTCTAATTGTCCTGAAAACTGAGAGTCACCTTCCCCCACTTGTTGTCTGGGAATACTCATGTGGTTTCGCTTTGATATCTGTGGGGCAACATTAACAGAGCCCTTTGGGGGTTGTGTCGGGGTTTCAACTTCAGGATTTTCAAATCGCACTGTAGCTTCCTGTAGCTGTGTCAGTGGATAAATACCGGGTACTTTAGGTGAGGTACTCATTGAATCAAAGGGAGGTGAGGGAGCAGATGGGGTGCTAGGGGTATCCACATTTCAATAGTCCTTAGACTTCTCACAAAAAACTTACCATAAGCTACGGTGGCTTCTCACTTCTGCAATTTAGCTCCTGCATATTTACTCTTAAGGTATGTAACAACGTGCTCTAGTATTTTGTTCTCAAATGTCCCTTTCTTTGGCCTGGGATACTTATGCTTCAGAGAAGCCTTAAACCACTCCTAACACTTTTTCTGTAGTGCTTTCTGGTCGCCTTGAAAGGTCTTTTGCATGTGCTGTAAGGGAGTCTCCAATAATGCCCAACTTTTGCAATTTAACTTTTATCCGTCTACTCAATATATTTTACTTTTTTACATTTTACACTAGTCATTACAAACAAGTCTCTGTCAATTTGTCTTTTCAGTCATTTATTAAATATTATACACCATAATAACACAATACAATATCATACAACAACCTCACTCTGTGGCCACATTTCTATTTACACTCATACACATTCATTCATCATCAACATTTTAAAAATATGAACACCTTAACTACTTCTAAATGTTACTCACAATTGTTTTGACTCTAAACGGTAAATACTGTTGATAGCAACTGGTCACTTCCCACCGCGCTCAAGAGAGGATAACCTTCAAACCATGCGTCTCATAGACCATGAAATGTCTTCTGGACATTAGGTTCAGGACGGTAATTTGAGTGTTCATATTGTATTTGGAGGCAAAGTTTAACAACATGGACCTTTCAGCCATCCCTCTATGTCGAAATATTGGAGCACATTGGAAACACAACTTCAAATCAACCACATTGACCCCTTCCAATGTATACATTGGAATAAACACTCTACCAACTACGCAGCATCTTAGCTTAACCTTATAGCTTCATATTTACATTACATCTGTGTTTACCATTTCCAATGAGACAAATCATACAATATATGGAAAATCTGGAATGAAGTTCTCATTGTCCTCATCTTAAAACACGGCAATCACTGGGACCCTATCCCAGTGAATAGGCAGAACTTTAGAGAACACAATGTCTTCCTACCCCATCAAGGATGTGCAATGATCTATGCAGCAGGGCGGTATTCTGGTGTCACAGTCGGCTGTGGTAAAAAGAGACTCCATCTGGCTTGCCAAATGTTGCAGGGAATCTTAAGATAAAAAAGAGAAGACTTCTCTTGGCAAGGCAAGCACAGCTTTTTACTGTCGTAGAAGAAAGAGTAGCTATCTCCATACAGGTAACAGCTGGTCTCAATTTGCTGCTTCACAGATAGCCACTTATATAGCAACATGTGCATCAATGATTGTTACAAAAGGTCAAACAATGTCACTTAGCTGTTACATGTTTGCTGCAAAACAACACATCCTGTTGTCCCTAAACCTTTAATGTCATGCATTCTAATTTCAAGTGAACTCTCCACCTCTCTGGCATTGGAAGTACCAGGGATTGGCGATTATATTATCCTTTCATCTTCTTACGAGCAAAGAAAAGAGCAGGGGCGACTCAGGGTACCCAGAAAATAGCCCCACTCCCCTAAGAGTCTTGTAAGGTTTTGCTAGTGTAAATAGAGAACTTTAGTTGTCCTCGCTGACTTTAAAAAAAAAAAATGATGTTATTTTCACATTGTCCCTTCAAAGGAGAAGAGAAGTTGCTAGAACTGCTAAACTCACTTCCTTAACTCATAGATGAAGTAACCTAAGAAGGAATAAGAAAGCAAAAGAGCGAGAAGAAAGGCTGAGACGCATGACAACAAAGGTAAGATAGAGGAAAGAAGCAAGAAAAAGGTTATGAAAAACTGTGCACCCTATTCTTTTCCTCATGAGGCTCCAGTCCAAGGATGCATAGTGCCTGTGGAGAGGAAAGAAGAAAAAGGGAATCTTCTAGAGGGACACTAGATATTTTCGAACAAAGTAACATTCTGACCTCTTATAGCTATGAATTGTTCAAATTAACACTCTGCAATAAATCTTTATAAAAAGGGCATTGAACGTTGTAATCATCATTTGTTCCCACCACTCCACCTCAATACCCCTACACCTAACTGTGGCATACATATTTGTTTGTAGAAGAAAGAAAAATATTAGCATGTGCATTTGAGCTCCCTATGTTCTCATTGTTTTATACACACATGAGAAGAACAACTCACAAATGTTTCCCAAGAAATTTGGGACTGTAAAATAGGAATAACCGGGAAAACCAAAATGAATCAAAAAATTCGGAAACCTATATCCACGTGGGGTCAAAGGAATGCAGTTTCAAATTTCCAAGTTTTTCAGTGACTCATTATCAGACAAAAGTGCAATAATAGCCAGTGGAGAAGCCGAAGATAACCAATTTTGAAAATGGGGAGTGTGGTAGGAGTTGCTATTAAACAATTCAAGACCTATCCATGCACAGACATGACAGCAAAAAGAATAGAGCATACATTAGGAAAACTAATTAGTCATACCTTCCCAGTACTTTGTGGTCATTGCTATAGGCTCTGCCAGTGTTGAAAGCTTCTAAAATGTGATGGCATTGACAAAGCTAGTAGTAGTGGTGGGCCATGGTGAAAGCCTACTTCTTATACTTTCACAATAGATGCCACATTGCCTAATGCAACGTGATGTGATGTAACACAGCAACCATTTTGAAAGTACAGAAAATAATGTTTTCATACTTTCAAGCTGGTTACCAGATAGTGTCACATCACTTTGCATCACACAATGTTTCAGCCGAAAGGGAACATTCTTGTCTAGACTTTCAAGATGCCCACCATGTTGTGGCACGCCATATTGCATCATGCAAGGTGGTGACCACGTTGAGTGTATAACATATAGGGGGTCATTCTGACCTCGGCGGTAAAAGGCCCTTACCGCTGGTCAGAACTCCGCCATACTACCGCCGCGGCCGCGGTAAACCGCCACGGTCATTCTGACCACCAACTGTGAATCCGCCAAAAACCCGACATCCAAGGAAGGCCGCCTCATCAGCGGGCCGCGGAAAACTGGAGATGACCAAACCTCCACCGCCACGCCAACACAAACACGCCCATGCCATTCTGACCCACCAATCCACGCGGCGGTCTTTCAACCGCGGTATTCCATTGGCGGTACACACCGCCGCGGTCAAAATACACACACAGCTCCAAAACACAGCCACATTGGACAATTTGAAATACACACACCTGACACACATACAAACAACACTCCCACACATCCAATCAACTATAAAACACACACCCACATCACCCACAAACCCCTACAACCGAAGATCAGAGACGAAGGAGAGAGAGACACATCACAGAATAGAGAGCTACATCACACAGAGGCACACTACACCATCACACACACCACATAGAAGCACAAAGCACCACACACCAACACACTCTTCACCATATACACCACCCCACACCTCATCCACACCACCCCATGGCACCCCAAAGGCACCCACGCTTTTCGGACCAAGAACTCCGGGTCATGGTGGAGGAAATCATAAGAGTTGAACCCCAGCTCTTCGGCTCACAGGTGCAGCACACCACTATAGCCAGGAAGGCGGAGCTATGGCAGCGGATCGTGGACAGGGTAAACGCGGTGGGACAGCATCCCAGAAATCGAGACGACATCCGCAAACGCTGGAACGACTTACGGGGAAAGGTGCGCTCGATGGTCTCGCGACACAACATCGCAGTGCAGAAGACTGGCGGGGAACCCCCACCCACTCCACCCGAATTCACAGCATGGGAGCAAGAGGTACTAAACATCCTGCATCCTGATGGCCTCGCTGGAGTACACGGAGGAATGGACTCTGGTAAGTACAATCTCAACTACTTCCCCCCCCAGCATGCTAACCCCCACCACCACCCTCACCCCCAACCCCCATCACACATGCTCCCTGAGAATGTCTCTCCAGCACAACCCACCCAACACCAACCCCTGCATGCCACCACAAACTATGGACACCCATCACCTAAGCATGACCACTGCACATACCCCCCCCCCCCAAACACCCCCACAACACCTCCCCCAAGGGAATGACAGCACTGGGGGACAAGGGCACCCATAAATCGCACACAATAGCACACACAGAAACAATAACCATACTATCTTACCCCATGCAGGACCCGAACGCCAACACACCGGCCAGGAGGGTCCAGAAATGTCCATCCCCCCGCCGGAAGAGGCCCCCAGTGATGACAGCAGCTCTGTCGACCTGGAACCTGATGACCAGCCCGGACCATCGGGGACCTCTGGACAGTTGGTTCCCCACACACAGGCCACAGCAGACCCAACCCCCTCTGGGAACAACAGCACAGCTCCCACCCAGCGGGTCCATGCCTCTGTCTCTAGGACAGGTCAATCAGCGGTGTGTCTGCCACTACAGGGCACCCAGGCTAACCCACCACCCCAACAACAACAGGGACCTGGGGGCTGTGGTAGTGGGCACACCGTCCAGGGGACAGAGGCCGGGGGAAACAGGGCAACTCGGAGGGCTGCTGTGCGACGGGGGGGGGAGGAGAGGCCCAGGGAACCGACTCTCCAAGAGGCCCTCACCACCATCATGGCAGCCTACCACCACTCCCAAGAGACGATGGCGACGGTACTGGCCAGGTTCCAGGAGATCCAGGCACAGCAGGAGGAACGCTACATGGGGTTCACCAATCATCTCACCAACATCTCTACCGCTATGGGGAGCATAGTCCAGGCCCTCAACCGGATAGAAGACACGTTGCGGGACCATGTGGCACCACACAGGGCCCCTGTCACTAGCCCGGACCAGGAACAGCCTACCACCTCCGCCGGCGCTAGTGGACAGGAGGCCCCACCACAACGACAGGCCACCAGAACCCCACCTCCTGCTGAAGAACAACCACCCCGCAAGAGGAGCCTGAGATCCAAAAAAAAGACAGAGTAGGATGTCAAGACCCCCGCCAGCATGAGATACCCCCTGAAGTCATCCCACTGTCCCACATTGCCACCCTGTCCAACCTTGAACTGCCCCTGCTCCATCCTTCCACAGGCATATGGACAATGCACCTGTGAGACTGAGAACTGGACTCTGCCATGGACATTACTCCACCCCCACCCATCACCGTGTAAATATCATGTACCATTATCTAGCACCAAAAATAAATCACTCAATGCACTGAAATCATGCTGGAGTCAGGCTGTATTATTTACAAATGTATAACATTACCGATCAATTATGTTCTGTTAACTTTGTGCTGAACACATACCGAGATCAATAAGCATTAGTCCATGGGCTAACCAAGCAGAAGTCACGCAGTGGGTCATACAGCACTGAAAAGGGAAGGGAAAATCAAACATCAGTTTTAAAGAACTGGGGGGTCATAGACAAAGTTGAGAAGCTGGAGGCTTTCAGGAAAATTAAAATGGCGTGTGTGATTCTTACCTGTGTGCTACTGAAAATACTGTTGGATAACTCTGTCCCTGTTGTCTGTGTCGTCCTCTGAGTCTTCCTCCTCTTCACTCTCCACAGGCTCCACAGCTGCTTCAACACCACCATCTGGACCATCCTCCTGCAGGAAAGGCACCTGACGTCGCAATGCCAGATTGTGAAGCATACAGCAGGCCACGATGATCTGGCACACCTTCTTTGGTGAGTACATCAGGGATCCCCCTGTCATATGCAGGCACCTAAACCTGGCCTTCAGGAGGCCAAAGGTCCTTTCGATGATCCTCCTAGTTCGCCCATGGGCCTCATTGTACCGTTCCTCAGCCCTGGTCCGGGGATTCCTCACTGGGGTCAATAGCCAAGGCAGGTTGGGGTAACCAGAGTCACCTATTAGCCACACACGTTGTCTCTGTAGCTGTTCCATCACATAAGGGATGCTGCTATTACGCATCACATACGCGTCATGCACTGAACCAGGGAACATGGCATTCACATGGGAGATGTACTGGCCAGCCAAACAGACCACCTGGACGTTCATAGAATGGTAACTTTTCCTGTTTCTGTACACCTGCTCATCGTCTTTTGGGGGGACTAAGGCTACATGGGTCCCATCAATGGCACCAATTATGTTGGGAATATGTCCAAGGGCATAAAAATCACCCTTCACATTGGGCAAATCAACCTCCTCAGGGAAAATAATGTAACTCCGCATGTGTTTCGTCAGGGCAGACAGCACTCTAGACAAAACTTTAGAAAACATTGGCTGAGACATTCCAGATGACATGGCCACTGTTGTCTGGAATGAGCCACTTGCAAGAAAATGGAGGACTGACAGCACCTGCACCAGAGGGGGAATTCCTGTGGGTTGGCGGATGGGGGACATCAGGGCTGGCTCCAGCTGGGCACACAGTTCATGGATAGTGGCACGGTCAAGTCGGTATCGTAGTATGATGTGGCGTTCTTCCATTGTCGACAGGTCCACCAGCAGTCGGTACACGCGAGGATTCATCCTTCTCCTCGCAAGTCCCAGCGGACGGTGCCTAGGAATGACAACATGGAGCACAGAGTCAAGCTAATCACTGGTACGTTCACCACAGCTTGCATAGCACACGGTTATCTATGTATTGAAAGGCGTGTATGTGTGGCAATGCAAGGCCTAGGCCTGTGTGTCGCAGTAGAAATTATGCCATGTGGGCCCTTGAAATGACGGCTGCCTGACCTGTGAAGTGGGTCAATGGGATGTGAGGTCACTGCGCTGGCGGAGCACACCGTGGCGGTAGGCGGTCGAAGACCGCTATACGAAGCCGCATTGGATAACATTGAAGCCTATGGGTTTCAGGAGCCAATGACGATGTGCACCGGCGGTCGCGGTACGCACCGCCGCGGTACGCACCGCCGCGGGCGTGACCGCCATTTTATATCTGCTTAATCACTCGAGACCTGATCATCCACAGGAGAGGACCTATACTGCAAGTGCTGCTGTGAACTCGGTCTGGAAGAGACAATGGCTGCTGCGACTGGGGAAAGGGCCCCTGCCTTCACGTCTGAAGAGTTGGAGAAGCTCGTGGATGGGGTCCTCCCCCAGTATGCGTTACTCTACGGTCCTCCAGACCAACGGGTGAGTACACCGGGTGCACATGGAATGGGCGATGCCTGTGTGGAGTGGGGTGGATGTAAGTTGGTGGGGTGGGGGGCGAATGAGGAGTGCAACGCACGACAGATGAGAGCATGTGCTATATTGCAAGGTTGGGGAGGGGGGGCCAATCACATCTAACATGCAGTAAGTTGATTTATGTTTCCTTCCCACCCTGTACATGTCACATAGGTCAGCGCCCATCAGAAAGTCGAGATTTGGCGTGCCATCGCCAAGGAAGTCCGGGCCCTGGGGGTCCACGTCAGATGGGGCACCAACTGCCGCAAGAGGTGGGAGGACATCCGCCGCGGAACCAGGAAGTCCGCCGAGTCACTGCTGGGGATGGCTTCCCAACCGAGGAGGGGTGCCAGTCGTACCCTGACCCCCCTGATGTCCCGGATCCTGGCGGTGGCCTACCCTGATTTGGATGGGCGCTTGAGAGCATCACAGCAGACACAAGGGGGTGAGTATCAGCACATTCTGCTATCTTTCTGCGCAGTGGAGGCGTCTGGGTGGGGGAGGAGGGTTGTGGGTGATATTAGGCCAGGGCGCTTTCTGTAGTGTAGTCCTCTCCCTTAAGCATGGCCCTGTGCTCCCGGCCCCCACCTCTGTAGGGTGACAAGTACAGCTATTGATGGTCCAGCCTCACACATGTGCGCGTTTGTCGTCTCTTGACCTGTTGTCCGAGTCAGAAGTACTGAGTAGTGTACCCCGAATGCGAGGCTTAGTGCATGCGGCTCCTGTGTCTGTCCTCTCCGCCAACGGTGTTGACATTGCATGCACTCAACCAGGTCTTCTTTTTCTCCCCCCACACTTCTTCTTCATCTTCTTGTGCATGTGTGCATTAGCATCATCAGGCGGAGGAGATTTGGCATCGGAGCACGAGGGAGCTGCAAGCCACAAGGCCCCGGTGGGCCCAGGAACAGACACCGAGGGCACCAGTGAGCCGGAGGGCGAGGGGAGCACCACAACGGGGACCGGTGGTGAGAGCAGCGACACAGACACGTCCTCGGATGGGTGCTCCCTAGCGGTGGCGGCAACATCCGTGCCCCCCGCCTCTACAGGTACAGCCGCCACCCAGCGCACCAGCCCCGCCCTCCCTGCAGCTCCTCAGCCTACGCTCCGTGCCCGCTCGCCCAGGAAGGCAGGCGTCTCCTTCGCCCTAGGCACCTCAGCCCCTGCCCCTGTCACCCCTGCTGCCCTCAGTGCGGAGCTCATTGACCTTGTGAGGACGCTCATTGTTGGGCAGACTACCCTTTTGAATGCCATCCAGGGGGTAGAAAGGGAGGTGCATCGGAGCAATGCCTACCTGGAGGGCATTCATTCGGGTCAGGCTGCCCATCAACGATCGTTCACTGCTCTGGCCTCAGCACTGACGGCAGCCATTGTCCCTGTTTCCAGCCTCCCTCTTCTGACTGCCTCCACCCTGTCTCTGTCTCCTGTTCCTCAGCCTATCCCATCCACACCATCTGACCAGCCTGCACACACCTCAACACCCAAGGGCAGCTCATCCAGACACAAGCACCACAGATCCCACAAACACTCACCCAAGCAACACCCAGATGCAGACATTCCAACAGTCACTACCACCCCTGTGTCCCCCTCCTCCTCGTCTCCCTCCTCCCTCCCTGTGACGTCTACACTCACACCTGCATGCACACCAACATCAGCCAGTGCTTCCATCACCACCACACCCTCCTGTACAGTCCGCACACGTGCAGTCACCACCCCCACTGCCATTTACACGTCCCCTGTGTCCTCTCCCACTGTGTCTGTCACCACCTCTTCCAAGACACACAAACGCAGGCAGCCACCCACCCAACAGACATCCACCTCACGACAGCCTACAGCACCTGCACCTTCACCCAATGACAGCACACCTGACTCTCCTACAACCACATCCTCTTCCTCCACTCCCATCACCACTTCTCCTACCCTTTACCTTGGCCCTAAAAACCTTTTCCTGGCTAATCTTGACCTCTTTCCCTCCGATGACCTACCCCCTCCATCTGCAAAGAGTCCCAAGAGCACCACAGCCACCACCAGCCCAGCTTCGGGTGTCACTGTTGTGCATGGGTTCTGGAGTCCACCCTTTGCCAGCAGTGACACCTCCATCAGCAGCAAGGACACATCCAGCCCCCCCCCCCGGCAACAGGACCAGGAAACACAAGGGCCGCCGTGCGAGGACTGACACGGCTGCCCCCAAGGAGCAGAGTTCGCCCACTTCACCAGCCACAACATCTAGGGGAGGCAAGGGCCCGAGAGCCCCATCTAAGGAGCGTAAGGGCAGCAGGGCGGAGAAGTCAGCCAGCAGGAGCGTGGAGCAGGTGGGCCCCACATGCCACATCCCAGCTGTACAGGAGGACACCAAAGGGCCCAGGACTCCGTCACCGAAGGGTCCAGAAACATCACGGTCGGAGGGCGACTGAGCAGGGAGTCCAGCCCAGGTGTGGCTCCCTTGAACCTACTGGATGTGCACCGCTGAACGGGGCCCGCCGTGCAGAAGAGCACCGCTGAACAGGGCCCGCCGTGCAGAAGAGCACCGCTGAACAGGGCCCCGCCGTGAAGATAGGCGCCGCTGAACAGGGCCCGCCGTGCAGAAGAGCACCGCTGAACAGGGCCCCGCCGGGAAGATAGGCACCGCTGAACAGGGCCCGCCGTGCCGAAGAGCACCGCTGAACAGGGCCCGCCGTGCAGAAGAGCACCGCTGAACAGGGCCCGCCGTGCAGAAGAGCACCGCTGAACAGGGCCCGCCGTGCAGAAGAGCACCGCTGAACAGGGCCCACCGTGCAGAAGAGCACTGCTCCGCTGGGCCCCGCCGTCTCAAGCACCGCTCCGCTGGGCCCTTCCTGTCAAGCACCGCTCCGCTGGGCCCCGCCGTCTCAAGCACCGCTCCGCTGGGCCCTTCCTGTCAAGCACCGCTCCGTTGGGCCCCGCCGTCTCAAGCACTGCTCCGCTGGGCCCTTCCTGTCAAGCACCGCTCCGCTGGGCCCCGCCGTCTCAAGCACCGCTCCGCTGGGCCCCGCCGTCTCAAGCACCGCTCCGCTGGGCCCGCCATCTCAAGCACCGCTCCGCTGGGCCCTTCATGTCAAGCACCGCTCCGCTGGGCCCCGCCGTCTCAAGCACCGCTCCGCTGGGCCCTTCCTGTCAAGCACCGCTCCGCTGGGCCCCGCCGTCTCAAGCACCGCTCCGCTGGGCCCCGCCGTCTCAAGCACCGCTCCGCTGGGCCCCGCCGTCTCAAGCACCGCTCCGCTGGGCCCTTCCTGTCAAGCACCGCTCCGCTGGGCCCGGCCGTCTCAAGCACCGCTCCGCTGGGCCCTTCCTGTCAAGCACCGCTCCACTGGGCCCCGCCGTCTCAAGCACCGCTCCGCTGGGCCCTTCCTGTCAAGCACCGCTCCGCTGGGCCCGCCGTCTCAAGCACCGCTCCGCTGGGCCCTTCCTGTCATGCACCGCTCCGCTGGGCCCCGCCGTCTCAAGCACCGCTCCGCTGGGCCCTTCCTGTCAAGCACCACTCCGCTGGGCCCCGCCGTCTCAAGCACCGCTCCGCTGGGCCCTTCCTGTCAAGCACCGCTCCGCTGGGCCCCGCCGTCTCAAGCACCGCTCCGCTGGGCCCTTCCTGTCAAGCACAGCTCCGCTGGGCCCTTCCTGTCAAGCACCGCTCCGCTGGGCCCCGCCGTCTCAAGCACCGCTCCGCTGGGCCCCGCCGTCTCAAGCACCGCTCCGCTGGGCCCTTCCTGTCAAGCACCGCTCCGCTGGGCCCCGCCGTCTCAAGCACCGCTCCGCTGGGCCCTTCCTGTCAAGCACCGCTCCGCTGGGCCCTTCCTGTCAAGCACCGCTCCGCTGGGCCCTTCCTGTCATGCACCGCTCCGCTGGGCCCCGCCGTCTCAAGCACCGCTCCGCTGGGCCCTTCCTGTCAAGCACCGCTCCGCTGGGCCCCGCCGTCTCAAGCACCGTTTCGCTGGGCCCTTCCTGTCAAGCACCGCTCCGCTGGGCCCCGCCGTCTCAAGCACCGCTCCGCTGGGCCCTTCCTGTCAAGCACCGCTCCGCTGGGCCCCGCCGTCTCAAGCACCGCTCCGCTGGGCCCCGCCGTCTCAAGCACCGCTCCGCTGGGCCCTTCCTGTCAAGCACCGCTCCGCCGGGCCCTTCCTGTCAAGCACTGTTTATGGTTCACTGTGCCCACCATGCCTCCTCCTTGACCAGTGGAGACTGTCATCCACCTGATGGACTGTGGCTTTGCACTCCCCAGGATGGCAGAGTGGGCAACCCACCCACTGTAGAGACTTGGGAGACTGTGGCTTTGCACTCCCCAGGATGGCAGAGTGGGCAACCCACCCACTGTAGAGACTTGAGAGACTGTGGCTTTGCACTCCCCAGGATGGCAGAGTGGGCAACCCACCCACTGTAGAGACTTGAGAGACTGTGGCTTTGCACTCCCCAGGATGGCAGAGTGGGCCACCCACCCACTGTAGAGACTTGTGAGACTGTGGCTTTGCACTCCCCAGGATGGCAGAGTGGGCAACCCACCCACTGTAGAGACTTTAGAGACTGTGGCTTTGCACTCCCCAGGATGGCACAGTGGCATGGTGGCCCCTTCGTGGATCTGGCGTTGTGGACTCATGTGGCTGTGGTGCCCCCCCCCTACCCTTCCCCCTGAGGTGCCTGTAGTTTTTTCATCAGATGCCCCTGCAGTGTTCTCTCCAAAGGACTCAGGTCTCCTGTGTGGGCTTTGCCCTTGTGTCGCTACACTCTAGCCCACGGACTGTTCTATTTAACTTTGATGTAGAGGACTAATTGCCTCGGTTCTCCATGGCAGTGTGTATAGTATTATTTTGTTATGGATATTTTGCATAGTTGACCGATACATATCAGAGTCTATTTTTTATATACATTTTTCTTCACAATTTAATTATGTCTTTGCATTTTTCAGGGGGGTTTGGGTGGTGTCACTGTGCATTGTTGCTCTGCATTGGTGTGTACATAGTTTGGGGGGGTGGGGGTCGCATATGTGTGTGCCCGTAACCTTTCCTCCTCCCCCCTCCCGTGTGTCGTAGGTGCAGTACTCACCGTTGTCGTCTGCGCCGGCGTTCGTACTCGTGGTAGATGAGAAGGTAGACGAGAGCAGGTAGGATGTTTAATTCGGGTTCCATGCTGTCCTCCGTACTCGTGGAGTGTGTTTTGGTGAGCGTTTTCCCGTCCGTAGTCTGTTTACGCCGTGTTTTTATCGGCGGGGCTTCCGCCCCGGAAAAGGTGGCGGATTGGTGAGTTGTGATAGGGTGGGTGGTACATTGTCTGCCGCCTGCCTGTTGGCGGTGACCGCTGCGCTGTTTGTCTGTACCGCCGTGGCGGTCGGAGTGTTAATGTGGCGGGCTGTGTTGGCGGTTGCCGCCAGGGTCAGAATTCCATTTTTTGGACCGCCGGCCTGTTGGCGGGTTGGCCGCCGCTTTATCACCGACCGCCAGGGTTAGAATCACCCCCATAGGCTTTTAAAGTGGCTGACCCCATGCTGGGTTTGCCAGTGCTGGAGGATTTTAAAAGCATCTTACATTGGCATAGAGAATAGTGGTGGCTAACATGGAGTAGAAGGGAAGCACCAAGGGTAACTGCGAATGATAAGGCAGAGAGAGAAGAATTCACATAGGAGGTACTAAGAGCCACAGTAAAGTACTCGATTCAACATCTAGTGCATCATCAAGCCTGCCATCCAATGCGTCCAGTGCCACAGAGGATTCAAGTGCATCTCTTCTTCCTTTATGGAGAGACCTGAGGAGCTCCCAAGGACTTCCTTGATCCACAAGGAGCAAAAGGAGGAGAGGAAGGAGAAGGAGAAGAGAAGATAAGAAGAGAGCGCAAAAAGTAAGTGCACTGGAGAGAGACAGGCTTGGAGAGGTTAGAGGAAAAAGGGAACAAGCACAAGTACCCTCTGTAAGCCACAGGAAGGAGCGGGACATGTGCTCCTGTGGGCTGCTAAATGATAAATTAAATGAAAAACATGCTCTAGGAGTGGGACAAACACACAAATATGAAGGAAAGCCATGCAACAATGAGCAGGGAACTGAAGTAGACAAGAAAGCCACTGAATCATGAGCAAGGGGTTGAATCAAAGACCACTCCTCGTAGTCCTATGTGTGTGTTTTCCATCTACTGAAGCAGTTTGCTGCAAGATCACAAAGAGAGACGGAAGAGGGGCAAAAGTATTTAAATGTTTTATTTTGGAATTTAAATCCTTCGGAATCGCTTTTAAGCTTTTTCTTGCTTATAATGGTCTGAAAGTTTGACTACTAGCCAGATTCCTTCTTTTCAGCGCTGTTTAATTTTGTACTCACTTAATATTACATTGTTATAATAAGGATAATAATGCTTTTAAGGGATATTTTGGGTGGTTTACCCTATTTTTTCAATCCTGTTATTATGGATCCCACATTCAATTCTGTGTATTAGAATCTGTGATTTGTCTAATATTGGGTACAAACTCTGTAAACATTAATAGCCAGCTGTCCCTCCTCCAGTGTTTTAAGATTTTCACTTACAAAGGCTCCTCTAGTGTCAATAGAATTGACATGCAGAGCTAAAATATGATTATTAGAACATTGAAATGTTGAGCACTCTATTTGAGACAATGGAGTGCTCTGGGCTTCTAATGGCTGATAGAACCCCGGAGCATCAACAGTCCAGTGTTTACCTTTCACAGCTGTTGCTGTAAACAACATCCTCATGGAGCCCATGGAGATTTCTATGCCCTCGGGCTCCGTGAGGCCTTTGTCTCACTAATTAGATGTTCTAATAGCCTTATAGCCCGCCATAGCTGGGCTAAACCAGCCATTATAGGCCTGCTCCCTTGTTAAAAACCCTCACCTTAGGCTCATGCCTTTAACACTGGAGTGGGCCTTTAATGCCAGGTTAGCCCGTTACAGTGGGGTATGGGCTATATCAAGACCTGCAAATGGAGCTTTTAAAATGGTCTAATTAACTTGTCATCAATGTTTCGAGTGGTCTCATTGAGGACAAGAGAGAAAAGTAGTTGATCAGGGAGAGAACATGGCGGTCGGCTAACATGGGTCGCAGAGGTTCTCCTCAACCGGTCCCGGTGCATTGTTTCAGGATGTGCTCCTGACCGCAAGGCATTCAGGATGCGATGTAATTTTTAACATTTAATAGAATAAATATAAAAATAGGGTTAAAAATCTACCCGCCCTGGAGGCGATAATGCAGAATTTCAGGCCCGTGATCTGGACACGGCCGCTTTCGGGCTGCAACACGTAAGGAGGCCAGTTGCCAGGATCTCCTTCTGGGGGAGCAAAGGAAGAGTCAGCACAAGTCCTTTAGCAGCTGGGAAGATGCCGCAGCTGCTTGATGCCAGGGAATCTTTTGGAACTGCTGCTCTCTGAACAATCTTTGAGTTAAAGAGAGGTAACTTGTCCCCGGAGTGGCGGGGGTTAAAATTTCAGATCTCCCCCTCAGGGAGGGAACTAAAAATAATTTTAGTACGCAGAGTGTGAGGGGGCTGAATTTGGGCAAAAGGAGAGGAGGAGGAGGAGGAGGAGGGGGAGCTGGGAAGAAAGGCGACCAGACCTATTCCTTGAGAAGTGGCAAGAGGAGCTCCAGTGTAAAAGGGACGTTGGTTCCCCAGTTTTGAAAGCAAGCAAAACTTTGGTGGATATTCAGGAAACGATTGACAGTGACAACAGAAGGCTTACGGGGGGGGGGTTCTGCCGAATTTAAAACATAGTAAACTAGCTTCTAAGAAGCAAAGGATTACTATGGGGGTCATTCTAAGGTACCGCCATCAGAACACCGCACCGCGGTCGAAAGACCGCGGCGGTGATTCTGACATTTGCCCTGTGCTGGCGGGCGGCCGCCAAAAGACCGCCCGCCAGCACAGGGCAAATCAACCTTCCCACTAGGATGCCAGCTCAGAATTGAGCCGGCGGAGTGGGAAGGTGCGACGGGTGCAGTTGCACCCGTCGCGTATTTCAGTGTCTGCTGGGCAGACACTGAAATACTTTTTGGGGCCCTCTTACGGGGGCCCCTGCCGTGCCCATGCCATTGGCATGGGCACGGCAGGGGCCCCCAGGGGCCCCGCGGCACCCCCTACCGCCATCCTGTTCATGGCGGGAGAGCCGCCATGAACAGGATGGCGGTAGGGGGTGTCAGAATCCCCATGGCAGTGGAGCGCGCTCCGCCGCCATGGAGGATTCAGACGGGCAGCGGAAAGTCGGCGGTACACCGCCGACTTTCCGTTTCTGGCCGCGGCTGAACCGCCGCGGTCAGAATGCCCAGCGGTGCACCGCCAGCCTGTTGGCGGTGCTACCGCCGACCTCCGCCATGGCGGTAATTAACGCCATGGTCAGAATGACCCCCTATGTCTTTAAGGACTTATTTGAAGGTCCTGCCTGGTATTCAGGGGAGGGAGATGGAGGGGGAAGAGCATGGGAACCTTGATGCAGGTTTGGAGAGGAGGGTTAAAGGCAACCAAGCCTGGCAAATTGAGTGCTCTCCTAACAGATTGTAGTTGTTAGGGGGGGAGGAGAATCAGGGTCAGAGTAAGAACAGTGGGGCTCCCACTCAGGAAGAGGTGATGAGTTCTTTAAGAAGGGTCGCCACAGGCCAGGGGCAAGATTTAGAAAAGGGGGAGAGCCAGGACGGAGGTGGTGATTCACAGGAGGTGCAGGATGTAATTCCCCCAGTTCAGGTTGTACCAGAAGATCCTCTTTCACATTCCATAGCAGGAATGATACGTGACCTAGCGGTGGAGGTCAGGGGTAGTTTTGAAACGTCAAACACTAACCAGAAAGAGATAAGAGGGTTATGTGAAGCTCTCGGGCAGACATTTTACGATCTTGCGGAACGTACGGCGGCTCTGGTAAGAGAAGTTTATGACTTGAGGAGAGCCACGGAAGACAACAGAGAGGCAATCCAACAATTGGAAATAGGGGAGGAAAAAGTACAACTAAAACTGGAAACTATGTAGAATAATTTGAGGAGGAATAACTTGAGGTTTCTGAAGGTCCCTGAAGGACTGGAAGGTGGAGATTTAAAGCGTGTGGTGGTTCGCTTGATTAAACAAGGAGTGCAGATTGAAGAAGAAGAAGAAGATTTGGTAAAAGATGTTCAGAGAGTGCATAGGGATCCTTTTAGAAAAAAAACAAAAGAGAGAAACCTAGAAAGATTCTGGTTTGCTTCTATACTTACGTCATCAAGAAGCATATTTTAGCTGCGGCATTAAAGAAAAAGACCCTAACAGCTGAGGGTATTCATTTTGAGATCAGATCTGATCTATCGAGTGTGACATTAAACAAGCAATGGGAGCTAGGGACAAGAATTGAGGTTTTGAAGCGGTTGGGGGCCATGGCCCAATTGAAATTCCCTGCTTCCTTGAGAGTGACGGCAAACAATAAAATGTACACCTTTAGGGACGTCAGAGAAGTAGATGGTCTGATCAAGTCAATGGACAAAGATAATCAGTCAGTGAGTTGAGGAGCATGTTATCTTATTTTCTTTATGCTGATTTAGGGGCCTGGAGGAGTCCCCTGGGGTGGCATAGTTTAGCGAGGAGATAGGGTGGGTTCTCTCGGGAGTGGAGGTGGGGATGATGGACTGTAGGGGGGTGAAGGGGTGGGGAAGGGGTAGGATGCACTGGATGGGGAGCATGGGGAAAAAAGAAAACTGTCAACACCAGGACAGTGCGCGCTCTACGGACATCTAGAATGCAAAAACCCAACACTTGCAAGATAAAGTAATTTATGCATTGTGATGATATGTTATTGTTTATCCTTTTGCATTGCAGAATTCCATCCAAAAGATTCATTTTTAAGGTGCTTATAAATACTGTACATTTACAATGTATTGCTGCAGACATTCAGAGTGTGTTAGGGTGTGGTCCCTTTCCAGGGCCTTCTGGAGACTTTCCCTGCAACATGCCTGGGCGTGGTTCTAGGCTGGGCCAAGACTCTATAAAAGAGAGTCAGCCCAACTTCCAGTGCTCACTAATCAGAGGTCCCGGTGCAGAGCAGCAGCTTCTTCCTGAGCTCCTGTCCCGGCGGCCTATTTGGATTTTCCAATCTTCTGCACTCATCTCTCATTGGTGATCACTGTTTCCAGGCGGTAAGACGGTGTTTGGACATTTCCCAACACCGTAATTGAGAATCTTCATATTCTTGCTTTTAATTCTTAAATGAATAACAGATTAATTGTGCGCTGCCATTTTTGGACATTTGTATAGTGGTTTGCAAATAGGGAGGACGCGCAATTTATTCCATAAAGATTTGACTTCGTTATTACAATATTGTTCATTGCGCGCTGATATTTCTTGACATTTACATGATGTTTTACGAGTTGGCAAGACGTGCAACTCGTTTCATGAGCATTTAACTTTGTTGTTCATTGCGTGCTATCTTTTCTTGACATTTACATGGTGGCATTCGAATCGTTGAAACGCGCAATTCACTTCTCGTGTGTAATTCATGCTGTTCATTGTGCGCTATCATTTTCTGGCATTTACATGGTGGCATTCGAATCGTCAACACGCGCAATTCTTTCCTTGAGTGTTTTTTCGTGTTGTTCATTGTGTGCTACTATTTCTTGGCATTTGTATGGTGGCATTTGAATCGACAAGGCGCGCAATTCTTTCCCTGAGTGCTTTTCATGTTGTTCATTGTGTGCTACTATTTCTTGGCATTTGTATGGTGGCATTTGAATCGGCAAGACACGCAATTCTTTCCTCGTGTATAAATAATGTAAGTTACTGTGCGCTACCATTCTAAGACATTTTCTTGGTAGCATTTCAAGTTGACGTGTCGCGTGATTTATTCCTTGAATCTACGTTGTGTGATTTCATGGTGCACAAACCTTTATGGTGTTTAATACTCATATAAAAATCTGCAATGTGCGCAATTTACTTCCAAAATGTTTTTTCTGAGATGAACACAACAATACCAGAATTTTAGATGTAATGCTCTGTGTTCCTGATATGTATTCATAAAAGGAGATTCACATGGTTGTTTAGAAAATGCTCAGAGTGTTTCCTGATTCTCATGCTAAAGAAAGTACTTGAATCTGAAAGTCCTATTTAACTTTTCCTGTTTCCTCCTCAGGTATTCGGTCATCTAAAGCCTAGTCAGTTTTAGGATTATTCCAGGGTTGTTCATGTTTTTTCGGAAAAGACAAAGCTTAGAGTTGTAGCATGGTACTGATTTCATGAGATGTAATTTTGATGTTGTGTTTTAACCTTTTGCTTCCTACAGGTCTCCTTCCCAGCTGTTCCCGTCCTAATCCCCTTTTCCCCACTTGGACTCTCTTAGACTATGTGATAAATCTAATCAGAGTATTGGAGCTGTCTTGTGGTGGAAGTGTTGGGAACGTGCACGGACCCCGAGAATCTGGTGACTCTGACAAAAACAATTTGGTCCTCATTTATGTGTATTTGGTATAATTTATTTTCTTCTCTTTGTGAATCTTAGGAGGTGCTGGGCAGTGGGCAGTTAGAAATGGAGATGAAGGGTAATGAACTGAGGCTGCTATCTTGGAATGTTAATGGTTTAAGGGTGAGGGGCAGGAATAATAGGATAATACAGTATTTTAGGGATGTCCAAGCAACGGTGATCATCTTGCAAGAAACACACTTATCTAACAAGGAGTGTATAAAGTTGTTTAAACCTCACAGATGGATCCAACATATGTTAAGCTCCACACAGGCCGGCGGTAGTAAAGGACTAGCTATAATAGTTAAAAATAGTTAAAAATCATCCAGGTATTTCTTTCCGGGGAGGACCAGTGGACAAAGCCAGTAGATGGGCAATATGGAAGCTGCAGGCCTTTAATCAGGTGTTTATTTTAGTGGGGTATTATGGTCCGAACAGGGATGATGTTCAGCCCCTGCGAGATTTGTATCAGCACCTGCTACAATATACTGAACCAATAATTTGGGCAGGTGACTTTAATGTAGTCCTAAACTATGATCTAAATAGGTCAAAAGGGAGTAGGTCAAAAATGAATGAAAAGATGCGATCTCAGGTGATTAATATGATGTCCCATTTTGGGTTGCATGATATTTGGAGGGACGGGATGGGATCTAGGCGGGGCTACACATATAAAAATAAGAAGTATAGACATCAATCGAGGACTGATTTTGTGTTAGTTGATGGGAGGTTGAGCGAGAGTGTTGAAAGGGTTTCCCATGTTGGAGTGCATTTATCAGACCACTTAGCAGAAAGCGTGAGCTCTAAGCCTAGAGGGAATAATGTGCAGAGTTGGTGGACATTGGATAGGACTCTCCTTTTAGATGAAGCAATTGTTGCAGGTTTGAAAAAGGATACAGAAGAATCTTTTAAATTAAATGCTGGCTCGTCATCACTAGAGATGGTCTGGGATGCTTTTAAGGCCTTTTTGAGAGGTAGATTGGTTAGAGCAGCTTCTTTTAAGAAGAACATTTATAATAATAAGATTAGCATTCTGGAAGGTTGCATACAATCAGTGGAAAAGGAGTTGATAGGTAAAAAGGGGCAGGAAGAAGAGATGGAAAGACTAGCCAGGTTCTTCAAGAACTTCTAAATGAGCTCGTAGCTGAATTAGACAAGAGAGTCAAGGAAAGATGTGAAGCTAGTAGGACAACTTTTTTTTTATATGGGGAGAATTGTGGGAAAATATTAGCTTGGCAAATAAAATCAAAGCAGGTGAGAAATAAGGTGGTGGAAATTCAGGACAAGAACTTAGGGGCAAGTTATAAACGGACTGAGGAGATAACATAATTTTTTTGAGATTATTTTCAGGATCTCTACACTGAGAGGGTAGATATTCTTCCAGGGATGGTTCGGGATTAGTTACAAGGAGTAGATCTTTACGCCCTGGGAGATGAGGAAGGAGAAACTCTGAATAAAGGAATTAGCCAAGGCGAAGTCGAGGAGGTGATCCGCTCTGGAAAATCAGGGAAGGTGCCAGGCCCAGAGGGGTTACCCCTTGAAGTTTATAAAATTCTAGGTGATAGCTTAATTGATGTTTTTGTAGGGTTCTGTGATAATATCTGTTTGGGAGGAACAGCACTTCCTCCTTCTTGGAGAGAGGCAACAATTACTTTAATATTAAAACCTGGAAAAGATCCTCCAAGTTGTGATTCGTACAGGCCAATTTCCTTGTTGAATAGTGATACATTTTTTACTAAGATCTTGACGAAAAGACTGGGTATGGTGTTGGAGAAATTGGTTCATGTAGACCCAAAGGGGTTTATCAAGGGTAGATATCTACATGAGTTAACTCAAGGTGTGATAGGTGCAATAGATCTGGCAAGTATATGTAAAGTAACCCTGGTGGTGGTGATTATTGATGCCGCTTAGGCATTTGATATGGTTAATTGATTACTCTTTGTGAATCTCTTAAATTGGGGAGAAGGTTTGTAAGGATAATACGGCTCATATATCATAACCCGGTGGCAAGAATATTGGTTAATGGCTCCCTAACCCGCCCCTTCGGGATTGGGAGGGGAACTAGACAGGGTTGCCCATAATCCCCTCTGTTGTTTAATTTATACATAGAACCCCTGGCTTGTAAAATTAGAAGCGAGCGGAAGATACTACCATTTCAGTGTGGCAGTTGGTATAGGAAAGTAGCTCTATAGGTAGATGATTTGATGGTCTACACAAGCAATTTTAAGCAAGCTTGGCCAACTGCGGGGTATGTGGTGAATAAAGGTAAAACAGAAGTAATGTCATGGAATATGTCTGAGGATATGCCGGAGGGCAGTGTTAAGATTAGTAGAGAGTTGAAATACTTTGGCATTACGATAACACGGGATGTGGGGGAGACCGCAGAGAGAAATTTAAAGAGAGTTATGACATAGGGGGTGATTCTGACTGTGGCGGGCGGCCGAAGCCGCCCGCCACAGTCCCGCCGGCAAATGACCGCACCGCGGTCAAAAGACCGCGGCGGCCATTCTTACATTTCCTCTGGGCCGGCGGGCGCTCTCCAAAAGAGCGCCCGCCGGCCCAGCGGAAATGCCCCTGCAACGAGGATGCCGGCTCCGAATGGAGCCGGCGGAGTTGCAGGGGTGCAACGGGTGCAGTTGCACCCGTCGCGTATTTCAGTGTCTGCTTTGCAGACACTGAAATACTTTGCGGGGCCCTCTTACGGGGGCCCCTGCAGTGCCCATGCCATTGGCATGGGCACTGCAGGGGCCCCCAGGGGCCCCGCGGCACCCCCTACCGCCATCCTGTTCCTGGCGGGAGACCCGCCAGGAACAGGATGGCGGTAGGGGGTGTCAGAATCCCCATGGCGGCGGAGCGCGCTCCGCCGCCATGGAGGATTCTCCCTAGCAGCGCAAAGTCGGCGTGAGACCGCAGACTTTCCGTTTCTGACTGCGGCTGAACCGCCGCGGTCAGAATGCTCGAGGGAGCACCGCCAGCCTGTTGGCGGTGCTCCCGTGGTCGGTGACCCTGGCGGTCACCGGCCGCCAGGGTCAGAATGACCCCCATAGTCTTGTAAGCAGATAAAGAGTTGGGTTAATCTACCTCTAACTATTTTAGGAAGGGCCAACTTGGTAAAAATGATGATTTTTCCGAAATTGCTTTTAATTTTTAATGCACTTCCTCTGAGATTTGATAAAGCAAGGTTGAATAAATTTCAAGGTAAGATCTGTAGCTCTATATAGGGCAATAAGGGAGAACATATAGCATGGAAAAAGTTGAGGCGGAAGAGAGAAAGGTGGATTAGTATTACCGGATTTACAGTCTTATGCGTGGGCAACCTTTATAAAAAATATGAGGAGGGCTGTTGGTGAGTCTACAACTTCGGAACTGGGGCTGATTCTAAAAGTAATGATGACATTTGTGAAGGTTGTATAGGTGGGTTTCTTGTATAAATTTGGAGATCCAAAATTCTTCAAGAAAGTGATGCTCAGAGTATTGTCTGACAAAGCCAAGGTTTGGTATGAGCTACGAAGAGTAATAAATCTACCTTATTATAGTAAATATCCTCCTATGTGGAACTCACCAAGTTCGCCAGAATGGACAAAAGATGTCTTAGCTGTAACTCTGAGGGAGGCCAGGTTTGAACAATGGGGCCAACTGTGCTCTGCAGAGGGTTTGGTCCCTTATGAACATCTTTTTAGAGTCACAGGTGGAAACTTATCTAAATTTAAATATTTGCAAATAATAAGTTGGGTGAAAGAGATCAAAGAGGGAGTAGGCGGTTCTAATGAAGTGGAAAGGTTACTTCAAAAGGATGATATGAATAAAAAAGAACTGTTGAGTTGGTATTGGACACTCCTGGATATGCTAGATGGCGAATTTCTCATGCCGGAAGACATCTGGAAGGATCACCTCCCAGGAGTACAGATAAGAGAGTTATGGCAAGTATCTATAGCATTGTTGTATTCTACTGTTGAACTGGCGTGTTTAAGAAGGAATCATTTTTTTTCAATTCATAGGGTTTTCTGGATCCCCGAAAAACTAACAAGAGTGAAGACTGGAAATAAGGTTAGCTGAGTGTGGTGTGGAGTCTGCAGGTGACTTACATATGTTCGTTGGATGTCCATGTCTTAGTCGTTTTTTGACAGAGGTTGGTGACTGTATTAATAAGGTACTATCCATAAAATGTAAGATAACTCCCTCTCTGATTATCTTTGGCTGCATACAGGGAGATAATAGGATTAAAAAAGATGGTGGCAAGTTACTGTTTTACATGATTTTGGTGGCTAGAAGAGAGATATGTAGGAAATGGATCAGCCCGACCCTCCCAAAGTATGTGGAATGGAAAGATTCCTTAATCTTTAATCTAATGTGTGATACTAAGGGGAAGGGGTGTAGTGAGAAGAGGTGTGAATTTTGGGGCCCACTAATTAATTGGTTTGCAGGAGAATAGTGTCTGGCCAATAATTATACATTTATGGGTCCGTGGATCGAGGTGCCACAGCGTTCTAGGGGGCTAACCTAGCCCAGAGATATAGACTGCCCCCCCAGATCTGATAGTTTTATATGGTGAACGATCGGAAAGAATATTCCTGGAAGTTCGACATTTCAGTGAAGGGGTCCAGTAAATGAGGACAAAATAAAAAAATAAAAATGTTTCCAGTGGTGTTCACCATTTAGAGCTGGGTAAAAAAATCACTAGGAGTGGAGGTAGAAAGAAATTCTAAATTATGAAAATAATCTACTGTGCTTTTTTATTCTTTTGATTTACCTTCTAATAGTCTTGTTGAGAAGTTTAGCCTTTTGCAACCATACTGTAATGGTGTGCAAGTATTGCAAGTGGGAGTCCTCCTCTCAGACACATATGAGTGAGAGAAATGAGTCTGTGGAGCACCAACACAAATGTCAGAGTGCCACAACCTTGAAAAGAGCAAATTGTTGTGTATGGGCTATATAGGTTGCTTTTGTGTGTGCGTGTAGGTGCTGTGGTTGGTGAAGGTCTATTTCTGAGCAGCTGAGCATGAGGCTACGTCCTTTGTCACTTGACATGCCACATTTGGAGATGTTGCAAGTGGAACTCCTGTAGTAGGTGACATGGAAAGAGAGGAAAGAGAGTTTTTGGAGCCACAACATAAAAGTGCAAATGTCTGACAGAAGGAGCGGAGAATGTAATGTGCTGGTTTGTCTTCTAAAGTTGATTCAGCCAGCATGAGCTCATAAATGCATCTAGATAGCTACAAGTCACTGAAACCTTAGTCAGAAATACAAAATAATCTGGGTGTCATCAGCATAATTTAGATGCAAAATGAGTAGATGGAATATTCAATAACAGGATACAATAGTTTCAGTAGTGTGGTTCAGCAGGTAACAAAAAGAACCAACACTGTTGCAAATAAACTAATGAGATGAGGAGGAAGATGTGAAAAATACTGAAAAAGGCAGGTACTTGAAGGAGTGTATGAAGATGCTTTATATGTTAGTGAAATTTAACACTGTGCGAAGTTTTGATTCTCCTTTGGTGGTCATATCCATATATACCATGTTTTTGTGACTTATTTATATAAGTTTGTCTTTGAGTCTGTGGTAAATCCCTTTCTAAACTTCAAGTTTGTCTCTGAGATTTATTGTGTAACCTAATGGGTTATACTGTCATTTAATACTGTGAGTGAAGGTGCTTCTCCTTGCCACTCGGGACTCCTAAACAAATTCATCGGATTTAGATAAAGAAAGAAAGAATGGCACTAGATTAGATGGTAGCAGAGTGGTGTTGGTTAGGTTTCCCAAAGTAAGGCAAGCTAGAACCATGTTTTCTAGATGAGCTAGTCCTTAAAACTCAGTTCCTGGAACCCATGTTGAAATTACGGAAGATCGCTGAAGTTGTGGAGGCGCAGAAGAGTGTTTTATTGGAGAAGGAGGTGTGAGTATTAATAGGATTATGAAATGTATTGGCTTGTACTTCGCTTGTGGTGTTTATGAGTCTGGATGATGTCTTGTGGAGATATGGAGCTTGCTGTAGAATGTGATTGTAAAAGAGGTTGAAGAGGTTATCGAGTCCGACATGACCTAAGATCCCGAGATAGTTTTAAAAGGTGTAGAAGACACCATATTAAACTGTCTGCTAAGAGGTTTGCCCATTAGGAGACATCGTCAAGAGCACAATGTGAATATGAGGTGACTGGTATAGTGAATCTTAATGCGTGAAGCTATACTGATCTAGATGATGCCCCACAGGTCAGGGTTTCATTCAAAGTATTTGAAAACTATCCATTCCTTAGGGGAACAGACAGAAGTTATTTGTATTGTGTTTGCTGCATGCGTGTAATATTGCGGAGGGAGTGTCCCTGTAGATTGTAAATGAGGGGAACCACCTTGAGGAGCGAGATCTACTTCACAGTGTGCTGCGCTGGTATAGGCCATTTGGTGTGGTGTAACACTGTTATTGGTTGACAACATCATAAGGGGTCACGCTGTGATTGGTAGTTGTTATGGAGCAAAATATTGTAGATACAACATTGTTGAAATTCAATTGTAATTATTGACATTTAATTGTGGCGAATAACATGTTTTAAAGTCATGTAAGATTTATTTACAGGTGAAGGTCTTATCCCCAGCTGAGAGAGTGAGGAGGATCCTCCAGGAGAAACCCCAGGTCACTATATGGCAATTAATGTAGGACTTCATACATGTGTGTGGCTTGGTCAATGGCACAAGATGACAGAAAATGAGGTTGTATTGAGGTTTCAGCATTGTGGCACATTCAGTTTTAAAATTATTGAAAACTTGATGAGTGTATTGTATGAGATGAAACAACCTCCTAGACCTGCACAATATGAAGCACTTAATGCTTGGGAACATGACACTCATGCCAGAGAAAAGGAGATATGCGAGGATAAAGTAAAGAAAGCTATACGTACTTATGTAGATGCTAGGAGGGATGCTGAGCAGAAAAGATGGAGAACATACATAATCGAAGGAGTTACGTTATATCCAGCTTTGGCCTATGATGTGGTTGAGGGAGAGGGAGAAAGGAAAAGGATTGGAAAACAGAAGGAGAAGAAACCAAAAGAGCCTGATGACATGAGTATAGATAGTGATGTCAATTGTGGAGATAGTCTTCTGGATGTGTTTTTATCTGAACGTCGACCCCCATATAATGAACACAGAAACAAGAGTAGAAATCAGGATACTGCTGGTAATGGTCTGATTATTGTTGCAACTGCCATGTCTAAGGTGACGCCTAGTCCTGTGGAAGCCACTCCAGCTAACATGCTTTGTGAACCAAGAAGTGAAGGTTTGAAAGAGTGTATCCTAGTTGCTCTTACCATAAGAACTATTCATGCTTTTACAGTCCCAGTCTCTATCGGCCCGGTAGTTTCTAAGTATAAATCAGAAGGCTCCAGATAAAATAATTACAATTTGACTGTGCCTAATACTGTTGGAGGACAGGGTGGAGTTCCAAATAGCCCAGATGTTACGGAGTCTGTTCCTTTGGTTCCAACACACGCTAGTACCTGATGTGGAGCTAGTGCAGATACAACTTTAAACCTGTCAGGATGCACATTGATAGATACTTACCAGAAATTACAGATATGACTCGCATATGGGGAGTCACCTTTAAATTTGGGAAATAGTGCTCAAGGAAATGATTCTACATCTAAGATTCCTGTGGTGACCAGATCCATTAGTGTGAAGTAGATAGATGACGAGGTGACATTTTTGATGAAGGTACTCCATCTAGAGAGAGTGTGAGTATAGAAGTGAGTCAAGGAACAATTCTATTGACCCTGAAAGAAAGAAATTTGGTTGTAACAAATCTTACAATAGAATTGGATGCAATGACTGTTGGAAATCTTGGGTTGGAACAATTGGAGACCTATCATGTAGTGAGTGGGCCAAGTTCACCTTAAATTGGCAGAATTAGCTCAAAATTATGAAGTATATTTAAACAAGACTAAGGGCTTACAGAGTGTGTTTCAGTGAAAAAGATATTGCTGACATGAGAATTCCAGGATTGAAAACTCAGATTAAGAAACTAATGTATAATATTAGGAAATAGAATGAATTAGACAATTGGGAGACCAAATGAGCGAAGAAGAAGGAGATGAAGAAACCTCCGGGTGAACCGCCCTCAGGTGGAGCAGAGGGGGTTCTACAACCTTTAGTTGGTAGGGGTTTTGTACATGTACCATGGAGCAGAAGTGATCTTGCATCATTTACCAATGATTTCTTAAAATTCCGAGAGAAGCCAGTGGAATGGTACAGACAGATTGAAAGATGTGTGAAAATATCACAGGTGTTGTGGGTTGATTTAAATACTTTGTTTGACATTGTTGTTTCAAGTGATTTGTGGATGCAGTGCAAGGTACCTGTTCTGTGGCCTGAGACAGACCTGAGTAGAAGTATCATGATAAAGGGTCCTTCACCAATGGTGATGAAAAATTATCAATAGGTTATGACATTTTTGAAGGGGAAGGTGCCTCCCCAAGATGTAGATTGGGGTCAAACTGACAGAATGACTCAAGGAGTTGATCCATGCTTATTATGAAAGGTTCTTGCAGGCATTCAAACAGTACAGTGGTATTGAGACATTAGAAGCTAAAAACAAGGGACATTTTGTGTCAAGGTTTTTGTGACTAGATTGCGGCCAGAAATTTATCTGATGATCCAGCAACATCTGATTTGTTGGCAGAATATGTCAATTTATGTACACTAAGTACTACGATGATGAGATTGAGATGAAGCAGAAGAAATTGAAAGAAAAGCTTCTGGTTGCACAGATGAAAGCATCTCAGAAGACCAGTCAGATTCAGCGTATGGTGAGCAATGTGGATGCCATGCAAGCTGTATGCAATTAAGGACCAAGTCGTGTGCAAGGTAGGGGTTGAGGAACTCCTATTGATTCTAATACTTGAATGGATGTCAGTAGTCTGAAAGGGACAACCCTTTGTTACATTTGTAACCAGAAGGGGCATTGGAAGGGGAAATGTTGTTTCAATATGGCTAACCAACGTCAAAATTCAGGATTTGTACCATCACAGAATGATAACACAGTACAGATGCACAAGGCAATGAGACAGGGAAATCAACATTTTAACATGCCCCAAGCTCTGATGATGCAGATTCCCCAAACTGCAATGCCGCAACAAAATGTGAAATGTCCTAGACCCAATGATAACAAGATTCCGAATGCGAATATGAATGCAATTCAGGGAGGGAATGCTTTCTAACAGTTTCCTCTGTTTGAACCGAAAGAGAATTATGGCTCTGGTAAGTCGGCATGACAGTGCCTGAGAGGGGAGAAGGACTGCTTGCTTGGCGCAGCCTTAGAGGTGGACCAGAGTGGACCGTTTATAAACAGTTAGATGGACAGTCGCCCCATGCCATTTTTGGTTTTTGGTTGATACTGGTGCTATGATAATACACAACGGGAGAGTATGAGGGAGCGGGACAGGACACACACCGTACTCGACTCCCCAAACATAATACTAAATAACAAAAGAGAGTACGGGGTTTTGGAACTATAAATGGATTGATAGTGTGCCAGTTGCGACACTAGACCAATCTTGTATCTCGACTAAAGGTAAAATGTGGATGGAAAGTGGGGTGGAATGAGGTCTGTAGAGGGGGATTTCCTTTACGGACTAGGTGGTCTCACACACTATATGGTGTCCTGCTTCATCATATGACCACCTAGCCCCACCCAGGTAGGACAATACCACCTGGGCGGACTCAACCTCACTGTTAAAAGAACAGGAGGGAGTGCGTAAATTAGTTTGATTTCTGGAAAGAAGGGATCCAGCTGTGCTATGGGAATAAAAACACCTACTCAGATACCAGGGTGAGTTTAATAGAAGGTTCTGTGTGGTGTGATTAAAAGAAGTGGGGAACCAGTGTGAGAGCAATGACTCACAAGGTCACCTATCTAAAAAAAGTAGCCGACATATTTCTGCCCTTGTGATTGAGCTATGGAGGGTCTCTGGGCATTCATCAGGGCGTTGGATCCCTGTTGCAAATGCTTATTGCGCGCTGCAGAATTAATCGCAGTAGGAAAAAGGGGAAGGAAAGGAAGGGCCTACCTTAACCAAGGGAATACCTGGGGAGGACCTACAGTAAATACAATAACATAAACAGACCAAAATTGGCGGTGAGAAGGTAATCCACAGCAAACCACAGCACACGTGACAAAATTTCATGCAGAACACAAGAGTACTGTTTGCAGATAAAACGGTTGCAGCAATGCTAGCTATGCGCGGCGAGTGGTAGGTCAGGGAAGACAATTCCTTACCCTAACAACAGAGGCTACTAGCCTCTGGTATCCTGGAGAGGGAGCGTCCCCTTATAGTCAGACTCTAGGGTTAGAAGGGAAAGAGCAGAAGGGGAGAGTAAAGATGAAAAAATATATATGAAAGAATAGTACAGAAGTAGTCAAGGAATAGACGGTAGAAGCCAAGATCAGAGTGGAAAAACTGTAGAAATCTGAAAAGGAAGACACTGGAGAAGGGGAAAAAAAGGGGGGGGCACGGGGGGGGAAAAAGGGAAGGAAAAAGGGGAGAAAAGGGAAAAAAAGGGAAAAAAGGGGGGAGGGGGGCAGAAAGGGAGGGGGGAAGGACAAAGAAAGGAATAAAAAAGAAAAAGAAAAGGAAAGACAACTGAGGAAAAGGAACGAAAGCAAGAGAAAAGGGCAGGAAGGAAGGGAGAAGTAAGGCTTCTTATCTGTGTTTCCATCGTTGGTCGACTCACTGCATCAAAGGTGGGCGCTCTCTGTGCGCCTATACCGACCTCTCTGTCAGGACCGCTTGGGTAAAGTGACCTGAGAGTCGGTAGCTGATATAGTGGTCTTAATGGGGAGAATTACTTGCAGCTGCAGGCAATCACCGCCGAGGCCCGGGGGCCGGAAGTTATGCGAGCTGCTAACGATTCTATGCGCCGGAATTGATTACGGCCACCCTGGAGGTGCCGGGGGCTGGAAATGGCCAATAGTGATGGGGGCGCCCGTGGGCAGCGCCACCCTAACATGCTGTGCCCCCTCTGGGTGCCGTAGCCGCCGCGGTAAGCGACCGCGGCAAAGGGAATTCCCTGTTTGGGCGGGTGCGCCCGCTCGCAAGTGCTGTCGGGAAACGTAGTTTCCCGGCAGCCATGCGGGCTGCCTACACTCGCGGAACTGATGTAGTTTCCCAGTAGCGAGAGAGGCTGCTCAGGAAAGGAGAGGCCGGGACAGGGGCGGAGTGGAAGGAGGGGGGGGGCACAGGAGGGGGGAGGTGGGATTTGAGGGAAAAGGAAAAGAAGAGGGAAGGGGGGGGGGGTTGTGTAGGTTGGGTGGGTTGGGGGTTAGGGGGAAAAAAGGGGAACCGGCAGAAAAGGGGGGAGCAGAAGAAAAAGGGGGGAGGCAGGGAAGGAAGAGATGTGAAGAGAAAGAAAAAGAGAGGACCAAGGAGAGACCGAGGGTCGAGGAAGAGGAGGGAAGGAAAAAAGTGAAGGAAAAAAGAAGGTGTGAGGGACAGGAGGGTGAAAAGGAAAAGAAGAAAGTAAAGAAAAAAGTGAGAGAAGGAGAGGAGAGGGAAAGAAGAAAAGAGTTAGGAAGCGAGGGAAGGAAAAAGGGGGAGCAAGGCCAGAGAAGGCGAAAAAGGGGGAACAAAGAGGGTTCTAATTTTAAAGAGAGAACCAAGGTATCTCGTCATTTAATCCAACTGTGTCAGTGTGCAATCTCCAAATCCAGCGTTGTTCTGCCCGAAATAGTTTTTCTGACGTGCTGGGGGTCGAAGGAGAGAAATGTTCCAGGACCGTCCAAGACATGTAATCTGGAGAGTGGTTTCTTTGTAGGAAATGGCTAGTGAGCTTCGTTGCGTCTCGTTTGCACCTAATCGTGCTTCTATGTTCACAAATTCTGGTGCTCACCTTCCTCGTAGTCATACCCACATATTTAAGTAGGCAAGGGCATTTAATTAAGTAAACTACATTTTTGCTGTTACAATTTGTAAGTGATTTTTGCACCCATGGGGTTTTGAGGTCAAGATCGATGGTAGTAGATCTATGGGTAAAAGGGCAAACGCTGCAGTTGCCGCATGGGTAATGACCTGCGGGGGGCCCTTTGCCAAAGTGTAGTCTGTGTGGAACCTCGCTTCTCCTTTGGTCTAGTGTGGACCACCATGTCCCGTATATTGGTTGCTCTCTTATACGCGTGTAATGGTGGTTCAAAGGGTAAGCCACCTGATGTCAACATTTTCCAATTCTCTCTAATAATCTTCTGGATTTCATTGGATAGGGGATTAAAGGTGGTGACACATACGATCTTATCCAGACTTGGTTTCTGTGCTCGAGGCTGTAGCAACTGGTCTCTGTTATTGTTGCGTGCCCGTTTTCGTGCCCTATTAACCAGATGTGGGGGATAATCCTTGGTGTTTAGCTTGGTAGACAGTTTGTCTGCATGTTTGCGGTAATCGGTGACGGATGAGCAGTTTCGTCTTAACCGTAGAAACTGCCCAACCGGGAGGTTATCTCGTAGGGCTTGTGGGTGGAAGCTCTGGTATTGTAATAAATTGTTGCAGTCCGTTGGTTTATAGTAAACTTCAGTAGCTAACCCGCCGTCTTGTTCATAGATTAGTAGATCGAGGAAAGGTAGTTTTTTCTCACCTATGTTCATTGTGAAGGTTAAAAATGGGTTAGCCCCGTTGAGCGAAACAGCGAATGCCTGGGCCTCTTCTTTACTACCGGTCCATATTAGCAGTACATCATCGATGTATCGCTTCCAGAGTTTGATCTGATCTCGGTAGGGGTTGTCCTCATGTAGGACCGTATGTCTTTCAAAATGGTCAACGTATAGACATGCTAGACTTGGGGCAAATGTACTACCCATCGATGTGCCTTGTGTCTGCAAGAAGAAACTATCTTCAAACTTGAAGTAGTTTCTGGTGAGAGCGAGATGTGCTAAGTCCAGTATGAACCCAGGGGGGGTTTGGGATTCACCCATATGTATGTCCAGCAGGTTGCTTATTACTTCCAGAGTAGCCTCTTGCGGGATGTTTGTGTAGAGTGATTCCACATCAAGAGTAATTAGAAGTTCCTTAGATTTGTCAAAGGCTATAGACTCCAGTAAAAGGAGGACATGGGTGGTGTCCTTAAGATAGGTCGGGATCCTTTTGACTAACGGTTGAAGGAAGAAATCCACAAATTTTGACAAGGGCTCAAGTGCCGAGCCTATCCCGGAAACTATGGGCCTACCGGGTGGAGGAATCTTTTCTTTATGTACTTTTGGTAAAATATAAAAGTACAGGATTTTTGGGTTGGTTTGTATCAAATATGATGCCTCATGATCTGTGATCCAGTTGTTTTCCTTCCCTTTTGATACTAGGAAGGTGATCTCTTCTTGGACATCAATTGTAGGGTCACGTGACAGACGCTTGTAGTGTCTGGTATTCCCCAGTAGTCGCTCACACTTGTCTCTATACATTTTGTGTGGAAGAATCACAGTGGCCCCGCCTTTATCTGCTGGTTTGATGATAATATTAGGATCGGCTGTAAGGCTCTTCAGTGACTCTATTTCGATTTTACTCATATTGTGGAATACTTTGTTGGATGACTCAGTCAGCCCATTGATCTTAAGGGATACTGATTTCTCGAAAGCCAGTACCTCCGGGGGCATTTGCCCTGCTGGGGGGCAAAAGGTAGATTTCGGGCGTAGACCTGTATTCTGTGCGGGAGTATCATATTCTTTCCCGAGGAAAAAGGTTTTTAGGCGGATCTTACGAAACAGACCTGCCAGTTCTGTTCTGGTTCTGAATAGGTCTACTTTAGGGGTAGGCATGAAATTCAGGCCTTTATTTAATGCTTGGGTTTCGATTTGACTCAGGGTCCGATTGGTTAGGTTAATGATGTTAACTGTATTCTCTGAATCGGGGTTCACTTTGCCTTGCTTGTCCCTGGTGTGGCGTCCCTGTGCATTGGGTTTTCCAAAACATCCTCTTTTGGACGCCACTGTACTTCTTTTCTCCTCCCTCTGTCCCTCCCATGACCGCTGTCTAAAAAAGGGGGTGGGGGTTCGGAGAAGGACCATTGGGCAGGGTGTTGCAGGTAAGGTGCTTGGTATTGTGGATCGGGGCCATACTGGTTAGGCCAACCCCATTGTTGGTTAAAGTATGGGGGGTATTGGGGAAGTAAGGGTGGATAGTTCCATCCTCCTCGACGTTGGCCACGTCGTCCTCGGTGTTGTCGTGTGTACCCTGATGAGTTGCTGTCTCTATCTGAGTTGGTGTTGCTCCCTGAGGAAGTATCAGATGTGTTAGAGGAATTTTTTGCTGCGTAGTCAGGTTTTGTATAGGGGTATATCTTTTCTAGGGAGAACCGATTTAGGTCTTTTTGAAACTTTCCTATTTTTTGCTGAGTTAAATATTCTTTGTATTCATTTATATTTTTGTTTACCTCCTCCAGTTTCTTTTTGAAGGAGAGAATACTCACACCTGACTTCAGGTTATTTTCACTGGTTTTTATCTGAATCAGTAGGGTTTCAGATAGCCTAGTTGCGGTTTTATAATTAATATCAGCCAATCTCGTGTGCATTTCCATGCTATGAGCGACCAATCTTTACGAAACTCCAGGTCGTCTAGGAATATGCGAGGTTCATTGGTGACAAGTAATCCGTTTGGTGCAGAGTTACTGCGTAGGTATTCAGTGAGAACAGCTCCGTGTAATATGGTCTTAACCTGGGAGCGTTTCAATTCCACTAGGGAGTCCCAGTCCCCAAGCTGGGATAGGCTTTTTGACAAAGCCGTGTCCCCAAGGAGTGAGGGGGCTGAGAGGATAGCTGATACTTCCTCGTCGTTGAAGGAGAGACCTTCTGCCATAGTGTGGCAGACGTAGTGGAGGGGGAAGGGGATAAAGAAAAGGAAGATGGGTAGTTAAAGAGTTCGATCCACCGGTGGAGGGAACGTCAGAAAAAGGAAAAGGCCCAAAGTACTGAGGGGCGCAAGCAAAGCAATGCGCTTGCTAAGGGAAAAGGGGTAAAGAGCAAACAACTCTCGCAACCAGAAGGCTGCTCTACTATGATAATACACAACGGGAGAGTATGAGGGAGCGGGACAGGACACGCACCGTACTCGACTCCCCAAACATAATACTAAATCACAAAAGAGAGTACGGGGTTTTGGAACTATAAATGGATTGATAGTGTGCCAGTTGCGACACTAGACCAATCTTGTACCTCGACTAAAGGTAAAATGTGGATGGAAAGTGGGGTGGAATGAGGTCTGTAGAGGGGGATTTCCTTTACGGACTAGGTGGTCTCACACACTATATAGTGTCCTGCTTCATCATATGACCACCTAGCCCCACCCAGGCAGGACAATACTACCTGGGCGGACTCAACCTCACTGTTAAAAGAACAGGAGGGAGTGCGTAAATTAGTTTGATTTCTGGAAAGGAGGGATCCAGCTGTGCTATGGGAATAAAAACACCTATTCAGATACCAGGGTGAGTTTAATAGAAGGTTCTGTGTGGTGTGATTAAAAGAAGTGGGGAACCAGTGTGAGAGCAATGACTCACAAGGTCACCTATCTAAAAAAAGTAGCCGACATGTTTCTGCCCTTGTGATTGAGCTACGGAGGGTCTCTGGGCATTCATCAGGGCGTTGGATCCCTGTTGCAAATGCTTATTGCGCGCTGCAGAATTAATCGCAGTAGGAAAAAGGGTAAGGAAAGGAAGGGCCTACCTTAACCAAGGGAATACCTGGGGAGGACCTACAGTAAATACAATAACATAAACAGACCAAAATTGGCGGTGAGAAGGTAATCCACAGCAAACCACAGCACACGTGACAAAATTTCATGCAGAACACAAGAGTACTGGTTGCAGATAAAACGGTCGCAGCAATGCTAGCTATGCGCGGCGAGTGGTAGGTCAGGGAAGACAATTCCTTACCCTAACAATAGAGGCTACTAGCCTCTGGTATCCTGGAGAGGGAGCGTCCCCTTATAGTCAGACTCTAGGGTTAGAAGGGAAAGAGCAGAAGGGGAGAGTAAAGATGAAAAAATATATATGAAAGAATAGTACAGAAGTAGCAAAGGAATAGACGGTAGAAGCCAAGATCAGAGTGGAAAAACTGTAGAAATCTGAAAAGGAAGACACTGGAGAAGGGGAAAAAAAAAAGGGGGGGGGTGCGGGGGGGAAAAAAGGGAAGGAAAAAGGGGAGAAAAGGGAAAAAAAAGGGAAAAAAGGGGGGAGGGGGGCAAAAAGGGAGGGGGGAAGGACAAAGAAAGGAATAAGAAAGAAAAAGAAAAGGAAAGACAACTGAGGAAAAGGAACGAAAGCAAGAGAAAAGGGCAGGAAGGAAGGGAGAAGTAAGGCTTCTTATCTGTGTTTCCATCGTTGGTCGTCTCACTGCATCAAAGGTGGGCGCTCTCTGTGCGCCTATACCGACCTCTCTGTCAGGACCACTTGGGTAAAGTGACCTGAGAGTCGGTAGCTGATATAGTGGTCTTAATGGGGAGAATTACTTGCAGCTGCAGGCAATCACCGCCGAGGCCCGGGGGCCAGAAGTTATGTGCCACCTTAACATGCTGTGCCCCCTCTGGGTGCCGGAGCCGCCGCGGTAAGCGACCGCGGCTAAGGGAATTCCCTGTTTGGGCGGGTGCGCCCGCTCGCAAGTGCTGTCGGGAAACGTAGGCGGGGCCAGTGTGATTCTTCCACACAAAATGTATAGAGACGAGTGTGAGCGACTACTGGGGAATACCAGACACTACAAGCGTCTGTCACGTGACCCTACAACTGATGTCCAAGAAGAGATCACCTTCCTAGTATCAAAAGGGAAGGAAAACAACTGGATCACAGATCATGAGGCATCATATTTGATACAAACCAACCCAAAAATCCTGTACTTTTATATTTTACCAAAAGTACATAAAGAAAAGATTCCTCCACCCGGTAGGCCCATAGTTTCCGGGATAGGCTCGGCACTTGAGCCCTTGTCAAAATTTGTGGATTTCTTCCTTCAACCGTTAGTCAAAAGGATCCCGACCTATCTTAAGGACACCACCCATGTCCTCCTTTTACTGGAGTCTATAGCCTTTGACAAATCTAAGGAACTTCTAATTACTCTTGATGTGGAATCACTCTACACAAACATCCCGCAAGAGGCTACTCTGGAAGTAATAAGCAACCTGCTGGACATACATATGGGTGAATCCCAAACCCCCCCTGGGTTCATACTGGACTTAGCACATCTCGCTCTCACCAGAAACTACTTCAAGTTTGAAGATAGTTTCTTCTTGCAGACACAAGGCACATCGATGGGTAGTACATTTGCCCCTAGTCTAGCATGTCTATACGTTGACCATTTTGAAAGACATACGGTCCTACATGAGGACAACCCCTACCGAGATCAGATCAAACTCTGGAAGCGATACATCGATGATGTACTGCTAATATGGACCGGTAGTAAAGAAGAGGCCCAGGCATTCGCTGTTTGGCTCAACGGGGCTAACCCATTTTTAACCTTCACAATGAACATAGGTGAGAAAAAACTACCTTTCCTCGATCTACTAATCTATGAACAAGACGGCGGGTTAGCTACTGAAGTTTACTATAAACCAACGGACTGCAACAATTTATTACAATACCAGAGCTTCCACCCACGAGCCCTACGAGATAACCTCCAGGTTGGGCAGTTCCTACGGTTAAGACGAAACTGCTCATCCGTCACCGATTACCGCAAACATGCAGACAAACTGTCTACCAAGCTAAACACCAAGGATTATCCCCCACATCTGGTTAATAGGGCACGAAAACGGGCACGCAACAATAACAGAGACCAGTTGCTACAGCCTCGAGCACAGAAACCAAGTCTGGATAAGATCGTATGTGTCACCACCTTTTATCCCCTATCCAATGAAATCCAGAAGATTATTAGAGAGAATTGGAAAATTTTGACATCAGGTGGCTTACCCTTTGAACCACCATTACACGCGTATAAGAGAGCAACCAATATACGGGACGTGGTGGTCCACACTAGACCAAAGGAGAAGCGAGGTTCCACACAGACTACACTTTGGCAAAGGGCCCCCCCCGCAGGTCATTACCCATGCGGCAACTGCAACGTTTGCCCTTTTACCCATAGATCTACTACCATCGATCTTGACCTCAAAACCCCATGGGTGCAAAAATCACTTACAAATTGTAACAGCAAAAACGTAGTTTACTTAATTAAATGCCCTTGCCTACTTAAATATGTGGGTATGACTACGAGGAAGGTGAGCACCAGAATTTGTGAACATAGAAGCACGATTAGGTGCAAACGAGACGCAACGAAGCTCACTAGCCATTTCCTACAAAGAAACCACTCTCCAGATTACATGTCTTGGACGGTCCTGGAACATTTCTCTCCTTCGACCCCCAGCATGTCAGAAAAACTATTTAGGGCAGAACAACGCTGGATTTGGAGATTGCACACCGACACGGTTGGATTAAATGACGAGATACCTTGGTTCTCTCTTTAAAATTAGAACCCTCTTTGTTCCCCCTTTTTCGCCTTCTCTGGCCTTGCTCCCCCTTTTTCCTTCCCTCGCTTCCTAACTCTTTTCTTCTTTCCCTCTTCTCTCCTTCTCTCACTTTTTTCTTTACTTTCTTCTTTTCATTTTCACCCTCCTGTCCCGCACACCTTCTTTTTTCCTTTACTTTTTTCCTTCCCTCCTCTTCCTCGACCCTCGGTCTCTCCTTGGTCCTCTCTTTTTCTTTCTCTTCACATCTCTTCCTTCCCTGCCTCCCCCCTTTTTCTTCTGCTCCCCCCTTTTCTGCCGGTTCCCCTTTTTTCCCCCTAACCCCCAACCCACCCAACCTACACAACCCCCCCTTCCCTCTTCTTTTCCTTTTCCCTCAAATCCCACCCACCCCCTCCCGCGCCCCCCCCTCCTTCCACTCCGCCCCTGTCCCGGCCTCTCCTTTCCTGAGCAGCCTCGCTCGCTACTGGGAAACTACGTTTCCCAGTTCCGCGAGTGTAGGCAGCCCGCATGGCTGCCGGGAAACTACGTTTCCCGACAGCACTTGCGAGCGGGCGCACCCGCCCAAACAGGGAATTCCCTTAGCCGCGGTCACTTACCGCGGCGGCTCCGGCACCCAGAGGGGGCACAGCATGTTAGGGTGGTGCTGCCCACGGGCGCCCCCATCACTATTGGCCATTTCCTGCCCCCGGCACCTCCGGGGTGGCCGTAATCAATTCCGGCGCATAGAATCGTTAGCAGCTCGCATAACTTCCGGCCCCCGGGCCTCGGCGGTGATTGCCTGCAGCTGCAAGTAATTCTCCCCATTAAGACCACTATATCAGCTACCGACTCTCAGGTCACTTTACCCAAGCGGTCCTGACAGAGAGGTCGGTATAGGCGCACAGAGAGCGCCCACCTTTGATGCAGTGAGTCGACCAACGATGGAAACACAGATAAGAAGCCTTACTTCTCCCTTCCTTCCTGCCCTTTTCTCTTGCTTTCGTTCCTTTTCCTCAGTTGTCTTTCCTTTCCTTTTTCTTTCTTATTCCTTTCTTTGTCCTTCCCCCCTCCCTTTTTGCCCCCCTCCCCCCTTTTTTTCCCTTTTTTTCCCTTTTCTCCCCTTTTTTCCCCCCCATACCCCCCCTTTTTTTTTTTTTTTTTTCTCCTTCTCCAGTGTCTTCCTTTTCAGATTTCTACAGTTTTTCCACTCTGATCTTGGCTTCTACCATCTATTCCTTGACTACTTCTGTACTATTCTTTCATATATATTTTTTCATCTTTACTCTCCCCTTCTGCTCTTTCCCTTCTAACCCTAGAGTCTGACTATAAGGGGACGCTCCCTCTCCAGGATACCAGAGGCTAGAAGCCTCTATTGTTAGGGTAAGGAATTGTCTTCCCTGACCTACCACTCGCCGCGCATAGCTAGCATTGCTGCGACCGTTTTATCTGCAACCAGTACTCTTGTGTTCTGCATGAAATTTTGTCACGTGTGCTGTGGTTTGCTGTGGATTACCTTCTCACCGCCAATTTTGGTCTGTTTATGTTATTGTATTTACTGTAGGTCCTCCCCAGGTATTCCCTTGGTTAAGGTAGGCCCTTCCTTTCCTTCCCCTTTTTCCTACTGCGATTAATTCTGCAGCGCGCAATAAGCATTTGCAACAGGGATCCAACGCCCTGATGAATGCCCAGAGACCCTCCATAGCTCAATCACAAGGGCAGAAACATGTCGGCTACTTTTTTTAGATAGGTGACCTTGTGAGTCATTGCTCTCACACTGGTTCCCCACTTCTTTTAATCACACCACACAGAACCTTCTATTAAACTCACCCTGGTATCTGAGTAGGTGTTTTTATTCCCATAGCACAGCTGGATCCCTTCTTTCCAGAAATCAAACTAATTTACGCACTCCCTCCTGTTCTTTTAACAGTGAGGTTGAGTCCGCCCAGGTGGTATTGTCCTACCTGGGTGGGGCTAGGTGGTCATATGATGAAGCAGGACACTATATAGTGTGTGAGACCACCTAGTCCGTAAAGGAAATCCCCCTCTACAGACCTCATTCCACCCCACTTTCCATCCACATTTTACCTTTAGTCGAGGTACAAGATTGGTCTAGTGTCGCAACTGGCACACTATCAATCCATTTATAGTTCCAAAACCCCGTACTCTCTTTTGTGATTTTGATACTGGTGCTACCCACTCTACTTTGAGAACAGCATAGGGTCCAAACATACCCCTCTAGTCCAAATTGCAGGAGAAGCAAACAAACAGATGACAACCAAGGAAACTGAACCAGGTTTGGAGAGAATAGGATCTTTTGAAGACAGGCACAGATTTGTGGTGTGTGATTCGAGCCTAAGGAATCTCTTGGCAAGGGATTTACTCAACTGTACAATCTATTGTACCCAGTGGATACAGTGATGCCAACGCATGATCAAGATGCTGCCTCCCAATAGGCAAATGTTCAACCTTGTTGTACTTTATTCACCTTTTGACAGTTGATGATTTACCCACAGATATGAGAGACAGAGTCAGGACCACCCAGTGTTGAATTTCCAAGAATACCACAGTACAATCTGACACCTGAGACAATTGCAGGGATTCGTCCCGTAATCAAGTCTATGATTAAGCAGGGAATCCTGAAGGAGGTCCTGAGGAGTCCTTGTAGTTCCCCTATCATGGGCTTGTAGAAACTGAATAGGAAGTACAGGATTGTATGTGATTTGTGTAAGGTGAAGAATATATTCATCCCTTGTTGTCCCGTGATACCGAATCCAGCTGTGATATTGTTTCAGATTCCATGTGTAACTGACTGGTTCACTGTCATCGATTTGTGTCAAGTCTTCCCGATACCGTTGCATGAGGATAGTCAGTTCCTCTTTGCATTTTAGTTCGAAAATAGGATTTTGGCATGGTTTTGAGTCCCACAGGTGTATACTGAGAGTCCATCCATTTTAACCAGATTCTTAAGAAAAATCTATAATCTTTGGTTATGCCTTGTAATTCTGTCTTGAAAAAGTATATCAACGACCTTTTGGTGGCGTTGAAAACCCAGTATGCAAGTAAGCAGGATACCATTGCTTTGTTGAACCACATAGCTGAGAATGAACATAAAGGCCCTCATTATGACATTGGCGGTAAATTCCACTTACCGCCATGCTGATGGGTGCCAACTTACCGCCACCGCCGCAGAAATCCATTCACCATATTATGACACCCACACCAGTCCGTCAGTATACAGCCACAGACACAAATCCAGCAGCCCAAAGGTCAGTGATAAATTGGTGGTATCAAAGCCCACACCGTTACACCAACAGAACAATGCCCACCACATTATGACCCACAAACCACCACAGTGGACATTCAATGGCAGTAAACCATTGACGGTACATACTGCAGCACTCAAAATACCACATTGGACAATTCAAACAACACACACCTGACACCCATACACATACCACACCCACACCACTATAAAACAAACACCCACATTAATCTCAACCCTTTACCATTACAAGCCATTGCCAGCAGAGAGACACCAAGACCACTGACACATCTAGAGCCACACACTATTCACACCTATACACCACTCATGCACCCCACATCGCACACCACAACACATTACCCAACACACCCTCACCAATACACCTCACACAACACCCATGGCACCACAAAGACACCCCCGTTTCACAGAGGAGAAGCTAAGGGTCATGGTGGAGGAAATTATCAGGGTAGAGCCACAGTTATTTGGAGCAAAGGTGCAGCAGATATGGATATCTAGGAAGATGGAGCTATGGCGGAGAATCGTGGACAGGGTCAACACCGTGGGACAGCACCCAAGTACTAGGGATGACATCAGGAAGAGGTAGAACGACCTACGGGAGAAGGTACGTTCCATTGCAGCAAGACACCAGCTCGCTGTACAGAGGACTGGTGGTGGACTCCCACCTCCTCCCCCACAACTCACAGCATGGGAGGAGCAAGTCTTGGCAATCCTGCATCCTGAGGGCCTGGTCAGAGTAGGAGAAGGACTCGGCTCTGGTAAGTCAACTCTTTACTACTACTACCCCCCTACCTTCATGCCATCACATATCCCCACCCTCACCCTCACTCCCATCACTCCACCAGTTCCCACACATCCCACAATCACATCTCACTCATCCCAATGCCAAGCCCTGCATGCTGTACCAATACATAGACACCCCTCACAGCCCTGCATGGGCACTCATCACTAATGCATGCACACTATAGAGAACTAACTATCCCACCATTCACCAACATACACAAGTGAAAGCTGCCAGGGCAAATCCAACCAAAGAGGGCAAGCCACGGATGCACAATATGTCAGACCCAGAAACCATAACACATCATTTACATCCCCACAGGTACCCCAGCCAATGTCATTGGAGAGGAGGTGCCAGCACTATCCAGCCCCCCAAATGAAGAGGCCCACAGTGATGACAGCAACTCTGGTCTTCAGGATCTGGATGACCTACCTGGCCCATCAGGGACCACTGGACAGCCGGTTACCCAGGCCAAGTCACACACCACCACAGAGCCTCCCCATCAGGAAACACCACCACAGCATCCACCCAGTGCACCCACACCTCTGTCCCCAGGACACGTCAGTCAACAGTGTGTCCACATCTACAGGGACCCAAGGGCACACCTCATACCAAAGACAATCAGGGACCTGGGGTCAGTGGCAGTGGGCACACGGTTCAGGGGACAGAGGCACAGGCCAACAGGGAAACTGGGAGGACTGCTGTGCGCCCGGGGGAAGACAGGACCAGGGAACCGACTCTCCAGGAGGCACCTGCAGAGATCCTGGGAGCCTATCAACATTCCCACGATGTGCCAGATCCTGGACACGATGGGCCAGATGTGCAGGAGAACAGGCGGCTGTAGGAGGGACAGTACCAGGGGATCAGGGAGGACTTGCAGGCCATCAACAACATCCTGTTCTCCATAGCAGGGGTGCTGGCAGACATGGCCAACTTTATGAGGGAGGCAGTCTCACACCAGCGGGCCCCACCCACTAGTCAGACATCTGAACAGCCTTCCACTTCCGCTAGTGGCCAGGAGGCCCCGCCACAGGACTCACAGGCCACCACAATGCTCCTCCTGCAGAAGGTGAACCACCACGCAAACATTCCCTGCAATCCAGACAGAAGCCAGAGACACTTGCCAAGACCCCTGCCAGGAAATGAGACTCTCCTGATTGTCACCCTTGTGTCCCACCCTGTCACCCTGTCCACCTAGAACTGACATTGCCCCCCTTCCTATGTCCCCATGGACAATGCACCTGTGCTAAAACAGACTGGAATAATACCCTGGACTTTCCTCCATCATCACCCCATCCCATTGCACTTGCCCCTCCATATTTTAGCACTTCAATAAACACACTACAGAAAAAAATAATTTTGGAGTATGTCATGTATATCAAATATGTATTCATTGAAACAGGTACAAACTTGCAAATCAACTGTACAGAAAATGAGCATGGATTAATGACCTGTAGCTGGCTGCAGTGACCACATCAGGAGTATATGTCAGGTCACCAAAATCTGTAAAATGAATTGCCAGAGAGAACAGTAAGTGGGCAAAGAAGTGGGAAATATCAGCATGCCATTGCCACACAAATTCAGACAAATGTCATTGAAATGTGAAGTAACACTGTCCTACCTGTGTGTCATTGGAAGTATTGTCGGATCACAGATGTTCTGTTTTCCTCATCCTCTGCCTCATCATCTTCACTGTCCACAGGGTCTACTGCTGCCACTTGGGCATCTCCAGCCTCCTCCTCCAGCAGGAATGGGACATGGCGTCTGAGGGCCAGGTTATGCAACATGCAGCATGCCACCACTATCTGGCAGACCTTCTTCGGTGAGTAGCACAGAGATCCACCTATTAGATGGAGGCACTGGAACCTGGACTTCAGGAGGCTAAAGGGCCTTTCAGTTATCCTTCTGGTTCGCCCATGGACCTCATTATAATGTTCTTATGCCCTTGTCCTGGCATTCCTCACAGGGGTCAGCAGCCATGAAAGGTTTGGGTAACCAGAGTCACCTGCAAATATTAAGGGACAACATTTAGCCACACACTATCCCATATGGCCCACACCATACCCATACACCAACATATACTTGGTGGGAACCAGAGCTCACCTATTAGCCACACCCTGTGCCTTTGTGGTTGGGCCATCACATTTGGGATGCTGCTATTCCTCAGGACAAAGGCATCATGCACCGAAACAGGATACTTAGCATTGACGTGGGAGATGTACTGGTCCGTAAGGCACACCATCTGTACATTCATAGAGTGTAAACTCTTATGATTCCTGAACACCTGTTCATTCTGGCTGGGGGGAACAAATGCAAAATGTGTTCCACAAATAGCCCCAATTATGATGGGGATATGTCCCATTGCATAGAACTCGGCCTTCACTGTGGCCAAATCTTCAACCTGGGGGAAAATGATGTAGCTGCACATGTGTTTAATCACGGCAGACAACACTCTTGTCAGCACTATTGAGATCATTGGCTGTGACATTCCTGCTGCCAAGTCCACTGTCACTTGGAAAGAACCAGTTGCCAGGAAATGGAGTACAGATAGCACTTGCACAAGAGGGGGATCCCAGTGTGGTGACGGATAACAGATATCAAGTCAGGCTCCAATTGGGCACACAGCTCTGTGATTGTGTCCCTGTCTAGTCTATCGATGAGGATAATGTGCCTGTCCTCCATAGTTGCCAAGTCCACAGGGGGTCTGTACACTGGGGTATGTCTCCATCTCCTATTCACCCACAGTGGTAGCAATCTAAGGGACACAAGAGTGAGGAGACTGTCACAAACTGAACAATGGAGCTACAACAGAACTGTGCATCTTGTAAACATGTAATGGGTCATTGTGATTTGTCCAGTATGTCCTAATATATCATGTGACGCAGCATTATTCCAAGGCCTGCCACCTACCCCCCTGAAATGGAATCTGCAAAACATGTGTGGAGGGACAGGTGCAAGTGAGGTTATTCTGCTGATGTTGTGTGCAGTTGCAGGAGGCGGTCGAGAACCGCAGTGCAACTCCTCATTGGTTTACATTGGGCCCTATGGGGTACAGTGGCCAATGGTGATCTACGTCGGCAGTGACAGTATGCACCGCTGCGGACGTCACCGCAATTTTCTTATCATATTCCTCACTTGCTACCTGACCTTCCATAGGAGAGGACCCACACTGCATGTGCTGCAGTGACCTGTGTCTGGAACCTACCATGGCCCATGTGACCGGGGAAAGCTCCCCAGCCTTCACTTCAGAGGAGCTGAAGAGACTGGTGGATGGGGTCCTACCCCAGTACGGACTGCTGCATGGGCCTCCAGACCAATAGATGTGAACACTGTAAGCGCGATGCATGTTGCATGGATGCATGGAGTTGTGTGTGTGAAGGCCTCGTGTAAGGGGGGAGGGGGGACGTCCTCTGGGCGGTGTACAGGTTGTGTGCTGGGCCATGTGTGTGTAAATCGTGATGGAAACGGGTATGGTGGGCCATATGTGTAACAGGCAGGACTGTTTGTCTAAATCTATTTTCCTGTGTCTATTCTCTCTGCAGGTCAGCGCCCATCAAAAGAAGGGTATATGGCATGTCATCGCCAAGGAGGTGCGGACCCTGGGGGTCTATGGCAGGCAGAGCACCCACTGTCGCAAACGGTGGGAGGACCTGAGACGCTGGGCACGGAAGATGGTGGAGGCCCAGCTGGGGATGGCCTCCCAACAAGGAAGGGGTGCCCGTTGAACCCTGACCCCCCTGATGGCCCGCATACTGGCAGTGGCCTATTCTGAGCTGGATGGGCACTTGAGGGCATCACATCAGCCACAAGGAGGTGTGTAGATAGCCCATTATTACAACTTACGCATGGTAGGGTGGGGAATGTGTGTCAGTGGGTGACCCTAGACCAGGCCTGACATTGCAGCGTAGGTCCCCTGGTGGCTAGGGTTCAGAAGGGAAAATCTTGCAACCACGTAGGCATCCACTACTGGTCAGGGCTGCATGGGTCTCAGGTGTGCTACATTTGGCGGTGTGTGCCCCTCCTCATGCCTTGGCCGCTAACAATTTCTCTGGTAGTGCAATGCATATTGCGTAGGCCTGGTCCCTGTGTGTAAGGGTGCTGTGTACGCCAAAGGTAGTGTTGGTGCAGCCATTGACCAAGTGTATCCTTTGTCTCTCCCCCCCGTTTTTGTTTTGTCATCCTATCCTTATGTGCATTAGCATCATCTGGCAGAGAAGCAGAGGCACCGGCGATGGAGGGAGCTGCATCCCACAGGACCCAGGAGGCAGAGTCCACCGACGGTGAGTGCACCAGTGGGACAGAGGGTGAGGGGAGCACCACGGCGGAGACTGGAGGGGACAGTTCTGACACAGATACCTCCTCCGATGGAAGCTCCCTGGTGGTGGCGAACACTTCTGTGACCACCCCAGCTACAGGTACAGCCGCCACCCCCTATACCAGCACTGCCCTCCCAGCAGCCCCTCATCGAGTTGCCCGTGCCCGCTCACCCAGGAGGGTGGGCATCTCCTTCACCCCAGGCACCCCAGGCCCAGCCCCAGGTAGCCCTGCTGCCCTGAGTGAGGAGGCTATAGGCCTCCTGACATCCATCTCTGTATGACAGTCAACCATTGTGAATGCCATCCAGGGGCTTGGCAGCCCAGATGCAACAATCTACTGCATTCCTGGAGGGCATTTACACTGGCTTGGCGGCCCAACAGAGATCGATTCAGGTTCTGGACTCCTCTCTGATGGCAGCCATTGTCCCTGTTTTTACCCTTCTCCCTCCAACCTCCACTGCCCAGTCCCATTACCCTCAACCCCAACCTATCCGAAGCACACATACTGACAAGCATGCACACAAGACAACACCCAAAAGTGTCACAGGCAAACACAAGCACCATACTTCATCCCACAGGCACTCACACAAACACCATTCAGTTGCAGACACACCAACATCCACTATTTCCACTCTCTCCCCCTCCTCCTCATCCTCCACCTCGCACCCAGTTACGTCCACACTCACAACTGCATGCACTACATCATCATCCACTACCAGCATCACCACACCAAGCAGAACACACACCTCACTGGCAGACACCTCCACCACAGCCATGCAGACGTCCCCTGTGTCCTCTCCCACTGTGTCTGTCCCCCCTCCTAAAGTACACAAACGCAAGCGCTCAGACACCCACCAGCCATCCACCACACAACAGCATGTAGCCCATGCACCTGCACCCAAAAGCAGCAGACAAACACCACCAACAACCACTCCCTCATCCTCCACTCCCATTCCTTCTCCCTCTTCCCACCCCAATGTCCCTAAAAAACTTTTCCTATTCACCATTGACCTCTTCCCTACCCCACCCCCCGTCCTGCACGTATGGCCAGGGTAGGAAGAACCCAGCCAAGCACCGCAGCTACACAGTCCACGGGCCCAGTACTCACGGCACCCACTCGTGGTGGAAAGGGATCCAGACCACATGTCCTGAAGGGGAAGGAGCCTGCACCAGCAGCATAAAGGGGAAAGGGACTGCCCCACCAGGCAAGAATGGAAAGGGGACTGCAACGGCACCCTGAAAGGCCAAGGAGCCTGCACCGGCAGGCAGGAAGAGCAAGGAGCCTGCACCTGCACCCTGAAAGGCCAAGAAGACTGAACAAGCAAGCAGGAAGAGCAAGGAGCTTGCATCAGCAGGAAGGAAGAGCAATTGTCCTGGACCAGGAACTGTGACGGAGCCCCCACCAACAAACATGGTTGTGCAGCCATCTGAGGTTGCAGGGGATGTGCAGGAGCCTCCCCCACCAGCAGCACCACCACTGTGCAGCCATCCGAGGTTGCAGGGGATGGGCAGGAGCCTCCCCTCACCAACAGCACCACCACTGTGCAGCCGTCACCACCGGCGGACGGTATGTAATCCTGCCTCCATGGGCTGCTGTGCGGTCTGCCCCTCCAAAACCAGTCGGCAAGACACCCACCGAGAGACTGTGGCCCATCACTCCCCATGATCAAGCACAGGGCATGTTGGCCCCTCCAGAACCAGTGGGTATGACACCCACCTGTGAGACTGTGGCCCATCACTCCCCAGGATCAAGCACAGGGCAGGTTGCTCCCTCCAGAACAGGCTTTTGATGTCATTAGTACCGGCCCGGAAAAGGTGGCGGTTTGCTGTGTCTTAATATGGTGGGCAGATCATTGACTTCCGCCTGTCTGTAGGCGGCTACTGCCGTGGTGGCTGTTGTTTCCGCCCTGGCGGTCGGTGTGGTACATTGGCTGTCTATCGGAGATCTTTCCGCCATGGTCATAATTTGGCGGTAGTTACCGCTGGCCTGTTAGCAGTATTACCGCCACTTTATCACTGACCGCCAGGGTCGTAATGAGGGCCAAAGTGTCCCCAGGGAAGTTGCAAAACTGTCAGAAAGAAGTCCAATATCTTGGCTATCACATTGAGAAAGGAGCGAAGAAAGTGTCACAAGAGAGAATGTTTTAGGCAATGGTTGGCTGCTGTCATCACTGGATTTCCAACTTTTCCCTAATGGCCAAGCCTTAACAGAGGCTGACACACAAGTATGTGTGTGGTCCAGTACTATGCGATATCGATTACTTGATTTCTCTTCTAAAGAGAACATCTCTGTCAGTCCCCAGCTCTAGGGATGCCTGATTACAACAAATGTTTTCAACTTTTCTGCAGTGACAGGGAGTGCTGCACTCTCTCAGTGCTTACACAAACTCATTGAAATGCCAGGAGGCCTGTGGCATATTTTTCACCCAAAATAGATCCAGTTGCCTCTGCATTGCCTGCCTGTCTTAAGGCCATGGTATCCATCAGCATGATTATCAAGAGATTTGAGAATATTGTAATGGGATATTCTTTAACAGTGTATGTGCCTCACTCTGTTGTATTGTTGTTGATCAAAACAAAAACCCAACATATGACTAGCAGCCACCTCACCAAATACGAACAAGTCATACTGGCAGCGGAGAATGTAATTGACAAATGCTGTGGTGTCCTGAACCCTTCTACTTTGTGCCTGTAGCAGATGTTGAAAGTGTATAGAATATGAAGTGGCCCATGATTGTCTCCATGTCACTGAACTGTGCACCAAACCAGGACCAGATATTCATAATGAACCTTGGCCTGAATCTGATATTGTGCTTTATGTAGATGGTTCATGTTTACGAAATAATGGAGGAAGTCTGAGAGCAGCTTATGCTGTTTGCACTCTTTCAGGAGTTATTAAAGCTCCCTGGCTTCAAGGAGTATTCTCCGTCCAAGTGGCTGAATTAATTGCTCTTGCTAGGGCATGCTGTGTTTCATGCCAGATGAGTGACAATCTTTGTCGACAGTCAGTACAGCTTTGGTTTTGTTCATGATTTCGGACAATTATGGTCCCAGAGGAGACTTATGACATCTTCTGGATTCCCGATCCAGAATGGACAACAGTTGAGAAACCTTGATGCATTACAATTGCCTGAGCAAGTTGCAGTGGTTAATTGCCCTACACTTGTGCTGGCCCTGATCATCTGACTTTGGGCAATAATTAAGCTGACGAGGTTGCAAGATATTGTGCACATAATGTTTGTACCTTCAATGAGAAATACACAAATGAGGGAATGGATGAGACTAACTACAACTTTTTGTGACTACCACTGATACCTGGTAAGAAGTCAAGAGGTGTGACAGGAAGTGTCCAGAACAGCAAGGTTAGGTCAGAGCAGGTTGTGTCAAAAGAGATCATGATATTTGGGTTTCAATGGATGGAAGACCAGTGTTGCCAAACAGTTTGTTGCCTAGTCGTTTTTATGGACCTGCTCACGTTGGTAGGGATGGCATGGTAAGGTTATTCAGACAGACTTGGTTTAATCTGAAATTCAAATTGAAGACAAATGCCTTGTGTCACAGGTATGTTGTGTGTCAACAGAACAATGCTGGAAAGAGAACTGCAGTTGCACTGAGTCACATAGGGAGGTCAGGAGGACCTTCCAATACAATACAGTTGGGCTTTACTGAAATGCCTGTGTGTTTGTATGTATCTTCTCGCATTGGATGAAGCATACCCAACAAGAATAAATGATAGCCTCACAGTAGCTAAATTGTTGCTAAGGGAGCTAATTCCTAGATTTGGCTTCCCACCTTCTTTGGAATCAGATCAAGGTACTCATTTCAGTAATGACATTTTGAGGTTTTTATGCACATCTTTGCAGGTTGAATAGAAGCTACATTGCAGCTACAGACCTGAGGCTTCGGGTCTTGCGGAGCAGGTGAATGGCATATTGAAATCCATATTGGCAAAGGTGTGTGCTTCTACATCTTTGAAGTGGCCTGATTTGTTTCCTCTTGTATTACTGAGTCTTTGGAGTGTACCAGATCGAAAGACTGGATTATCCCCTCACAAGATCATAATGGGGAGGGTGATGAGATTGCGAGCAATTCCTGTGAATGCGCATGGGAACATTACTGATTATATGGTCCTTGATTATTGCAAAGGCCTGGCTGATGTGGTGCATTCTGTGTCTCTCCTCCAACGGTGGTGATTGAGACAAGCTGGGAGTCAGACCCTGATGAAGGACCTGGTGCTGTGAGAAGATGAGTGGAAGCTGGAAACTGCTGGCCCAGAAGACAAGAGAGAGAAAGACTGTCCTTGCCTAGAGAAAGGGTGACACACATAATTCCCGTGGATACTGAGAACTCTGATCTGAGTGGCAAGTGAAGGTGAAAAATTGGCTGTGAGGAGTTCGAGGAGAACAAGAGGGCTCAGAAGAAGGTACTCCTCACCTAAGTGGACCTTTTTTCCAAATGACACAGACAAAGGGGCAGATTTAAGAGCCCCTTGTTCCACTTGCATCATTTGTTTTTAAAGCTAAAGCGACGCTATGGTGTCCTTTTCCCAGCACCATTATTTACAAAGGAGGTGGTGCATGCATTGCGGCACGTTGTAACCCTTTGCACCACATTTTGCATGTGCCATGCATAATGTATGCAAAGGGGCGTTCTGGCGCAAGGAGGCCTGCAAAAATGGCATAATGAAATACACAAGATTTCATTGCACCATTTTTGGCATCATTTATAACCCCTGCTGTTCCTAGTACTGCCATGGTGTGCCGTATCATAAATATGGTACACACATGGTGGCTTTAGGGGAGCGGAGGGGGGCACAAGGAAAGTGGCGCTGTACTGGATGCAGCGCCACTTTTCTTAAATTCAGTCCCAAGAGTTCTGGAGTTATTGGTCTCACAGTTCGAGTTCAACTAAACCTCCATGATCTGAACGTTTTGCTTCAACTGTACTTTGAATTTTAATTTCCATCAATTAGTTTGAACTGTGTAATCCTTAGCCACATTTATATTGACTGGGATAGGGAAATCTGAAGAATACTGAGGATGAGTAGAAAACGAAAAAGGGGCGCCCCTTTGGAAAACACAGAGTAGGGTTTGGGAAATCTCACAAAGATTTGTGAATATTCCGAAATCCTCGAACTTTGTATGCTGTTTGCATAGGTGGAATTAACAGAGAGGTTTCCTGTTGCTTCTGCATTCCACCCAATTTTAACTCTGATTTTAGAGCAGTAATAGAGCCAAATTAGAAAAATAAACATGGGTACATAGTATTTGTAATATTATTCTCCTCAGTGTGTTAGTAATGTTATTAGTAAGGGTGTTTTCGCCTACTGCATCTCTAGATAATCCATCTATCCTTAGTGCGCCAGTTCGCGTCAACCTCCTAGACATGGAAAATTTAATAATTAAATGTTCAATGTATTTATAAAGTGAGACAAATGCCCACTGGCGACTTGGCGTTAGCCCTGACGGAGCAAAAAAGGGGAAAGGAGTCTAAACTACTATTAGTGAGTAAAAAGCCAGATCTTAAGTAGCTTCCTAAATGTTAGAATATCAGAGCAGTGTCTCAGCTTCCATTGAAGTGTATTCCATAACTTTGTGGTTTTTAAGAAAAAGAAGCTTCTGCCTCCCTGAGTTGCACGTTTGAATCTTGGTACAGTCAGATACTTAGAGATACTGAGATTATCTTGGATATATTTGGGAGCTGTATTATGAAGGTCTTTGAAAGTAATACAAAGCGCTTTAAATCTGATTCTTTTCTCTACTGGTAACCAGTAGAGATCTTTGATATCATGCTACACAGATTTATATTTAGGAATCTTTTTCAGGAGCCGAGCAGCCGCATTCTTCAACATTTGTAGCTTCAAAAGTAGCTTTTTCCTAATGCCCAAATATAAGGCAGTGCATTAGTCCAACTTAGCCAGTTCTAAGACAGTGATAACCCTCTTTTTGGAGTTCCAATGGTATGAATTGGTCAATTTTCCTAATTTGTTCTAGTGTCAGAAATGTGGAAGATACTAGTGAATTAACCTGATCCTCAAAAGATAACTGGTTATCAAAAATCATCCCAAGGTTTTTTGCTTTACCCGCTGGTAAAGGGGGAAAACCCAGATCCCGGGGCCACCATTTCTGGGTTCAAAAGGATTTCACTTGTCAAAATAAAAGAACCTCTGTTTTACAAGAATTAGGTTTCAGGCAATTCAGTGACATCGATTTGCTAATCTGTGACACACAAGATTTATATTTGTCCGCTGTTTCGTCTAAGTCACTGGAAATCGATTCCACAATCTGTGTATCATCTACATAAAAAAATAACTGAGAATCCATAGGATTTGATCAGGCCAGGGGTGTCACAAATAGATTAAAAAGAATAGGGCTTAGAGATGATCCCTGTGGCAGCCCGCAGGATGATGAAAAATGATCAGAGACGAAGCCCTCCATAGCTATATGATGTACTCTGCCTGACAAAAATGATTTAATTAAACTGAGTGCAGACCCTCATAGACCTAACTCGGCAAGACGATCTATCAGAATTCCGTGACTGATGGTATCAAAAGCTGCCAAGAGGTCCAGGAGGATCAAGGCTGCTCTGCCACCATCATTGAGAATAGACCTCAACTCTTCTGAGGCTGCTAATAAAGAAGTTTCTGTACTGTAAAATTGTCTTAAACCAAATTGGGTACTAGCCAGCAAATTTGTGGTGCTATCAAATGTCATCAGTTCAGCGTTCAATGTTTTTTCCAGTACTTTGGATTTAAAAGGGAGTCTTGAAATAGGTCTGTAACTGCTAGGCTCTTACGGATCTAGATTGGCCTTTTTCAAAAGAGGTAGGATGGATGCTTGCATTCACTCTTCTGGGAAATATCCTGTACTAATTATTACATTGAAGACAGACCTCAGGAATTCACTAAGAACATCTGGCACCAAATGTACAATCTTAGGATGACAGGGGTCTAGTGGGCTATATGATTTCATAGCTAGGACCAATTTATGTACCTGCTCTGAACTACGAGGGGAAAGTTCACTAAGTCTATGCAACGGAGTTTGAAAGACCTTTGTTAATGTAGCTGGAAATACAGCCTGATCCAGAGTAAGAATGGGTCAAAAACAGCCTGAACCTTAGTTTGAAAACATTTAGCTAATGTATTACAGAACTTTTGGGTACAGTGATTATCCCTGATGGCAGGCCCTTTCGTCGAACATTGAACGGTATTAAACAGTCCCTTGACAGAATTCCTAGCCTAAAGAATCCTATTAGAGAAAAATTTAGATTTTTCGTTAAGAATTAGTTTCTTATACTTGGCAATAGCGTGATCTCTTTCTTGGCCATATCATAGTCGGTCCTCCACTCCCATTCCTTCTTTCTACATTCCCAGTTTTGTGTTCTTAGTTTCTCGCTACACCATGATTCAGTGGGTGGATTCTGGTGGGTGATAGCGAGTTTTTTGAGGAGCAAGAGTATCTACTGCCATCCCTATCCAATCTGAGTAATTCTGAACTATATCCTATATATCACATGAGGTTGAATTATTCATCTCTGGCTTGGAATCCAGCAATAATGTCTGAAATTCAGACAAATTAATGTCCTTCCATGCCCTACTACAATAGGCCACACTATTGGTTTTCTTGTCCGCTGAAGACAGTGGCAAAAGTGTTGTAAAAACCAGGTAAGTGGTAGTAACTCGTTGATCTGAAGAAAATAATTATTCGTAAAATGCCATCTAGCGTGCGTCCAGCTAAATGTGTCAGGAGTTGGACAAGCTGGCGAAGGTCTAAATTTGCCATAATCTCCAACAAAAACCTGGAGTCAGTTAGCTGGACACTTAACTGCATTAGCCTTAGTTTAGATGGGAAAGTTTTACACTTGGATGCATCTATAGGAGATTATTTTGCAAATGTCTATTTTTGCATATTATATCAATTTGTCAACATCATTAAGGCAAGGGACTGCTATGTATGTACCCAACTGCCTGCCCCTGTGTCAGAAGGTATCACCTATCATCACATTCCTTTGACTTATGGGATTTCATGTAGTCTTTTGTTGTGTCTTTTTTATGGGACAGGACAATATCAATATTATTTTTCAAATTATGACTTGATTCTTTCAGAGATCCCTAAACTTGATCATTTGAACCGACATCCATCTCCCTTAGATTTGAAAATAATTGCAAGGTTCTTTAAACCTGTTACAACATTAGACACAGTGTATCCACACCAACAGAATCTAACATGTATGTTGTCAGAAGTTGAGAAGAAGTTTCTGAATTTGGTTGAAGATCGAAGAAGAGAATTAGAGGCTAGCTCAAAATTGGATGAGAGTTTTCAAAGTTAGGACAAATGGATTAAAGAAGAGATTGAACATCATTTAGCTGCACATTTAGCTGCATGAGCCTTAGATTGGAAACATAAGGGAACGTTATGTATTTGGATGGAAAGCTATGATACAGACAATGTATTTGTAGTAAAGAGCAAATGTGAACATACTTTTGAAGTCCAAGGGAATTATAGGTTGTATCTTGATGGAAAATACGCTGTTAGACCTGGAGTTTAATTTATTTGTGCAGAGCGTGCATATTTTAAACTGGCCATGGGATGGTATTGTATGTGTTATTTGGGGGTAGATTACCCCAAGGTTTATCATGTAGAACACCTTAATGATCCTGGCTGGACTAAACGTTCCAGAGCCATAGGAGGAGTTAGTGCTGGAGAAGTGGTGGGTGACACATTTGGTGTTTTGACTCTATCTGTGGCAGTGATCTTGAATGACTTAAAGATTACAAGACTGTCTACCAATGAGGATAAATTTGCTACCAGCACAGCAGGAGCCTTATTGGTTGTAAACTCTGAGATGATAGTGGTCAGATCTATGGTTTTGCAAAATAGGCTTGTGTTAGATATGTTACTCAGAAAAGAAGGCAGAGTCTGTCAGATGCTGAAGGTCCAGCAGTACTGTACGTATATCCTCAACAATAGCAAAGATCTGGAGAAGTACACACAGAATATTTCAGGCTTGACAAAAGGCTTGAAGGAACTGGAAGCAACAGGTGCATGGGAAGCAATTGGAGATTCGTTTTCTGTTATAGGTAGGTGGTTTGGGAAATTAGAAAGTGGAGTTGTGGGTTTAGTCTTGAAGCCTTTATTGATTATTGTCACATGTGTGGTAGGTTTGGTGGTGGGACATATTGTTTTCCAGAGAGTGAATGTTCAGAAGGGAAAGAAGAGGAAGAGGGCTGATGTTGAGTTAGAGGATCAACATTGTAAATATTACAATTGTATAAAACATTTGGAAGAATCTAGGGGAAAATTGGTAAAAACCACTAGCTTCTAGAGAGTCTTGTTCCAGAAAAAAATGTTGTTTGTGATGACTTAATAAATCATCAGATGGTAGGTTGATAGAGCAAAACGTGGTTGCGCCATTATGCTCAACCTGAAGAAGTGTAATGAAGCATTTAGTCTCATATATATCTCAGGTGACCTATATTCATGTAAATGTGGCACATTAAAAGACCAAAAAAATCATACTGCCTTTATGAGTATAAAAACAAGAGTTACATGTGAACTGTCTTTACACAATGTTAACCAAATACATTCATATTTTAGCATTTTAACGAATGATATATTTTACAATCACTCTTCGTTTATTGTGTTTAAGAGAACTGTATTTGTAAGTGTATAACTAAATCATGCTTTTATTCTTCTTTGTTCAGGTTGGAGATAAAGCCTACATGATTCCTGTGTTTAATTTTGACATGAAGCTTGTTTTCTTTGTGCATTATTTTCTTTCTTCTGCAGGTGATAAATAAGAAAGCATGAGCTGGATTGCCAAGGATGGGAATCGGTTGCAAGGAGCCATAAGAACAGAGTTCCCTTTCAAGTTCCTGAGCGTGGATGTAATCGAAGGTCGAGAAGCTGTGTTCAGAATAAGATAAAAGTTAATTGGATAAAATTCACAATGATGCCTTGCTAGTGGAAATTTCCTTGAGTGTGATGTCAGCTACTGTAAGGTTCTGAGTTTCGTTAAAGTGTTGTTTAGTTAGTCAGTGCTTCAGATTTTCTTTGCTACTTGACTAAAGCAGACCCTAAGGGAGAGACAGATCTCCCTTCTTTTATTAGACTGACTTTATGCTATCCACATCTCTCAATAAGACTTCTACCAAAGTTTCCTGTGATGTTGAGCTTCCCTTTATATTCATCTTTAGAATAGCAACTTAGATTTCATGATTAGGCAGGAAACTCTGAGTCTGGATTCGAAGCACCATAAGCTTTTCTTTGTTTTCTGCATTGTCGCTATTGAATTATCTGTCATATTTGTTAGTGAAATTTAACACTGTGCAACATTTTGATTCTCCTTTGGTAATCATATAGATATATACCATTTTTCTGAGACTCATTTATGTAAGTTTGGCATTGAGTCTGTAATAAATTCCATTCTAAACGTCAAGTTCGTCTCTGATATTCAATGTGTAAGCAAATGGGTTACACTATCATTTAATATCGTGAGTGAAGGTGTTTTTCCTTGCTCCTCAGGACTTCTATAAAGATTCATCGTATTTAGAAAAAGAAATAAAAGATGGTGCTAGATCAGGGTGATCCGAAAAGCCACTAAATTACCTTGAGCTCAACCCTTTCGGTAATTATGGCATTGAGCAGACAGGCGTAACATAGGGGAGAGTGTCAAGTTTTCATGCAGTTCCAAACTACTAATAGAGCCAGAACACGAAACAATACAAATCCAAAACCAAATTAGAAACATCGAGTCATTTTTCATTAAACGAAATAACACAAAAACAACATAAATCCAATAAGGGAAACTGGAAATATGATTTTTAACAGTATGAAGTAAAAATAGCACCAAAAAGCACTAAGCGCCAATGATTGTCTGTGGAAATGGGAGACCAGGATCTAGGTGCGATTTCAGGCTAGCCAATATACACAAAGTGTGTTTGTCCCAGTCAAATATTTAAATTTCTGGCTTAGTCTTTAATGTGCAGCTCAAAATCCCCCAGCCTGCAAACCTGAAACTGTACCTGCCAAAGACACATTGAAATCCTTTGCTCCAAGGTCCCACTCTGCAGGATTTGGAAGTTCAAAGAATTTGCGCATCCCAGCTGTTCAGGATTTCTGGAGCAGCTTCTCTGAGTCACTTCTAAAGTTCCCAGGAACTCAGGGGCAGCACAAGGCGGCCATGGCTTATTCCAGCAGAAACCAATATGAATCCAGATCCATTTGGTACAGGTCAACAGATCACTTCCAGAAAAAGTCCACTTCTTCATATTTGGCACGAGAGGGAACATGTCCAGTCCTCCAGGGCTTCTCTCGGGTCACAGACACACCACATCCAGTCCTTATCTGATCATCCATAGGTCCAAAAAGTGCTCAGAGTGGGGTTGTTTGGGGTGCCACATTTATAGTTAGCCCTTGCTAGTGCGTGGAGGTGATTCATGACTCCTGCTTAAACAACGGGATGAAAGTTGCTACGGGCAGCCCTTCCACTGTTTTCAGACATTCCTGTTTGCCTGACTGCAAACTAATCTCACAGTGCATCTTACTCATAAAATCCAAGATGGGGAAATGGTTTCTCCCCTGTGCACAGTCTGTGAACCCACCTCGTGGTATGCAGAGGGAAAGAGTACCCGCTCCTTTGTAATGGCTCAGAACTGGTTCTAGGGGTAGCTTCTTTCCTGCTTGCTTCGGAGCCAGTCTGACTGGCAAAGCAAAGGTATGCCTTACCCAGGTCTCACCTTACATTTTCTTGCCAAAGGGCAGGTCAATTACAAGTTAATAAAATTCCTGGGTCTGTCTTAATTGGTCTTTCTGCAACAGGAAAAAAAACACCTCTCCTCATCCAGGCTGTTGTCTCTGCTTCGGGATCAGTTTTCACAGCTCATTGAGACAATGGCAGAATAGCTGTCAATGGGCTAATGTTGATTATCATTCTGGCGGTTTGGGCAGGTAAAAGGTAACTTTGTAAAATGTACTTTTCCTGAATATTTATTTAAAAACTGATGCTAACATTAAATTGGATACATATTAAAAATAGAATTCAAATGACTTTTATAGTCATTTCCTGTCAAAAGTTATAGATTAAAGTTTATAATCTGTACATTTTCTAGGCTTCAGCTACAGCCCTACCAGTAAAAATAGATTTTGGAGGCTAGTCACTTGAGAAACATGCCACCTTCAATTTTGCACATGTTCCTCTTTTAAATATCAGGCACCCTAGCTTGTGGGCAACAAAGTGTGCTTAGGGGGTGAGTGACTGTTATTTGAAAGCAGGGTTTCCCGCCTATCAGAAAGAGTTATTTTTCAGGTTTGGCAAAAGGGTTTAGGCTGCTGCAGTCAGGAATAATAAAAGTTGACCATGCTTTAAAGGGGGAGCATAGGCAATTTACGCCTGTTTAGCAGGGGTAGAGGTGCACAGAGTTCAGCATAAATAAGTTCGAGAAAAAGATGAAGAATCTGGGGTGACCATGCAAACAGATGGATTTACTACACAGCTCCCGTCCAGAAGCTAAAGTAGACTAATCAGTTTCTTAATGGACTACCCTGCTCAGGCAATAGTATAAGGACACATGAAGCATCTGAAGTGGCACCTGTCTGTTTTGTACCCCTCTTGACCTATTAGTACACCTCTGTGAACATCTGCCCTATCCACTAACCTTGTCCGAAGGGAGCCCCTCTCCTCCCCTTATTCTCATAAAGAAACATAGAATTCAACCCAGAACCCAAAGTTCGGTATACATGTAGTTCCATAAAGTACTACATTAACAGCTCACCCAGTCTAAGGCCTTCTTTCTTTTTACTAGGCATTATAAAGTCCATGCATTTGTTCTCCACTTTTCACTAACAACAAGAAGCAAAGCATGTTCTAGTCATTTGATGTGTGTGCCTTCTGAGTTAATCTGACGCTGACCTGTGTCCACAGAGGACACCTCTAGCCTGTCAAATCTCAGTATTAGTAGCTTCATGAAGCACAGTTTGACCATACTGTTTACTTTTTTGTATTAAGAAGATCACAGCCTCTGTCAATGCCCTTGTTACTGTTCCTGACTGGATGAAAGAGCTTTATTTTGGACCATATAGTTTAGTAAAGGTCATTCTGCATTAGTCGATATAATGGGTAGGTGTATGTAAAGTTGTAAAATGTTCCTCTGGCAAACTTCCCATGAATCTTGTGACTATTATCAGTACTACCCAAGTTTGGCAATGTCTCCTGCATGTACGTTGTCTCTTCAAAATTAGCATTTTGGCATCACTTCTAGATTCTGGGCCTGTTTAGATCCTGGTGGAGGGGATTACGCTGTCACAAATGTGACAGATACACCCGCCGTTTTATGCTCTCCATAGGATATTATGGGCTCATAATACGGCGGATAGGATATCTGTCACATTTGTGATGGAGGATTCCTCTCTGCCAATATCTAAATCAGGCCCTAGGTTGTTTAGAAAATTTAACAATCAAGTTTTAAAGTTGGTAGCAAACTATATACCCATTTTTGAGTTAAGTTCCGGGAGCAAGTAAAAGTTGGAAATTTCCAACAAAAAATGAAGTAAATGCAGGAAAATTTGGAAAGCTCATGAACTACTGGTAGGGCAATAATTGGAAATTACAAACTGACCCTTGTGAAATAAAATTTTTGCACATCTAATAATGAGCCATCAGAATTTGGTACCCTGTTCAATGTCAGCCTCTGTCCCTCCTGGAGAGCTCCTCCTTTAGTGCATTTTTGATTGTTTTATTTCTAGGACATTATGCTAGAGATATCTGGACAATCCAAACACTATTGTATTCCTTCTTGGTAGTATGCTTTTTATGATTCTGGTGAGAATAAAGTTATTACACTAATAATGTGCCTTGTTTATTGCCCCTTCATGAGTGAAAACATAATCTTATATTCCTATTGCTTTAACATTAAGGTTCCTCTGCACCTGAATATCACAGCATGCTCTGATATATTTTGTAATCAAATGTGGATGTTTTCGTATTAATTTGAAATGACATATAACATCAGTATGTTTTATGGCTCTAGTATGCCTAGAAGCCATTTTATAGGAGATAGCCCATTTGCACATTTCCTGCATCTCATAGTAAAACGTAGGCTCTCTTTTGATATTGCCAACCAGGAGGGTGATTTTGTGAAATTAATGAAGTGAACAGTGTGCTCATGTATTGTATCACAATTTCAAACATGACTAGCATTTTCTCCATGAGATGATCCTTCCAACAGCTCATTAAATTGGTTTCACTGAAAGTAACATGTTTGTATCACATGTTTGAACTCCATAAACTTGAAATTTGGGAAAAATAAAGAAAAATGTTAGACATGTCAGCCTTACGGTGATCTTCTCTCAAACATTTTGCCTGTTTCATTATGCTGCAATTTGGTTTGTTGGCCTTAGGACTTTGTGATCCTTACCACTGTTAACCAGTGCTAAAATGTTTTTTACTCACTAACCTAAACATGGTTAAGTTAGTGTACACATATTGTGCCGACTACATAAGTAGCCCATTAAAACATTAAAACATTTCCCAGGTCTTTCACTGCAGCCTGAATGCAGATTTAAACTGCTAATTCGTCTTTGCAATAAAACCCCTTTTCAAGCCTAAAACTCCCCTTTCATTGCATATGCCATCCCTAAGGTAGGCCCTAGATAACCCATTGAGAGGTGTGCATTGTAATTAAAAAGCTGGGTAGGTCATAAAATTCCAAGTACTTCAAAGAGAAACCTTTAGAAACATCTCCAAACTTCAAAGAAGGCAAATGGTATAAAAATCAAGCCCTCAGGCCCACTCTTCAATTCACTTTCTGGACTTGGGGAAGGACTCTCAGAGGACTGCCTGTTTCTGTGGCCTGGTGTATACTCCCCAAAACTGCTGTGCTGCATCTGTAAGGTCCTGCTTTGCTGCCTGAAGTCTGTCACGAACCCCCAGAACCCTGCTGTTTAAGTCCCTGCTGCGCCGCCTGAACCCAGGACCACCAGAGTGACTCCAAGGGCTAGTTTGCTGGCCTCCTGTTCAGAGGCACAGAGACATAACAGGCTCCCACAATCTTGAATCCACACCTGGACCCAGCCTGAGTATGCAAAAAAAAGTGATGTCCCTCCGGTCTTGGAGATTTTTTACTTCCATAAAAGTGACTAGGTCCAAACATAGAAATCTTCACAGTGACTTCATCTGCCAGCTCCCTGACAATGACACTCCTATTTCGGGCAACTCCTGCAGCCTTGTTCTGCTGAATTTTGCCTTCTCAGAAAGTTTTTACCAGAATTTATTTTAATTCTGAAGGTAAGCCCTAACCAAGCCCTTTCCACTTCTTGGATCCGAATTGTGCTCATTGTGGTCAGACAGAGTTTTTTACTTTGACCCAGTCTTGCACGATTAGATGTCCACTGTTGGTGCTTTGATCTTTTAGGCACTAGTTATTATCAAAAAATGTAAAAATGTATAACTTCAGTTCTACTGACAGGAATTTTGTAAGTTTGGTGTCAAATAATTCATTACCTTTTGCTATATTTTTCTAAGTTGTTTTGGGATTTTTCGTGTATTGTGTTTTCACTTTATTACTGTTTATGTGCTACATAAATAATTTACATATTGCCTCTAAGTTAAGCCTGACTGCTTTTTGTGCCAAGCTACCCAGGGATAAGTACAGGTTCATTTAGTGGCTTTTTGAGGTCCAGCCAGCCAGAGATAGTGGCTGTTGCGTGACCAGGTCTCACACTCCACTCAATCAACAACCCAACTTTCACATTGGTTTTCAGAGGTGTGGATTCGAATTTGTGTTTTTGCAGGGCCATATAGTAATTGTTACTCAAAGTCCCAGCTATATAATTTAACACTGGAGTTGACCTTATTTAATTATTTCTTAGGTGTCTATTAGCTGTTTTCTCCTTTTCTAAATTCAAGTGCTCCACCTTCTTTTTCTTGACCATGGAGATGGATATCCTCAACTTTAACACCCCCAGCAGGACTGGGTTGCTGAAACTTTGCAAGTAGAATGCACTGAAGGCAGGCAAAAAGGCTGCCAAACTAACGAAGGATGCAATACACATCAAGTTATGATGATAATGATGTGATGAGGAGGGATAATGTTGGGCCTGGCCCTTTTTAGGGGAATTCCCAGAAACCTTTTAATTTTTCCTGCTGTTTTTCTTGCTGACTCTCTTTGCTTGACCTTATGACTCTGGGCACTTTCCACTGTACTGCTGTGTAAAAGTGTATACACCCTTCCTACACATGCCAGGAAGGGGTGCATGATTGGTACAGGTGCTGCACCCAGTTCCCTGTAAAAAGGTACACCACATACCGGGGGCTTGTACAGCCCTGGCTACTAGTGGGGCATTGCACTGAGTGTGTCACCTGTCAGAATAGTCTGTCAAGTATGTATCTTGCCTGACAATGCAGGCCTGTGAAGGCGCAGCTGCGCAAGTTGGCAATTCTAACTCCATAGCCAATCTGCAGTGGGTCCTCTGCTAATTTAGGGCATCCCCTTAAGGGTTTGAGCATGTGGTAGATGGAAGGCTGGGTAGGTACACATGGGTGTCCCATGCCCCAGTAGGGAACACCCAGGGGATCAACTTTTCCCTGGGGTTTTGCGGATTCTGTATCCAGTGGTCTTAGGGCTCTGGGCACTTTCCTGCAGTAAGTACAGTATGGAAGTGCACGCGCCTTTTCTACATATATTAGGAAACAGAGCTGGCCAGTGTGTGCACGCATGCCCACAAGTCTTTCAAACATGTATCCAGCCTGTCATAGCAGGCCTGTGTGTGTGCACTTGCACCTATGGTGCTCTTAAGCCTGTGCCTAGTCTGTCACAGCAGGCCTGTGTGAGCTCACTTGCACCTATGGTCTTCTTAAACATGTGTCCAGTCTGCCAAAGCAGGCTTGTGTGAGCGCAAGAGCATATATGCCCGGTGAGTATAGAATATCCTTGGGTGTTTTCGTTGCCTATGAGAGTTAATCTTGCCATATGAGGGAAGTTTACAATTACTCCTAACTGCAATTGTGGATTACAGTGAAGCAGCCTCATCGTGCTTCCTATCTTTGGATTCATCCTGACAAACCCCTTCCTATGGTGAAGGTGGTTTTGTCAATAATAAGTTAGAAATGACACTTCTAGTAAGTGGGCATTTCTATGCTTTAAAATGCTTTTGTGTACCTTTTTGAATAAGACTCTAGTCCACACTGGAGGCTGGGGGAGCACATCTATACATTCCTCAGCGACAGTTATAAACCTTCCTATTTGCGAGTCACACTGGTATGCAATTCCATTTGCGACTGTGAAAGCGGTCGCAAATGGACTCGCAGTTACCCTCCACTTGAAGTGGATGGTAACCCAGTCGCAAACGGGAAGGGGTCCCCATGGGACCCCTTCCCCTTTGTGACTGGACCAAAAAATAATTTTTCAGAGCAGGCAGTGGTCCAATGGACCACTACCTGCCCTGAAAAATACCGAAACAAAAGGTTTTGGTTTATTTTTCAAAGTGCAGCTCGTTTTCCTTTAAGGAAAACGGGTTGCACTTTGAAAAAAAAAACAGCTTTATTGAAAAGCAGACACGGACATGGAGGTCTGCTGTTCCCAGCAGGCGTCCATCCCCGTGAGTGCCCTGAATCGCTATGGGGTCGCAAATTGCGACCCACCTCATTAATATTAATGAGGTGGGTCTTTGCGACCCCATAGCGACTCGCAGAAGGTGTCTGAGACACCTTTCTGCATCCCAAATTGCGACTTGCAATTTGCGAGTCGCAGGGACTCGCAAATTGCAAGTCGCAATTTGGGAAGTTGCTACATCTGGCCCTAAGACTCTTAGGGCCAGATGTATCAAGCCTTTTTGCATTCGCAAACAGTGCGAATGTCCGTTTGCGAATGCAAAAAGGCCTTTCAGAATGTATGAAAGGCATTCTGAACGCAATTTAAAGGAATCGCTAAAATAGCGATTCCATAAAATTTCGAGCCTGTTTAGAGAATCACAATTTGCGATTCTCTAAATAAGAAATCATTTCTTAAGCACATGTATGAAGCAATTCCTTAATACGAATTGAGCATTAAGGAATCGCTATTACCACCAAGTTGAACTTGGTGGTAACCATGTGCAAATTTAAAAAATGCATTAAAAATGCATTTTTAAAATTGACATTTAACGCACACATGCCCTTTTGGCATGTGTGCACCTTACATTTCTTCCAAAATTGTTTTGGGGTGCAACAGAGGGGGCCTTAGGCCCCCAGCACCATGGAGTTTGCATTTCCTATATTGCGAATTCCAGTTGGGAATTCGCAATTTGGGAAATGCAAAAAATTCACAAATATGGGCCGACAGAGTTGTGCCAGCACCTAATTGACATTAAGCTGACTGATCCCAGGGAGCTTGCTGAGAAGGTTGACCTCTGGGTTGGCACCAAAGTGTTCTAAAAGGTATCTGGGGGGACCCCCACAAAGGTGGTCAGGGTTTCCAACAGAAGAAAGGGGGGGGGGGGACTTAAAAATAAGGAGCTTTCTAAAGGCACCCAAAATGATTCCCAAGGGAGTAGTGGTAACCAGTTGCAGTCTGATCCTAAAAAGATAGGGTTTTATGATCACAAGACAGGGAGGTTTGTACCCCAGTTTGCAGAGTGTTCCAAGTATGGTCACTCAAAGGGTGACACCAAATGTCCCAAGAGGGCACATTTCCACCCCTCCCCCCATTGTTGGGCAGACACCTGGGCTTGCAAATGCAGCGTTTGGGGAGGAGATAGTCCCTGATAGCCTTGTGGAAGCGACAGATGTAACCCTAGTGTCCATGGGGAATGCATATATGGTCCCAAAAGCCTACATCTCTGCCAATAATTACAAGCATAGGCAGTGGGTTGCTGATAATGGGCAATGGGTGGAGGCTCTGCATGACACAGGAGCCAGCATGACAACTGACACGGTCAGCTGGTGTCAGCAGAGCCGGTCCTACCGAACACATTCCACCAAGTCATAGTCATCGACAATCGTGAGAGCCATCTATTAGTGGCTTTGGTTCCCTGGTACTCTGAAAGTAGCTGTGAGCCCTGACATCCCTGTATATTGTCTGTTAGGCAATGATCTGGGCACATTACCTGGAGAGAAGTAGAGCTCAGGTCTCACTTGGAGATGATGGGATTGCCTGAGTGGGTCTTTATGACCACACAGTCCATGGCTGCCCAGAAGGGGAGTCAAGGGTGTCTGGAACCATGGCCCAGACAGCTGCCAAGGAGAGGGGCATGGGGCATGGGAAATCGGTCCCTGAAGTTCCGCACTGGAGGTTGACGGGTCCACTGAGGTGGAGTTCCCTGAGCCAACCGGTTAGGACATTGTCGCTCTAGGTGACCTACCTGAGCTTGCTGGCTGGCAAGTTGAGGGTGGGCCTTCCAGGGGAGAACTCTGCAAAGAGTGTCCCACTTTTGAGGGCATGAGGCAATGGGCCTCAGCCCATGCAGCATGTGAAGCCTCTGGGGATCACAAAATCTACTAGGGGAATTATCTCCTATATAGCAACTCTAAGGCTCCAGGTACTGGGGCAGCACGTGTGCTGGTGGTCCCCCAGTGTTAATGGGCCTTCCTATTGGCTCATGATATACCCCTGGCAGGTCATTTAGGGCACAACAAGACCTTTGCTGGGCTTGCCGCACTCTTCTATTGACCCTGAATGAAGACAGCCTCAGATATATTCTGCAGGTCTTGTCCCTCCTGCCAGGCCAGTGGGAAGTCAGGGAAAAAGCTAAAAGCTCCCCTGATCTCACTTCCCGTAATTGGCACCACCCTTTGAAAGGGTGGACATCATTGGCATTGGTCCATTGCACCCCGAACAGCCCTAGGTAACAGGTTCATTCTGGTCTTGGTGAACCATGCCACACGCTACCCAGATGCAATCCCTCTGAGGATGGTGACTGCACCTGTGGTGACCAGAACTCTGATGGGGATCTTTACCTCTGTGGGGTTCCCCAAAGATATAGGGGGTCATTACAACCCTGGCGGACGGTGTTAAAGCAGCGGTAATACCGCAAACAGGCCGGCGGAAAAAAAGGGAATTATGACCGTGGTGGAAACCGCCAACATAGACAGCCACTTTAACACACCGACTGCCACGGCGGTACAGACAAGCAGCGCGGCGGTCACCGCCAACAGACAAGCGGAAGACAAAGTACCGCCCACAGTATTACAACACACCAATCCGCCACCTTTTCCGGGGCGGATTCACCGTGGATAAAAACATGGCGGAAACAGCTTTTGCAATGGGAAAACGCTCACCTGAACACACTCCACGAGGAAGGAGGCCACCATGGAGGCCGAACTCCAACTACTCCCTGCGTTTTTCTTCCTGCTCCTCTACGAACACCAGCAACGGCGCCGCCGAAGACAACGGTGAGTACTGCACCTACAACATAGGGGAGGCAAAAGTCAGGGACACACACACGCAACACCCCCACCCTCAACCCGATCCTCACACACTACAACACACACCAATGCATTTCCAAACATCACAGGAACAACCCACAACCCCCCCGGAAGAATGCAAAGACAAAACCAAATTACTTGAACCATTGTAATGTATCCAAATACAGTAAGCTCATATATACAGAAATATATACACATTCCAAATATATACATCATGATTGGTAGTGCAGGTATGCACATTTTAATGTCTGTGGACCACTGGGCCCACAATGCATGGCGAGGCCCACACTAGATACCTGTCCACAAACGGAGAGAACACTGCAGGGGCATCAGATAGAAATACAACAGGCACCTCAGGGGGGAGGGAAAGGGGAGCACCTCAGCCGGATGAGTGCACCACGCCAGATCCACGACGGGCCTCCATGCCCATTGATGTATCCTGGGAGTGCAAAGCCACAGTCTCTCAAGTCTCTACAGTGGGTGGTTTGCCACTGCTTTATCCTGGGGAGTGCAAAGCCACAGTCTCTCAAGTCTCTACAGTGGTTGGTTTACCCACTGTACCATCCTGGGGAGTGCAAAGCCACAGTCTCTCAAGTCTCTACAGTGGTTAGTTTGCCCACTGTACCATCCTGGGGAGTGCAAAGCCACAGTCTCTCAAGTCTCTACAGTGGTTGGTTTGCCCACTGTACCATCCTGGGGAGTGCAAAGCCACAGTCTCTCAAGTCGATGCATGTCTCCACTGGTTCTGGAGGGGGACTGGTGCCCAGAGTGCTTCATCCTGTGAAGGATTCAGGTAGTGGATGCAGTTCTCCACTGGTTCTGGAGGGGGACTGGTGCCCAGAGTGCTTCATCCTGTGAAGGATTCAGGTAGTGGATGCAGTTCTCCACTGGTTCTGGAGGGGGACTGGTGCCCAGAGTGCATCACGCTCCCCGTGACGTCCCAGTTCCGTCACTGTCCCAGCTGCACATGGGCTGACGATGCTTGAGTTGGTGGTCTTTGCCCTGTTCAGCAGTGCTTTTCCATGGCGGTCTTTGCCCTGTTCAGCGGTGCTTGACTTTGCAGTTTCTGACCTGTTCAGCGGTGCTTGCCATGGCGGTCTTTGCCCTGTTCAGCAGTGCTTGCCCTGTTCAGCGGTGCTTGCCATGGCGGTCTTTGCCCTGTTCAGCGGTGCTTGCCCTGTTCAGCGGTGCTTGCCATGGCGTTTTTTGCCCTGTTCAGCGGTGCTTTGCTATGGCGGTCTTTGCCCTGTTCAGCGGTGCTTGACTTTGCAGTTTCTGACCTGTTCAGTGGTTCTTGCCATGGCGGTCTTTGCCCTGTTCAGCGGTGCTTGCCCTGTTCAGCGGTGCTTGCCATGGCGGTCTTTGCCCTGTTCAGTGGTGCTTGACTTTGCTGTCTCTGACCTGTGCAGCGGTGTGTGGCATGACGGTCCCTCAGTGCCCAGCGGGGCTGTGGCTGCCAGGGCCCTCCAGGGCACTGACGCTGGCGGTGGTCTCTGGACCAGTGACGATTGTGCTGCCCTCCTGGACACTGACTCTGGCGGTGGTCTCCGGACAAGTGACGATTGTGCTGCCCTCCTGGGCACTGACTCTGGCGGTGGTCTCCGGACCAGTGACGATTGTGCTGCCCCCCTGGGCACTGACTCTGGCGGTGGTCTCCGGACCAGTGATGATTGTGCTGGCGGTGGCGTCCTGGCCAGCGGGGAGGATGGCGGCCTTCTCCGCCGTGCTGCTCTTCCCAGACTTTGGAGACTTCTTCTGCCCCTTCACCACCTTGGGAGGAGTCACAGCTGACTCGGCACTCCCCCTGGAACCCTTGTGAGCGGCTTTGCCGGCAGGAGTCTTCACCCTCTCCCGTCGGGCACTGTCCAACTTCTGGTGCTTTACAGGGGGTGGACTGGCAGTGCTTTGGCTCCGTGTCACACTGGCTGCCCTGGTGCCCGGTACACTCCATATACCTCTAACACGCACCACTGGAACCTGACTTTTTTTGGCTGAGGTGCTAGTACGGGACCTAAGAAGTGGAGGGGGGGAAAGAGGTCAACGTTGCTCAGGAAAAGTTTCTGACGAACACTGGGATGGGTAGCTGGAGGGGGTCTGGGAGTGGAGGAAGAGGAGGTGGTTGTAGGAGGTGTAACTTTAGATGATTTGGGTGCAGGTGCATGTTCAGGAGGCTGTTGTGAGGTGGATGGATGTTGGGTGTGTGGGTGCCCGCGTTTGTGTACTTTGGGAGGGGGCGTCACAGACACACTGGGAGAGGACACAGGGGACGTGTAAATGGTAGTGGGGGTGGTGAGTGCAGGTGAGCTGGGTGTGGTGCTGGGTGTTCTGGTGCGAGTCCTAGTGGCTGTAGATGTAGTGCATGCAGGTGAGAGTGTAGACGACACTGGGAGGGAGGAGGGAGACGACGAGGAGGGGAACACAGTGGAGGCAGTGGATGTTGCTGTGTCTGTATGTGGGTGATGCTTGTGTGAGTGCCTGTGGGATGTGTGGTGCCTATGTTTGCCAGAGCCACTTTTGTCTGTTGAGGTGTGTGCATGCTGGTCTGATGGTGTGGTTGGGATAGGCTGGAGTACAGGGGATTTGGTCTGGGTGGAGGAAGTTAGAGGGGGGAGGCTAGACACAGGGACAATGGCTGCCATCAGTGCTGAGGCCTGAGATTGCAGGGTTCGATGAAGGGCAGCCTGACCAGAATGAATGCCCTCCAGGAATGCATTACTGTGTTGCAACTCCCTTTCTACACCCTGGATGGCATTCACAATGGTAGACTGCCCAACAGTGAGTGACCTGAGGAGGTCAATGGCCTCCTCACTGAGGGCAGCAGGGGTGACAGGGGCGGGGGGCTGAGGTGCCTGGGGCGAAGGTGATGCCCACCCTCCTGGGTCAGCGGGCACAGAGCGAAGGCTGAGGGGCTGCTGGGAGGGCGGAGCTGGTAGGGGGGGGTGGCGGCTGTACCTGTAGAAGTGGGGGGCACAGATAGTGCCGCCACCACAAGGGAGCTCCCATCGGAGGACGAGTCCGTGTCGCTGTCTGCTGATCCGGTGACCGACGTGAAGCTCCCCTCACCCTCCGTCCCACTGGTGTATTCGGAGTCTGTGGTGTGGCACTCCATGGCCATGTGGGATGCAGCTCCCTCGTGCTCCGGTGCCACTGTCCCTCCACCTGATGATGCTGATGAACAAAAGAACAGGGAGAGCACAAAAAGGGGTGGAGAAACAGAAGAAAGACAGGTTGAGTGCATGGCTTACCGCTACCGTTGGTGGACAATACAGACACAGCAGCCCCCTGCACTACGCCGTGCTCTTGGCCTCTACAGATGCAGTTCCTGGGATATGGCCTACATGGCTATGAGTGTCATCTGTCCACATAGATGACACAGGGGCATGTATACCTGTACTTGGCACTCTACAGAGGTGGGGTGGAGTGGCACATGGCCAGCATTACGGAGGGGCCTAGCCTACGGAACTCGCCCTGGCCTAGTGAAACCCACAGCCCTCCTCCCCCACCCAGACCCCTCCACTGCGCGCAAAGTGAACAGAATGTGAGTGTACTCACCCCCTTGTGTCTGCTGTGATGCCCTCAAGCGCCCATCCAACTCAGGGTAGGCCACCGCCAGGATCCGGTACATCAGGGGGGTCATGGTTCGACGGGCACCCCTCCCACGTTGGGAGGCCATCCCCAGCTGAGCCTCCGCCGTCTTCTTGCTCCAGTGGCGAATGTCCTCCCATCTTTTACAGCAGTGGGTGCTGCGTCTCTAGCGGACCCCCAGGGTCCGGACTTCCTTGGCGATGGCACGCCAAATATCCTTCTTCTGGTGGGCGCTGACCTACATGACATGTACAGGGGAAGAAGAGAAGTCATTAGCAACAGCACCGTCGAAGTGAGTGGCCCACATCCCTGCCCTTGCCATGTGGCGCATGCATTCACACTCCTACATGCTCGCATAACTCTGCCCCCTTCCTACTTACATCCAGCCCTCTCCACCCAGGCATAGGCCATACAACTTGCACCCTATGTACTCACCTGTTGGTCTGGAGGACCGTAGAGTAGCGTGTACTGGGGGAGGACCCCATCCACGAGCTTCTCCAACTCCTGTGCAGTGAAGGCAGGGGCCCTTTCCCCAGAAGCACGTGCCATTGTCTCTTCCAGACCGAGGTCACAGCAGCACTTGCAGTGTAGGCCCTCTCCTGTCGAAGATCAGGTATAGAGTGATTGAACAGATAGAAAATGGCGGTCACGTCCGCGGCGGTGACGTCCGCAGCGGTGCGTATCATCACCGCCGGCGCACTTCCTCATTGGCTCCTGGGACCCACAGGGTCCAATGTTATCCAATGCAGCATTGCGCCGCGGTCTTCGACCGCCCACTGCGATGGTGTACAACGCCAGCGCAGTTACCTCACATCCAATTGTCCCAGTTTAGAGGTCAGGCAGCCGCCATTTCAGGGGCCCACATGGCTTCATTTACAACTGCATCACACATACCTAGGCCTGGACTCAACACACTTACAGACAACTTTTTGGATTATGTTTTGTGTACTGTGTAGCTGTGGGTACATACCTCTGAGTTGCTTGACTCTGTGGTAGCTGTTGTCCTTCCTAGGCACCATCAGCTGGGACATGTGAGGAGATGGCGGAATCCTCTGGTGTACCGACCGCTGGTGGACCTGTTGACAATGGAGGAGCGACATTTAATCATCACCTACAGGTTTTACCGTGCCACAATCCAGGAACTGTGTACCCAGTTGGAGCCAGATCTGATATCACCAATCCGCCATCCCACAGGAATCCCCCCTCAAGTGCAGGTGCTGTCAGTACTCCATTTCCTTGCAAGTGGGTCATTTCAAACAACAGTGGCCATGGCATCAGGGATGTCCCAGCCTATGTTTTCCAACGTGTTGTCCAGAGTGTTGTCTGCCCTGCTGAAACACGTGAGGAGCTACATCGTTTTCCCTCAGGTGGAGGATTTGGCTACAGTTAAAGGTGACTTCTATGCCCTGGGACATATCCCTAACATCATAGGTGCCATTGATGGGACCCATGTGGCTTTGGTCCCCCCCACAGGAGTGAACAGGTGTACAGGAACTGGAAGAGTTATCATTCGATGAATGTACAGATGGTATGTTTGGCAGACCAGTACATCTTGCAGGTAAATGCTATGTTCCCTGGCTCAGTGCATGACGCCTACAACCTGCGGAATAGCAGTATCCCGTATGTGATGGATCAACTCCAGAGGCACCGTGTGTGGCTATTAGGGGACTCTGGTTACCCCAACCTGTCATGGCTATTGACCCCAGTGAGGAATCCAAAGGCAGAGGAACGCTACAATGAGGCCCATGGGCGGACTAGGAGGGTGATCGAACGCACCTTCGGCCTCCTGAAGGCCAGGTTCAGGTGCCTCCATATGACAGGTGGTTCCCTATTCTACTCACCAAAGAAGGTGTGCCAGATCATCATCGCCTGCTCTAAGCTTCACAATCTTGCTTTGCGACGCCAGGTGCCTTTTCTGCAGGAGGATGGTCCAGATGACGGTGTTGTGGCAGCTGTGGAGCCTGTGGACAGTGATGAGGAGGAAGCAGAGGAAGAAGACATTGATAACAGGGACTCTGTCATACAGCAATATTTCCAGTGACACACAGGTGAGAACAAATTGTTTTAATATTACATTTACTTTCACACTTCTACCTCAATCCTGTCTGTCAATTTGAAGCAGTATATGCTAACTGAGTGGTAACTTCCATTACGGTTTCACAGGTGTGGTTACCAACGTGTGTCATCTGCTTGCATCCTTCATGGGCTTGTGATGTGTGACATAGGTATGTTGACATTACATTTTCGAACGGATTTTGTCATTGTCATAGCTAATACACATTTTATAAATCACAGACTGACTCCAGATTGTTTTGTGGTTCAAGGGTGTTTATTGAAGTGCTAATTATTGGAGGTGGTGGCTAAATGGTGATGGGTGATGGTGGAGGAATGTCCATGGCAGAGTCCAGTCTATTAGTCTCACAGGTACACTGCCCATATGGGCATAGGAAGTGGAGCTGGAACAGTTCCAATCTGGACAGGGTCACAAAGTGGGATGACAATCAGGGTGGTCTCATTTCCTGGCGCGGGTCTTGCCATCTTGCTCTGTCCTGTTCCTGGATCTCAGGGACCGCTTGCGGGGTGGTTCTCCGTCTGCAGGGGGTGGGGTGCTGGTGTGGTGGTTCTGTGGCGGGGCGTCCTGTCCACTAGCGCCGGCGGAGGTGGTGGGAAGTTCATCATCCAGGCTAGTGTCAGGGGCCCCTTGGAGTGCCACGGTGTCCCTCATGGTCTTCTGTATATCCTTCAGCACCCCTACTATGGTGCCCAGGGCAGAGCTGATGGTTCTGAGCTCCTCCCTGAACCCCAAATACAGTTCGTCCTGCATGTGCTGGGTCTCCTGAAACTTGGCCAGGACCGTCGCCATCGTCTCCTGGGAGTGGTGCTATGCTCCCATGATGGAGGAGAGGGCCTCTTGGAGAGTGGGTTCCCTGGGCCTGTCCGCCCCCTGTCGCAAAGCAGCCATCCCAGTTACCCTGTGTTCCTGTGCCTCCGTCCCCTGGACCGTGTGCCCACTGCCACTGCCTCCAGGTCCCTGTTGTTGTTGGGGTGGTGGGTTATCCTGGGTTCCCTGTAGTGGTGGACACACAGCTGATTGACGTGTCCTGGGAACGGAGGTATGGGCCCGCTGGGTGGGTGCTGTGCTGGTGTTACCAGAGGGTGGAAGGTTAGTGTTGGGCTGTGCCTGTGCGAGGGGAACCGACTGTCCCGAGGCCCACGATGGTCCAGGCTGGTCATCTTGATCCTGTTGGCCAGAGCTGCGGGCCTCTTCTGTGGGTAGGGTAGAGATGTCTGGACCCTCCTGTCTGGTGACGTTAGGTAGTGGTCCTGCAGGGGTATAAAAGCATGATTATTGCATGTGTGTGTGTCATGGTGTGCAATGGGTGGGTAAGCGTGTACCCCAGTGCTAGCTTTCCTGTGTGGGGGCTTGTGTGATGATGGTTAGGGGTTGTTATGGGTATGTGCAGTGGGCATGCTTTAGTGATGGGTGTCCATGCTTTGTTGTGTCATGCAGGGCTTGGTGTTGGGATGTGTGGTTTGTGTTATTAGTACATTAGTGAGGAGTTGGAGTGATAGGGGAGGGGGTAAGGGTGGGGGTGTGTGATAGCATGCAGGTAGGGTGGGGGATATGATAGTTAAGATTAGACTTACCAGTGTCCATTCCTCCACCAACTCCTCCGAGGCCCTCTGGATGCATAATGGTCAAGACCTGCTCCTCCCATGTTGTTAGTTGTTGGGGAGGAGGTGGGGGTCCGCCGCCAGTCCGGTGAATCGCGATGTTGTGCCTGGAGACCACGGAACACACCTTCCCCCGTAGGTCGTTCCACCTCTTCCTGATGTCCTCCTGATTTCTTAGGTGCTGTCCCACTGCGTTGACCCTGTCGACGATTCTTCGCCAGAGCTCCATCTTCCTAGCTATAGAGGTGTGCTGCACCTGTGATCCAAATAGCTGTGGCTCGACCCGTACGATTTCCTCCACCATAACCCTGAGCTCCTCCTCCAAACACCTGGGGTGTCTTGGCGTGCCATGGGTTGGTGTAGGTGATGTGTGGGGTGGTGTATGTGGTGATGAGTGTGGTGATGTGTAGTGGTGTGTGATGTTTTGTGCGTGGATGTTGTGTGGGTGATGGTGTTGTGTGCCTCTGTGTGGTGGGGTTGTCTATTGCTATGCTCTCTCTGTTGCCTTCGTCTCTATTTTTTGGTCGTAGGGGTTTGTGGGTGATGTGGGTGGGTGTTTTATGTTGTGTTGGGTGTGTGGGAGTGGTGTTTGTTTGTGTATCAGGTGTGTGTATTTTGAATTGTCCAATGTGGCGGTGTTTTGGAGATGTGTGTGTATTTTGAGCGTGGCGGTGTGTACCGCCAATGGAACACCGCGGTTGAAAGACCGCCATGTGGATTCGTGTGTCGTAATAGCATGGGCGTGTTTCTGTTGGCGTGAGGGTGGAGGGTTTGTTTTCGCCAGTTTATCACTGACCTTTGGTGTGGCGGAGTTGTGTGGGTGTCTGAATTTCGGCGGATTCCGAGATGTGGGTCATAATAGCTGTGGCGGAATTCCGCAGCTGCGGCAGTGTATTGGCGGTCTTCTGCACGGCGGAAAGCGGCTTTTACCGCTGATATTGTAATGACCCCCATAGTGTCTGACAGAGGCACTAACTTCATGTCTGCATACATAAAGTCCATGTAGGATACGTGTGGTGTATCTTATAGGTTCACCACGCCCTCACCCAAGAGTCTAGTACAAAGGTTCAACAAGACCTTGAAGGGCAAGATTGCAGGCCTACCTGAGGCCATGAGGCATACGTTGGACATCCTCTTGCCATGCCTTCTCTTCAACTACAAGGAGGTGCCACAGAAAGGAGTAGGGTTCAGTACCTTTGAACTCCTCTATGGCTACCCTGTTGGCCTTCCAAAACCAGATGTATCGCTTCTGGAAAATGGCCAAGAGCAACCTTGAGGCCAGCCAAGAGGTAATGAAACACTGGTATGACCAGGAAGCCACTCTCTTTGAGTTTTGAACCTGGGGAAAAAGTATGGGACATGGAACCAGTAGATCCAGGACCACTGGACTGGCCCATATGAGGTCAAGGAGTATAAGAGGGAGGCCATTTACTTAGTGGACCTCCAGACCCCTAGGAACCTCCAAAGGGTGCTCCATTTCAACAAACTAAAGACTCACTTTGAGAAGTCTGAAGTGAGAATGCCCCTTGTGACAGATGAGGGTGTGGAGGAGGAGACCGAGCCTCTCCCTGACCTCCCCACCGCACAGGAACACAATGGGTCAGTGGAGGGAGTCACCCTCTCTGCCACCCTTACCCCAGAGCAGCAAGGTAACTGTTACCAGTAGCTAGGAAAGTTTGCCTCACTGTTTTCCTCATCCCTGGACTCACACACCTGGCTTTCCATGATATTGACATGGGAGACAGTCCCCCTGAAAGAACAACAGTTATAGGTTGTCAGACAGCGCTAGAGCCAGCATCCAGAAGGAGGTCTCCAAGATGTTAGCTTTAGGGGTGATTGAGCCCTCTAACAGTTTCTGATCCGGCCCCGTGGGCACCAAACCAGCACCTCAGACTACAGAGGACTCACTTCCACCACCAAGACTTACATACACCCCATCCCCAGAGATGATGAGCTCATTGGCAGGCTGGGCACTGCCATATTCCTCAGTACTTTTGATTTAACATCAGGCTACTGGCAGATCACCTTGACTGAGGGAGTAAAAGTGAGATCAGCATTCTCCACACCTGAGGGCCATTACCAATTCTGGGTGATGCACTTTGGCTTGGAGAATGCCCCTGCTACTTTCCAAAAGGTTGGTCAACAGGGTCCTGGCTTGAAAGGTAGCTTTCTGTGCCACCTACTTCAATGACATTGCCGCCTACAGTGCCAGCTGGGAGGAACACCTTCATCACCTCCATAAGGAGCTTCAGGCCCTGAAATAGGCAGGCATGACAATCAAGGCCAGCAAGTGCCAATTGGGCAGGGTTCTGTGGTGTATTTGGGATGCCTGGTGTGTGGTGGAAAGGTACATCCTCTCCAGGCCAAGATTGACCTGGCAATCACCTCAAACCCAAACCAAAGTGAGAGCTTTCCTGGGCCCCCAAGCTACTACAGAATATTCAATAATGGCTGTGGCACCATTGTTGCCCCCTTAGGGGCAGTCTTAGCACAACTGAATGAGGAGGGCCTAGACAAACCAATAGCCTTCATTAGCATTCATTAGCAGGAGGTTACTTCCAGTGGAACAGAAGTAGAGTGCCATTGAAAGAGAAACATTTGCTGTAGTCTGGGCACTGAAGAAGCTTAGACTATGGCTGTTTGGGACTCACTTCCGGGTTCAGATAGACCACAGTCCCCTCAGATGGCTCATGCAGATGAGGGTGACAATTCTAAACTCTTGAGGTGGTCCCTCTCCCTACAGGGAATGGACTTTACGGGGACTGACCACGCCAATGTTGATGGTCTCTCCAGATTCTTCTGCCTTAGTGAAGATGGCTCCCAAGGGGTTGGGCAGCTCTCCCCACTTTAAGTTGGGTAGAACATATTTTAGACCTGACAGCCTTAGGGTGGTCTTCCCCCAACTGTTTTGCCTGCCTTCCTCCATTTTTTTATCTAATTTTTGCTGGTTTTAGGACTCTGTGCACTTTACCACTGCTGACCAGTGCTAAAGTGCTTGTGCTACCTCTACTGAACAATGTGTTAGAAATGGGGTCTCTAGTTGGCATTCAGTTTACACCATGTCCAAGTAAGGGCCCTCACTCTAGTCAGGGGAAGGGAACAACACACCTAGGATAACCCCTGCTCACCCCCTTTGTAGCTTGGCACAAGCTGTCAGGCTTATCTCAGAAGCAATGTGTAAAGTGTTTGTACACACACACAGTGACACATGGAAAATACCACAAAAATACTCCACACCAGTTTAGAGAAATAATCAATATTTATCTTAGTAAAACAAGACCAAAACAAGAAAAATCCAACATACTCAAGCAAAGATATGAATTTTTAAAGATCAAATCCCAATAAAGTGCTTAGAAACACAATGGGGGTCATTACGACCTCGGCGGTCTTTTTGCAAGACCGCGGAGGGACCGCCATGCGGAAGACCGCCTGTGCAGGCGGTTTGCCGCTCGCCATATTATGACTGTTGGCTGCTCTCCGTCGTTATTCCAACGGAGAGCTGCCAACAGCCATAGTGACGGGCGGCGGGGAAGTGGAGGTTGCTCTACCTCCACCGCCACGTTAACAGAACACCGCCCACCGAATCACGTCCTGTAATTGAATGTGGGTGTGCGTGTAGGCATGTATGTCGGGGTGTGTGCATGTGTGTGTTGGTGGTGCCTGCATGCGTGTCGGGTGTGTGTGAGTAATGTTATGCTGGGGGTCAGGGTGGGGAGGGGGGGCCCTGCCACCTTTGGGGGGGTGGCAGGGGTGGTGGGGGGTGTAGGGGAGGGAGTCGGGGTGGGGGTGGAGGGTGGGGGAGACCCCTATCAGTCCCAGGGAAGGAAATCCACGGCGGTAAGCCAGGTCCAAATACCACTGGCGGTATACTGACGGCCGCCAGGCTGGAGACCCAGGTCTCCAGCCCGGCGGTCGTCTCCGCCCTGGCGGGCGGGACAGAAAACCGGCGGATGACCATGGCGGTAACCGCCATGGTCATAATACACCAAGGTAAGACTGCCAGCCTGTTGGCGGTCTTACCGCCGGTTTTACGCCATCCGCCAAGGTTGTAATGACCCTCAATATCTCGAAGTGGGGCTATCACAATGCCGTTGTTCCCAACAGTCCAACGCCAATGAAACAAAGACGTTGCACAGAGTTGGGGAGGTGAGGCGGCGCAGGAGCTGGTGTGTTGTCAGTTCCTTACTGCTACTGGGGAGCTGAGGGGTCAGTCCTTACTGCGAGGCAGGGGAGGTGAGGCACTGGGTCCTTACGGTTTTAGGGAAGGTGATGCGGCGTCAGTGGTGAGGCGTTGGTTCCTTATAATCCGGTGGGGTCGATGAATCTGGCGGGTCAAGTCTCGATGGGGCACCCTTCCAGGTTCATAGTCACACCATAGTACCACAGGCTCTGCCGCAGAGTTTAGTGTTACGAACGTCAGTGGCACAGAACTCGGGACTCACAATTTTGAGAGGCTTTAGAGACGCTGCGGCAGCATAGGGCTTGCAGGGTCAGTTGCGGTTGTCGCTTTGGGGGGGACCACAGCTTCATGGTCACATCTTTGGTGTGGGGACCACAGCTTTGGTGCAGGTAGAGTTGGGCAGTGGCACCGGTTCTGGAGTCGTCCAGAGTCAATGCGCCTAGTTTTTAGACCAGCTTTAACTCCCAAAGGCCCATGAAATGGAATAGGCACCACCTGGTGAGTCAAGGACCTCAGCACGAGAACTCAGAGGCTTGCAGGTGATGTCTTTTCTATCCCTGAGACTTCTTAAAAGGAGGAAAGCTCAGTCCAAGCCATTGGAGAAAGTTAGCAAGCAGGTTACACAGCAAAGTCCAGTCTTTGTCCTCTCCAAAGCAGAAGCAGCAACTGCAGGCCAACCCAGCCAAGCACACAAAGCAAAGGGGCAGTACTCCTACTCACAGCTCTTCAGTTCTTCCCCTTGACAGAGGTTCCTCTTGATCCAGAAGTACACACTTCGGAGTGCCACACAGCAGCAGGCAATCTGCGCAGGTCAGCTACGATTCAGGAAGGGTGCATGGTTCCCTCCAAAGGCAGCAATTACTCTTTGTGCACAACAGATTCGTCTGGCAGCGTGCACCACACAGCCCAGTATCTCCAGTCCTGCGTCCCCACAAGATAATCTCTAATTTGGTGCAATGTGGCACCAGTAGCTATACTGTAGTGTGCCTTTGAAGTTGGGGCGGTTCAGAGGGTTCCCCTAACGTATGTAACAAAGGCGCTTGCACTTCCACACTGTACTTACAGTGGGAAAGTGCCCAGAGCCCTAGGGCCACTGAATAGGGAATCAGCAAAACCTAGAGGAAGAGCTGATCCCCTGGGTAGGGAAAACCCATGTGGGGGTTCTTCACTATCGGGCATGGGACACACATGTGTACCTGGCCAGATACATGCTTGACAGGCTATTCTGGTGGGTGGCACACTCAGTGCAATGTCATACTAGTAGCTAGGGCTGGAGCCGGCCCAGTTATGTGGTGTACCTTTTTACAGGGCATTTCTGGATACAGCACCTGAATCAATCACGTAAGTGCTCTTTCCTGGCAAGTGTAGTCAAGGTGCATGCACTTTCCCACTGCATTACAGTGGGAAAGTGCCCAGAGTCCTAAAGCCACACAAAGAGAGTCAGCAAAAAACAAGAGGACAAAGCAAGAAGTTTCAGGGAAATCCCCTAAGAATGGCCATGTCCAACACCCACCCATGACGTGAGTGGTAGGTTCTGCCTGGCTAGGGCCTTGCCTCAGCCACGCAGAATGTACCGCCTCCAACAGAGGAGCACTATCAGAGAATGAGGAGATTGAGGACCCAGCCTGGGGTCCTGGGCTGCAAGGATAGCCCAACTCAACCCCAACAGATGCCCAGGATGGGGTACAGAGAAGTGTGTCGGCATGGGTCCTATCCCCCAGTGGAGCTGGAGGACAAAAACGCTGAGAGGGAGCTCAGACTTCAGCTGGCCAAGATGAAACTAGAAGCAGAGAAGAGGAGCGCTGAAACAGAAAGAGCGTTGACAGAGAAGAACATTTTGCTGGCACACGAGATGGTACTGAAGGAGTTGCAACTGAAAGGCAGGCAGATCGGACTCCAGCAACAGTGGTGGCATTGTACCTGAAGTGTCCACTGGGGAGGTGAGAGTTCAAATGCCACAGGAACTGGTGCCCATGATGTGGTGCGAGAGGATATTGACAAGTGGTTTTCTGCTTATGAGATAGCCCTGAGGGTACACAAAATCCAAGATGAGTACTGAGGGGTAGCTTATGGAAGTACATGTCTTTAGTGGGTAGGGACACACTTCTTACAGTTGAGATAGTAGACCAGACAAATTATTCCCCCTCAAAGCCATCCTTATTTCTAAATTTGGGATTACCCCGGAGAAGTACCCTCAGAGGTTCATGGACAGACACAAACTCCCAAACCAGTCCTGACTAGATCTCATTCCTTACTCTAGCAAGGCACTGAAAGGCTGGATGAGGGGCAGCCAATTGAATTATTTTGTTGGGGTGTATAACTTGATTCTAAGGGAGTACATGCTCACTACCTTTTTCAAAGTTTTTAGGAGTGGGACCAACACCTTATAGACAGCAAGCTGACAGACCTCAGGAAGGTTTCTGAGGAGGCTGCTCTCTGGATCAGCACTACAGTGTTCAAGAAGATACCTGGGGCGACTCCCAATAGGGTGGTTAGGGTTCCCACCAGAAGAAAGAGGGAGAGAAAAAACCATGAAGGTGTTCTTACAAGGCCCTAAAATAGTTCTCAAGGGAAGGGGAGGGGTCTCATTCCAAGGATGGCCATAAAAAAATGCTTTGTTGACAAGAATACTGTTAAATTTGGCGCCAATTGCTATGAGAGTTGCCAGTATGGCTAAACCAAGGATGAGCCCAAGTGTCCCAAGATGGCACCCATAGCCCATTCGCCTTCAAATACTTCCAAGTATAGGCAATAGGTCACTATCAAGGGCCAGAGGGAGGAGGCTCTTAGTGACACAGGAGCCAGTATGACTGCAGTCAGTTGCCATCCGCTGTACTCAGAGCAAGCAATGCATAATACATTCCACCAAGTTGTAGTAGCAGACAGCCAGGAAATCCAGTAGCCTGTGCCTCTTATTGCCTTTGAATGGGGGCTTATAAGGTGGGTCTCAGGTCTTCTGAATGTTGCTATGAGCCCTGCTATGCCTGTGGAGCACACTGCCTGCAAGAAAGTGGAGTTCAGGTCACACCTGGAAATGTTGAGGTTGCCTGGGTGTGTCTGTGTGATAACCAGGTCCATGGCTGCCCTGGAGGGGAGTTCATGTCTGGAGCATGGAAAAATGGTCCAGGCAGCTGCCAAGAGAGGAAAGGGAAAGGGGCATTGCACACAAGTTCCTGAATGTCTCATCATACAGGTGAATGGGGCCCCGGAGGAGTCCACCGTGGAGCTTACAAGGGAGGACATTGCCTTGCTTAGGACGTTCCTGACCTTCTTGGAGGACAAGTAGAAAGGGGCCCACCATAGAGGAGTTCTGTAAGGCACAGGAGTGCCAAACCCTGAAGGGCATGAGGCCTCCTGAATATTGAGCCTAAGGTACCTGTGCATGGGGCAACATGTGTTAGTAGTTCCCCAGTGCTACAGGGCCTTCCCACTGGGTCTGGCTCATGAAATACTCATGTCAGATCATCTGGAGAAGAACAAGACCTTTGCCAGTCTTGTCTCCTACTGTTATTGGCCCCAGATGAGGATAGCCTCAGATGCATTCTGCAGGAATTGTGTTGCCTGCCAGGCCAGTAGCAAATCGGGAACAAAGCTGAAGTCTCTCCTGAATCCCTTATTTGTCATTGGCACCCCCTTTGAAAGGGTGGGCAACAACATTATAGGACCCCTGACCCTCAAACGGCCTTAGGTAACAGGTTTAACCTGGTCTTGGTAGACCATCCAACTAGGTACCTGTAAGAAGCTGGCTGTTTATATTGTATACCAAAATGAGGTATACTATGCAAAGAGTCCAGGGGTTCCCTTACTAATGGACAAGGGCTAGCTCTAGCAATCCAATGTGCTCTTTTAGGGGGTAGTGTGGTTGAGCAGCCTTAGGCTTATCAGAGATTCATGTTAGACACTTACCATAGCACACAGTCAATAAATGAGGCACACAACCCAATAAGTAGATCCACACCAATTTATAAAAAATAACAAGTATCTTTATCTATGTTCAGGCACCAGAATAAATGTGATCAGCTAAGTACATTTTTGCAAGAAAATTCTTTACAGTCGACACTGCAATTTTCTGAAGGACAAATGTTATCCTATGGAGGAAAAGCAACTAACAGCAAACAGGTACTCAACATTGACTTACAGGACCAATCTTCCAGACTTAACATGAGTATAGGGCAGGGTCCTAGGCCACACAAACAGGTCACCTTGGGCGGCACTGGGGTGGTCAGGTTCAGAGGTGTAGTTCAGCATTGAGTGCATGCTGAAGCTAATGGGGACAGATCGGTCAGAAAGGCACTTCAGACAGAGGCTGGGGGTCCAGTCGTTGTGAACCAACAGGTGAGTTTGACTCTTGAGATGCTGGGGGATGTGGTAACACCTTCAGTCCTCTTTTCCTGGGGCCAGGACTGCTGGGTGCAGGGGTGTCCTTAGGCATCGGGTTTTGGTTACCTGAGCGGTCGCGTTACAGGATGTCCACAGAAAGAGGCTGCAGGTGTGGACTGGGGGACTATTCCGTCCAAACTAGCAGGTGGTGTCAGGTCTCACAAGGTGGGAAAACATAAAGACACCCTTAGTTCTCTTTTCCTCAGTCCTTGGCAGACCAATGAGGAGATGTCCTAATGTGTTGGATCTTTGTCTCTGGGTCACTCCTGGCAGAGGGGGGCCTGCACAAAGTGTGAGGGTTACAGTGGGGAAACCCACAATGGACTTTGTTTCTGGAGAGGCTGGGGATCACGCTGGTACCACTGGCCCACTTCAACTCCAGCTAGGGGGCATGAGTGCAGTGTGCTATCCGGCATCAGGTTCTGGCGGGCCAGAGTCCTCTTAAGTGTTTCTTGGGTACTTGCAAGGATGCAGGGATGCAGGGAAGCAGCTTTACTACGCCACAAGAGTTCTTTGTGCTGGGATGAAGGCTGGCAGTCTTCCTGGGCTTTGGGAAGGTTTAGCAGCTGGAAGACAATGTATCTTTCTCATAATTGTCAAAGTCAGCAAGCAGGCTGACAGGATTGGTGTGAATCAGTCACTGGTCTTCAGTTCATGTCTTTTGCATCTCTGGAGCATCCTTTTTCAGGTCAGCAGGATCTTATTTCCTGGTGCCAGGGACTCCCCTAAATACTGAATTTAGGGGCATTTAGGAAAGTGTAGGTTGGAAGCCAATGAGCTTCTTACCCTTGGGGCCACTACACCCCTTCTATGACCACCTCCTGTGGGAAGTGCAGAACCCAGAAGCAATACCTCTCAGGACTGTAAATGCACTTACAGTGGCTAGGACCCTTATGGGGATTTTCACCCAAGTGGGGTTCCCCAAAGACGTGGTATCTGACAGAGGCACCAATGTAATGTTTGCATACATGAAGTTAATGTGGAAGAATACAGGCTTTCCACATCATACCAGCCACAAACTAATGGGCTTGTTCAAAGATGTAACAGGACTCCGAAAGGCATGATTATGGCCCTGCCTGAGCCCATGTGGTGGAATTGGGATATCCTCATACCATGCCAGCTTTTGCCTACAGGAAGGTTTCAAAGAAGGGAGATGGATTTAGTACATTTGAGCGTCTGTATGGCCACCCTGTTAGGAGACCTCTCAGTCCGGTCAAGGAGGGGTGGGAGCAAGCCCCCAAGAAACCCTCCAAAATGTGGTTAGCTACATGCTAGCTGTTGGACCTGGCTTTTTGACAGGGTCATCCCCAAACTTTTTGCCTCCTTCCTTCTATTTTTTCTGACCTGTTGTTGTTGGCTTTTGAACTCTGAGCACTTTACCACTGCTAACCAGTACTGAAGTGCATATGCTCTCTGTGTAAATTGTACTGTTGATTGGCTTATCCATGATTGGCTATTTGATTTACTTGTAAGACCCTAGTAGAGTGCACTATATGTGCCTAGGGCCTGTAGATTAAATGCTACTAGTGGGCCTGCAGCACTGGTTGTGCCAACCACTTAAGTAGCCCCTTCACCTTGTCTCAGGCCTGCCATTGCAAGGCCTGTGTGTGCAGTTTCGCTGCCACTTCGACTTGGCATTTAAAAATACTTGCCAAGCCTAAAACTCCCCTTTCTCTACATATAAGTCACCCCTAATGTGTGCCCTAGGTAACCCCTAGAGCACGGTGCTGTGTGGGTAAAAGGAAGGACATGTACCTGTGTAGTTTATATGTCCTGGTAGTGTAAAACGCCTAAATTAGTTTTTACACTACTGTGAGGCCTGCTCCCTTCATAGGCTAACATTGGGGCTGCCATCATACATTGTTGAAGTGGCACCTGCTGATCTGAAAGGAGCAGGAAGGTCATATTTAGTATGACAGAATGGTAATACAAAATCCTGCTGACTGGTGAAGTCAGATTTAATATTACTATTCTAGAAATGCCACTTTTAGAAGGTGAGCATTTCTTTGCACTTAAATCTTTCTGTGCCTTACAATCCACGTCTGGCTAGGTTTAGTTGACAGCTCCTTGTGCATTCACTCAGACACACCCCAAACACAGGGTACTCAGCCTCACTTGCATACATCTTCATTTTGAATGGGTCTTCCTGGGCTGGGAGGGTGGAGGGCCTGCCCTCACACAAAGGACTGCCACACCCCCTACTGGGACCCTGGCAGACAGGATTGAACTGAAAGGGGACCTGGTGCATTTCTTAGCCACTCTTTGAAGTCACCCCCACTTCAAAGGCACAAGTTAGTATAAAATAGGGCCTCTTCCCAACCTCATCAGACACTTGCTGGAGAAGAAACCTGAACTAGAACCTGCATCCTGCCAAGAAGAACTGCCTGGCTGCTCAAAGGACTCACCTGTCTGCTTTCTACAAAGGACTGCTGCCTTGCTGTTGGCCTGCTGCCTTGCTGAACTCTTGTCTGGCTGCAAAAGTGCTCTCGAAGGGCTTGGATAGAGCTTGCCTCCTGTTCCCTGAAGTCTCAGGACCAAAAAGACTTCTCTTTTTCATTTGGACTCTTCGTGCGCCGACATTTTTGACGCACAGCTTGTTCCGGGGTGAAAAATTCACTGCACGCCGATCCAGAAAGACGCCGCTCAACGCGACGCCTGCGGTGCGACCGGAACTTCGACGCACGGCCTCGCATGGACAACGCCGCCCGACTTCCAGAGGGGAAACGCCTGCCGTGAGAAAGAAAATTCCACTCACAGCCTCCCGGAACGACACGCAGCCGAATAACAAGCCGAAGAATCCACACACAGACCCTGGGACATCTGGTAATCCCGCGATCCATAGAAGGAGATGGTCCGCGTGCCGGAAAATGACGCACGTCTTCCCCGAGTGAAAAATAACGACGCAAGTCCGTGTGTGAAGGGGCGAAACCTATCCACACACCATTTTTCCTCCCGCAGAACGACACACGTCTCCCCGCGTGTAAAATAACGACGCAAGTCCGTGTGTGAAGGGGCGTAACCGACGCACACACCATTTTTCCACGCATCTCCTCTTCTGCGGCCCTCTGCAGAGATTTTCCACTCCAAACCAGGTACTTTGTGCTTGAAAGATACTTTGTTTACTTTTTAAAGACTTAAGACACTTTATATCACTTTTTAGTGATATCTTTACAAATTCATATTGCATCTTTGATCATTTTGACCTGCAAATACCCAGATAAATATTATGTATTTTTCTAAACACTGTGTGGTGTATTTTTGTGGTGCTATCTTGTGTTATTGTATGATTTATTACACAAACGCTTTACACATTGCCTTCTAAGTTAAGCCTGACTGCTCGTGCCAAGCTACCAGAAGGTGGGCACAGGATAATTTGGATTGTGTGTGACTCACCCTGACTAGAGTGAGGGTTCTTGCTTGGACAGAGGGTAACCTGACTGCCAACCAAAAACCCCATTTCTAACACTAGCCCTCAGGGACTAGATGACCAAGTACTGGAAGAAAGCTTCAGAGAAAATAGAGGCCAGCAAAGAAGTCATGAAGCAATGGTATGATCAGATGGCTACCATGGTGGAATTTCAACCCGGACAGAAAGTGTGGGTTTTTGAGCCAGTGGAGTCCAATACACTCCAAGACCCTCCAAGACCACTGGACTGGGCACTGTGAGATAGTTGAGAGTAAGGGGGAGGCCACCTACTGGGTAGATATCAAGACCATCAGAAACCCCTTATGGGTACTTCATGTCAACCAAAACCTGCTATGAGAGGTCTGCGGTCACCATACTGCTGGTGACAAATGATGCAGTGTTACGTACTGCGCTAGACTTCTCACCTCTGGATACCGGGTTGATGAATACACCAAGGGCCTCATTCTGACCCTGGCGGACGGCGGAGGCCGTCCGCCAGGGTACCGCCGCTGAATGACCGCACCGCGGTCAAAAGACCGCGGCGGCCATTCAGACATTTCCTCTGGGCTGGCGGGCGCTCTCCAAAAGAGCGCCCGCCGGCCCAGAGGAAATGCCCCTGCAACGAGGACGCCAGCTCAGAATTGAGCCGGCGTAGTTGCAGGGGTGCGACGGGTGCAGTTGCACCCGTCGCGTATTTCAGTGTCTGCTTAGCAGACACTGAAATACTTTTCGGGGCCCTCTTACGGGGGCCCCTGCCGTGCCCATGCCATGGCGAACCGCCAGGAACAGGATGGCGGTAGGGGGTGTCAGAATCCCCCATGGCGGCGCAGCAAGCTGCGCCGCCATGGGGGATTCTAAGGGCAGCGGTAAACTGGCGGGAGACCGCCGGTTTGCCTCTTCTGACCGCGGCCGAACCGCGGCGGTCAGAATGCCCTGCGGGGCACCGCCGGCCTGTCGGCGGTGCTCCCGCCGACCCTGGCCCCGGCGGTCTTAGACCGCCGGGGTCAGAATGACCCCCCAAGTCTTTTACAGGTTCTGGATACTCCCAGATAAGGGCGAACCCTTCTAATAGCCATGGTGCCGCTTGACAGGCTATGCCAACGGAAACCGTACCCTGCACAAGGAGTCCCAGAGGGAAAAAAAAAACAATACTGGGGAAAAAACCTCAAACAGGAACTCCTGAAGAAAAACAAGAAAAAACAGGACTAAACAACAGGAAACAAAAATAGGCAAAAATCTCCCAAGGCAAAAAACAGGAACAAAGAACAGGCAAAAATCTCCCAAGGCAAAAAGCAGGAACAAAGAACAGGCAACAATCTCCCAAGGCAAAAAGCAGGAACAAAGAACAGGAGCGAACAGCACAACCAGAAGGAAGTGTTTGCAACGCAAGGTGGAACAAGACTGACTGACTTATATACTGAGAAAAGGGAAGTGACATCACAGGAAAAGAAAAGAGCACCATCTTGAATTGGGAAGAGCCCATAGACCAGTATAGGAAAAAGGAAGTAGTATAAAAGAAAAACAGAGCATGCTGGGACAAAAACACGAAGAAGACAAGATGGACACAACATGGACAGAGACAGGTAAAAAGACCAGACAAACCCACAACAACAAAAAAGAAGAAGTAAGGGCTACAGGTAAGTGTAGCGCGACAAGGAGCGAAATATATGCTTCCCAGAATGTGTAGTCAAAAAACGCGGAGAACGGCGCTCCGAATATCGGTAGCGCGTTCCATCCGCAAGGACAGAAAGAGACGCCGTGTCTGAACGCGGCGTTAAAGTAGGTCCCCTCGCCGAGGCACCAGGTTTGTCAGGATGACTGTCAAAAAACAGGCGGACCAAACGGGGAGCATGGACGGAGGAAGCATCCTCCCAAGAACAGTCACTGAGAGGGTATCCTTTCCAATGGATCAAAAACTGTAGTTTGCGTCAAAAAATTCTGGAGTCACAGATTTCCTGGACTTCATACTCAGGCTGTCCGTTAATAGAAAGAGGAGGCGGATGCTGAAACTGGCAATGGTATGGATCAGGAACAAAGAGGTTTAACTGGGACACATGGAAAACAGGATGAACCCTCCAGGTATGAGGTAAGCGGAGACGCACAACTACAGGATTCAGGACTTGCGAAATCCGAAAAGGTCCATAAAAATGTGGCTTGAACTTATTGGTGGAAAACCGGGAAGGTAGGAATCTGGAAGAAAGCCACACCTTGTGGCCCACTTGATACAAAGGTGCGGCTTGTCGATAACGATCTGCCTTTCGTTTCATTGCCTGTTTCGAAGCTAGGAGAGTTGTGTGAAGTAGGCCCTGGATTCGACGGATCTGTCGTGAAAAAGAAGTGACAGCAGGCACAGAAGAGGATGTTCGGGAAACAGTAGTGAAAGTCCTCGGATGAAATCCATAGGTACAATAAAAGGGTGTAGTCTTGGTCGCACTATGTATTGTGTTGTTATAAGAGAACTCAGCAAGAGCAAGATACTCCGACCAATTGTTTTGTGTGGCATTGCAGTAACATCTCAGATACTGCTGAAGTTCTTGATTCACTCTTTCAGTTTGCCCATTAGTTTGTGAATGGAAACCAGAGGATAAAGAAATCTCAATGTTAAATAAGGCACAAAAGGCCCTCCAGAAACGTGATACATATTGAGGCACTCTGTCTGAAATGACCTCTTGCGGAAGACCATGGAGGCGAAAAATATCCAGCAGAAAAATGCAACTAATTTCTGGGGCCGTCGGTAGTTTCTTCAAGGCTGAGAAATGGGCCATCTTGGTGAATGAATCTACAGTCACCATGATCACTTTGTTACCAGAGGAGGTAGGTAGAGAACATATGAAATCCGTGGATAGAGTACACCAAGGAGCGGAAGGAACCGGTAAAGGTCTTAATAAACCTGCCACCTTAGTTCGGGGTGTCTTAGTCTGAGCACAGACTGGGCATGCTGACACATAGGTTTCAGTGTCTGTCTTAAGCGAAGGCCATCAAAAAGATCGCTGAAGCAGCTTCTGGGTCTTCCTGATACCTCAATGACCGGTTATAGGAGAATCATGGCACATTTGTAGAGCTTCTGTCTGCACTTTCTTGGTAGGTAGAAAAAGAGCATGTTGATGATAGAAGTAGTTGTCCTTCTTCTGCAAAAAAGGAGTCACTCTATCCCATTCTGAAGCAGACAGAAACTGGTACTCGGATTGAATGCGTTCTTGAAAAGATTGAGTAGCTCCGATGATTCTGCTAGACTCAATAAGAGGTGGAGAGGAGTTCTGGGCTATGTCAGGATATCTGCGGGATAAGGCATCTGCCACTGAATTCTGGGAACCAGGTATGTACGTGACCATTAAATCATACTGGCTAAAGAGGAAAGCCCATCGAGCCTGACGACTATTGCGAAACTGAAAACTCCGAAGACATTGGAGATTATGAGGATCAGTCCTGGCTTCAAAAGGCTCCCTGGAACCCATCAAGAAATGCCTCCATTCTTTACAAGCTACTTTGAGCGCGAGTAGTTCTCGTTCTAGTACAGAATAATTGCGTTCAGCCTCTGATAGGATATGAGACAGATAAAAGATAGGATGTTCCAGTCCATCGTTGCCTTGTTTTTGTAGCAGAACTGCCCCAATTGCTCTGTCTGAGGCATCAGTCTCAACGATAAATTTCTTGGTATTGTCAGGATGGCGCAACACGGGTGCTTGGGTAAAGGCTGTCTTCAATTCTTGAAACGCGCGTTCAGCATCCTTGGTCCAAACGAAACCCTTCTTCAGGTTCTCTTTCTTAATTGTTTGTGTTATGAAACTTTGAAGGTGGGCAAAGTTCTGAATAAACTGACGCTAAAAGTTTGATAAACCAAGGAAACATTGTGTTTCCTTAATGGACGTTGGAGAAGGACAATCTAATATGGCACTGACCTTGTCAGGATCCATGGATATTCCGTGTTGATTAATACAGAACCCCAAATACTTTACTTCATATTTATGGAACTCACACTTCTCAGGTTTACAAAACAATTGTTTTTTTTTAGTCTTTCCAGGACTTGCAGGACATGATTTATATGTTGCTCAGGATCACGGGAATATATCAAGATATCATCCAAATAAATGACTGCATATTGGTTGAGTACATCTGAGAACTCCAAATCCATAAATCGTTGAATAACAGAAGGGGCGTTGGTCAGTCCAAAAGGCATAACACAGTACTCATAGTGCCCAAAAGGGGTACGGAAAGCTGTCTTCCATTCATCTCCTTCCTTGTTCCGAAGGAGATGATAGGCACCCCGTAAGTCTAATTTGGTAAACATCTTGGCTCCTTGAATGGCATCCAATATATCTCTGATTAAAGGCAGCGGATATCGATCCTTAATCGTTAATCTGTTGCGTTCACGAAAGTCAACACAAGTCCGCCGATCCTTGGTCTTCTTTGGGACGAAGAAGAGAGGAGCCCCAGCCGGGGACGTGGAAGGACCAATCAAACTGTTGTGCAAGTTCTCATCTAAATATTCCTTTAACACCTTCTTTTCTTGGTCTGTCAGAGAATACATTCGACCAAAGGGGACGACTTCATCAGGAATTAAAGGAATAGCACAGTCATAACTGTGATGAGGCGGCAAAATAGGATTACTAGGTTTCTGAAAAATCTTGATATATTCCTGATAACAATCTGGAACTCCCTGGATCATATTGATAGAGTTAGTGTTATCATTAGTTGACTGACAGGAGCTAATTTGGTAGTCTAATAAGAAGTAGTGGAATAACAATTCTGTTGACAAAATGAAGACGTTAGGGATATAGTTCTTGTTTCCCAATTAATATAGGGGTTGTGTCGGGCTAACCAGGGTATTCCCAAAATCATGATGTGATTTGGTGAGGCTATGAGATCAAAGGCAACATGTTCTTGATGCCCCCCAAATGTCAAACAAAGAGTAGGAGTTGAGGCCACCACAGGTCCTGAGGTTAACGGAGAGCCATCCACCGTGTGAACCTGCTCAGGAGTCTCTTTAAGAATGCAGGGAATTCCTTTACTCGTAGCCCAGGTCTCATCCAGATAGAGTCCACTGGCTCCACAATCAAGGAGAGCCAGAAGATGCTCTTTTTGATCTTGAGAACTTTGTAACTTGACCGAGAGGATAAACAGGGTGGACATGTTTTCTTTGGAGGAACATATTGATGGTACTTCAGCTCCACCCGTCTCCTTCCTCCTTACAGGGGACGGGAGCTGGCGTTTCTCGCAGGTCTTGAGGGACATACCGGACAACTACGGATCAGGTGGCCAGCCTTACCACAGTACAGATAAAGTCCCTTTTGTCGTCGTTCCTCCCTCTCTGATTCCGTCAATGGCCCACGAACCAGATCTATCTGCATGGTTTCTTCAGGGGGAGTTGGAGGGGCTTCGGATGGAATATCTTCCGTTCGCCGACTGCTAGCACAAAAGGTACCAGGCTGGTATGGAGCTTGCGTTCTACGTCTCTCCATCTTGCACTCTCGAAGTCTATATTCGATGTTCATAGATTGATTCATTAATTCTTTCAAAGAACAAGCTGGAGAAGAATGTACAAGCTCATCTTTAATTTCTTCATGCAGGCCTCAGCGGAAAAGGGTTATGAAGGTGCGTTCCACCCAAGAGGTTTCAGCTGCCAGCTGTTTGAAGTGGGTTATATACTGCAGAACATCCTGATTATCCTGCTGAATGTCACATAAGGCTTCTTCAGCTGCTGCTTGTACCCCAGGTCTCTCAAACATTTGTTTGAAAAGAGTCAGGAAAGCGGAATAGTTAGCCAGGACTGGGTCTTCTTCAGAAACCACAGGAGTCACCCAAGCAAGCGCCAGACCAGACATGGGGCTGTTCAGATAGCCCACCTTAACTTTATCCGAAGAAAACTGGAGTGGACGAAAGGCAAAGAAAACCGTTAGGGCGTCCAAACATTTGTTTGAAAAGAGTCAGGAAAGCGGAATAGTTAGCCAGGACTGGGTCTTCTTCAGAAATCAGAGGAGTCGCCCAAGCAACAGCCGGACCAGACAAGGGGCTGATCAGATAGCCCACCTTAACTTTATCCGAAGAAAACTGGAGTGGACAAAAGGCAAAGAAAAACGTTAGGGCGTCCAAAAATTCCTTCATCTTTAGAGGATCTCCAGAATATTGAGGAGTAGTGGCAGATACGGGTGGTATGTCCATTGATCGGGAAGTCAAGACCTGTCGTAGCGCAATTTTCTCTGCCCGTAACTGTTGTAACTCTTGGGCTTGTTGTTGGACAGTCTGCAACATGGCTTGAGCATTTTCTGACGCCTCTCCCTGTGGATCTTCCATCGCGATCTCGCAATGCGGAATCTTTTGGCGTTGCAATCTGTTACGTACTGTGCTGGACTTCTCACCTCTGGATCCCAGGTTGACGAATACACCAAGGGGGTCATTCTGAGTTTGGCTGGCGGCGGGCGCCGCCAGCCAAACGGGAACCGGCAGAATACCGCTGCGCGGTCAAAAGACCACCACAGTTATTCTGAGTTTCCCGCTGGGGGGCGGGCGACCGCCAGAAGGCCGCCCGCCCGCCCAGCGGGAAACCCCTTCCCACGAGGAAGCCGGCTCCGAATGGAGCCGGTGGAGTGGGAAGGGTGCGACGGGAGCAGTTGCACCCGTCGCGATTTTCAGTGTCTGCTATGCAGACACTGAAAATCTTAGTGGGGCCCTGTTAGGGGGCCCCTGCAGTGCCCATGCCATTGGCATGGGCACTGCAGGGGCCCCCAGGGGCCCCCCAGGGGCCCCACGACACCCGTTACCGCCAGCCAGGTTCTGGCGGTCAAAACCGCCAGAACCAGGCTGGCGGTAAGGGGGTCGGAGCCATGGAGGATTCCCCAGGGCAGCGGAAAACCGGCGGGACACCGCCGGTTTTCCGTTTCTGACCGCGGCTGTACCACTGCGGTCAGAATGCCCATGGGAGCACCGCCAGCCTGTTGGCAGTGCTCCCGCGGTCGTTGGCCCTGGCGGTCCATGACCGCCAGGGTCAGAATGACCCCCCAAGTCTTTTACAGGTTCTGGATACTCCCAGATAAGGGTGACCCCTTCTAGTAACCACGGTGCCGCTTGACAGGCTACGCCAAAGCAGATCGTACTCTCCAGAAGGAGTCCCAGAGGGAAAAAAATACAATACTGGGGTAAAAAGCTCAAACAGGAACTCCTGAAGAAAAAAACAAGAAAAAACAGGACTAAACAACAGGAAACAAAAATAGGCAAAAATCTCCCAAGGCAAAAAGCAGGAACAAAGAACAGGCAAAAATCTCCCAAGGCAAAAAGCAGGAACAAAGAACAGGAGCGAACAGCACAACCAGAAGGAAGTGTTTGCAACGCAAGGTGGAACAAGACTGACTGACTTATATACTGAGAAAAGGGAAGTGGCATCACAGGAAAAGAAAAGAGCACCATCTTGAATTGGGAAGAGCCCATAGACCAGTATAGGAAAAAGGAAGTAGTATAAAAGAAAAACAGAGCATGCTGGGACAAAAACACTAAGAAGACAAGATGGACACAACATGGACAGAAACAGGTAAAAAGACCAGACAAACCCACAACAACAAAAAAGAAGAAAAAAGGGCTACAGGTAAGTGTAGCGCGACCGGGAGCGAAATATATGCTTCTCAGAATGTGTAGTCAAAAAACGCGAGGAACGGCGCTCCGAATATCGGTAGCGCGTTCCATCCGCGAGGACAGAAAGAGACGCCGCGTCTGAACGCGGCGTTACATGCAGAGGAGGAAGAGAGTTAAACAATCCCTGTCCTCCTGTCATGTAAAAAGAATGATGGGTCAGTAGAAGGTGTTGTTCTATCCCCTACCCTGCCTTCAGAACAGCAGAGAGACTATCACCAGTTGCTGGGACAGTGTGCCTCTCTGTGTTCTTTCACTCCTGGGCTTACACATCTGTGTACCCATGATAGTGACCCTGGAGACACTTACCTGTCAAAAATAAAATGTACAGGCTCTCTGGAAAAGTGAGGGCCAGTATCAAAAAGACAGTCTCTAAGATGTTGAAATTTGGGGTTACCTACCGGCCACCACCCCAGTACTCTGATTCTGGATAGACTACAAAGGGCTCAACTCCGTCACCAAGAATGATGCTCACCCCATGCCTGAGCTGATGAAGTCGTTGACAGATTAGGGGCTGCCAAGTTCCTGGGTACTTTTGATTTGACTTCAGGGTACTGGCAGATTACCTTAACTGAGGGGCTAAAGAGAAGTCAGCAGTTTCTACCCCAGAGGGCCACATTCAATGGAAGGTGAAGCCTTTTGGGTTGAAAAATGCCCTTGCCACCTTACAGAGGCTGGTGAACCAGGTCTTGGTTGGGATTGAGACTTAAGTACTGCTTACCTGGATGACATACCTGTCTTTAGCTGCAGCCACAAGGACCACCACTTCACCTGCAGGAAGTACTTCAGGCCCTACAAAAAGCAGGCCTGAATTACAAGGCCAGTAAGTGTCAAATAGGACAGGGGTCTGTGGTGTACTTGGGACACCTTTTGGGCAGGGGTGAGATGCAGCCCCTCAAGGCCAAAATATAGACTGTCTTAGTGTGGAAGCCCCCTAAAATCTGGACTGGAGTGAGGCATTTGTTGGGCCTCAATGGATATTCCAAGAAGCAGACCAGGAAGGTGATCTGGTCAGAGGCCTGTCAGAAAGCCTTCGACACTGTCAACTGGCTTAGGGATTCATAGTCGAAACAGATGGCTCAGAGAATGGCGTAGGAGCAGTCCTATCTCAACTAATGAGGAGGGCCTAGACCAACCTGTAACTTTACTCTCTAGGAGGCTACGTCCCAGGAAACAGAGTTGGAGTGCTATTGAGAAGGAACCCTTTGCTTTGGTCTGGGCACTGAAAAAGCTGAGGCCATACATTTTGGTACTCACTTCCGGAATCAGACAGACCTCAGGTCCCTCAGATGGCTCATGCAAATGACAGGAGAGAATCCAAAATTGTTGAGGTGGTCCATCTCCCAACAGGGAATTGACTTTATGGTGCAACACTGTCCTGGGTCAGTCCACTAAAATGCTGCTGGTCTATCTAGGTTCTTCCACCTTAGTGATGAGAACTCCCAGGAGGTTTAGTAGTTCTCACCGCCAGCTGGGGAGACAGGTGTTAGACTTATCAGCCTTAGGGTGGTCTTGCCTCAAATGTTTGGCCTGTTTCCCTTCATTTTTGCTGAAATTCTATTTTGTTGACCCTAGGACTTTGTGCACTTTACGACTGCTAACCAGTGCTAAAGGGCTTGTGCTCGCTCCCCTAAACACAATTAAATTGGTTTACACCTGGTTTACATATTTAATTTACTTATATTCGCCTTGTAGAGTGGTATACTATTTTTCCAGGATTCTGTAAGTGAAATACTGCTGTGCGGCCTGCAGCACATATTCTGCTACTCACTCAAGTAGCCCCTTAAAACATGTCCCAGGATTGTCATTGCAGCCTTAATGCAGTTTTAAGCTGCCAATTTGACATCGCAATATAACCCCTTTTCCAAGCCTTAAACTCCCTTTTTATTGCATATGAGTCACCCTAGGTAGACCCTAGGTAGCTCACAGGGCAGGGTGCATTTTAGTTAAGAGATTGGAGGTACGTTTAAGTTTTACATATCCTTGTAGAAAAAAACTCCTAAATTAATTTTTCAGTAGTGTGAGGCATATCTGTCCCATAGGATAACATTGGTTTGCCTTATTACATTTCATAAGTGCTAACTTTTGATTGCGAACAGATAAGTGCTTCATTGAAATAAAAATTCTCTTTAATGATAAGATCAGATTTTAAATGAAAATTTTGAAAATGCCACATGTAGAAAGTTGGGATTTTCCTGTCCTTAGCCATTTGGTTCCTGCAGTCTCCCCTGGCTGTAGTTTGCAGCTAAACTTTGTGAATTCCTCCAAGACCGTCCCATAACAGAGGGACTAGGTGTGCCTGAATGTGGGGGTGGAACTTGGCAAAGCCCCACTTGCAAATTAACAGGATGTGCTCTGCCTTAAAACAAAGGGTCTGTCATCTCCACATTGTTTCTGCAGCCAGCATGGAGCCAGACCAGGGGAGTCAGGAAGTTCAGAAAACATGTTTTTTCTAATTTAGTTTAAATCTGTTCAGCATTTTTTGACAAACGATTGCTTGAAAAGATGCTTAGGTGAGCATGAAGGGGTTAATGCTGATTAAAAGTTAGCGATATCTAATATCCTGATAATCTTTTAATGGCCCATTCAAAGTGGATGGATCCTCGTTGGCTGCCACAAAATAAAGAATACGCTGCGACAGCCATTAGAGGACTCCTGATTGAAAAATGAATGGTCACATAAAGGAGCATTGTGGGCAATTTGTTTAGTGGCCTAACAAACGGGTATCATCATAGAATTTAAGAAACAAGCCATTGCTTACTATTGGTATGTCTGCATTCACAGTTCTTTGACTCATACAAAATTCGATTATAAAGTATGTAAGGTCATTTTGATTTACTTCTTTTTTGGGTCTCTAGGACCATTGCTCAGAAGATGACCTTGTCTAAATCACTTTGGGGGTTTAAACGTCGACAAATCCATTAGTGGTCTGTTATTTTTTGTAATGATGAACACATTGCACTCTTATCTTGAGTCATGATGATGAAGTTGCATCATTAAATTGTCTATAGTACTGTACATTGTTTGCCTTGTATATAGCAGCAGCCCACTTTCTCACTTATGTCAGTATAGACTTTCACTGTGTCATTTTGTTGAAGTACCTAAATTATCAACTATAGCGGCTTATCTACAAGCCCCTTGCTCTGCTGTAGCATCACTTTTTAGTGACGCTGCGGCGGTGCAAGCAGTCCTCTACACTGCTCCACATCTACAAACTGGTGCAATGGGACCCCTGAGCCAGTTTGTAAAGCCCTGTGCCACATTATATCTGCGCCCAGTATAACGTATGCAGGGTGGGCATTCCATAATTCAAAGCCACGCAGAACTGGTGCAGGAAATTTACTCAATTTCACAGCGCCATTCTGCGCCTTCACAGTGTCACTTTTTTAACACCTGCCCAGAGCAGGCGTATAAGTGATCTTGCATTGCTGGAGTAGCGTCAGATTACTGACGCTACTCGAGCAATGTGCCACTTTTGCGCCAACAGATGCACTAGAATTTCTGGCGCATCTTTGGAATCGTGTGCCATGGAGCGCTGTATGATAACTACAGCGCTACCATGGCATTGTTAAGGGGTCTGGGGCTGGCGCTAGAAAACTGGAGCATCGATGTCGATGCACCAGGTTCTAGAAATGTGAGTCTCCTAGTCTTTTCTCACATTAGTAAAAGGATTACATAGTGAATAAACATAACTGTATAACCAATATTTTAGGTTGTCTAAATCTGATTAGCCAAGGACGTTTAGGCTTAACACTTTCTCCGAGGAAACCATTGTTTGTGTATTGTCAAAGTAGTTTGGGGTCTAAAACCAAGCTTCCGTTGATAATAAATCTTTCCATTATTATGATAATTTTTGTCCTGTGAATGGAGTACTTTGTGCAAGAAAACACCTGTCAATTGAGAATGTACACACATATCGGGATCCGATACTAGGTGTGAAGGTTTTAAACTGAAACCATCCACATTCAGCCACCCCCATACAAGATAAGGATCTTAGGAGGGAGGGAGCAGAGGTGCTGATTTCAGACTAATGAACAGACCCGTTTCCTGACCTTTTTTTTTGCTTTTCTGTGTTTTGGGGTGGGGGCGTTAGCCTCAGTACAGTTAAGGAAGGGGAATAGCTACTGCCGCTGTATTACTCCCGGCCTCCCTCAGAGTCCCAACAAATGAAAGTTTGCAGTGAGATCACACTTCTGATAACTATAAACGAAGAGAGAGTGGGAGAAAGAGACAGGGAATGAGAGGATAAGAGTAGGAGAGAACGCCAGAGAGCTAGAGAGGGCATAGTAGAATACGAGAGAGATGCTACTATCTCCTCCTCTTCTCAGTTAAATGAAGAGCAAATCAGAAACATTAATTTTAGCATATACAGATGTTGAACAAATTAGACTACACCCTTGTTGACGCTAATCCTTGAAATCTAAATTTAAATATGTCTTACTCGGTAATCAAAATGAACTATTTTTATTTACAAGTTCAATTAGAACATTATATTTATGTGTGAGCATATAGTGTGCTTTCGTAAAACTGTAAAACTAAAGGAACACAGTAAACATTTATTGGGGTAATAAAAAAATGTTCATAAACGTATTATCAATCAAATCAGTCATGATACCAGGTGTGTTAAACAAACGAAGATAACTGACTTATTGAGTTTACTCGACAATCCACAAGCTCTCTCTCGATTTCCCATTTTTTAATATATTGAAGTGTATGTGCATTCATAAATAATGCTGGCGTTCAACAACTTCCAGGCTTTACATAATCCCAAGCACGCAAACCCCTCCTCCTTCACAATAATCAAATGGGTATTTCATTGTAGACAGATATTGGACATTTGGCACAATGTCCTGCAGTTGTGCCTCAGCATATTGTACACACTTAGGCCCTCATTCTGACATTGGCGGTCAGCTGACCGCCAACCAGCAACAGCAGCAGTATTTGCCGCCACACCAGTGGTAATGACTGCCATATTATGACTACAGAGGTGATCCCTCCCATAGACAGCCAATGTACCTCCCCAACCACCAGTGCGTTACGACCACTGAACATGGCGGCAGCCACCTACAGGCAGGGGGAAGACAAGGCTCTGCCCACCATATTATGACGTAACAAACCGCCAGGATTTCTGGGGTGGAAGCAACGCCACCAAAAGCCTGGCAGAAACACATCATTTAAAAGGAGTCACTCACCTCCAGGGACACAGAGGAGGCGGCGGCTGCTATGGAACCAGAACTACAAGTCTTCCCGATGCTGTACCACGCCATGGCCATCCTGGAGCACCAACGCCAATGAAGACAACGACGGTGAGTACAGCCACCTAGCGCACAAGGGAGGGAAGGAGGGAGGGGAGAGTGACACACACATGCACAACACACACCATACACACACACCGCACACCCAGAACCATCTGCAGAGTAAATCGACAGTAACAGGACCCAGGAGCAAAGAAAGCCAGGACACATACCTATGTTCCAACCACTGTAATCCAGTAGGATGAAGAGCCCAAATCCAAACAAATACAGAATTGCATATATACATTAAGGGCCACTGGCCAGTTCAAAGTCTGTAATGCCCACAGGGCAAAGTCCAAGCCCCAACTTGACTCCTGACAACATCGGGACTCCACTGTGCAGGGGCACCATGCTGGAAATAGGCAGGCACCTCAGGGGGCATAGAGGGGTAGAGCGGTGTTTGGCTTCTTTTTGGGAGGGGGGTCCTTGGGTTTGGGAGGGGCGGCTCTTGACCCTTTCATTTTGGGGGCCGAGGAGTGGGCTTGGAGCAGGGGGCCAGAGTTCCACTCAAGTATGCCTTAGTGGCAGCTCAATTCTTAGGGGGTGGAACAGGGCTAGATTTGGTGCTGGAGGTACTGGGGGGGTGGACCTTTCTCTTACAGGCAGGACAGGGGAGAGGGAGAGAAGAGGTCAAGGCGGGAAAGGAAACGTTTCTTAGGACTAGTGGGGCGGGCTCTGGGTGGAGATAGAGGGAGTGGTTGTAGGAGGAGGAGGTATGCTGGACTTGGGTGCAGGTGCATAGACAGTGTGCGTATGAGAGGTGGATGGCTGTTGGGGGTCTGAGTGCAAGCGTTTGTGTGTCTTTGGAGGGGGGCAGACAGGGTGGGGAAGGTCAAACAGGATGTGTGGATGGATGTTGTGGTGGTGTCTGCAAGTGAGATGGGTGTGCTGCATGAGGTGGTGGTGGTGACTGTGCATGTGGTGTGTGGGGTGCACATCTGTGGGTCTGCTGTTGTGGTGACTGTGGGTAAGGCTTTGCAGGTCGCAGGATCTGGGACTGTTGATGCAACCACAGACTTTAGATCACTTCTGGAAACCAAGAGGAACCTCTGCCTGGAGAAGAGCTGAAGAGCTGAGAAAGAAGAGCTGCCCTGCCTGTGCTTTGTGGAGCTATCCAGCAGTTGATGCTTCTGCCTGTGCAAGAGGACAAAGACTGGACTTTGTGTGCCTTCCTTTTTGTGAAGAACTCTCCAAGGGCTTGAATTAGAGCTTGCCTCCTGTGGTTGAAATCTCAGGGACAGCAAAGACTTCTCTCTGCCAGAACCTGGAGCCTCTGCTGAGACTCCTGCTCTGCCAAGTGGTGCTCATCCAGTTCCTGGGGCCCTGAAAGGAGAAGCTGGCAGAACAAAAGTGAGAAATCCATGCACAGACCACCGTGCGGGGAAAAGATCGACGCAACTCTGAGACACAGCTGAAATATCAATGATCTGCTGGCTTCGCGGCTGAAAATCGACGCTCACCGGCAGCGCGGCTGGAAGATCGACACACGTGGCTGGAGAAACGACGCACAGCATCGCTGACGGAGGCTGGTCAGATTGCAACCCGCTGCGTGGTTTCGGATCATAGTGCAGCAGGATTTCCGACGCAAACATCACTGGGCATGTAAAAACGATGCAAGGCCTGCCCGGACCGGAGAGTGTGGTTCAAATCAACGCATTGCTCTCCTGCGGAGAGAAGAAACAACGCAAGCCGACTCGACTGAAGGAGAAATGGCGCACGGTCTTGCTCGTGAGTGATATCTACGCATTGCAAGCCCTTTTTGACGCACACTCACACGTGCGGGGTTATTTTTGACGCACCCAGATACATTTCCACGCTAACAGCGTCAGCGTTGTGTTTAAAATTACATGAAGACTCTTTTTGGTTTTTAATTGATAACTTGACTTGTGTTTTGTGTATTTTTGTCGTTTTGGTCTTGTTTTGTTTAGATAAATATTTTCTATTGTTCTAAACCTGTGTTGTGTCATTTTGTAGTGTTTTCATTAAGTTACTGTGTGTGTTGGTACAAATAATTTACACCTAGCACTCTGAAGTTAAGCCTGCCTGCTTGTGCCAAGCTACCAAGGGGGTGAGCGGGAGTTAGGTGAGGGTGATTCTCTTTTACCCTGACTAGATTGAGGGTCCTTGCTTGGACAGGGGGTAACCTGACTGCCAACCAAAGGCCCCATTTCTAACAGCCATCAAGCCACTGTGAATGCCCTCCAGGAAGGCATTGCATTACTGCACTTGGGATGCAGCCCCTGGATGGCATTCATTATGGTTGACTGTTCTACAGAGATGGATCTCAGGAGGTCAATAGCCTCTTTACTGGGGGCAGAAGGGCCGCCTGAGGTGCGTGGGGCGAAGGAGATGCCCACCCTCTTGGGTGAGCGGGCACAGGCAACTTGGTGGGGGGCTACTGGGAAGGCAGTGATGGTACGGGGATGGCGGTTGAAGCTGTAGCTGGGGTGGTTCCAGGAGGAGGAATCAGAGTCAGTTATATTAGCTCCTGTTCCCTCCCATGGTGCTCCCCTCGGCCTCTGTCCCACTGGTCCCCCAGGCGTCAGTGGACTCCTGGGTCCTGTGGTTTGTAGCTCCCTTGCTCGCTGGTGCCCTTGCTCCTTCGCCAGATAATGATAATGCACACATGGACAGGATGACAAAAGGAGAGAGGGGGAAGAAAGAAAGGGAGCACAGGGTCAATCACAGCACCAACTGAACAGATGGCAAAGACATCACTATCACACACTGAGACTAAGAATGGGCAGTATGGACCACACTGGAATACCATTAGCTAGGTACCAAAGCAGGTAGGAGCCAAACACTGCCGTCTGCACACCAACTGGGACCAACTAAGCCCTGTCTGACATGGAAAGCCAGCTACCTAGCTATCAAAAATATGCATTAAACCCAAAATACCTAAGCTGGACCATGCAGCAATGTCTATGCTGGCATATTGGTGCATCCACTGACTAGAACTGTACACCCACCTCCCATCCCAGGCAACAAAGATGGTTGTCACACACACTGTACTCACCCCCTTGTGGCTGCAGTGATGCCCTCACGCTCACATCCAGCTCTGGGTAGGCCACCGCCAGTATGCGGGACATCAGAGAGGTCAGGTTCTGAAGTGCACCCCTCTATCCTTGGGAGGCCGTCCCCAGCTGGGCCTCTGCGTTCTTTCGGGCCCAGCGTCCCAGGTCCTCCCACCGTTTCCTGCAGTGGGTGCTCCGCTAGCTCTGGACCCCTTCTTCTGATGGGTGCTGACCTTGCAGAGGAAACACAAACAGAGGGACAACATAAACCAAACAATCTAGCCTGTCACACATATGTCCTACAGACTGCATTTGTCCCTCATCAGGCACACACATAATCCATACCTCTGCATGAACACTGCCACCTGCCATACCCCCCAAATGACACACTGCCAGCACACACACACACATGTGCATGCAACGTACCCATCATGTACTCACCTGTTGGTCTGGAGGCCCATACAACTGGCCATACAGGGGTAGGACCCCATCCAGCTCCTCCAACATGAAGGCTGGGGCCCTTTCTCCTGTAGCACTGGCCATGGCAAGTTCCAGGCACAGGTCACAGCAGCACACGCAGTGGAGATGTAGTCCTGTGGAAAGTCAGAAAGCAAGTAAAGTGATAGACAGAAAATGTCAGTCACGTCCGCGGGTGAACACCGTCACCGCCAGCGTTGATCATCATTGGTTCCAGTACTCCATAGAGCCCCATGTTAGCCAATGAGGAATTGCACAGAGGTGCAGACCGCCTCCGGCCATGACGCCTAACTCTGGCAGAGTGAGGTCACTTCCATCTGTCCCTGCATACAGGACAGGCGGTTGCCATTTCCTAATGCTAGTACACATGTACAGATTTAATAGTGCGTCATTGGTGTTGAATGTACACACCTAGACAATTCCAGTGTCCAACATACAAACATGCTCTGTGCACACTGATGTTGTGTTTACATAGTTCCTGTTGTCACTCCCTTCTTACTTTTGGTTCACATAGGTACCAAGCTCTGCGGATGAACAGGAGGAGGAGGCATGAACCCAATTACAGACCCCTTGTGGACTTGGCTACACTGGAGGACAGGCACATCATAATCACCTATCGTCTTGACAGGGCCACAGTACCAGAGCTGTGTGCACAATTCAAGCATGATCTGATTCCTGCTATCTGTTGCACCAGAGTAATACCCCCTCTTGTGCAGGTGCTATCAGTGCTCCATTTCCTGGCAACAGGCTCCTTCCAGGTGACAGTGGGCTTGGCTTCAGGAATGTCACAGCTAATGTTCTCTATTGTGCTTGCAAGGGTTTTGGCAGCCTTGCTCAAACACATGTGCAGCTACATCGCATTCCCCAGGTAGATGAATTGCCCACTGTGAAGGCTGGATTTTATGCAATGGGGCATATACCACATGTGATTGGGGCCACTGATGGGACCCATATTGCCTTAGTCCCTACCCAGGCCAATGAACAGGTGTACAGGAATAGGAAGAGTATCCACTCACTAAATGTCCAGATGGTGTACCTTGCTGACCAGTACTTCTCCCTCGTCAGTGCAATGTATCCTGGGTCGGTACATGATGCCTTTGTCCTGAGGAATAGCAGCGTCCCACAGCTGATGGCACAACTACAGATGAACAGAATGTGGCTTATAGGTGAGCCGGAGTCCCCACCCAATGTATGTCAGTGTATGCCTTCAGGAGTCATACCCCATGCCACTGTGCAAGGCTAATGTGTGTCCCTCACTTCTTCCAGGTGACTCCGGCTTCCCAAACCTGTTCTGGCTGTTGACTCCTGTTAGGAATCCGAGAACAGGGGCTGAGAATAGGTAAAATGATGCTCATGGGTGTACCAGGAGTATTGTTGAAAGGACCTTCAGTCTTCTGAAGGCCAGGTTCAGGAGCCTCCATCTGACAGGTTGATCCCTATGCTACTCCCCTGAGAAGGTCTGCAACGTTGTTGTTGTGTTGTGTGCTGCATGTTGCACAATTTGGCCCTCAGGTGCCATGTGCCCTATTTGCAGGAGGGGGGAATGACACTGTGCCAGCAGTGGACACTGAGGACAGTGAGCAGGAGGAAGAGGAGGAGGATGTGAACAACAGGACACATATGATACTGCAGTACTTCAAATGACACTCAGGTACGACTGTTGAACTATACATTTCTCCATTTAAGTGTTATGCTGTGTGGCTGTAGCATAATGCCAGTCACTACTTTTGCATCCCAACTGACAGTAGCCTATGCCTTCCCTTATTGCAGATGTTGGTGTAGTTACAACAGTGTAATGCTGTGATGTGTACAGACTGATGAGACACGTATGTAGTATGGATCAACATATTACTTGACATTTGCTCAAAATCATGCAGTTCAATACAGTACAATTCAATGTACATTTCCTTCAGGTAAAGCATTACTCAAGTTGTGTCCAAGGGTGTTTATTTAAAAATCTGGTATACAATGCAAAGTGCAATTGGGTGAGGTGATGGTTGGAAATAGTCCACTGTAGTGGGTCAGTCTGTTTGTAGCACAGGTCCAGTGTCCAAAGGGCCACAAGAAGGGGAGCAATGGCAGTTCAAAGTGGATAAGGTGACAAAGTGGAACACAAGGGGGACATTCAGGAGGGACTCATTTCCTGGCTGTGGACTTGGTCTTGGCAACTGTCTCTGGTGTCTGTCTGGGTTGCAGGGAACGTTTGTGGGGTGGTTCACCTTCTGCAGGGGGAGGGGTGCTGGTGGCCTGTGGGTCCTGTGGCAGGGCTTCCTGTCCATTAGTTGCAGCAGATGTGGAGCGCTTCTGGGTGGAGTGGCTAGTGGAATTGGCCCGCTGGTGTGCTATGTCCTCCCGCATGGTGTTGGCCATGTCACCCAGCACCCCTACAATGGCGGCCATGCTGGCATTTAGGCCGTGCAACTGCTGCAAGACCTCCTGGTGGTGCACCCCCTTCAGCCGCTGGTTCTCCTGCATGATGGTGATCACCTGACCCATCCTGTCCTGGGATTGTTGGTATGCCCCTAGGACATTTGTAAGTGCCTCTTGGGCAGTCAGTTTCCGGGACCTCTCCTCCCCCTGGCACAAAGCTGTCCTCTGAATGTACCTGGCTCCTTGTGCCTGTGCCCCCTGAATGGTGTACTCACTCCCACTGACACTGGGACCCTCATGGTCTTGCCCGTGTGGTGTGGACTCGGTCCCTTTACAGGTTCGGCACACTATTGATTGACATGTCCTGGGGACAGAGGTGTGGAAGCATTGGCTGGCTACTGTGGTGTTAGATTATGAGGGGGGCTCTGTGGTGGACTGGATGTGGGATGGGGTAGCTGACTGACCAGTGGTCCCAGATGGGCCAGGGAGTGCATCCAGAGCTCCTGAGTTGCTGTCATCACTGGGGGCATCCTTTGGTGGGGGACTGGGTAGCCGTGGCACCTCCGTTGTCACTGACATTGGCTGGGGCACCTGTGGGGATGTGAGTGATGTACTATGCAACATGTCAGTGACATATCATGCAGTACTACCTTTCCCAATTTTATTGCAGTTGTCCTCCCAACTTTGGTTGTGTATGGTGATGGATTGTGGGATTTTTAGTTCTCCATGCTCTGCATATATTGGTGGTGGATGTGCATGCAGAGCTGGAAGGGAGGTGCATGCAGTGGGTATGGCATGCAGGGCTTGGCATTTAGGTTTGGTAATTGTGGTGGTGCACTGTGTGGGATGGAGTGGGGTGATGGGAGTCAGAGTGAGGGGTCGTGATAGCATGCAGGTATGGGGCGGTGACAGGTAGTAAATGTTGACTCACCAGTGTCCAGTCCTCCGGCTACTCCAGTGAGTCCCTCAGGATGCAGTATTGCCAAGACCTGCTCCTCTCATGCTGTCAGCTGTGGGGAAGAAGTTGGGGGTCCACCGCCAGTCCTCCTGATGGCGAGCTGGTGCCTTGCTGCAATGGAACACACCTTCCCCCATAGGTCGTTCCACCTCTTCCTTCTGTCATCCCTTGTGCGTGGATGTTGTCCCACGGCATTCACCCTGTCCACGATTCTCTGCCATAGCTCCATCTTCCTTGCAATGAACATCTGCTGTACCTGTGTTCCAAACAGCTGTCGCTCTACCCTGACTATTTCCTCCACCATGACCTGCAACTCCTCATCTGTGAACCGGGGGTGCCTTTGTGGGGACATTTGTGTTGTGTGGAGTGTGTTTTGCAAAGGATGACGTGTGAAGTGCTGGGGTGTGTGGTGTGTGATGGATGAATGGGTAGTTGTGATATGTGTGTGCAGTTCTCTCTGGGATTGGTGTGGAGAAGTGTAGCATTCTTTTTTTATTTGCAAAGGATTGTGGGTTATGTGGGGGGTGTTTTATAGTGCTGTTGATGAGTGTGTGGGGGGTGTGTATTTGTGTCAGATGTGGTTTTATGGTTCTGGCCACTGTTGTCTTATTTTATTTTTGAATGGCCATATCTGCTGCGGTGGTGTGCACTGCCAATGGTTTATCGCCATTGAATGTCCGCTGTGGTGATTGGTGGGTCATTATTTGGAGCGCGTTGTTTTGGTGGCGTAACGGTATGGGTGGTAATACCGACAGTTTATCACGTTCAGTGGGTCTGGCGGATTTGTGGCTGTGGCTGTTTTCTGGCGGTTTTGTGTGTGTGTCATAATGTGGCGGATGGATGTTCACCTCCGTGGCGGTATGTTGGCCGCAGTCACCGCGGCGGTATTTGGTTGTTACTGCCAATCTCATAATGTGGGCCTTAGTAGTACTTTGGTCTGGTCCAATTGAACATGCTCTTTGATTAAACCTTAAAAATGTCAAATGCCTTGTTTTGCTTAAAATGCATATATGCTTCAAGAACATGTTGATCGTGCAAGAATGAAGAATAAGTGCATTTAGATGTTAGTGAGTGTCATGACATGTTTCATTTACATGTATGAGTGTCATGACATGTTTCATTTACATGTACTGACGTATGGCTAACAGTAAAATTGGTAAGTGACTTTTAACATAGTGGTGCGATATTACCGTGGCTCAGGTAAAATCACTAGCAGACATTATTTTTATACACTTTGTGCTGTGTTAACAATAATTTACCTCTTACGTTTGTGGTGAAGTAGTAGGTAATAGTCAAAACAATAAAGCATTATCGAGTTGCTTTTCATTGAATTTAGAAGTGGGTCAATACATAACCTCAGCATTTTCAGGCATCACACCACATAATATGCACTAACGGTTGTGAATTGGGCCAGGACCAATCAGAAGGGAAAACAGGTGTCCACGTGACTTAGGTTTGAGCCTCAAAATGACGCCGCAACGAAGGTACTTGCTGTTGTTTAGCATCTGATGCCGTAGAAAAACGTTTTATTATTTCTCTCGGCTTTAAAAGCTGAAAATGTGCCATGTTCTCTTGACCCCTCAGAAGCCATATGTGTGTCAATAAAATCAAGCTTTGATCGGCTATAGGTCAATGGTTCCCTCTGGCCTACTCACCATAAAAAGATCACGTCTTCGCAGTCGATAAAGGTATTTCGTGCAAAACACGTATTGAGCTGTGGATCATAATTTAAAAAGCGTCTGAAAGCACTGAGCGCGGAAAGAGTCAGTGCTGGCTTATTTCATTATAATGCTAGAGCATGGTTTGCACGCTTACACTAAGGGTATACTCTGTCCTATATGTCCTGCTCCAACTGCACTTTCGCAGAATTATACCTGATATTTAAGGAATAAATTGATCGTTGCTCATTTACAGCTGTATTCCTATTATTGCTGCTCCCTCACATTTTGAGTCATTATTTAAACATGCGTATCTGGCGCCTTAATACCTTTTGAATGTGAATAAAACTGCATCACAGCCTGGATCTTTCACATCAGGTTATTACCAGGAAAAGGCTTGTGGTAACATTGTACAAATGAATGCTTGAACTTTAGACAGAAAGAGTCTGAGAGGGCAGGGACGGGTTAAGGGTTTGTGAAGCCTCGGATATGTTTTGGGCCCCCTGTTTGAAGCAATTCGAATGCGCCACCCCTTTTTGGCCTATTCAAGCCCTCGGGATGCCAGCTTGATGCTCCTGTTGGAGGAACACACACTGAATGTGATTTGGTAGATATTTAGTGAACTAGGGCTTAATATTAAAGTAAGCTATATGCACATGTCTTTGAAATTATAGCTTTAATTGCTCAATAATTTAATCACAGATTTATCCGCCTTCACTACTGGCATTCTGGCTGCAACACATAAAATCAAAGTGCTTCTGCGAGAAGATTTACCCTAAATTGGTAAAAATAAAATCGAACACCTTTCTCCTAATTTCTCTTCCCCTGCCTTGGCCCTCTTCTCTTTACATGTGTACCCCTCTCTACCTGCATTGCTACATGTGATACTGCAGAGAAATGGAATGGGGCAGGATATGTGCGAAGTACAGAGACATAAAGAGAACAGTATAGTGAGAGACGTGAAGCACAGGGCAAAGCAGGTAGAGATAGAGATGATGTTGAAAGATATACGAGTGAGGTAGGAAGAGAAATAAAGTCAAGTAAACAAAGAAAGGTGACATAGCCAGAACGGAAGATTAGGAAAGGTTGAAAGCAGGCGAGCCAGGCAGGGAAAAAGTGGCAGAGAAATAGGAAAGGGTTTAGAGTATGGTAAAAAGATAGAGGTTGATGATAAAGAAAAAGAGATAGACAAAAGAGGCAGTCAGAAAGAATATGATATTTAGATAAGTGAAGGAAAGGGAAGAGCGGTAGAATGAAAGAAAGTAATCTGGAGAGGTGAGCTAGGGAACTAATGGTGAGGTAAATTGAGAGTTTAGGTAGTGAGAAAGAGAGAAAGAACGATGAGCTATAGAGGCGAGAGACAGTGAGGGAAATAATTAGTAGAGAAAAGAGATAGGTAAAGTTGAGTGGTGAGGTAGAGAAGGAGCTGAGACGTAGAGAGCGGGAATGTAGCAAAGATAGGCAGAGACAGGTGAGGACGATAGAAATTAAGTTGTGTTAGGATGGAGGAGAGATACTGGGTGGTCGGGTGGAAACAAAGGACTGAGGTAGAGAGAAAGGGATGAGATAAAGAGAGGGGATTGGGCATAATAGATGAAGGCATCAGGAATGACAGAGAGAGGAGAAAGGTCATGAAAGAGAGATAGAGATGAAGCAGAGTGAGACATTTTATTTTCTGAGCACAACACATGGCAACAACTAAAGCTACTGTGCTGAGCCATATTATTATAAATGGTAATGCTTGCTGGCAGACAATCCCCCTGTGCTAGTGCACAACCTTTTCCCAGTGGTGAAGAGGTGTGTGTGCTGACTAGCATTTATACTGGAATCCTACACCTGCAGTACAAAATCCTATGCCTGGACAAGTTCTAAAGCACTCCACGCACTATATACGTGTTGTACAGTGCAGCACACATGTAATGTGTGGAATGTTTGCAGAAATAAAAAAATACTTTTCCATGTTAAAGAAGACTTTCTTTTTGATGCAAAGTCTCGTCTGGCTATTTTTAGTAGATTCGGTTTTGCATCAAAGTAAAAATAATTATGGGTACTTTTTCCTTGATGCAGAGTGGTGCTTGTTTCCTTAATGCAAAGTGGACAAAAGCAATATTTGTGCTCACAAAGGGAAGGGTATCTTTCCAGCACAAAACAACTTTCACTATGTAATGTAGATACCCTAGCAACAGTTCGCGCATGGTTTGCATCACTCTGTGTTAGTTTTTCACTTCGAAAATCATTGATAAATGTGTCTCTAAGTTTCTGTTATGCATTCTCAAATGTTAAATTAAAATGGAATCTGTTTTTTATGAGCATCTCTATTACAGTAGGAATTTCGACTGTCCATTCCTTTATTAGGTGGCCCTTAGAAGGAGGGGGCCATGGGGTATTGTTCACTCTGCACATGCCTTAAAACTTCTTTCAGACAGAGAAAGGTAATCTCTGCTTGCCAATCCGACTTGTTCAGTGTAAACTTTAGCCACTCACAGTGAAATTTCAATGAGCTTAGCATACTTCTGATGCAAAAAAGAATTGGTATAGCCAATAGGTCTCACGTTTGGGATCTTATGAGGATTTAGCCATGCAGCAAATTAGTGAGGACCCTATAACATCTAGGGCCATATTTACACTTTTTGACGCAAAAATGCGCTAACGCAGTTTTGTGTCAAAAAAATTAGCGCCGGCTAATGCCATTCTGAAGCGCCATGCGGGCGCCGTATTTATTCAATGACGTTAGCCGGCGTTAGCCGCCGGCGCTGTCTGGTGTGCGTTAAAAAAAATGACGTACACCAGGCAGCGCCGGCGTAGGGGAAAATGGAGCTTGGGCGCCAAAAAATGGGGCACGTCAGGCTGAGGCAAAATTTGCGCCGCAACCCGATTTGCGCCATTTTTTTTTTACTCCCAACCCCCATTGACATGACTCCTGTCTTAGCAAAGACAGGAGTCATGCCCCCTTGCCCAATGGCCATGCCCAGGGGACTTCTGTCCCCTGGGCATGGTCATTGGGCATAGTGGCATGTAGGGGGGCACTAAACAGGCCCCCCTATGCCACAAAAACAAAAAAAAAAGTACTTACCGGAACTTACCTTAATGTCCCTGGGATGGGTCCCTCCAGCCTTGGGTGTCCTCCTGGGGTGGGCAAGGGTGACAGGGGGTGTCCCTGGGGGCATGGGAGGGCACCTCTGGGCTCCTTCCGAGCCCACAGGTCCCTTAACGCCTGCCTTTTCCAGGCGCTAAAAAACGGCGCAAAAGCGGCCGTATGTCATTTTTTTTGACCCGCCCACTCCCGGGCGTGAATTTTGCCCGGGAGTGTAAATACGGCGCACATGCCTCGGAGTCACTTTTTTAGACGGGAACGCCTACCTTGCATCTCATTAACGCAAAGTAGGTGTCCATGCTAAAAAACGCCAAAGTATAAATATGGAGTTAGTTTTGCGTCGGAATTGCGTCAAAAAAAATTACGCAATTCCGGCGCAAACAGAGTATAAATATGCCCCCTACTGTTACTTTACATGCCATTGGTGAGCTGCCACACACACCCAACAACCCAAGCATTGGCAAAGCCAGTTGGTTTTGGCAATCCTATGAACGTGGTCCCCTACTTAGGCTGAAGAAATATAAAATAAAAGTCCATGCCTGCAGGATAAATCTGAGTTTTCACTGAATGCTGAAAGAGCAGCTGCTTTTATGCACGGTTCCTTTTTCCTTAATTATGCACACCAAAATCTATGTATCATCTGTAACCAGCCACCTATGAGCCTCCCTCACAGCCCTGTTGGCCTGGCCTGTTTACCTTTCACCCTCAGGAAATGAGGCAGCTGCCGAGACACTGTACTACCCGGAGAAGCTCTGAGCATACCTTGCCACAGTGTTACAAAACAAAAACAATTCAATAAAGAGTGGGGCTTTTTTTGGTGGTCGTATGCCCAACTTGAACCGTGCAGCAGGCATTATGTGCCAGGAGAGTGCCTTGCACACTGGAGGAGCTTGGCAGCCTGAAGCCTGAGGCTAGAGCAGCAGAGCTAAGGTCGCTGTAGGGCAAAACCACAGTACAACTAGGCATGGCTTAGGGCGAAGCATCCACTTACCAGCTGAGATGCACATCCATAGGACACTCCAGAATGTCCCCACTGTCTGTGACCCTGCTGCACCGGCTCAGTAAGAGGAACAGGTGGAGACTCCCCACTGAAGCACCCAACCCACCCAATGATGGAAGGTTAAGTGCAGAAAGCAATTCTCAGCCGGGCCATACAAGCTCTCTTGGACACCATAGCCAATGGAGAACCGGCAAGCATTCCTCCAGCCAATCTGAAGGCACTGTACAGTCTGGGAACATAATAAGCAATAAACAATCGTAATTCCCAAGCCAGTCCTTAGGCAATAGTTTGCTTCTCTAATCAAATTTTTCACACTTGTCTCACCGCTAATAAAATGTTTCCTCCTGAGTGATTGTTTAATTACACTGGGGGGTTTGAGCTTTGATGCCGTTTGCCCTTGGTAAGACACGGAAAGCCTCTCAAACTAGTAATGTCATGAGTAACGACTTACCATGTCAATGTACTCTGGTGGGGTTTCTGGACAGAATGTCACTAACCATCATTGAACAAGCCTTTGGGGGTGGGAAGACAGGAGGTTGTAGAAACAGGAAGAATCTGTGTGTCGGTCGGGAAGAGTCTGTTTGTAGGTCAGAAGTGGGTGGCAAGCGTCAGGAAATTGACCTGTTGGAAGTGGGGAAAGATGGCGGGTACCACAACCCTGTGAACCTGTGAAAGCAGGCATCATGCTGAAACATGAAGCACGGCACCTGTGTTTATAAAAGTTAGACACGTGGACGCCATGAAGTGCAGCAGCATCAATAAGGGTGGGAGCGAAGACGGAATGAAATAAGACTCCAAAGCTGAACACGCATCCACAGTGTAACACGAGCAGAGAAGAAATAAAAAAAGACTCCCCCAAACAAAGAAAGCATGAAGAAACAGTACTTGGTCCATGCTCCTTGGAAGGAAATGAAAGACAAACAGGAGGGACAAAGAGGAAGGATTCACTAGTAGCAAGCAAGTGTTTGGGAAGGACACTGAAAGGAACACATCATATGCAGTGGGCTGGCAGACTAGGCTGTAAGGCTACAAGGAAGAGTATACTAAAGCATTTACAAAAGGTCGCTAAAGCTCGACCTAAAAACAGGAACTCAGCTCTGCGATCCGGTTCAGACCAAAGTCCAGTGCCTGTTTGCATTCGCTTGCAGTGTCTTTAGCGCATTCATACGGTTTCTCCATGTTAGGGCTTGGTTTGCACAGGACACAGCTCAGTAACACTAGTCAGTTTGCCTCGGTAAACGATCTTGCTCCGTGCTGTCTAAAATCATCCACTAAATGGAAGTATCGCTTTAAATGAATTCACTTATAGTGTAAGCGCACTAAAACAGAGTTTCTGCTGTGCTCTATCAATGCAATGTTCATGATAATGACCCAAATCAGCCATTGCAAAACCCTCCACAGTACAGAGGCAGTGATGTGGCTGCCCCCTCCCTCTTCGCGCAGCGAAAGCTGCTTTCCAAGCCAAGGGCCTGCAGGAAACAGAACGTTAAAAACCGTCGTACATCATTATTTTCTCAAAATACTACATAGCATTTTGAAGAACACTAATATCTTCTGCCTTCCAACAATTATGTATAGACCCCATCGACACGAAGATGCTTTGCTCAATTTATGGCAAGTGAATGACGTCTCTGAGCTTTAAATAAAGCGTTTCTTTTTCTCCTCTTCGTCCAGTTTGTGTGGAACGAAGAAAGCGGCCGTTAAAACAGCGTGTCACGGAGCTCGTTATGAATCAAGGCTGCTGCGTGAAAAAGAGAACCTCAGGCCTAGTGATGCTGCCGAACATCTTCCTATTAAACAGTCTTCCTACCAGGAACACCTGACCCAAATCTTTCTAAGCAGGGAAGAATGTTTCATCTCTGCAAAAATAATGGTTCCAGTGACATGTCTGTACAACTGCTGCGGCGGGATGTTTCAGGCTGTGAGGGCTTCTGTCAACCTTTACCTGTCACGCAGCCGTGATGTGAAAACGGCACGGCCTGTAATATACTATACTTTGCTTCCTTTCTTGAGAAACACCCGTTAAGATGAACCAAAACCATAGAACACTGCTACTGCTGTTTTTCTGGAGAGATTCAAACCACAATTCCAAGATACTGAACCCTTGAGATGTTTCTTTTCACTGCTGAACCCCGCCATTTGTGCTATGTATGCTTGTCAACTAGATTATTAATGTATGGTTTATGAGTCCTGTTTATTTATCTTTAGACATTTCTGATTCGCTTTTCAGTGTGTATGCTGTCTTCGTGACTCATGTTCATATTTAAAATCATCTTAATTGACATATTTTATTACAATGGAAGATTTTAACAATAGCCTGACACATTTATTTGAGGTGAGGAAAGTCGTTTATTTCCATTCAAATACCTGAAAAAGAAAAATGCTTATTTAGTCGTAATTTGGCACATAAACAATTGTATGTTTACCTCTGCTCATGATATCGATACCAAACCTTAAAGAGGGGTTTTTGGTCATTCTCTTTCATCCATTTTTTGAAGAAGGTGCCATTCACTTTTTTTCATATTGACTGTGTTAGTCCAACTGCCTAAACAGACATTGAATTGCATGAATTTTGCACTTAAAATTATGTGTTAACCTGAATGTGTGCTGTGCACATAAATATGCTAACACAAGCAGGCTGAAATTTAAGCAAAAGTGATTTTGCACATAAATGTTGGGAACCAACTTTGATATTGCTATTAAAGTGATAAAACAATGATGCATACTTTCAAGGACAGGTCATTTGGCATTGAAATTTGCTCTGAAACAAATGTGATGTCATAGCAATGCGCACTTTTTTCCATCTAATGTGACATTATGCTGCTGCATTTCCTTTTGTAACTGGCTGTTTTTGTACCTATGTGTGAATTTGTATATTAAAATGTTCTTCCTCTTAATGTGTCCATTGTGATTCATGCTAAAAACATCCCAGTATACCCCCAGTGGAGTTATTGATACCAGGTGCCGGAAATCCCCATCCTTTATGTGATTTCCTCACAATTTTGCCCTATCTGTTTGGCTGGATTTAGAAGTATGTGCACTTTATCCCCACTAAACAGTAAACAATTGCCTTGGTTCCCCTTTTATACATGGTTGAATTGACTTACCAGTAATTTGCAAATTTACCTTTCTTGTAAGGCTAGATAGAGTATATGGTGCAGAAAATACATCAATGGCATGTAACGTTAAGTGTTAGTCGTGGACTGCACACAAAGGCTCATATTTATACTTTTTTTAGCGCCACATTTGCATCATTTTTTTATGCAAAAGTGGTGCAAACTTACCCAATACAATTATATTTTGTAAGCTTGTGCCGCTTTTGCAGAAAAAAATTACGCAAATGCGGCACAAAAAAGTATAAATATGGGCCTAATTGTGCTATAAACTAAACTTATTAGAAAACCATTACTTCAGGCCTATTTTGTGAAGCCTGACTGCAGCAGCCTAAAACCTGCTGTACAAACCTGTTAAAATATTTCTTTTCAACATGCAGGAAGTCCTGCTTTTAATAAAGAAAGGTGGTCATTTCCATCTCTAGCCCAGTGATGGGAATTCTGAAATGTAGGCACTGCAAACACCTGGACAACAAGCTCGGACAAAGCCACTTGGGCAGGCTTTGGTGTCGTAAAACATGCAAGGACAGTCAAGCTACAACCTATTTGTGCTTTCGTTCTGTGCACCCTATCTCTTTTTTTCTTATTATGTTGGTTCCCTATTTCTAATTCTAAATGTGTAGAATTAGCACCATCCAACTCATGTGATGTTGGCACCATCCAACTCCAAAATCAGTTTGGGCATTTTCTCATGTTGTGCAGCATTTAGTTCTGTCAAATTCAGATGGAAATGTTGGGTGACGAAGTCGATTCTGACCACTTTTGGTAGATTTCACTTACTCTAAGGATGTGCAAGTACACAAATTTACCATACATAGCAGGGAAAACTGACAAATTATGTCATACGACATTTCTATGAACTTACCAACAGGGAACTCAAATTAGGAAAGTAACATTGCCTGTCAGAGGCAAAGTTACTTAAGTGTGTTCCCTTCACCCTTTCTCTTAAGAGAGCACAAACAGTAAATATGTTCTGGCATTTATGAGGTTTTATTAGAAACAATTCAAGAGCAGCATCTTTGAGAAGTTAATACTGCAGATATCAAAACCTCTATGATGATACATGAGCAGATAGTAACTAACAAAAACACAAACATATTGCATTATGAATTCCCTTCTTACTGAGTCCTGTGTCACAGTCAATAGCACTGAAGGGTGTACTATCATAAGAGATGCATTACATTTGTCGCACATTAGAAAGCCAAAGGCACGGAACCTGTAGCCCCCACAGTTAAGCACTGTATACATGAATCCACTGTGTTCTCTGTCAGCAACCTCAATGAATAAACAAGTTCCCTGAAAGTCAAAAGTACTCCTCTCTCCCAAACAGAGCTGAAGCCACTGTTTTATAGTGTATCTCAAAGTCACCTGGAGTAAATGTCACCATGGAGGAATGATGGGCAATTACACAATACCCTGGGCACCTCATCAAGAATACAACATTCAAGACATGGTGTTGGGTTGTTCTCGGTTACACTGTTGGGTATTGAATGATGGGGCAGAATGTTGAGAGATGGATGTGTAGGGAGGATTTTAAGGGTGACAGTTGCTGCCTGACAGTCTGTGCTGTCAAACGAATAATACCTTACTCCTACTTAAAGGTGTGGACTTTTCAGTGGCAACAAGGAGACAGCACCAAGTGATCCTGTGTGTGTTCCAGTCAAATTGCAGTTCCTGTGTCTTCCTGGTGTGTCCAGAAAGAGAAGGGACTTGTGCTGTAGCCTCGCTCTGTGACCTTCAACCACATTTTTGGCGGCCATATTGGTTATTTAAGAAGCTTACTTTGGATGTCAGCAATTTTAGCAGCTATTGTGATTTGAGAAGAAAGCGTTTCTCCCACTTTAGAAAAAACGCAATTCTATAATTTTGGTGACCACATTGTTCATTTAAAAGGTGTCGAACCAAGGCTATTTATTTACATTGTGCGGAGACTCTTTGTAAATCTTCATTGGAATTTTCTGTCAAGACATTAGGTTACAGGCACACCTCATCGTTAATGTTTCTGTTATCTATCCAACAACTTCATGTTTGTGCTGACGATTCACATTACTTACTGAGCATATATGCAAGTCTGTAAAGTCTGGGGAGCAATTTAATGCCCGTTTCTGAATATTAGCATTTGTAGCATTGGAAGATGGAAAGTATAGCTGCACCAACCCCCTTTCTTGGTACACTTGGAACCCCACCATTAAATTGGGACCAGTGGGGCATGAAGGTTTTGACTCTCACTTAGAAGCCATAGATGGAACACTTTCAATGCCAAAAAGAAAAAGCCTTTATTAATATGTGTGTGTGTGTATTTATATGTATATTTGTATATATATATATATATATACAGAAGAAAAGTTGTGTGGCCTGCATGAGTAATGGGTCCAGATTTGCCTTCTACTGGGAACCAAATAACCCATTGTAGCACTTGACTCTTCAGGGTGGTGGAGCAGAGCAGACCAAGGTCTACCCATGGGAGGTGGTATTCATCATCTGCTGGCACACAATAATAACACTCAATAAATTATTGTTGAGTATGTGCTTTTCCTTTTGAAAATGGAAAAGTACATTTATTACACATACATTATTCAATACTATGCAGCTATTTACAAATATACATACGGCTGATGGAAGTACCTTTTGATGACATTACATAGTCACATCCAAATCCCTAACGAAGCGCAGATCAACAAACCACATGTCAAAATATAATTGGTTTAGGAGAAAATGCAATAGTCAAATATAATCATGTGTCAACGCACTTATTAATGTTAGTATAGCATGTACCTTTTGATCAATATTCACTGTCAACATTAATCTTTCAATAAAGCATTTAAAAATTTATCATCCTAAGTGACTGTGTACTTTTATTATATTCTTTTAGCACTGAAAATGCAATGATAAAAATGGCCTCTAAACAGCATTACACCTTGATCACAAACCACATGCTACCATAAGCTTCACCGTGACAGTACAATGTACAACATGCACTCTATATAGACACTTTTAGGTCACAATTGTTGTAATCATTAACTTCACCCCTGCATGCCCAGCTGAAGAGCATATGCTCCAGTCTTGGGAGTGCTTGAAAAATCAGGAACGATCCTAGATTGGTTATCCTTTTTACATCCGACCAAACCTAGGGTTAGTACTTTATTAAATATCTTCGTAGGCCCATGAGGGGAGCTGCAACACCTCTGCAGCTCCCCTGCACTCTTTTTCATTTCATTGGTGGTGGTCCCACCATCCTGGGGTGAAAAAGGAGGGGAAAATGTGCTGAATGGCAGAGCCCCACAGGGCATTATGGGGCACTGTTAGAAATGGGGTATCTGGTTGGCAATCAGTTTGCACTGTGTCCAAGCAGGGGCCCTCACTCTAGTCAAAGCAATGAAGAAACATACTCAAGATAACCCCTGCTGACCCCCTTGGTAGCTTGGCACAAGCAGTCAGGCTTATCTCAAAGGTAATGTGTAAAGTATTTGTACTAAAACACACAGTAATATAGTGAAACCACTACAAAATGGACACCATACCAGTTTAGAACAATATGTAATATTTATTTAACTCAAGTATGACCAAAACAACAAAAGTCCAACATGCACAAGTCAAGATATGAATTTTCAAAAGAATAAGAGTCTTAGGGTCAGATGTATCAAAGGGTTTTACCCATTCTGTGTCTATGGGAAAATGTGTTTGTACACATGGCCCTTACTCCTTAGAAAACAATGGAAACGTTGTGGTTGCACAAAGTACCTGGTTTGCGTAAAAAATAAAGCCGCACGGGTGAGCATGCGTCAGAAAAGTCAGCAATGCGTAGATTCCTTGCTTGGAAGTGAGGCCGTCCGTCGTTTCTTCTCTGGTCGGGTAGGCAATGTGTCATTTCTCTCCCTCGAAAGAGAGGGATGCATCGATTTCTGGACAGGGTACCTCAGATCCACACAGGTTCACTATGACTTTGATGCCCAGTGACGATGCATGAGAAATCCAGTCACACAGTGTTAGAAAACCACGCAGCGTGGGGGTTTCCATTGTTATCAGCAGCCGCAAGCAGATGTTGCGTCATTTCTCCAGCTGCGATGCGTCATTCTCCCAGCCGCAATGCAGGTGGAGCATCGATTCTTGCTTCAAAGTGGGTAGCTCGTCGCTTTTCAACTGCGTTGCAGGTGGTGCATCGAAAATGTTCCAGCACTATGTTTTGTGCGTGGATTTCAGTGCTTTTTCTGCCAACTTCGCCTTTCAAAGGCCCAGGGACTGAATGGGGCACCACTTGCAGGGCAGGAGTCTCAACAGAGAGTCCAGGTGCTGGCAGAGAAAGTCTTTGATGGCCCTGAGACTTCAAAACAGGAGGCAAGCTCAGTCCAAGCCCTTGGAGATTCTTCTCAAGTAGGAATGCACAACAAAGTCCAGACTTTGTCACCCTTTCACAGGCAGAAGCAGCAACTGCAGGATAGCCTAACAAAGCACAGTCACAGGCAGGAGCAGCACTCCCTCAGCTCTTTAGCTGTTCTCCTTGGCATAAGTACCTCTTGAATCCAGAAGTGATCCAAAGTCTGGGGTTTCGTGTTCACTACTATACCCCTTTCTGCCTTTGAAGTAGGCAGACTTCAAAGGAAAGTCTCTGTTGTTCACAGGATCCTGCCTTGCCCAGGGCAGGCCCCACATACACACCAGGGGGTTGGAGACTGCATTGTGTGAGGACAGGGACAGCCCATTCAGGTGTAAGTGACCACTCCTCCCTCCACTCCAGCCCAGATGGCTCATCAGGATATGCAGGCTACACCCCAGCTCCCTTTGTGTCACTGTCTAGAGGAGATCTGACCCAGAAAGTTAATCCACAAACAGGCAGAGCCACAAAATGGTTTAAGTAAGAAAATGCCCACTTTCTAAAAGTGGCATTTTCAAACTAACAACTTAAAAAACAACTTCACTAAAAGATGCATTTTAAAAATGTAATTTCAGAGACCCCAAACTCCATATTTCTATCTGCTCCCACAGGGAAACTGCACGTTAAGGATATTTAAAGGCAGCCCCCATGTTAACCTATGATAGAGATAGGGCTTGCAACAGTGAAAAACACATTTGACAGTATTTCACTGTTAGGACATGTAAAACATATCAGTACATGTCCATCTTTAACATACACTGCACCCTGCCCATGGTGCTACCTAGGGCCTACCTTAGGGGTGTCTTACATGTATGAAAAGGGAAGGTGTGGGCCTGTCAAGTGGGTAAAACTGCATACACATATTCTACAGTGGCAGGTCTGAGACATGTTTACAGAGCTACTCGTGTGGGTGGCACAAACAGTGCTGCAGGCCCACTAGTAGCATTTGATTTACAGGTCCTGGGCACCTCTAGTGCAGTTTATTAGGGACTTACTAGTAAATCAAATATGCCAATCATGGAAAAGCCAATTACACATACACTTGACACAGGAGCACTTGCACTATAGCATTGGTCAGCAGTGGGTAAAGTGCCCAGAGTATCAAAATCAGTAAAAACAGAGTCCAGCACACAGTCAAAACATTGGAAGCAGAGACAAAAAAGACAGGAGAAACCACACCAGGGATGCCAGGTCCCTCAGGATCCCTCAGGAGCAGTGAATATTTAATGAGTGGCTCTCCAGCTGCTTCAGAGAGAGCCATGCCTTATTTTGCCTTCTATTTCTCGCCTTGCAAGCTTTACCTTTCTTTGGGGGTGACTGGTCCCACCCAGGCAACCAGCGTACTGCCTATGATGGGGTTAGTTCAGGGAGTCCACCCTTGGCTACCCTCACTGGCTCCCCATGTGCAACACTTCTTTCTACTGCTGTGGGAGCCAGCAGGTTTCTTTAGCCCTGTTGGCTCCTGCAGGCAAGGAACTGAGGCTCGTGGCAGTCTACCACTTCTTCCGTACATGGGGAGCGGGGCAGGCCAGCAACTACTGGGGTCAGTGAAGATGTGCTTCCCCTACAACTTCTTCATTCCAGGGCCCAGGGATGGGGTCTTGCACCCCCACATTTATCACTCATATTATAGGGCAGCAAAAAGGCCCTTCCTTGGCTTTGGCTGCCATCAGGGGCCCAATGTTGGGGTTTTAGGCCCCCATGCATAAATCTGCTTGAGGTATGGGGTTCCCAGGCCCAGTGGATGCTGGGGAGGGGGTCCATGCTTGCCCTCTCCCGACATAACAAACAGGGATTTTCCTTGAGGTTGTTTAGATTGGCTGGGCAGCAGAGCTCCACGTGCTCCAGGCCTCGTTGGGGGTCAAAAGTCAAATTCTTTATGGGCTGATATCTCAGGCCCATTGGGCAGTTTTACATGATTCTGATGGTGAGCCCTAGCCACCTGAGCACTCTTTGCAAACTCTGCACCTGCCTTTGTCCTTGGTTTCCTCTGGACCTCTCTCCTCTCTGGTGCAGAAGCCTAGTCTTACCCCAACTAGTCCTCAGGGACTGTAAAGGGACCAATTTCCCTGGTCTTGGAGAGAACCCTACTGGTCCTGGGTTGGACTTAAGTCTGAGTCCTTATTCTTGATGGCCATCAGAGGGTTCTACCTTCAGATTGTCCATGGTTGCCACCTCCATTCCTAGTGTCCAGCAGAAAAACACAACCAAGAGAGCTCTCCCCCTTGTGCAAAACCTTTTAACTGGGATGGGGAGGTCCTAGAAGTGAAGCACGTCTGGCATATACTGGGGTGCCACATCACTTCTCTGCTCCTGCCCCAACCTTCCTTCACAGGTTGATGGGGAATCTGAAAATCGTGTCACCCAGGAGCCCCTTTCTGCATCTGCTCGGAGGGCCTCAGCTCTGCCCCTTGCTGGCATCACTGCTAGGGCCTTTCACATTAAATCTTTTAAGGGAACCACCCCCCCCAGTACTGGTTCCTGTGGTCTTGACTCTCTCTTGTGTTTAGTGGGCTAAGGCAGGCCCATCCCTGGTACAGTATGCCAGCTGGTTGATCGATGCAGAGAATTTTGCCCCCCCCATTTCCTCCTCAGGTGCTGAGTGAAGCACTGTTAATTGCTCCCTCAGTAGGGGGAGGCCTTTGCTCCTGCCTCTGGAAAGAAACATAGTTAATATAACACAGCAGTATGACAAAAGGCCTGGGATAGGATCCCGAGCAGAGCCAGAGAAACATGACATTCCTGGAAGATCCATAAGCTATTCAGATATCTTTTTGAAACTTGCAGAATTGATTTTCACACACAGGTTATGCCTCAATTTGATATTCCACTTGTCTCTGTAGGCCAAAGGGAAGCAGAGCTGCACTTTAAGGCAGGCTTCTCCATAGCTGTATAATGAAGTGCCACTGCAGACAACACCGTAAACCACCCTCGCTTTCCCTATAAGGGTGCACTAACATTATGAGGCCTACCTCAGGTCAATATCCAGGCTACCTGTACGCAGTTACAGAGCTGCGCATGACATGTTTCTCCCACACTCAGTTCTCACGTGTGCACATATGTGTGCACACCAGGTCACTTGTAACCTACCAAGTCCCCCTTACCATTGTTGTGTCACAGTGGCCTTATCTTAAAAGGCGGACATTGGCAGTAAACACACGCAGTCCATTTACAATGAGTTTACTGTGGGTGGGTGTGAGTCATAGGTTAGGAGACTCATCCACAGTAAAAAGGTAAAAAACCAAGTGGACAAAAAGCAACAAATTCTGGTTAGATTTGATGAGCAGAACCTATTTCCTTATAATATGCAATTTGGGTGTGAGGGCAGGAGCATCTCTAAAACGCTTCCTCCAGAAACAGTAGTAGTACAAGTCGTGGCTGGGAAACTGGGGATGGCAATGAAGTTATTGATGAGATGCTATTATCATAAAAAACCCTAATAAAAGGTTTAATGCAAGGAAGCACATAGTGTTAAAGCAACATACATTTCTATAATGATCTCAAGCACAAGAAGAACTCATTGATGGTTTTGTCGCAGTGTTAAAGACCTTGGCTGCTACATGCAATTGCAGAGACCTTAAGGACGAAATCATACATGATCAAATGATTGAGAAAACAAACAACAAGAAAATGCAGGAGCAGTTGCTATCAATGGAGGATCCACATTTGGAAGCAGCACTCGCTATCGCCAGGAGCACAGAACACTCAGAGCAGTACATGAAGGAAATGAGTGGGGGGGGGGCAACTACCAGAGAAATGAGTCTGATTGTTAAACAATCTGCATAAAAATTCAGTCAATCTGATTCTGATAAATCTCATTCATACGGTAATAGTAATGGCAATGCTATGAAGCATGGCAAGGTGGGCATTATATGTTTCAGATGTGTGTGCAAATTCCATGGGGGCAATGCAAAATGTTGTCCTGCTGTCAGTGCAACTTGTCTCATCTGTGGAATGAAAGGTCATTTTTCTAGAGTGTGTAAGTTGTGCAAAAGTCAAAAATGTTGCAGTGATCATTTGAAGACACTGTGTTGGAATGACAATGATGTAATCCTCCTGTGGTGCAGATGAAGATGCTATTGATCAAATTGCTTCCATGGGTGTACTGTCACAATAACAAAATTCCTTTTTTGTAATGTAGTTATTAATGATACCAAGGTGAGGATTCTGGCTGATTCTGGCTCACCTCTCACTTTGATTGGCGAGTCTGAATTTTCTAAATTTAATTCAAGCCTATTGGTGGAAAAAGGTGGAGGTTGTCGGCCAGCTTGATGTCACTTTGAGTTTTGATGACAAAATGATCAATAGTACATATATGTGGCTAAAGAAATAGTTTTGATGAAACAATGACTTCTTGAATTGCCTGATATTGGATATGCAATGTTGATGAGTGCTGGTGTGTATGTAAGTATCCAGAGTTTTTTTCTGATGAGCATGAGAAATTGAAAGGGTTTGAACACCACATTGTGCTGAAGGAACATGTTGAATCAGTAGTACACCAAGTACCCATTAAATTGAGGAAGGAGCTCAAGTTTGAAATGCACAAATTGTGTGACTCAGGGATCATTGAGCCAATTGAGGGTTTGAAATGGTTAGCCCTTGTGGTTCTTGTACGCACGTCTGTCAAAACCTTGAGACTATGGGGGTCATTCTGACCCCGGCGGTCTCAGACCGCCAGACCGGCGGTGCCCCGCAGGGCATTCTGACCGCGGCGCTTTGGCCGCGGTCAGTGCAGGAAAACCGGCGGTCTCCCGCCGGTTTTCCGCTGCCCATCAGAATCCTCCAAGGCGGCGCAGCATGCTGCGCCGCCTTGGGGATTCTGACACCCCCTACCGCCATCCTGTTCCTGGCGGTTCACCCGCCAGGAACAGGATGGCGGTAGGGGGTGTCGCGGGGCCCCTGGGGGCCCCTGCAGTGCCCATGCCAATGGCATGGGCACTGCAGGGGCCCCCGTAAGAGGGCCCGCTTGTATTTCACTGTCTGCATAGCAGACAGTGAAATACGCGACGGGTGCAGTAGCACCCGTCGCACCTTCCCACTCCGCCGGCTCGATTACGAGCCGGCTTCATGGTGGGAAGGTCGTTTTCCCCTGGGCTGGCGGGCGGCCTTTTGGAGGCCGCCCGCCAGCCCAGGGGAAAACTCAAAATACCCGCCGCGGTCTTCCGACCGCGGTACGGTATTTTGGCGGCTCCCGCCGGGCGCGCGGTGACCGCGCCCGGCGGGAGTCAGAATGACCCCCTATGTGTAGACGTGCATAATTTGAACTCAAACATTTGTCTTGACCGTCGGCCACTTCCTAATATAAATTACCTTCTGGCTACTCTTAAGGGTTGGTGTAATGTTTACTTCTTTGGACATGTCAGTGGCATATCATCAGATATGGTTGTGTGAGGAGTCCAGGCATCTGACTTTCTTTGTTAAACCAGAATGGGTTTATCAGTATAAGCGCATGCCTTTTAGTACGGCATCTGCCTTTGCAGTGTTCCAAAGGTTAATGAAAAATCTTATCAATGGCTTTCCATTGGTAGCATGCTTTCAGGATGGTATTCTATTTTAACTTAAGGATTAATGTAAGCATTATGAAAAGTGATGGAGATACTCAAAATATCTGGCCTAACCTTAAAGAAGCACAAGCATAAGATTTTAGAAAATGGTGATCATGTATCTGGTGATGGTGTGGGGACTAAAATGAAGACTCTTAAGAGAAAGGAAGTGCCCATGCACAAAAATAAGAATCAGCTTAAGTTGTTCCTTGGTTTATTTGAATACTATGCTATATCTGTTAAAACCTTTGCCTATAAAACGTTGTTTTTATGGAATTTGCTGTAAACGAATGCCAGTTATTACTGGGCTTGCAGGTGCAAAGAAGCTTTTAAGGATATAAACAAAGTCATTGTTTCTGCGCATCCACTTAAAGCATTTGATCTTCAGAATGCCTGTATTATTTAGTACTGACGCCAGTAATGGTGGTTTAGGTGCAGAGAAGGAGCTGTGGAAAGACAGAGATTGCATTTTCATCTAGGACATTATGTAGGACTTAGTTCACATACTCCACCATTGAAAGGAAAGCATTGGGTTTACAATGGGGTGTTCACCATTTCAGGAATTTTGTGTGGGAGAGTCAGTTAGTTTTGCATACAGGCCATAAACCTCTGGTGGAATTACTTAGCACAAGTAAAGGTGGGAAAGAGAATCCTTGTATTTCAAATGGCAGTATAGTCTTCAGGAGTATCAGTATAAAATAGAATATATTCCTGGAAGGAAACATTTTATTGATGACTGTCTATGACGTTTGCTGGTAAAATCTGAGTTATCAGACGTAGAGTATGGTGATGAAGATTTGGAGTTTGTGTGCTCTGTAAATGCATCTACATGTGGTGCTCTAAAGGAAGATAAAGGGGAGTCGGCTGTTAATGAAGACAGTGTTTTTAGGCAGTTATTGAGTGTTATTCAACTGGTTCAACCAAATTTGGTGAATTGGATAAGTATTTAGTTCCATATTGGAGGTCAGCCAACAAGTTGACTCTGGTAAATTATATACTGTGTAGGGGTAAGTTTTTAGTTGTTCCTCCGATGCTTGGATCTCCAGTACTCAATTTAGCCCATTAATGGCATATTGAAAAGTAGTCTATGAAATACAGAATAAGAGAAACGTTTTGGGGGCCTGCTGTGGCCAAAGCAGTGGGGCATTATGTAAGAGAATGTAACTCTTGTGTGTTAAGTGATAAATCACAGGTTACGTACTGCCCCCTACTGCACATATTATAAGTGATGGTATACCATGGTGTAAATTAGCATTTGATATCACTGGATCATTCGGAGTGTGTGAGAGTTCTCCAAAGTATATGCTAGTATTAGTGGGCTATATGTCAAAATGGACTGGGATCAAATTTGTTTACAGTGTCAATTCTGGTGTTGTTCATAAAGGAAGGTTTTCCTGAGGAATTGATAAGTGATAACAGTACCCAGTTAAATTCAAAGCAAATTAACACGTTTTTGAATAAGAATTGTATCAATTAATTCTTGATTATACATTGACATTGACATTAATTCTTCATTATACCAATCCTGCAGCAACAATCTAGTTGTGAGGGTGAACCGAATCAATAAAGATCAATTACAATTGGCTTTAGTGAATGATTTATCTCGGACGAAAGTAATAAAAGATAAGTTGTAGGCAATGAATGAGAGCTCTTCCACACATTAGTATGGAAATTTCCCCTTTTTCCTCTTAAGGGGTAGAATTGCTGGATCACACTTGAATAAAGAGTAGGTGAGTAGGATGTGTTTGCATTGGAACAGAGTAAAGAATGTGCTAGAAGTAAGGAGGGGGGTTCGAGTGAGATTTGGCACAGATGTGGACAGTCGAATGAAAAGAGAATTATGTGTAAAAGTGGGCAATTATGTGAGTGTAGAAATTCTTTGCCATCACCAAAAAGGTAATTCCAAATTTTGATTTTGATAATGGCAAAGTATGGAACAAAAGTATGGAGGTTGTGGTGGCAAGAGCTAAAGTGTAGTATGTTCCAGAAAGACGGGGGCAAAAAAGTCTAGTGCTCCGTCCATTCCGGTCAAAGATCAGACCTTTGGAAAATCCAATAATTTATCCGTTCCAGTCAAGGATCAGGACATCCCCAGTTTCACAGAAGAAAATGCCTGGGGCCCAAGAAGGAAGCTGTTGCCTTCAAAATTCAAGGATTATGTAATGCAAACTATTCTTGGTGGTATAAGTGTTCTTTGCCATATCACTATGGTTACTTATCATTTTGGTGTCAAAAAGATTACAGTATTTCAAGGGGCATGTTTTTGCTCATGTCAAATGTGTTTCTGTTTGTTAGGGCGGTGTATATGGTGATTTTCTTGTTGTTATATTGTGTTGCAAGGGAAGGGGATGTGTTGGGTTGCAATCGCTTAGAGAATTGGGTATGTAATGGTGGAGTAGAATGTTGAGAGATGGGTGTCTGAGGAGGATTTCGAAAGATGGGATTTTCTAACTTACTTCTACTTAAAGGAGTTGTCTTTTCACATGGAAAACAGTGAGTTTCTCAGAGTCACTTCTGCATCTCTCAACTTTGTACTTGTATAGCACACTACTCACCCATTAGGGTCTCAAGGCACTGTACGCATACCACTGTGGAACCCCTCCTGGCTTTTTCCTGTGAGGTGGCCACTCCTGGGCAACCTCCAAGGTGAAGCCAGGCATCCCAGCACTGTTGGGGACGTTGTTGAGATTAAGCAAGCTATTACCCAGAGTGGGAAACATGAATTAGATTAGGCACCGATGGGAGAATTATCAGGTCTGAGGAAATTGAGCCCAAGACCCGCTGAGGCGGGAATTGAACGCTGGTCCCAGACCAGATCTCTGCATCAGGATCTGCCGCTCTAACCATTGAGCCACACTTCTCCAACTGAGTTCATCATTGAGCTCTTTGGCTACTAACTAGGTCAGATACTTTTTGACCACATTCCTCCTCTCTTAATTAATTGCATAGAAATATCCTCCAAAATCAAATGCACCAGGAACCAGCAAACCTCCATCAAACACTTTATCTTAATGAAAATCAAACCATAGCAGGAAAACATTACTTTGTCACAAGCTAATCCTGCTGGACCCCCAAAAGCCAAAAAAAACATCAAACCCAAAGTTTAAAACCAACTTTAATATAGCGTGGCTCATAACTTTTGAATTATACCTGATGTCATATGAATATGCACCTGACCTCCAGTTATGATGTGTTGCTACATTCTGGATGAAGAGCAGGCCCTGTCACATAGACAAAAGTAGAAATTTCATATGTAGGGGGCCTGTACGATAACAATGTAATGCAAGACTTCACAGGGGTATGACCCTGCAGTAGAACAGGTCATGACACATTCTTATTTATGATGTTGGCAACATTGATTGATTTGGGGTTGTGAGTCAGTAGAACCTCAATCTCATACTGAGCAAGGACTTTTGCTCCCCTCTAAATTTTTTGGGCATATTCAGTCTTTTGGGCCTGGGTGGGGGGGAATAAAGCCCACTGGGAATCAGGGATTTATTTTTTATAAACATCTAGGGGTGAGAGCTGCCCTGAATGGGCATTGTAAAGTCCCCACCGCTCACAAAAAGCAGAGCAGCCTTTCTGCCCCTCGTGGTGTAGATGGGGGTAGTAGCCCCCAGAATGGGCATTGTAATGCCCCCACTCCTCCCCCAAAGAATTCAGCACAGTCTGAAAGCCCTCTAGGCACCTGGGCTTATATTCTATTCATCTAGGGGTAGGGGCTGCCCAGAATGGCCATTGCAATACCCCCACCCCTCCCAAAACATCTGCACAGTCTTTCTGCCCCACTGGGGGAGCAGAAAGCCCACTAGGCACCAGTTTTTTTTTGGTACTGAAGGGAGTAGGGGCTGACCAGAATAGGCATGCCAATGCTCCCACTACCCAAGATAAGTGGGCACAGTCTTTTCACCCCCTGAGGGCAGATGGGATTATTACCACTGATCTGCCCTGCAGGACGGGCAGTAATAGAGGGGTGGAGGATGACTCCCATGGGCATGGTTATGCCCCTCCACTCCAACTGAAGGGGCAACAGTCTTTCTCCCCCCCCACCCCCGGTGGACTAAAGCATCTTATACTAATGGCAAACAGGAGGACATTTGATTCTTTTCGGTTTTCATTGCATATATGGGCCAAGAGAGCTTAGCTAATTCCCAGTGTCGCCCCAATTGCAATGGTGAGCAGTTCCACATTTTGGATATGAGTACGCTGCCACCTGGAAAAACCTAGCAGACCCAGACACTTCTGAAAACTAAACATCTAGGGTATTTCAGGGTGCTGTGCTTCACATGCCTCCACACCATTTTCTCACCCCTAATGCCCTGTAAACCTCTAACTTTGCCTAAAAACACACATTTTCCCTACATTTCTGTGATGGAAACTTCCAGAATCCACAAACTTCCTACCACCCAGCATTGCCCCATCTGCAATGACAAAAAACTCTGCCCCACTTGTGGGGGGTGCCCAAAGCAGAGTCAGCCTGAAAACATATGGAAAAAAACTGCCTTTTTGGACCTTCTCTGGTTCCCCCTCAATATCTACACATTTGTGGCCTTTCCCTGTCACAGGAACTTGGCCCACCCGCACAAGTGAGGTATAAATTTAATTGGGAGGCCAAGGGTAATGCTGAGTGGTAGGAAATTTGTGCCCGCATGGTGATCCCACACAGAAATGTGAGGAAAATATTATTTTTTTAGCTGAATGTGAGGTTTTGCAGGGGATTCTGGGTAAAAAAAAACCTTTGAGGGATCCACACAAGCCACACCTCCTTGGACTCTTCAGGGTGTCTAGTTTTTAGAAAAGTCTGAGTTTTTTAGGTTTCCCTAGATGGTCGCTGAGCCCAGTACCAACACCACAGGTTCCCCACTTTCAAAAATAGGTAGTTTTCTGATAGATAATTTTGATGTGTTCACAACATGTTTTGGGCCCTTCCCTGTTGCAAGCACTTGGCCTACCCACCCTAGAGAGGTAGCATTTTTATCGGAAGACCTGAGGGAATGCTGGGTGGTAGGAAATTTGAGACTCCCTTCAAATTTCAGACCTTTCCATCCAGTGGCATCTGCCCCATATATATAGAATGGTGGGGTGCCATTAAAATCATAACCAAAAAAGGCACTTACCTTCTTTAAGTGCCACAACATCCTCCTCGCTCCCTTGTCTTCTGTCTTTGAAGCTCTGGAACCAAAATAACTGCACTACCTAATCCTGGTACTGCTCTCATGCTGCTAAACAGCATAGGAGAAGCGTCAGGATTGGAGGGAGAGGCCTCTCCCTGTGCTCTTAACAGCACTGGAGGCCGCTGCTTTCTGTAACCAAGTTGTCCTTATGACAGCTGGGTTAGAGAAGTTTAAAGTGTGCAAGTCTGGCTGGCCACCACAAGAGGGCGGGCCAAAGGGATACATGCACTTTAAACTTAGTGCACAGCTGCCTACTGCCACTTAGCAGCAATTGCCCCACCCCGTCCGGACACTCGGTTCAGGACGGATTGCTGAAAAATACAATAGTAATAATTTCATTGTCATTTTATTTTCCAGCTTCTCTGGGGCATTATTTTTAGTGGGGTGACGCTCTCCCAGTGGAGCCACTCTTGTTTTCATCACAGAAATGTGAGGTAAATATGTTTCTTTAGACAAATGTTGAGGTTTGCACAATATTCTGCTTAACAGAACCTGGTGAGACTCACACAAGTTTCCCCATCCTGGATTTCCCTGGGCATCTAGTTTTCAAAACTGTGCAGGTTTTCTTGGTTTTGCAAGGTGCTGGCTGAAGTAGGGCCCAAAAACCACAGATACCCACTTTGCAAAAAAACAGATCAGTTTTGAATGGAACAAATTGATGTATCCATGATGCACCATGGACTGTTTTTTGTTGGGGTGCACTAATCCTACCCACACAAGTGAGGTACCACTTTCATCAGAAGATTTGGGAGAATGCTGGGTGGAAGGAAGTTTTTTGGCTCTGTGCAGATTCTAGAAGTGTCCTTCACTGAAATCTGGGGAGAATGTGTTTTCAAGTGAAAGTTTGAGGTTTGCAAGGGATTCTGGGTAAAACAACCTGATAAGAATCACACAAGTCACCCAACCCTGGATTTCCATAGGTATCTAGTTTACATAAATGTATAGGTGGTATTTATATTGGGAGACTTAGGGAAATACAGAATAGTAGAACACCTCTTATTACCGATTGTCTTTCTTTGCATTTGCACCTTCCAAATGTAAGACAGTGTGTAAACAAGAAGACATTTTGAGAATTGCCCTCTAACTCATATGCTTGTATGGGTAACTGTTAGACTTTTCATCCTTGGCGTGGTCTCCATTAACGTTTTGCCTCTGTTTCCCAGGTTGCTGATGTGTGCTGGACTCTGTTTTTGCTCTTTTTGTTACTCTGGGCACCTTAACTCAGCTAACCAGTGCTAAAGTGCAAGTGCTCCTATACAAAATGTGTATGTAATTGGTTTATCCACGATTGGCATATTTGATTTACTAGTAAGTCCCTAGTAAAGTGCACTAGAGGTGCCCAGGGCCTGTAAACCAAATTCTACTAGTGGGCCTGCAGCACTGGTTGTGCCTCCCACCTAAGTAGCTCTGTAATCATGTCTCAGACCTGCCACTGCAGTGTCTGTGTGTGTAGTTTTTAACTGTAAATTTGACTTGGCAGGTGTACCCACTTGCCAGGCCTAAACCTTCCCTTTTCTTACATGTAAGGCACCCCTAAGGTAGGCCCTAGGTAGCCCCAAGGGCAGGGTGCAGTGTAGGGTTGAGGTAGGACATATAGTAATGTGTTTTATATGTCCTGACAGTGAAATATTGCTAAATTCGTTTTTCACTGTTGCAAGGCCTGTCCCTCTCATAGGTTAACATGGGGGCTACCTTTAAATATGATTAAAGTGGAGATTCCCTTTGGGAGCGGATAGACATGTGGAGTTTGGGGTCTCTGAGCTCACAATTTAAATATAAATCTTTTAGTAAAGTTGATTTTAAGATTGTGTGTTTGAAAATGCCACTTTTAGAAAGTGAGCATTTTCTTGCTTAAACCATTGTTGTGACTCTGCCTGTTCATGGATTCCCTGTCTGGGTCAGTTTGACAGTTGGACTGGTTGCACCTCTCACTAGACAGTGACACAAAGGGAGCTGGGGTGCAGTCTGCATTTCCTGATGAGCCATCCGTGCTAGGAGTGAGGGGAGGAGTGGTCACTCACAACTGAAAGGGCTGTGCCTGCCTCACACAATGAGGTCTCCAACCCCCTGGTGTATGTCTGGGGCCTGGCCTGGGCAAGGCAGGATTTCACAAACAAGAGAGACTTTGCTTTGAAGTAGGCCTACTTCAAAGCGCAAAATGGGTATACGAAGGGCACCCAAAACCACAGATTTTAGAACACATCTGGAAACCAAGAGGAACCTTAGCCTGGAGAAGAGCTGAAGAGCTGAGTAAGAAGAGCTGCCCTGCCTGTGACTGTGCTTTGTGGAGCTATCCTGCAGTTGCTGCTTCTGCCTGTGCTAGAGTACAAAGACTGGACTTTGTGTTGCCTTCCTTCTTGTGAAGATCTCTCCAAGGGCTTGATTTAGATCTTGCCTCCTGTTGTTTGAAGTCTCAGGGACAGCAAAGACTTCTCTCTGCCATCACCTGGAGCCGATGGAGAGACTCCTACTCTACCAAGTGGTGCCCATCCAGTTCCTGGGGCCCTGAAAAAAAGAACCTGGCAGCCCAAGAGTGAGAAATCCACACACCGACCGTCATGTGGGAAAAAGATTGACGCAACTCCGATCTGTGGCTGAAAAATTGACGCGCCGCCGGCTTTGCGGCTGAAAATCAACACTCGCCTGCAACGCGACCAGAAGATCAATGCCCGCGGCTGGAGAAACGACAGGCAGCATTGTGACGGATCATCATGAGGCTGAATTTCTGACTCAAACACCGCTGGGCGTGTAAAAACAACGCAAGGCCTGCCAGGACCCGAGAGTGCTGACCGGATCGACGCATCGTTCTCCTGCAGAGAGAAGAAACAACACACGCCGACCCGACTAAAGGAGAAAGGACGCAAGGTCTCGCTCGTGAGTGAAATCGACGCATCGCAAGCCCTTTTTGACGCACACTCGCCCGTGCGGGGTTATTTTTGAGGCACCCTAGGTACATTTTCACGCTAACAGTGTTAGCGTTGTGTTTAAAACTACATGAAGACTCTTTTTGTTTTTTAACTGATGACTTGTTGTTTTGTTGATTTTTGTCTTTTTGGTCTTGTTTTGTTTAGATAAATATTATCTATTTTTCTAAACCTGTGTTGTGTGTAATTTTGTAGTGTTTTCATTAAGTTACTGTGTGTGTGTGTTGGTACAAATACTTTACACCTAGCACGCTGAAGTTAAGCCTGCTGCTCGTGCCAAGCTACCAAGAGGGTGAGCGGGGGTTAGCTGAGGGTGATTCTCCTTTACCCTGACTAGAGTGAGGGTTCTCGCTTGGACAGGGGGTAACCTGACTGCCAACCAAAGACCCCATTTCTAACAGTAGCCCCAAAATCAGAGATGTGCAAATAATCACTGCTTTTAAATTCCATATCTTGTGCCCATTTTAGAAATACATAAGTTTCCTTGATACCTATTTTTCACTCTTTATATTTGACCAAATTAATTACTCTACACCAGGTAAACAATGAAAAACCATTGTAAGGTGCAGCTCAGTTATTGGCTCTGGGTACCTAGGATTCTTGGGGAACCTACAAGTACTATATATCCTCTCAACCAGAAGGGTCCAACTGACTTAATGGTACATTGCTTTTGAAAATATGTCAAAGTTAGAAGAAGTTAAAGATAAAAACAGAGGTACAAATGGATATTTCTTTCAACTCAATTTCAATATTTGTTTTATTTTAATTGTCATTTTTTATAAGAAAACCTTGAAGGATCGACACAAATTACCCCTTGCTAAATTCAGAATGTTGTCTACTTTTCGGAAAGGTATGGCTTTCCATGATCTACCATTGGTCTTACATCCATTTCTGCCACTAACTGGAATGAGGTTGAAAGCACAAAAAAGGAAAAATGGGCTCTGTCCCAGTAAAATGCCAAGGCTGTGTTGAAAAATTTGGTTGTCTGATTCAAGTCTGCCTGTTCCTAAAAGCTGTACAAATTGTGATTTTTAGCCCTTTAAACATTTCATTAATGTAATTTGCAGGGAAGAAAACTGTATTTTGGCTAACTTCTTGGTCCCCTCAAGGAGAATCCACAAACCCTGGGTACCTTTATGATCCTCAGGATGTTGGAAAAAAAGGATTGAAGTTTGGCATGGATACCTTATTTTGACAAAAAGTTATGGGGCCCAAGCACAAACTATCATAAATAGCAAAAAAAAGGCTAAGCACTGGGGGATAGGAGGCCTAGCAGTGAAAGGGTCAAACCCCCTTGCCAAGCCTTAAAACTCCCCTCTTATTACACATAAATCACCTCTAAGGTAGGCCCAAGGCAGTCCATAGGGCAAGGTTGGACATGTACCTCTAAGTTGTGCATGTCCTGGTAGTGAAAAAAACACCTACATTTGTTTTTTACTATGGTGAGGTCTAATCCTCTCATAGGTCAACATTGGGCATCCTTAATACACGTTCAAACTGTGAATCCTGTTTAGAAAGGAGATGCTGTATGATGTTTCATATGTTTAGAATGGTAATGATAAATCCTCTTTACTGGTAAAGTCGGAGTTCACATTACTATTTTAGAAATGGCACTTTAAGAAAATGGGCATTTATCTGCTCTTACTGCTCTGTTTACCCCAACATATAGGCTCTCATTATGACATTGGCGGTCAGCTGACTGCGACGCCAGCGATGGTGGTAGTACCATTGCCAGGCTGGTGGTGAAAACGCGAAATTATGACCATGGCGGTGATCCCTCCTATAGACAACCAATGTACCACCCGAACCGTCAGTGCGGTCTGTCCACTGACCACTGCGGTATGCATCTTCAGGCTGGCGGAACATAACAACCCGCCCACCATTTTATGACATAGCAGACTGCCAGGATTTCTGGGGCGGGACCACAGCCACCAAAAGCCTGGCGGAAACACATAAAATAATAGTGGAGTCTGCAGCCGCCGTGGAACTCAAACTGGAAGTACTCGCAATCGCAGTCCAGGAGCACCAACGCCGACAAAGACGACGACGGTAAGTACAGCCACCTAGCACACAAGGGAGGGAGGGGAGAGTGACACACCCACATGCACAACACACACCATACACACATACCACACACCGAGAACCATCTGCAGAGTCAATCAACAACATCATAACGCAGGAGCAAAGAAAGCCAGGACACCTGGCTCTGGTCCAACCACTGTAATTATGTGGGAACAGCAACCTCTAATTAAATTATATATATATAAACATATATATATATACAACTTTACAGCAAGGACCATTGCCCAGTCCATAGTCAATTAATGGCCACAGGGCAACGTCAAAGTTCCAACTTGACTCCTGACAGCCCAAGTCACTCCACTGGGTAGGGGCATCATGGTGATGGTAGGCAGGCACCTCAGGGGGTGGGGGGTGTTTCTTCTTGGGAGGGGGGTCCTTTGACTTGGGTATGGGAGGGGGCAGGTCTTTACTCTTTTGTTTAGGGACAGAGAAGAGGGCTTGGAGTGGGGGGCGGAGTGGTAGCCTTGTGTCCCTTACTGCTAGGTTTAGCTACAGGGGGAGGTACGTGAAAGGACTGCGAGCTGGTGGCACTGGGCTGGGGGAGAGGGATCTTTCTCTTACGGGCAGGATGGGGGAAGAAGGAAGAGGTCAAGGCAGGAAAGGAAAAGCTTCTCAGGACCATTGAGGTGGGTTGTGGGAGGAGGTTTGGGAGTGGAGGTAGAGGGAGTGGTAGGAGTAGGTGTGCTGGACTTGGGTGCAGGTGCATGGACAGTGTGCGTGTGTGAGGTGGATAGCTGTTGAGTGTCTGAGTGTGAGCGTTTATGTGTCATTGGAGGGGGCAGACAGGGTGGGAGAGGACTAACAGGACGTGTGTATGTATGTTGTGGTGGTGTCTGCAGTTGAGGTGGGTGTGCTGCATGAGGTTGTGGTGGTGACTGCGCATGTGGTGTGCGGGCTGCTAGCCTGCATGTCTGCTGTTGTCATGACTGTCGGCAATGCTGTACAAGTGGAGGGATGTGGGACTGATGATGCAGTGCATGCAGGTGTGAGTGTTGATGTGACTGTGAGGGAGGAGGGGGAGACAGTAGAGGCAGTGGCTGTTGTTGTAAGTGCATCCGTGTGTTGGCTGTGTGTGTGCTTGTGGAGTGAAGTGTGGTGCCTTTGTTTGTCTGTGTGAGTCCTGTGTGTTGTTTCGGGTGCATGCTTGCCAGAAAGTGTGCGTGGAATGTGTTCGGGGGGAGGTCTTTGGGACTGGGAACAGGTAGTTGTAGGTGGGACGGAGGAACCGGGGACACTGGCTGCCGTCAGAGAGGAGGCCAGAGCCTGAAACGATCTCTGTAGAGCAGCCAAGCCACAGTGAATGCCCTCCAGGTAGGCATTGCATTGCTGCATCTGGGATGTCAGCCCCTGGATGGCATTCATTATGCTTGACTGCTATATAGAGAATGGTCTCAGGAGGTTAATAGTCTCCTCACCGAGGGCAGCAGGATTGACCGGGGCAGGGCCTGAGATGCCTGGGATGAATGAGACACCCACCCTCCTGGGTGAGTGGGCATGGGCAACTGGGTGGGGGCCTACTGGGAAGGCGGTGCTGGTACGGGGGTTGGTGGAAGACGAAGTAGCTGGGGTGGTCCCAGAGGGGTCTGCCACCACCAAGGAGCTTCCATCGGATGAGGAATCTGAGTCAGATGTAGTTTCTCCTGTCTCTCCCATGGTGCTCCCCTTGCTCTCCAACCCACTGGTCCCCTCATCATCAGTGGACTCTGCCTCCTGGTTCCTTTGGGCTGCAGCTCCCCCACTCGCGGGTGCCCCTGCTCCTTCACAAGATTATGCTAATGCACAAAAGGACAGGATGAGAAAAGGAGAGAGGGTGGGGGAGAAAGAAAGGGAGCACGAGGTCAGTCACACCACCAACAGCACATACGGCAGACACATCACAATCATTCACTGGGACAAACACTGTTCAGTATGGACCACAATGACATACCTGGGTACAACAGCAGTAAAGAACCCAAACACTACCATCTGCACACCTACTGGGACTCACTAAGCCATGTCTGCCATGGCATGCTAGCGACTTACCAATACCAAATATACATACCTCCATACATTGCTAAGCAGGACCACACAAGAATAGCTAAACTAGGATATTGGGGCATCCACTGGCTAGAACCTTGCACCCAAACCCCAGGGCAGGCAACAGAAACAATATACCGCACAGTCTATACTCACCCCCTTGTGGCTGCTGTGCTGCCCTCAAGCGCTCATCCAACTCAGGATTGGCCACTGCCAGTATCTGGGCTGTTGGGGGCGGGGTCAGGCTCTGATGGGCACCCCTTCCTCGTTGGGAGGCCATCCCCAGCTGGGCCTCCGCGGTCTTCCGGGCCCAGCATCCCAGGTCCTCCCACCGTATCCTGCAGTGGGTGCTCTGCCAGCTATGGACCACCCAGGGTCCGCACGTCCTTGGCGACGGCATGCCACAATGAAATCAGTACAATGAAGGACATGGCCATACCAGGAGGGTTGTTGAACACACATTTGGTCTACTGAAAGCCATGTTCCGGTGCCTCCATTTGACAGGTGGATCCCTACGCTACTCCCCTAAGAAGGTCTGCCAGATAGTGGTGGTTTGCTGTAGGCTGCATAATTTGGCCCTCAGATGCAATGTGCCCTACCTGCAGGAGGAGGGTGGAGACAATACACCTGTGGCAGCAGAGGACACTGAAGACAGTGATGAGGAGGAGGAGGAGAATGTGGACAACATGACACATATCATATAGCAGTACTTCCAATAACACTCAGGTAAGACTGTAAATCTGTTCATATCTTCATTTACGTTTGGTGCTGAGTGCCAGCTGTGTTGTGCCAATCACTACATTTTCATTTCAATTGACTATCACTTATGGCTTCCCTTTTTGCAGATCTTGGTGTGATCACAACTGTGTACTCATGTGATGACTACAGACTGCTTAAACACATTTGTTCGATGGATTCACACCTTACAGAACATTTGCACAGGATAATACAGTCCAATACATTGCAAATTTATGTATGATAAAGCACAAATACTCCAGTTGTGTTCAAGGGTGTTTATTTAGGTGACAAAAAGAAAGTGATAGTACAATTGAGTAGGATGATGGTGGATGAAAACTTGAGTGTAGTGGCCCAGTTGGTTTGTAAAATAGGTCCTGTGTCAATGGGGCCATAGGAAAAGGGGCAATGGCAGTCCAAAGTGTACAAGGTCCTCAGTGGCACACAAGGGGGACATTCTGGAGGGGCTCATTTCCTGGCAGTGGTCTTGGTCATGGCAACAGTCTCAGGTGTCTGTCTGGGTTGCACGGAACATTTGCGGGGTGGTTCACCTTCTGCGGGGGGAGGGATGCTGTTGGCCTGTAGGTGGTGTTGCAGTTTCTCCTGTCCACTGTTTAACTTTGGCTGAAATACCATCTGCTGAGTGGCTAATACACTGGGACATTAATCTGCCTATTTCTACACTTCAATTCACCTCCTGTTTAAAACACATCCGGGTAGGCAGATATGAAAGGCTGGGAGATAGTTATATCCACGAGGTGTGGGAGCTACCCTTCTCGTACAAATGTCTCAGTGGCATGAAAGAAGTCTTTCTTAGCAGTAGTGAATGCAAGACTTCAGTCGGCCATTCAATGGTTTGCAAACAGCTGTCCTTGTATGGGGCGTGTAACGCGTCTGTAGCAAATTTAGCTTGTTATCTGAAGGGTGTTCCTGTCTCCTTGATTAGACCTACGTTCCAGGTACTTTCAAACAGCAGCTATGTTATCCTCAATGGTGAAGACTGTTGTGAGATGCGAGCTGGAATAGTTTATGTTGTTTCGGTCTCTAAGATTGTTACATGCTGCGGGAACGTACTGTTTCCTCCTACAAAAATAAAAGAGGTGGCAGACATTTGGCATCACATTGCTACTTCTAATGTGAATTTTGACAAGTTGAGCAGACTCAAGGCTTTATTGTTTCAAAAGCATGTGGCCCTTACATCTGCGTGCAAGACCTACACACTTCAGGTGGCGGGGTCGTCAGCAGAGATACAGTCCCTTTTAAGTACAAACTTTCCGAGAAACTTTGGTGAACTCGTGGGACACATATTTAATGCGTCCATTACAACTGGAATCGCAAACTTCTTAAAGGCTGTTGGTTCTGGTTTCATTCACACCTTCTCCTCCATATTTAGTCTAATACCATCAGCCATCCACTCAATTTTCTCTAGTATTTTTGGTGAATTTCCAATAACTTTGGCTTTATTAGCTGGCATTTTGCTGTTGCTATTTTGTATGCGCAATGGCTGTCCCGCCGCAACAAGGAGGAATGAAAGCGCTCCCATCAGCGCAGCTGTGTCGTGAATGCATGATGCAGTATTTTGGAGCAACACTCCTGGAGCAATTGGAGTGTGACTGGTCTCTGTCATTCAGACCGGTTTTGCATTATGTGCAGCCCGTGTTTCGGTGCCTCTGGTGCTCTTTCGAACATGCACTGGAAGCCTGTCTTTCTATGCAGTGCTTGCTTTCATTGGATGCTGATCTGTTGATGTTCTCGCTGATGGCTCATTACCAGACATGCGCGTTGAGGTTGCATTTGCTACGGGAAGCTACCTATGAGTTTCCCTTCCTGGAGGATGTGGCTCTTAACTCACCTTTGGGTACACCACGGAATGCCGCCTTGGCTGAGGCTATGGAACTTGGCTGCTCCTTGGTCCTTCTCGGCGATGCTTTTCCAACTTTAACACCTGCCGAAGTGGAAGATTTCCTGTCCTCTATGGTCCCAGAATCAATTGGAACTTTTCAAAAATAACTTTGACTCTTGAAATTCGGTCCTTTTATGCCACATGTTCACGTTTTAAATTGTCCTTTTATATGCTCATGTGTCCCTTCGACTTGTCATAATTGACATTAATTTTTACATGTGTACCTTAGGTTGAGCTTTTTAGTAGCAATTTTATGTGTCATTAGGCTTTGAACCACCTTCAACCAACAAGGGGAGGGTGTTGTGTAGCCATTTTAGCTATAGCTCCATGCACACTATTTTAACACACTAGGCCAAGCCGCTATTCCTGGTGGTGTACCCCTCCTGCAGCTACTGGTTTTCCTGCATGATGGTGATCACCTGGTCCATTCTGTCCTGGGATTTTTGGTATGCCTCCAGGACATGTGTGAGTCCCTCCTGGGCAGTTGGCTCCCTGGGCCTGGCCTCCCTCTGGCACACAGCTGACCTCCCACTCTCCCTACCCCCCTGGGCCTGTGTCCCCTGAATGGTGTGCCCACTCCCACTTACACCAGGACCTTCACCGTCTTGCCTGTGTGGTCTTGGCTCAGGTCCCTGTACAGGTGGGCACACTAATGATCGATGTGTCCTGGGGACACAGGTTTGGGGATGTTGGCAGGCTGCTGTGGTGTTGGAGTCAGATGGGGGGACCTGTGGTGGACTGGCTGTGGGATGTAGAAGCCGACTGACCTGTGGTCCCAGATGGGCCAGGGAGTTCATCCAGCTCGGGACATCCAGAGATGCTGCCATAACTGAGGGCATCTTATGGTGGAGGAGCGGGTTGCCGTGGCACCTGCTTGCCGCTGACATTGGCTACGGCACCTATGGTTAGTGTATGGTGATGGACTGTGGGATTGGTAGTGCTACATGCTGTCCATGCATTGCTGTTGTGTGTGTATGCAGAGCTGGGAGGGGTGTGCTTGCAGTGAGTAGGGCATGCAGGAGTACACAATTGAGGGTGGTCATTGGGGTGGTGCACTGTATGGGATGGAGTGGGGTGTATGGAGTCAGGGAGAGGGGGTAACATGCCATGCAGGTATCAGTGGAGGTAGGTTAGTAATGGTGACTTACCAGTGTGCAGCCCTCCAGTGACTCCAGTGAGGCCCTCAGGATGCAGGATTGCCAATACTTGCTCCTCCCATGCTGTGAGCAGTGGGGGAGGAGGTGGGGGTACACTGCCAGTCCTCATGATGGCGAACTGGTGGCTTGATGCAACGTAACACACCTTCCCCCGTAGGTCGTTCCACCTCTTTCGAATGTCATCCCTTGTGCGTGGATATTGTCCCACGGAGTTCACCCTCTCCACGATCCTCTGCCATAGCTCCATCTTCCTGGCAATGGAGGTCTGCTGGACCTGTGCACCAAGCAGCTGTGGCTCTACCCTGATGATTTCTTTGACCATCACCCGCAACTCCTCATCTGTAAACCGGGGGTGCTTTTGTGGGGACATTCCTATTGTGTGGTGTGTGTGTGTTCTGCAGAGGATGTTTGATGTTGAGGTCACAGGGTGTGTGGTGTGTGATGCGTGACAGGTGTATGGGTAGATGTGGTGTGTGAGCAGTTCTCTAAGAGCTTGGCGTGGCAAGGTGTAGAAGTCTTTTCATGTTTGCAAAGGATTGTGGGTGATGTCGGGGTATGTTTTACAGTGCTGTTGGTCGGTGTATAGGGTGTGTGTATACTTGTCATGTGTGGGTTTTTTGATCTGGCCAATGTTGGCTTCAAGTGGGGTTGGGTGCCCCATTCTGCTGCGGCGGTGTGCACCGCTAATGGGTGACCGCTGTTGAATGTCTGCTGTGGAGATTCTTAGGTCATAATTTTGGAGAGCCGTGTCTTGCAGGGGGTGGTGGGTCCGACAGTTTTTTGCCTTTGTTGGGTCTGGCGGACCTGTGGTTGTAGCTGGTTTCTGTTGGTTTTGTGTTTGTATGTCATAATCTGGCGGGTGGATTACCACCTCTGTGGCAGTGTGTTGGCAGCCGTCACCACGTCAGTCTTCGGAAAAGACCACCAATGTCATAATGAGGGCCATAATCTGGAGCCAGGGCTAAGGGAGAAAGGATGTTTGTACACTTCAAGCTTCATTCTTTTACGTCACCTCCACTTCAAAGGCACATTTGGGGATGAGTCCTGGGTCTCTGACCCCACCAAATCAGACACTTCTGGACCTACAACTGGACTCTGTCAGAAAAACTGCTGAGCTGCACCAAGCTCTGTTACTCTGCTGGAATGCTGACCTGGAAGGACTGCTTTTCTGCTGAGCTGTCCTGCTAACTGCTAGTCTCTGAACCTGCTGAGGGAGAGATGGACTCTGCCTTGAAACCCAAAGTGATGTCCAAGAGCTTGTTGGCTTGCCGCCTGTTGCAAGAGACTCAGGGAATATCAAAGTCTCTACCTCTGCTCCTATGCCTGGTTCACAGGAAGTGGACCCCGATACTTGCACCAGTGAAATTGATGCATCTCCTGCCTGCTAAAATCAGCAACTGATTCATCAACCCTGTTGCTGGAGTAAATCTGGTGCATCACATTTGGGGCCCGAGCAGCACCTCCAGAAACGCTGCATCGACTGATGCATCTCCTGCCTGCTGGAAGAGGCACCTGGCACATCGACATCGACATAGCACTGAAATCACCGCATCACAGGCATTGCTGAAAGAAGATCAATGCATCCCCTTAACAGCCTGGAGAACCTCAGCGAATCAGTTTTGAAATCAACACATTGAGGCATTGATGTTCTTCTTCATAAACCAACGCAACTCCATCAACTCATTGGAAAAATCAACACATCCCTCAACTGCGGAAGTGACATCAATGCATCTACAGACGCATTGTCCTCGCATCTCGTGTTGGATCAAGATACTCTGTTTCCCAGGACTGTGTGGCTCCTGTACCCGTTCCGCACTCCATCTCAGTCAGCTTGAACTGTTGACTTTATCCCAGTCCACCACGACCTCAATTCACCCCTAAAAGCTATTTGATTTGAAGCACTAGAACTCTTTTATTCATCGAAAATTCAAATCTCACCTTCTAGTTATTGGATTTTTGTCTTTTTGGTCATAGATTTCTTATAAAACCATGCTCTATCATTTAAGCTGATGAGGAGTCTTTTTGTGGTGTTCTCATTGTGTTACTTTGTGTGTGAGTGTGTGTTGCACAAATACTTTTATATACATTGCCTCTTGAGATAAGCCTGACTGTTTAGTGCCAAGCTACCAGAGGGTGAGCACACGTTATCTTTTAGTGTATAACTGACTTACTCTGGCTAGAGTCGTGGTCCATATTTGGACTGGATGCATACCCCTGCCAAGTAGAGACCCTGTTTCTAACACTGGTGATCAGCGGTGAGGATAGGACTTCTGTTTGTGCAATACCATATAGTAACTCACTGTTCACTATAATTCTATACTAAGACCAATTCAAACCTTTTTAAATTGTCCCTAATTGCTCTTTTGATTTTTTGGCTAAACCATGTTTCTCTCTGGAAAAGCCACACCTGCATTTGCATCTGAAGTCATTGATTTTGAGCTGGTCAAGTTAGAATCATATACTAAGCCTGGCTTGAAGATTTTTGCAAAGAATGTAATGTGTCCATGAGAGACTTTGCACGGAAGGTGGATCTGCAGAAAGCTTTGAGAGCCTGGGCGCAGTCCCAGAATGTAGGGACTGAGATTCCAGAGGAGGAGGGTCCAGAAATTCCAGAGGAGGAGTAGCTGATCATGGATTCCAGTGAGAATTTGGGACTGCCTTTGGAGAGGGCCAACAATTTTCTCAAAGCTGTGATGATTCCCAGAGCAGGGAGCGGTGTTTCCCCCGAGAACCTATCCCCAGAGTTGCTGGCAGATAAGCAAAACGAAAGTAAATTAAAGCTAGAGTTTACCAAACTAAAGTTAGAGCAGGAAGAGAAACTGGCAAAGTGAAATTTGAGTACGAACAAATGCTAGAGGAGAAGAGGTTGGCTCTGGAGGAGTGGAAACTAACCTATCAGCTAAACCTCAGAAAGCTGGATATCAGAGCACTACATGTGGAGTCCAGCAATAATGGCTGTAGCATACCTGCAGTGTCTACTACTAAGGTCAGAGTATGGAGACCCAAAGATTCGGTGCCCAGTTAAGTTGTGGGGGATGACATAGACAAATGGTTTCCACCCTATGACGAGGCTCTGAGAGTGCACAAGGCCCAGTTGGAATCCTGGGGTACTAGTGTTTAGAGGTCCATGCCTACAGTGGGGAGGGATACACTTCCCACGCTACAGGTGGTGGACCAGATATGCTACACTGCTATGAAGACCATACTAGCCAACAGGTTTAGGCTGCAACCTGAGAAATACCAACAGAAGTTCAGGGCCACTCATAAGACTGCATCACAGGGCTGGGTAGGCTGTTTAGACTATGTTAGGAAGGCACTGAAGGGCTAGTGAGGGGCAGCAAAGTGGATGATTATACAGGGATGTACAACTTGATTTTGAAGGAGCACATGCTTTGCCTTTGTTTTACAGACCTGCACCAACACCTGGTAGACAGTAAGCTTTCTGACCACAGGAAGCTTGCCGAAGAGTTGGACATCTGGGTCAGCACCATAGTGTCCAAGAAGTTATCTGGGGGGAGTCCCAAAAAGGTGGTCAGGGTTCCCACCAAATGAAGGAGGGGGAGATAAAAAGGCAGGAGGCCTGATTTAGATTTTGGCTAAGGGGAACGCTCCTTCTCAAATGTGACGGATATCCTATCCGCTGTGTTACGATCCTATATTATCCCATAGAGATCGAATACAGTGGACAGGATAACCATCACATTTGTGGTGGAGTATTCCCTCCGCTGGGATCTAAATCAAACCAAGAGTTCTCTAAGGCCTCCAAAACAAATCACAGTGGAGAGGGTCTAGTTCTTATTCCCAGTCTGGCCACCAGAAGAAAAACTACCCTGACAAATGTCAGCAGCCCAAAACTCCCAAGTACTATGAGTGCTTCGAGTATGGACACTACAAGGGGTTTCCCAAGTGTCCAAAAAGAGCATCACTTCCCACTGGAGGACAGGTCCCAGGGGGGACGAGTGTAGTGCTGTGGGAATTTGTTATATTTACTAGATGGTGTTTAGTAAGTCCCTTTGTGACAGTGAGATGGTTCCTAAGATCCATGTGCCAGTTAATACTACCAAGTATAGGCAATTGGTCACTATCAACGGGCAAGGTGCTAAGGCTCTAAGGAACACATGTGCCATCATGACTGTGGCACCGAGTAAGCTGGTGAACCCAGAGCAGGTAATGCCCAAAGTATTCTATCAAGTTGAGGTGGCTGATACTTTGTACCCAGTGGCTCTTGTTCCATTTGAGTGGGAGGATTCAGGACTTCTGACATTTGCAGTGAGCCCTGCCATGCCTGTGGACTGTTTGCTTGGCAATTTGAGCATACTACCTGGAAGGAAGTGGAGCGCAAGGCATATGTGGAGATGTTGGGGTTACATGAGTGAATCTGTGCCACAACAAAGCCTGTGGCTGCCAGGATGAGAGTCAAAAAGGGCTGAAGCCTGGAAAAATGGCCCAACCAGCTGCTAAGCAGAGAAAAGGCAGAGGGTGTGGGAAACCAGGCCCTACATTCTCTCCTAGTGAAATGGATAGGGTACCTGCCGTGGCTGACCCAGAGTCCTCTGAGGAGGGCATTACTCCCCTTGGTGACCTGCCAGAGCTTGGTGGATGGCATGTGGAAGGAGGACTCACCAAGGAGGAGTTCTGTAGTGCACAGAGCGAATGCCCAACCCTTGAAGGCAGGTGGTGCCCTTGGGAGTCATCATATTTACTGGGCGGACAACTTCCTTCACAGTGAGCCTAAAACTCCTATGCATGGGAAAACAAGGGCCTTGGTTGTCCCCTAATGCTACAGAGCCTTCCTACTAGAGCTAGCTTACACGCATCCCCTGGTAGGACACCTAGGCCAAGATAAGACCTTTGCAAGGATTGTCCCCCACTTTTATTATCCCAACATCAAAAAGGCCTCAGATGTGTTCTGTAGAATTTGTGCAACCTGCCAGGCAAGTAGGAAGACAGAGCACAGGCTTAAAGCCCCCCTTAGTCCACTGCCTGTCATTAGCACACCATCTGAGAGAGTAGAAATTGGCATTGTTGGGCCTATGAATCCCCAGACCGCTTCAGGCAGCATGTTTATCCTGGTCATGCTGGGTGTTAGAAGTGGGATCTCTAGTTGGCAGAGGTATTCACCTTTGTCAAAATAGGGGTCACAATCCTAGTCTGGGTAAGTCACACACAATCCAAATTATCCTGGATCCACCCTCTGGTAGCTTGGCACTGATAGTCAGGCTTAACTTAGAAGGCAATCTATAAAGTATTTATGCAATAAATCATACAGTAACACAGTGAAAATACCACAAAATGAACTACACAGGTTTAGACAAATATAAGATATTTATCTGGTTAAATAGAGGTCAAAATGATAAATATGCAAAAGGCACAAGTTGAGATATCACTTTTGAAGATTAAAAAGAGTCTTAAATCTTAGAAATCAACAGTTGTCTCTTGTTTGCATAAAGTACCTAGTTTGTGTAAAAAATAACACCCACGGAGACAGCAGAAGAGGAGATGCGTGGAAAAATAGGGTGTGCATCAGAATTTCCAGCGTATCACAGATGAAGCATCATTTCTTTCCACACTGCAAGGGCTTTGCGTCGATTTCCTGCACGCAGTCTTGGTTCCTCATGGCGATGCAGGGATCTATTTGATCCCCAGGGACGATGCATGGAAATCAGGAGCGAGCGGGACAAAGTTACAGGCATTGCATCAATCTGGTAGGCGATGCGCCGATTCTTCACTAGCTCGAATCTTAACTCAGGAAGTTGGGTTACATCATTCTGGTTTGGGTGTGCAGTGATTTTCTCGTCACCAGGCAGGCTGTGCTACATTTCCGACAGGCTGTGCTTTGATTTTCGGTGCACAAGGAGTTTCTTGAACAGATGAAGTCTTTTTGGCACTGAGACTTCAGAAAACAGGAGGCAAGCTCAAGCCAAGCCCTTGGAGAGCTTCTCAGAAAAGTCAGAGGGCAGCAGGGTGGCAGGGCAACAGCAGGGCAGCAGTCCTTCTCAGCAAAGCAGTCCAGATGAGTCCTTTGGGCAGCCAGGCAGTTCCTCTTGACAGGTTGCAGGTTCAGGTCTAAAAGTGTCTGATTTGGTGGGGTCAGCGACCCAATTTATATACTCAAAAATGCCTTTGAGGTGGGAGAGACTTCAAAGAGTGGTTTTGAAGTGAACAAGGTCCCCATTCATTAGAGGTCTGCCTGCCAGGGTCCCAGTAGGGGGTTTGGCAGTCCATTATGTGAGTGCAGGCCACTAGCCTTTGAAATGTAAGTGTCAGGCCCTCCACCCTCCCAGCCCAGGAAGACCCATTCAGTATGCAGATGAGTGCAGGTGTGACTAAGCATCCTGTGTTTGTGGTTGTCTGGGTGAAATGCACAAGGGAGCTGTCAACTAGCCCAGCCCAGACGTGGATTGGAAACAGGCTGTAAGGCACAGATGGATTTTAAGTGCAGAGAAATGCTCACTTTCTAAAAGTGGCATTTCTAAAATAGTAATATAAAATCCAACCTCACCAATCAGCAGGATTTTCTATTACCATTCTGGCCATACTAAATATGACCTAATTATCCCTTTCTGACCAGAATCTACCAGTCAAACAGTATATGAGGGTAGCTCTCATGCTATCCTATGAAAGGAGCAAGCCTCACAGTAGTGGAAAACACATTTAGGAGTTTTCCACTACCAGGATATATAAAACACACATGTACATGTCCTGCCTTTTACCTACATAGCATCCTGCCCTTACCCTGCCCTTACCTAGGGTCTACCTTAGGGGTGACTTAGATGTAGGAAAAGGTGAGATTAAGGCTTGGGAAATACCTTTAAGTGCCAAGTTGAAGTGGCAGTGAAATTAGACACACAGGCCTTGCAATTGCAGGCCTGAGACATGGTTAAGGGGCTACCTATGTGGGTGGTACAACCAGTGCTACAGGCCCACTAGTAGTATTCAATGTACAGTCCCTGGGCACATGCAGTGCACTTTCCTAGGGTCTTACAAGTAAATTAAATATGCCAATTGGGTATGCACCAATGTTACCATGTTTAAGGGAGAGAGCATATGTACTTCAGCACTGGTTAGCAGTGGTAAAGTGTGCAGAGTCCTAAAACCAGCAAAAACAGTGTCAGAAAAGTGGAGGGAGGCAGGCAAAAATGTTGGGGGTGACCACGCTAAGGCTGTCAGGTCTAATAGTGGGTTATGTCACTAGGTACCCAGAGGCAATCCCTCTGAGGACTACAACTGCACCTGCAGTGGAAAAGGCCCTGATGGTCTTTTTTAGCAAAGTGGATTTCCCCAAGGAAATTGTGTCTGACAGGAGCACCAACTTCATATCTGCTTATATGCAGTCAATGTAGAAGAAGTGTCGGGTAACCTGTAGGTTCTCCACCCCCTACCACCCACCCCTACCACCTAGAAACCATGTAGAGCGTGGTTATAGCCCTCCCAGAGTCCTTAAGGAAAAGTGGGATATCCTCTTGCCATGCCTTCTGTTTGCACATAGGGAGGGGCCACAGAAGGGAGTGGGCTTCAGCCCCTTCCAGCTTCTGTATGGGCACCCTGTTAGAGGACCTCTGAGTTTCCTCAAAGAAGGGTGAGAGAAATCTCTCAGGAAAGTTCCCCAGAATGCAGTGACCTACATACTGGCCCTCAGGAGTCAAATGGCTAAGTTGTGGAAGCAAGCTTCAGACAAGTTAGAAGCCAGCCAGGCTATGGTGAGAGAGTGGCATGACGTAAATTATACCACTGTGGAATTACAGCTTGGCAATTAAGTGTGATTTGTAGATCTTGTGGAGCTCAGGGACCTCCATGACCACTGGGCTGGACCTTAGGAGGTGATTGAAAGCACGGGTGAAGCCACCTAACTGGTAGACCTCATGACCCCTAGGCAACTCCCTAATGTCAATTGACTCAACCCCTACTTTGAGAAGTTTGGCCTCACCCTGTTGTTGGTGACAGATGGAGATGAGGAATCAGAGAGAGACCCTCTCCCTGACCTGTTGGACTCTAAGGAGAAAAATGGATCTGTGAAGATAGTAATCCTTTCCCCCCAATTTACCTCCTAAACAGCAGAGGGACTGCCACCAGGTGCTGGGACAGTACGACTCTCTGTTTTCCCTCACCCCTGGGACTACCCACCTGTTTACCCTTAATGTGGACATAGGAGACAACCTACCTGGCAAGAATAAATCGCACAGTTTGTCTGATAAGGTGAGGGCCAGCATTCAGGAGATGTTTCCGAAATGCTGGAGATGGGGGTGATAGAACCCTTCAGTAGTCTCTGGTCCAGTCCTGTGGTTCTGGTACCAAAAGCTGCCCACCAGGCACCAAACCTGAAATTAGGTTCTGGGTGGATTATATAGGCCTAAACTCAGTTATAAAGACAGCTACTTATCCAAATCCCTGGGCTGATGACCTTTTTGACAGGTTAGGGGCTGCCCAGTACTTAAGTACCTTTGACTTTACATCAGGGTAATGGCAGATCACCTTAACTGAAGGTGCAAGGGAGAGGTCAGCCCTCTCCACTCCAGAGGGACACTATCAGTTTAGAATGATGCAGCTTGGACTCAAGAATGCCCCTGCTACCATAAAGGGGTTGGTGAACCAGGTCCTTGCTGATATGGAGGACTTCTATGCTGCCTATCTGGATGACATAGTTGTCTTCTGTAACAGTTAGAAGGACCACCTTTGTCACCTCTAGGAAGTGATTCAGGCGCTGCAAAAGGCAGGCCTGACAATCAAAGCCAGTAAGTGCCAGATAGGACAGGGATCTGTGGTGTACTTGGGATACCTGGTGGGAGGGCGTGAGGTGCAGCCCTTCCTGTCCAAGACAGAAACTATCATGGCCTAGCAGCCCCAAAATCCTAGACTCAGGTCAGAGCATTCTTGAGCCTCACTGGGTAGTACAGGAGGTTTGCCAAGGGATAAGGCTTTCACAACTCAATGACCCAGCAAGTCAATGCCATCTCTTCCTCCTGCTTCAACACCAACACCCTCCACATGCTTTGGAAGATCTACAAATGGATCCCCACTGAGCCAAGAAGGACGGTCACCCAAGCCCTCATAAGCAGCAAACTAGACTACGGCAATGCCCACTACACAGGAACCACGGCCAAGCTCCAGAAAAGACTGCAACGCATACAGAACACCTCTGCACGCCTCATCCTGGACATCTCCCGCCACTGCCACATCACAGCCCACCTGAGAGACCTACACTGGCTCCCCATCAACAAGAGAATCACGTTCAAACTCCTCACCCATGCTCACAAGGCATTGCACAACACCAGACCAGAATACCCCAACAGATGGCTCTCCTTATACACCCCAACCCGACAGCTTCGCTCCACCGACCTTTCCCTAACCACCTTCCCACACATCCACAGAACGACTGCCGGTCGTGGATCATTCTCCCACCTTGCCGCCAAGACGTGGAACACTCTTCCCACCCACCTGTGACAGGAACAGGACCTACTTACCTTCAGGAGCCTACTCAAGACATGGCTGTTTGAGCAGTAGCAGCCCCCCCTCCCATCAGTGCCTGGAGACCCTCACGGGTGAGTAGTGCGCTTTACAAATCCTCTGATTGATTGATTGATTGTTGCCCACTTCACAGAACTGACGTCTAAGAAGCAGCCCAGAAATGTGATTTGGACAGAGGCATGCTAAACTGCATTTGACTCCCTTAAGCAGGGCTTGTGCACAGCTCCTATGCCCAAGGCCCCTGAATTCTCAAACGAGCTTTTCATTCAGACAGATACTCCAGACCATAGCATAGGGGGAAGAACTTTCACAACTTAATGAAGAGGGCCAAGACCAATCTGTAGCCGTTATAGACACTATCACACAAATGCAGTTTGTGTTGGATTATGGTAGGATAGCCCTTACCAAGAATTGTTTTTAGGTATGACATCATATACCATCAAATGAAGGGCATTACAATGGGAAGAACTTTTGCTCTGAGCCTAGCTTGCATATATGTTCACCAATTAGAATGTGAGCATTTTTAAAGCAACATCAACCAATATCAGGCAAATATTAGATTATGGCACCAATATATTGATGATGTTCTCATAGTTTGGAGAGCTGACAGGACATCTGCCACAGAGTTTCCCACAAAGATCAACACAAGAGATCCTCATTTGCAATGTACTCATACCTTTAATAGGGATACCATCACCTTCCTGGATCTCAATATTAAGATGATAGATGACAAAGTAACCACAATGGTACATGGAAAACCTACAGACAAAAAAAGCCTTTGCTTTGGCAGCCATCACCCCAGATCGATGAGCGATAACTTACTATTTGGCCAGTTCCCACACATTAGACCTAATTACTCTGACATTACCAACTATAACCCACAAGCAGATAAATTAGTTGATAAGATGAAGGCACGTAGATACCCATCTAGGCTTATTTCATGAGCCTGAAGAACAAGTTGGTACGTACCCGCACTACAAGCAATAATAGTACTACGAAAGTTCCTTGCACTTTGTCGGGTTTACCCCCAGAGGTGGCAATTGCTTGGGTGTCCTTTTATTAAAAAGTACAAAGAGATTGACATTGGCACAGATTGACCCTAGATCATAAAACACCACAGTAATTGCAACACTGAAAGTGTGGTGTGCATGATCACGTGCCATTGTAACAAGAGATATCTTGGAATGACAACACTGAAACACAAGTCGGTGCAGGAAGAGGTCCACTTGCATGACAAAACACTATCTAGACAAACACCATTCTGACAGGGATCTTGCTTGTGTTACACTGAAGGCCTTTGTCCCCAGCCCTGGCAGAAATATACCAGCTGTTGTTGGAAAAATAACAACATCGGGTCTACCAATCAAAACCCATATTCATTGCCTCAATGATGATATTCCCTGGCTACAAATGAAACACTAGATGTGTTATTTGTCTTAAAAAGAAGTGTCAATTAGTTTGGCTTGCAGTACCAGTATTTCTTTTGCCTTTGATCAGGTAGCCCCGGTCCAAGGGTGTATTAAGCCTTCTCCACCCAGGTGCACTATAGCACCTGTTATGGTTCTATCCAACTAGGTGCAAAGCAACTTTGATCAACACGCTCATGAGATATTTTTACATTTTTTGGCATTAATAGTCTATAAGGCCTGTGTATACATGAGACAGTTTCTTCCATAGGGTTTTTCGGACCTGTTCCCACCTGTATACCACAGTGCTGGGCAAGCTTTACTCCAACCAGGCGTAAAAAGATATCCATGAGAAAATGCTTACATTTGATGATGTTTAAAAGTGGATTATTGGTAAGGGCAGGTAAGTACCTACACTTAGCAATAGTCCACTAAACTCCACTTAAGTCCAGTTAGGTCTGAATAAATTAAATCCAGCTAAACCCTTGGTAGCTTAGCGACAAGGCTTAATTTAGGAGACAAGTGTGTAAAGCATAAAAAAATCTCAAAACAGTAAATAAGTAAAATGCAAAACATAATAAAAAAACAACACCAATTTATTAAAAATAGATTATATTTTTATTTTTAAAATGACACCAGAATGAATAAAATTGGATAAGGGGAACCAGAGATATGATTTTTTAAAGGATTCATTTTTTTTGCGCATAGAAACAAATAGTGCCAATCTGGTCATCTGGTCGCACCTCGACCGGGGCAAAGTCAAAGTTTAAGGCTGACTGCGATGGAGCCCTACTCAGCTACAGCAAGTAGGAGGCCTCGGACAAAAGTTTACCTTCAGGTTTAGTCGTCCTTTAGCGGGATGAAGTCGCCAGTCCGATCTGACCTCACTGGAGCCCTTCCTCAGATACGTGTTGCAGGAGACCTCGGTGAAGATTTCTACGTTCGGAATTAGATGGATTTTTCTAGATGAAAATCCTTTGACCCAGCCAAACCTGAATCTTGATCCGCCGTCCCTGGAGCCCTCTTCGGATACACTACGCGGAAGGTCGCAGTCAACTTTCTACATTCAGACTTAGTCACTTTTTGGGAGATTTTCTTGAGCGAGATGAACCTGCAAGTCAAGCCGGGTCGCGGTTGAGGCAAGCCGGTTAGACTCACCATGGCGGCCCGATCCCTCTATGGAGCTTTTCCCCAAAAGTTCACCAATCTTCTCCAAACTTCTGGATCTTCTTCCAGAAGGTCTTTGAAGATCCTTTAGGAGTCCACAGCTCACTCCAAGGTTCCAGAAGCTCCGAGTTGCTCCTTGAGGGTGTGGACTCCAACTCCCAGAGGGCATCTGGCTCAAACTCCAAAATGGCCACTGGACAGTGGTCAGCTGGTCAGTTTGTCAGGATTTGATGCAGGGGACTCTGGTTAGCTATTTTTCACCTATAGCAAACAGGGAGTCCCTCCTTGAGCCAATTGAAATCAGGCAAAGTCCTTCTTGTGGGGAAGCCCAAGTGTGCAGCTGGTGCAGTCCTTCAGAGTGCAGTGTCCAGGTGCAGGTCAGGGGTCCAGCAGGGCAGTCCTTCTTCTTTTGATGTTCTTCCTTGTAGAGATCTGAGGTGTGGGTGCAGCTCTGCCATATTTATCCTCGCTCCTGGGTACCCAATCACAGGCAGGCTCCTTCCCCCTTTGATGACCACTTCTTGGGAAGTGCGGCAAAAATCAATCCCAGGGAGCAACATTCTTCAAAAATCCAACATGGCGGAAAGTGATTTTTGGAGGTTAGATATGGCTGAGCCCACCCACTGGTGTGGCTAAAAGTCCTAAACACACCCCTCTCCTAATCTAATCAAGAGGGCACCTAATTGTCTTTGGTTGCAGGATGTGTGGGAGGTCGTGAGCTGCTCCAAATGTCCTTCCCTGCCTTTGAAGACCAGTTTGGCTGCTCTCCTCATCCCGCTTCACCCTGTGCTGAGGCAGATCTCCTCCCCAAGGCAGACCCTTTGTGTTCAGCCCAGGCCACTTCACACCTCATCATCAAGAGGCTGGCCAATCAGAGAAGGGCACTACAGAGCTGAAGTTGGCAACTTTCAGGTAGAGTTTTAAAACTCTTTACCTGAACTAGTTGTATTAAATCCAACAATTTTAAGTTGTGGGATTTTTTATAACAATCAATTTGATACCAAACTCGATGTATTTGACACTTAAGGGGACTTTGTTAATTAAAATAAAGTCTACCCATTTTAGCCTATGGAGGCCATTCACTACAGTGAGGGAAACATTAATTTGGCTATTTTACCTCACCAGGGCTTATAAAACAATTTTATAGGGTCCCTGCTTATGGTCACATGGCACCCAACCCTAGGGGCACATAGGGCACACCTTAGGGGTGACCTATATGTAAAACTAGGTAGTTTAGGACCTTGGAAGTACTTTTAATTCCAAAGTCAAATTTTCATATAACTTTAGTTTAAAAGCAGCCAGCAAGACAGGCCAGCCTTTAAAACAATACTGGGCACCCCAGCAGTGCACCTATGGGTCAACTACCTATGCTGGGGTCCCTAAACCTACATGCCCTACCACATACTAGGGACTTACAGGTAGGTTGATACTGCCAATTATAATTAGCCTAATTTGCCTACTTATTTTACACAGACACATGCCCTGGGACTGGTTAGCAGTACCCAGGGCACCATCAGAGTCAGGAAAACACCAGCAAAAAGCGAAAAATGCGGGCAAAAAGTTAGGGGGCCTCTGCAATCATCCCGTTTTCTCACAGATGACTACAGCAGTATCTATAATGAGGATAATCATGGCCCTGAATTTAAAGATTGAGCTACATTTCCCATCAAGCTCTTGTGAATTGGGACCCCACATGCTGGTATTTGAACCGGGTGTGTAGATGTCAAATCGGTACTCACTTTTAAGTAAATTGGTTCTTGTCACCCTACGTGAGTGGTGTTGTTAGTTTTATTTTTCAGTTAATTACAACGAGGCCTCTTACGATTAGGGGCAACTGACAGACTTGATACTCATTAGTTTTGGTTTGTACTGAATGAAGTGACACCCGAGTGTGCACGCTATCTCTGGAGAGGTGAGTGGTCCCTAAGTGAAGGATATTGTTAATTTTCTTTTTCAGTTAATGGCCACGAGGCTCCTTCCAATTGAGGGCAACCGGGAGGCTTGATACTCATTATTCCTCCTATTTTCTTTATTACTGAATGCGGTGAGGAAGAGTGAAGTCTTTTTGGTCCTGAGACTTCAGGGAACAGAAGGCAAGCTCTATCCAAGCCCTTGGAGAGCACTTTCACAGCCAGACAAGAGTTCAGCAAGGCAGCAGGCCAACAGCAAGGCAGCAGTCCTTTGGAGAAAGCAGACAGGTGAGTCCTTTGAGCAGCCAGGCAGTTCTTCTTGGCAGGATGTAGTTTCTGGTTCAGGTTTCTTCTCCAGCAAGTGTCTGATGAGGTAGGGCAGAGGCCCTGTTTTTTATACCCAAATGTGCCTTTGAAGTGGGGGAGACTTCAAAGAGTGGCTAAGAAGTGCACCAGGTACCCTTTCAGTTCAATCCTGTCTGCCAGGGTCCCAGTAGGGGGTGTGGCAGTCCTTTGTGTGAGAGCAGGCCCTCCACCCTCCCAGCCCAGGAAGACCCATTCAAAATGCAGATGTATGCAAGTGAGGCTGAGTACCCTGTGTTTGGGGTGTGTCTGAGTGAATGCACAAGGAGCTGTCAACCAAGCCCAGCCAGACGTGGATTGTAAGGCACAGAAGGATTTAAGTGCAAAGAAATGCTCACTTTCTAAAAGTGGCATTTCTAGAATAGTAATATTAAATCCGACTTCACCAGTCAGCAGGATTTTGTATTACCATTCTGGCCATACTAAATATGACCTTCCTGCTCCTTTCAGATCAGCAGCTGCCACTTCAACAGTGTATGAGGGCAGCCCCAATGTTAGCCTATGAAGGGAGCAGGCCTCACAGTAGTGTAAAAACGAATTTAGGAGTTTTACACTACCAGGACATATAACTACACAGGTACATGTCCTGCCTTTTACCTACACAGCACCCTGCTCTAGGGGTTACCTAGGGCACACATTAAGGGTGACTTATATGTAGAAAAAGGGGAGTTCTAGGCTTGGCAAGTACTTTTAAATGCCAAGTCGAGGTGGCAGTGAAACTGCACACACAGGCCTTGCAATGGCAGGCCTGAGACAATGAAAAGGGGCTACTTAAGTGGGTGGCACAACCAGTGCTGCTGGCCCACTAGTAGCATTTAATTTACCAGCCCTATGCACATAAAGTGCACCTTACTGGGGACTTATAGGTAAATTAATAGTCCAATCAGGTATGATTCAAGGTTACCATGTTTTAAGGGAGAGAGCATATGCACTTTAGCACTGGTTAGCAGTGGTAAAGTGCGCAGAGTCTAAAAACCAGCAAAAACAGTGTCCACAAAGTGGAGGGAGGCAGGCAAAAAGTTAGGGGTGACTACCCTAAGGCTGTCAGGTCTAACAACTGTGTTCCCTCATTGCAGGCCACAGTGCCTGTGCCACAACACTGACATAGGGGTGTCACATGCCTACAGATGGTCTGACCATTGTAAGTGGAATGGCATCTGACTAGGGACTGCAGTACTGGTCTCTGCCTGTATAATGGGGTACGCAGTTTGGGTAGGCATGGTGTAGGTATGTGATAAGCGTGAAGCTGATGCCAATTTCAGCCATTCTGTTGGCCTATTTAGTCAGACACAGCCTTACATGTAATGACCTCAGTGGCCAGTGGGATGGTCCTTACAGATACCTAAGCAAAAGTATATATATTTTTAACAGACTTATCTATGACAGGCCTGACAATTGTTTGGCCTTTGTGCTGCAAAGTGTAATGAAAATGGTTATCGGAAATTGTTGACTTGGGTCTTTGTGTTGTCAGTGATCCTCAGCATGGCATTGCCTGTGACATGTCCCTTCTGACATCACCTTCTTATGTTTGAATCAGGAGCATGTAACATATTTCACAAACATCCACTCACACTGGTGAAAAATGCTCACACTACATAGATGGTGCTTTAGTAGTGTTGGATTTGGCATCCTTAGCGTGGTCTTCCCTAACTTTTTGCCTCTGTTTCCCAGGTTGTTGATCTGTGCTGGACTCTGTTTTTGCTGCTTTTGTAACTCTGGGCACTTTTCCACTGCTATCCGGTGCTAAAGTGCAAGTGCTCCTATACAAAATGTGTATGTAATTGGCTTTCCATGATTGGCATATTTGATTTACTGGTAAGTCCCTAGTACAGTACACTAGAGGTGCCCAGGGCCTGTAAATTAAATGCTACTAGTGGGCCTGCAGCACTAGTTGTGCTGCCCACATGCGTAGCCCTGTAATCATGTCTCAGACCTGCCACTGCAGTGTCTGTGTGCAGTTTCAAACTGCCAGTTTGACTTGGCAAGTGTACCCACTTGCCAGGCCTAAACCTTCCCTTTTTTTAAATGTAAGACACCCCTAAGGTAGGACCTAGGTAGACCCATGGGCAGGGTGCAGTGTATGTTGAAGGTAGGACATATACTAATGTGGTATATATGTCCTGACAGTGAAATACTGCCAAATTCAGTTTTCACTGTTGCAAGGCCTATCCCTCTCATTGGTTAACATGGGGGCTGCCTTTAAAATGATTAAAGAGTAGATTCCATTTGGGAGCAGATAGACATGTGTAGTTTGGGGTCTCTGAGCTAACAACTTAAAAATACATCTTTTAGTAAAGTTGGTTTTGAAATTGTGTGTTTGAAAGTGCCACTTCTAGAAAGTGGGTGTTTTTCTTGCTTGAACCATTCTGTGACTCTGCCTGTTTGTGGATTCCCTGTCTGGGTCAGTTTGACAGTTGGGCTGTTTGCACCTCTCTCTAGACCGTGACACAAAGGGAGCTGCGGTGTAGCCTGCATATCCTGATGAGCCATCTGTGCTAGGAGGGAGGGGAGGAGTGGTCTCACACAATGCAGTCTCCAACCCCCTAGTGTGTGTCTGGGGCCTGGCCTGGGCAAGGCAGGATTTCACAAACAAGATAGACTTTCTTTTGAAGTAGGCTGACTTCAAAGGCAGAACTGGGTATGAGAAGGGCACCCAAACCCCTGAAATTAGATCACTTCTAGAAATCAATGGGAACCTCTGCCTGGAAAAGAGCTGAGGAGAAGTGCTGCCCTGCCTGTGACTGTGCTTTGTGGAGCTATCCTGCAGTTGCTGCTTCTGCCTGTGCAAGGGGACAAAGACTGGACTTTGTTGTGCATTCCTGCTTGTGAAGGGCTTGTCCTGAGCTTGCCTCCTGTTGTTGAAGTCTCAGGGCCATCAAAGACTTCTCCTGCCAGCACCTGGAATCTCTGCTGAGACTCCTGCCCTGCCAAGTGGTGCCCTATCCAGTTCCTGTGGCCTTGGAAGGTGAATCTGGCAGACCAAGACTGAAAATCCACGAACAGACCGCCGCATGGGGAAACTTTTGATGCATCTCCCAAGACACGGCTGAGAAATGACACGCCGCCAGCTTCGCAGCTAATATCTACACTTCACCTGCATCGCGCCTGGAAGATCGACGCACGCAGCTGGAGAAACGACGCGCAACACACGCTGACGGAGGCTGATAACATTGCAACCCACATAGCGCGGTTTTGCTGATACCGTGTGGCAGAATTTTCGATGCAAACCTTGCTGGGTGTAGAAAAAAAACACAAAGCCTGCCCAGACCTGAGTGCTTGCCCGGATCCACGCAACACTCTCCTGTGGAGAGGAAAACCAACGCATGCCGACCTGACCGGAGGAGGAAGGATGCAGAGTCTCGCTTGCGAGTGAGAAATCGACGCATTGCTGGCCTTTTTTGATGCACACTCGCCCGTGCAGTGTTATTTTGACGCATGGTACTATTTCACGCTAGCAGTGTTAGCATTGTTTTCTAAGGATTTAAGACTCTTTCTTGCTTTTTAATTCATAACTTGACTTGTGTGGTGGATTTTTGTTGTTCTGGTCTTGTTTTGTTTAGATAAATATTACCTCTTTTTCTAAACCTGTGTTGTGTCATTTTGTAGTGTTTTCACTGAGTTACTGTGTGTGTGTGTTGATACAAATACTTTCCACCTAGACTCTGAAGTTAAGCCTGCCTGCTTGTGCCAAGCTACCAAGGGTGGAAGTGGGGGTTAACTAACGGTGATTCTCCTTTACCCTGACTAGAGTGAGGGTCCTTTCTTAGACAGGGGGTAACGTGACTGCCAACCAAAGACCCCATTTCTAATAAGTGGTGTTTATTTTCTTCTGCACAGGATATTGGGCTGAATGTGTGTGAAAAAAATAAAGTGAAACCGTGAAGGGATCAGTCATGGTGAATGTGATCATCAGAGTAGCACCCATAACATTTGTAGTCCCAAGTCCAGTGTCCCACTATCATGGAAAATGGAAAGTGGTTTAAGAAAAGTCAACAGGGTGCATCTGTGGCAGACAAAGGGGTTCCATCAGTCAGAGGTTGCTTCCTGGCAATGGTTGGTGTCTTGGCATCTGCACGTCCTGGATGTCTTGGTGAATATCCATGCTTGCGGGGGTGGGTCTGCAGTTACAGAGGCAGGGGTGTCTGAAGCAGATCCTTCACCTGGCAGGGCCTCCCTTCACTGGTTACTACAGAGGTAGTAGGGGCTGGTGTAACTTGGGCAATGGAAAGGCTGTGATGTTGTTGTCTATACCTGCTCAGGGTGTTGTTCATGTCTCTCAGTACCCCTGTGAGGGAGACCATGTGGCCATTGAGGGCCGACCACTGTTGCATGACCTCCTGGTGGTTTTCCCTCTGCATCTGTTTGATCTCCCCCAGCATGGCAAGTACCTGGCCGATCAAGCCTCAGGAGTGTTGGTAAGCTTCCAAGACTTGGGAGATGGTGTCCTGGCCAGAACTTTCCCTAGCAGCCTCATGGCACTGACTCACATCATCCCTCCCATGCCCCTAACCCCCACGTGCCTCTGCCCTTGGCACAGTTTGGCCACTGCACTAGTGCCAGGTCCATCACTGACAGGGATTCAGAGTTGTGACTCCGGTACCTGGACTAGGGGGTACAAGATGGTGGTAACTGTCCTTAGGACACAGGTTTGGGGGCGACTGGTTGCCTGTGATGTTGAGGCAACAGGGCTCGGAGGAGTCAATGAGGGCAGGCTGAGAGTTGTAGGCTGACCAGGTTCCCCAGATGGGCCAGATTTGTCCTCAATGTCCACTCATCCAGAAGTGGTGTCCTCAATGAGGACTTCATCCATGGGGGAAGTGGCAGTCTCAGGTGTGGTTTGAATGTTTCGAGGGGCAAGTAGACCTGTTGAAGATGCGAAACAGACTGTTACTGGTTGTATTGTGACATTTGCCATCCATTAGTAACAGTTTGTTATGCTTTGAGCCATGTACAGGTTGGCCTTGCTTGATGCCCTCATGTGACAGGGACCTCAACTTTCAATATCACAGTACTGCCCTTTAGGGTACAGAGGATTTTATTTCAGGTCACCTTGCTACAGGATGTCTGTTCAGAGGCCCATATCTTGGCAGCAGTGAAGCATCATCAGTTTCATGCTACCTCCCAGTTAGGTAAACTACATGTTTGAGTTAACACACAGCTGCACATTGTCATGTGATCAGTGCTGCGGGCATCAGATTTGGATTGACCATTCTACCTGGTAATTTGTGACAGGTTACACCAAGAACAATGCACTGCATAAATATGAGATTCCCCCAGGTGAGTAAAGTTCCATGGGTGTTGGGAATTAGAAGTGCCAGAGTATCAGTGGTCACAGTAGTAGCAGGGTTTAAGTAGTATCTCAGTGGCAACTGTCCTTAGCATTCCTGTCATTAGGTGTCCTATGCCCACAGACTATACAATTATCAACCCCCCCCCATGTGAGTACAGTTCTATGGGTGATGGGAAGTAGAAGGGCCAGAGTAGCAGAGGGCACATTTGTACCAGTGTGGTTTTGTATTAGCAACTGTCTATTGCATTGTTGTCATTGCCTGTCCTATACCCACTGTGTATAATGATATGAACCATTCATTGAGTATACTCCATTGTTGAGTTTCTGAGCATGGCTATTACAAATTTGTAAACAATTCCCACACCACACCCAGATACTGTTCCCCCAGGTGAGTTCTCTCCACATGTGAGATGACAGACGAGGTCTTTGGACAGTTGCACACAGGGGTGGTGAGTGAAGTGAAGTTGGCAAAAGGTGAGCATGCATGTAAATACATTTAGGTGATATTGTTGGTGTATGGACTTACCCATCTCCCATCCCCCAGGTATTCCTGTTGGTCCCTCAGGATGCAGGATGTCCACAACCTACTCCTCCCATGATGCGAACTGTGTGGAAGGAGGTGAGGGACCACCGCCAGTCTTCTGTACCGCCAGCTGGTGCCTGGCAGCCATGAAGGGTACCTTCCTACCGAGGTCGTTCTACCTCTTCCTGATGTTGCCCCTTGTGCGCGGGTATCTGCCTACAGAATTGACCCTGTCAACTATCCTTTGGCACATTTCCATTTTCATAGCGATAGTGGTCTGCTGGATTTGTGCTCCAAATAGTTGTGGCTCTACTCTGATAATTGCATCCACCATGACACTTAACTCGTCATCTGTGAAACGTGAATGTTTTTGTGGTGACATGGTGGTGAGATACAAGACAAATGTTAAGAGATGGGTTGTAGGTGCTGTGTGGTGAGGGGCTAAATGCTTTGACATGGGGTACAGAGGTGCTATTGTGGGTGATGGGTGTATTGTGCGGGTGTGGGATATGTGGTTTAGAAAGTTATAGGGGTATTTTTGTTTTGGGTATTGTTTCTTGCCTCTATCTGTCTGTGTATGGCGTTGTAGTTGCAAAGGATTGTGGTTTGGGAAGAGGCGTGTTTTATGGTGTGGTTTGGAGGTGTGTCGGTGTGCGTATGTGTCGGCTGTGTTGTTTTCAAATCCATCCAATGTGGTAGTGTGTTGTAAGGGAATGACCACGGACCGTGAGTAGATTAAAATGACTTGGGCACTCACCACTTCATACTGCCAAATGATCGTTGGGCTGACTTTGCCAACGTATACGATTCTCATAGAACATATGCTACTTGGAACTTATGTAAATATAGGGACAAGAATGCCGTTTGACACTGTGTGCACTCAGTACTCATGAACGCTGTTTGCTAAACAAACTATCAATAATCTTAATCTTGGTAAAATGTATTTATTTTGAATGGTTGGTAAGAACCTGAAATGGTGAAAATACAAGGTCTCTCAAAAGGAAAATCAGAACACATTGGCTTTTTCAGCAAATGTGTTACTTGTACACTGGACAATTTATTTGACAATTTGCCCTCATGATTTGATTGCAATTTAAAAAAAAGAATGAACGCAAATGTCTTCAATGGGAAAATAATATTTTAGTTCTCTTAGTGGATCTGTTTGAGCAAACAAACGGGACCTTGCCATACCATATGGGGAAGCCGTAAGAACTAAATGAAATTAGTCTACAATAATTCACAGTGAGAAAAGGAAATTACTCCACAGTTTGTTACCATACCTGTTTTGCGGAAGTGCATGCCCTTTTTGGTGTCTCTTAATAACCACTCAAGGAACAAAAGGCAAATAAAAGGGAATTGATATTGGAGAACACTGTCAAGCAAAAGCCCATATCAGAACAAAAACCACAAACTGTTCTCTAATCTCTCGTGTTGCGCATGTTATCCTTGTGCTATCAAGTAGTTTGTTATTTATTATGTTTTCACGGGAAGGTTTATCATAATTTTTCTTCAATAAACCGTTTTATATCTTTAAACTATGATACAACAAAGGGAAAGTAACTGTTGTAAAACCTTTCACAGAACGTCTGCAGACTTTTATTACTTACAATGAGCACTGTGCCCTTCAGAGAACGAATCAAAGAACTGTTGTGGAATTCTGTTAAACTTTACGATAGTTGGCTTGCTAACATGCAACCAAGTATTTTACTTCACTCTCTTAAAGCGTTCTTCTGCGTTCACCTAATCCAGCAAGATATTTGACGGGAGTCCTCATTAAAATTTAGCTGCTGTACAGTCCATGCTGTTCTCAGCCGTGTAAACGCAAGGGGGCATGACTCCTGTCTTTGCTAAGACAGGAGTCATTTCAATGGGGGATGGGCGTCGTAAAAAAATGGCGCAAATCGGGTTAAGATGATTTTTTTGCCTCAGCCTGACTTGCCCCATTTTTAGACGCCCAAACGCCATTTTTCCCTACGCCGGCGCTGCCTGGTGTACGTGTTTTTTTTTCACGCACACCAGGCAGTGCCGGTCGGCTAACGCCGGCTAACGCCATTCAATAAATACGGCGCCCGCATGGTGCTTCAGAATGGCGTTAGCCGGCGCTCATTTTTTGGGCGCAAAACTGCGTTAGCGCAGTTTTGCGTCAAAAAGTATAAATATGGGCCTTAATGTCTGAATATAGCGCTACAAAGCGACAGGCATTGTTCAACTTGGACAAGTAGGGGTGCGCAGGAAATCAAAGGAATGAACCAGACATGACTGATGCCATTATTTAAATTAATTGACGAAGGCACATCTGTTTGCTCCATGCACCAGCCAGCCTTGGACATGGCCCAGGAGATGCGCACAACTTTCGGACAAGGAACACAGAGTCAATCAGCCAACCCAAGGTCAAAAGTCTAAATCTCGGGGCAGCTCATTGGACTGCTCTGGAACACACACCCTCCTGCCACGAGGGTGAAACATAACGCCCAGATTTTCTAATCCCTTGCTTTGCTGTTGCGTCAGGCAAGGCAACACAACGGTTTAAGTGATATTTACTAAGCCATGCAATGTCATCTTGCCAGTGGCGTAATATTAGCCCTGCGGCGGCTGTGGTGCAGGGGGGCTCCTGAGCTTCAGGGAGCCCCCTCAGCACAAAGAGCACTGTGCATGGGTGGCAAGCTGCTGGCCTGAGAGCTTCTCCCTGGGTCTGGGGGCTCCCCTCCATGTACTTTGCAGGGGGGGCCCTTATGTTTTGGTGCACCACCACACCTTGCATGGCTTTGCATAGCTCAGTAAAGCTTTGCGTAGCTTAGTAAATTCAGTTTAACACAAGGCAGCACAAATCACTGCCTTGCATTACTCTTCTTTGGGAAGATGTACCATGGGTAGGGTATGGGCATTCCCACGCATCCACCCACGGATGATGGTGCATTTCCGATTGACTAAGGGCAGTAAACCTGGGAATGCGTCAAACTGATATGCCATCCCAACAGAGGCGTAACGAGGAGAAATATGCTGATTTCTCTTTATTTCTTCTTTCTGTATTTGCTGCTTTCTCCCTCAAAGGATTGTTTTTGTGCAGTCAGGTATCCCTTCCTGCACAAAAAACAATCCTACCATTAACACAGAATACCTTACACATAGCACCAGGGTTCCCGCATTGACTCTAGGCTGCGCATGGTGTGCAGTGCAGAGAGAGAAGGAATGCACCAAATCATATTAAATATTGTGCATTCCTGCTCTCTCCATTTGATGCTGTGCAGCAAGATGACTTGCTGCGTTGCATCAAATGATAGCAAATCTGACCCTAAGTTATGGACACTGGAATTATGTGATTGTGCGGCCACAGCATTTTTCACATAAATAGTGATTTGCCGCATTTGCCACATAATCCATCATCTGATGTACAATCTGCAGATTTTAACAAAAAAAATGTTTCTAGCTCATATGGTTCAGAAGTTACTAAAAACGCAGCAACATTTGTTGCTGCCCAGTGGAAGGTCCTTTGCAAAGGTTTGCTGGTTAACTTTATGTTGCATATTAATATATTGAGGTATTAAACCGGTATTAAACAGATTCAACTAATGCCCAAACAGTGTGAAAGTGACAAAATAATGAAGCAATACTATAGCAAAATGTGCTGCATTATGCCACATAATTTTCTTTTTATTGCCACATAATTTACTCAAACCTGCTGCATAATTTGGTCCTCCTCTGCCACATAATTCCAGTGGCCCTGCCTTAAGTGTCAACCTTTAAACAAACTCTTCAAAATCGAGGTGCCCAGAAAATAATTTGACAAAGAATCAGGATCACCTGCAACAGCTGAAAAGGACTCTGAATATCTGGATATAACTGTGAGCAATCAATGCTATGTTGACTTATTCTCAGAGCTTCCTTCACTAACTTATGCCATAATATTTGCATAGGAATACAGCATCTGCGCATCATATCGATGAGAAACTCAACCCATATATAAAATAAAAAGACGCACCAGGTGATCTAATCACTCCACTGACACTTGAAGAAAACTTTGTCCACATGCAAGCCAATGTTTCCCTTTACATTGACACTACCACTATTTTATGAAACTGTCATAAACCTGTCAAGCATGCTTATGACTACAGGTTTTAGATGAGCATATATAGCGAGCATCTAACATGAATATGACATGCTTTGAAACGATTAAAACAGCTGCTAGAATTATTTGCATGACAAGAGTAATATGAAGCACTGAAATTCATATGAAACATGCTGAATTGAATGTAACACTAATTACACGAAAATGACACAAAATAATAAATGTTGAAATGAATGTAGCACACTCTATGACCCACTCGGAAAGGTGTATGCATATTGTAATGAATGATAGTAGAGCTGAAATGACTATCACACGTGTTGCTCTGACTATGACAAATATTGAAATTAATTGGAAGCACTCTGAAATAAATATGACAAACGTGACAATGAAAATTACATGTAGTCAAATTAATATTATCAATGGTGCAAGGAACAAGACAAGTTGAAATTAATATGTAATGCTTTGAAATTATAACTGGACTGAAATGCAAGACCCTAAAATTAAAATGAAAAGTGTGTACAATATTAAAACCTAAGCTAAATCATTGTTTCATTTAATTAAATGAATTTGTAATGCATAGAAATTAATATGGCAGGTGTACAATGAATAGGACAGCAAAATTAATATTACACATACTAAAATGCATAAAAATGTTAAATTAAATATGTCCAATGTTAAATGAATGTGATATGCATTAAATGAATGTAATGTTTTGTGAGCACTACCGTAAGTGTTTTGCATGCAGCAGCTTGCCTCAACAAATTAGAAAGGAAATCAGGAGATATAACCCCTTTCTGAGGGACCTTCTTTGACCGCTTGAAGCCAGATCAGCTTCAAAAAGGCCTGCTTCACACATAAGCTTTTCATCTTGGTCCACACATTCAGATCAAAATAAGCTTTGCACAGCAATGGGGGTTAATAGGAGGACGACTCACCTTCTATCTCAAGTCCCAAAAATAAAAACATACAAAACCTTTAATCAAGTCTTTACCTGCAGGGCACCAAGATTCTCGAACAACCTTCCTAATTAACTCACTTTCAACCCAAACACAGTCGCTTTCCATAACACTGTCAAAACAACCTAATAGAGTAATACTATGTTCTAGTTTCCTTCTTCAAAGTTTCCCTTCATAACCCAATTTTAGTTTGTGTTTTCCTTCTTATTGCCCCTGAAGCAATCTATTGCCCTTGTAGCCAGGTATGCTCTACACACATATCTAATTAATAAATAAAAAACACGTGCTGAAATGAATATGAGATGCTTTGAAACAAATATTACTCACCTTGGAATGAACAAGGCCTGAATTTAAATTATTATGATGGTTCGAAAAATTAATATGGCATATTACACTTGGGAAGGAATCAGACATTCAAATAAATGGATTTTGAAATTCAAATGTTAGTTAAGGTGCTTCTGGCCAACAATGCAAAACATAACTACCTGCAACACAAGGAATAATAGGTAAGAAATTAGAAATTTAAAAAAACCTTTACTGCTAAAAACATGTGAATCATTTGCTCAGGTCTCTTATTCATGGCAGTAGTTTGTGGTGCAGTCAGTCAGTTTTCTGCTTTTGTCCTAGAATGATCTTGCTAGCGCACCTGGTCCTTTATAAGTAAACTTACAAGGGGGCGCATATAGGTCGATGAACATTTTGATTCGCATGGAGTATCCTAGTCATGTAATAACCAATGCCATCAACAATCAATATTCAATACACTAATCAACAAACAGGACATTAATCAATACATATTAACATCAACATTCATGAAGATTTTTAACTAAGCAGATTTTATTAAACAACGAGCGGTTCTTGGTCAGTTCAGCATATTAGCTTCTCTACATTGCGTTAATAGTTCAGCTTCTTCATGAGGCCTGGCAACTAGGCCACAACGTCGGCTAAGTTAGCTCTATAATATAATGCAAAACATACGTTATATATCTCAATATGGCATACTACTACATTATTCAATATTTTTTTTATATTTCATACGTTATTCATTTTATTAGTACATTTGTGAATCTTGGAGATCGCTCTCCGAGGGCATATTTTCAAACATGCACATTACTTTTTTCACGTTAATTACTCAAACTACTTAAACATTCATTAATAATTTCTAATTAGTATATCTGCATTATCAATCGTAATAATGGGATAAGGTGCTTATGTTAGCTTATGTTAACGGCCGAAGTTTTAAAATTTCGTCTGGAGGTCCTAGCTTCTCCTCAAGTACAAATTTAGGGGGTCATTCTGACCCTGGCGGCCGGTGGCCGCCAGGGCCACTGACCACGGGAGCACCGCCAACAGGCTGGCGGTGCTCCCACGAGCATTCTGACCGCGGCGGTTCAGCCGCGGTCAGAAGCGGAAAGTCGGCGGTCTCCCGCCGACTTTCCGCTGCTCGGGGGAATCCTCCATGGCGGCGGAGCGCGCTCCGCCGGCCTGAGGATTCAGACACCCCCTACCGCCATCCTGTTCATGGCGGGAAACCCGCCATGAACAGGATGGCGGTAGGGGGTGCCGCGGGGACCCTGTGGGCCCCTGCAGTGCCCATGCCAATGGCATGGGCACTGCAGGGGCCCCCGTAAGAGGGCCCCAAAAAGTATTTCAGTGTCTGCTTTGCAGACACTGAAATACGCGACGGGTGCAACTGCACCCGTCGCACCCCTGCAACTACGCCGGCTCAATTCTGAGCCGGCGTCCTCGTTGCAGGGGCATTTCCTCTGGGCCGGCGGGCACTCTTTTGGAGAGCGCCCGCCGGCCCAGAGGAAATGTGTGAATAGCCGCCGCGGTCTTTTAACCGCGGTGCGGTCATTTGGCGGCGGGACTATGGCGGACGGCCTCCGCCGTCCGCCATAGTCAGAATCAGGCCCTTAATGTTTTTTCCTGTGGCTCGGGAGGTCACTCAAGAGGGAGAAAATGCGTTCATCTGGAAATTCAAGCTCCTCCCTGCTCAGGATGCTGTAGTTTCAAATTACGGTTCAGCATGAAATGGTTCATGTCTTGTCTTGCTCTGAACAGGCATTTATGCAAGACCATTGGATTTAAATTGTTCAGGGTATCATTTAACATCAAGCATCCTCCGCTGGCTAGAACGAAGACTCTCATTTCTCTGTGGATCGAAAGCAAAATAGGATGTTGTGTGCTCCTCGAGCGGTCATATATGTCAGAATTACTTCTGAGGTGAGATTTTTGAAAGCTTTAGTTTCAGTTCCATCGATAAACTTGAGAATTGATTGTTAACAACAGAATTTATTTTCTTTTTTGACATGGCCTCCAGGTTGGAGGGTGGAGAAGAGAAAAACGCTGTCCGTGGTTGCATACTATTTTCAAGATGGCAGTGACTGCAGTCTCAGATTTTTCTATTGTGGTTTGAGTATAGATATTCAATTTGAGACTGCTGTTGTCACCGCCAGGTACGTAGCAAAATTAAATTCTTCCAGTTTAAGGTAATTAAGGTAGAATAATATCTTTCTTTGATATTTGATCTTAAAAGTAATGATTCTTGTTTTTCCAGTGTTAATTCACAGATTGTTTTCTTTGCAGTCTATTTTCGTAGCTGTGAGTTGTGCCTACAATCCCGTGGGAGTCTTAAAGATCACAATTAATCATCAGTTTATAAATGAGTCGGGGTCTTGAAGCCTCTTATTACTGGAATGTTTTCAGTGGCATTTCAGGCTTCCTGCAACAAATCATTAGTGTAAAGAGAGAACAAAATGTAAGCCATAAGGTAACCTTCCATTATCCTGTTGTTAATGTGAATGTTTTTGCTGATCGGTATCTTTTGACTTAATGAGATGTTGTTTTGGTATAATAATTGGTTTAGGGACAAAAAGGCTAGATCAATTACTATGATTGACAAGTTAGCCCAGAGCTGGTGTCTTGGAAATAGGTCAAAGGCCAATGAGAAACCTAAAAATGCCACGAAAAGGTGCATTTTTGTTGCTGTGCTGACTTTGTGGATTTTGTGCCAAAATGAGAAAATCTGGTTGATCATCCAGAGTCCTTCTTGAAATCCTCTTTGGATCAGGGACCGAATATTTTCATTAATAAACCAGTCATCCAGGGCCCTGGAGATCAATTTTGGAAACATTTTACAAGCAATGTCTATTGGGCTTCTTGGCCTGTGAGAGTTTGGGTCATGTTTATTTCCATTCCTGTATAGTGGTACAATGTATGATGTAATGCAAGGAGGCCTGACAGAGTGATGACCTATACAAAGATTGTTGTTGGCATTTCTCATCATCAGTCGGGGATTGACAAAAGCACTTCTGGTGGTATCATGTTGGGACCAGGGTCTTTTCCCTTCTGAAGATCATTTTTTCTTCCATCACTTGATCTATAAGTTATCTCTTCTTCAACCTGACTGTACAAGATCTACTGTGGTATCAGAGATGGCAGAGAAGTAGGTTATCCAGACTTCTTCAGTGAAGTTTGACTCCAAATAATTTGTTCTTGCTACTTAACCTTCTCTATTTTTTTAGCCAAAAACCCAGATTGTCGTTTTCCAAAGGAGATTTTTCGAGTTTTTGCCCCTTTGTAATTAACACTTCATTCTTCTCCTTCTTCCTGATCAGATATTTATAGCCGGATCTTGGATACCTGATTAAGTTTCTTAATAAATCACTATGAACTGCTGTCTGTAGTTCCAGATTTTTGATTTTGCATTCCTCATCAAACCATCTATCTTTGGAGCTGTTTTTGGGTGCTGATGAATTAATGAAGGGATGTCTTCTTGATTCTTTTAGGGTTAGTGATTTCACTAGTGTCTCATACAAGGGCAATTTGTTGTTTTCATCAGCTTCGTTCTGTAGGTGCCTCAGGCAAACAATAGTAGATGGTTCTGTTTTCCAATCCTCTACAACTGACCCAAGGTTGGGGGTTCCACCTCATCCTGACTTTGTCTCCGAGGTCTCAGGTATGATTTATGTTTTGAACTTCTGTGGGTATTTTGTGTTTTATATCCAGGATAAGTGCATTATGATCACTCTCTAACTTCCATTGGAGACCCAGGAATCTGGCCCAATCAATTGCCCTTATCGGGATATACTCGATTACAGCTTGGGCTCCACATGCATTGCAGGTCAGGACATTAGGGTTGACATTATCATAAGAATTGTGTGCTGAAATAAGGCCCTCAGTTATACACAAGCAAGTGATTGCCCTTTGCATCCTTTTTTGTAAATTCACGCCTTACTGTTGGAATCCAGCATGCAGACTTAAGCTCAGTTGTTGATTTGTTATTGATCCCCTCTTATTCCATTTAGTAATACATTTTTTTTGCTTTGAGTGGCTGTGTTTGGTCAGAACTTCGTTGATACAGTTTAAAAGATGTAGCATTCTGTACTTTTTCTGTTGCACATATATGTTTATGTGTTTATTAACCTTAGTGTTGTGTTATCCAACTAACCTATGTTGCAAATTTGCAAGATGGCATTAATGTTGTCCCATACTTTAGTTGAAATATATATTTCAGCTTGCATGATATCTGTAGGCCGCCGCTATTTCTTGTTTTTGCCAGTTTTATTCCACTTTTCAATGATTAATGTATCCAGGTAACATCCATGGAGTGGAAGTCCATGTTACTGGCAGTATTATTATGTCACGGTTGATTAGATAGCTTAAAAAGTCAATGTACCTACATCTGCAAGTGGCTTTCCTTGTTTAACATAGCTAGGGCATATTTATACTTGTTTTGCACCGAATTTGCGTCATTTGTTAATGCAAATTCAGTGCAAAACTAACTACATATGTATACTTTGGTGCTAGACCTGCCTAATGGCCAATTTCTGGAGTTAAAGTCATTTTTTGGATGTTGAAACCTACTTTGCGTCAATGAGATGCAAAGTAGGCGTTCCCGTGCAAAAAATGACTCTATGGCCTTAGTGCCATTTTTATTCATCCATGCTAAAATCACACGCAGGAGGGGTAAAAAAATGGAGCAAAGCATCCAAGGTAAGTACAGGTAAGTTTTTTTTTTTAAGTGCCATAGGGGGCCCGGAAATGGGTCCCCCTACATGGCACTGGGTGCAATGGCCATGCCCAGGGGACCCTGATCCCCTGTGCTGGCCATTGAGGTGGTGGGCATGACTCCTATCTTTTTAAGACAGGAGTCATGTGGTATGGATGGTTTTGCATCAGAAAATTACTCTAAGCAGGTTAGAGTCATTTTTTTTACTCTAACCTGCCTAACGTAATTTTTTGGTGCAAAACCCCCTTCTTCCATACCTCCAGCCCCACCCAACTAACATTATTTTTTTTCTACGCTAGCCTACCCTTCGCATCGGCTTGCACCATTCCATAAATATGGTGCCCGGCGAGTGCACAGAAATGGTGCAAGCCGGTGCTAAACGTTTCGGTGCAAAACTGCGTTAGCGCAGTTTTGAACCAAAGAGTGTAAATCAGGGCCTTTGTTTCTAGTCAGCCTGCTGTGATTGGTTTTGCCTATAGTTTTTTTTGCATGTGGGCTAAAGAGTGCATTCTACAGGGTAGGAGTGTCGTTTTCCTCTTGTTTTGATCATTGTTGTTGTTGTCTACCACAGAAAGATTTTTGTGCTCTTTTTACCTGATTTTCTGTTCAGTGCTGTTGCTTACTGGGTGTTAATTGAATATAGGAAAGGAAGACTTTGCAACAGCGTTAAGCACAGTCTTTGGAAAATAAAGATGTTGGTTGCATTTTGTCTTCAGTGGGTTTAAGTCTAACATTATTCTAATTGGTGAGAACAGATTTGTAAGGGGTGTGGCTTTATGTATGCAATCTATTGTCTGAGGTTCCTGTGCCATCTAGTAATCAGCTAATATTACTGTGAGCTCTGTTGGTGTATAACGTTAAGATCTGCAGGTCATTCATTTTCACAATTCTGTCCCCTACTTTACCAGTTAACTGTTTAGAGGAACCTCTGCCAAGGAGAAGAGCTAAAGAACTGAAGGAGGAGTACTGTCCCTTTGCTGTGTTGCTTTGCTGGACTGGCCTGCAGTTGCAGCTTCTGTCTGAAAGAGTGCAAAGGGTGAACTTTGCTGTGTGTCCTGCTTGAAAAAATTCTCCAAGGGCTTCGAGTAGAGCTTGCCTCTTGTTGGAAGTCTCAGGGACACCAAAGACTTCAGTTTCCTCGACCTGCAGCACTGGAACTGTTAGAAATGGGGTCTTTGGTTGGCAGTCAGGTTACCCCCTGTCCAAGCAAGGACCCTCACTCTAGTCAGGGTAAGTCACACACAATCAAAATAATCCTGTGCCCACCCTCTGGTAGCTTGGCACTGAGCAGTCAGGCTTAACTTAGAAGGCAATGTGTAAAGTATTTGTGCAATAAATCATACAATAACACAATATAACACCACAAAAATACACCACACAGTATTTAGAAAAATATATAATATTTATCTGGATATTTGCAGGTCAAAACGATAAAAGATGCAATAAGAAAATGTAAAGATATCACTAAAAAAGTGATATAAAGTGTCTTAAGTCTTTAAAAAGCAAACAAAGTCTCTTTCAAGCACAAAGTACCTGGTTGGAGTGAAAAATCTCTGCAAAGTGCCGCAGAGGAGGAGATATGTGGAAAATGGTGTGTGCGTCGGTTTCGCCCCTTCACACACGGACTTGCGTCGTTATTTTCCATGCGGGGAAGACGTTGATTCGATTTCCGGCGCTTGGACGGGTCTCCTCTTCGGGTTGCGGGGTTTTCAGACACCCCGGGGTCTGTGCGTGGAATCCTGGGCTTGTTGATGAGCTCTGCGTCATTCCCGTGGCCGATGTGGGGAAATGTCTCCCTCACGGCAGGCGCTGCGTCGATTTCCCCTCTGAAAGTCATGCGGCGTTGTCCCAGGTGGGCCGTGCGTCAAAGTTCCGGTCGCACGGTAGGCGTTGCGTCAATCTTTTCCTTGCGAAGTCGAGCGGCGTTGTCCCGGTTCGGCGTGAAGTGAATTTTTCACCGCGGAATAAGCTGTGCGTCAAATTTTTCGCCGTACAAGGAGTCCAGTTGCAAGAGAGAAGTCTTTTTGTTCCTGAGACTTCAGGGAACAGGAGGCAAGCTCTATCCAAGCCCTTGGAGAGCACTTCTGCAGCAAAGCAAGAGAGCAGCAAGACAACAGGGCAACAGCAAGGCAGCAGTCCTCTGTAGAAAGCAGTCAGGTGAGTCCTTTACGCAGCCAGGCGTGCAGGTTCTGGTTCAGGTTTCTTCTCCAGGAAGTGTCTGAGTGAATGCACAAGGAGCTGTCAACTAAACCCTGCCAGACATGGATTGTAAGGCACAGAAAGATTTAAGTACAGAGAAATGCTCACTTTTTTAAAAGTGGCATTTCTAAAATAGTAATATTAAATCCAACTTCACCAGTCAGCAGGATTTTGTATTACCATTCTGGCCATACTAAATATGACCTTCCTACTCCTTTCAGATCAGCAGCTACCACTTCAACAATGTATGAGGGCAGCCCCAATGCTAGCCTATGAATGGAGCAGGCCTCACAGTAGTGTAAAAGCGAATTTAGGAGTTTTACACTACCAGGACATGTAAACTACACAGGTACATGTCCTGCCTTTTACCCACACAGCACCCTGCTCTAGGGGTTACCTAGGGCACACATTAGGGGTGACTTATATGTAGAAAAAGGGGAGTTTTAGGCTTGTACTTTTAAATGCCAAGTCGAAGTGACAGTGAAACTGCACACACAGGCCTTGCAATGGCAGGCCTGAAACAAGGTAAAGGGGCTACTAAAGTGGGTGGCACAGCCAGTGCCGCAGGCCCACTAGTAGCATTTAATCTACAGGCCCTGGGCACATACAGTGCACTCTACTAGGGACTTATAAGTAAATCAAATAGTCCAATTTGGTGTGATCCAAGGTTACAATGTTTAAAGGGAGAGAGCATATGCACTTTAGCACTGGTTAGCAGTGGTAAAGTGCGTAGAGTCTAAAAACCAGCAAAAACAGTGTCCAACAAGTAGAGGGATGCAGGCAAAAAGTAAGGGGTGGCCACCCTAAGGCTGTCAGGTCTAACAGGAACTGTATGTTTTGTGCTGTTCAAGAGGAGAAACCACTGCGACGCCGCCAATGACGCAGCTGGCCTGCATCGTGACCTGCCGACACCACACGGAGTCGCATTGCCCCGTTTTGCACCGTGACCCTGGTCTCCTCGACGCCATCATCGGACGACTTCACCGAACTGCTGCTCGCACAGCGACCTGTGGGCCCCGCACTCCAGCATTGCCATTGCTCACACCGCAGCCTGGGCATCTCCGATGACGACGTCCTGCTGACACCGGACCAAGCACCATCGACTCCTGTGTCATCACCAGGCATCCTGCCTGCACCGTGGCCTGTGGGCACCGCTCGTGAGGGTCATGAAGCACCGTCCCATCCCACACCGCTGAATTGGGCCTACCGACCACAGCGATTCAGCAACGACAATGGTGTTGCCTGCACCGTGACCTGTGGACACCGCGCGTGGCACCGCCCCGCTTCACACTGCAGCCTTGGTCTCATCGATGCCACTAGATGCTGTCACCGAGCCACTGCCTGCACCCTGACCCGTGGGCACCGCACGTCGCATCGTCTCACTTCGCACTGCAGTCCTGACGCCATCCACGCCTGCGCACCTGACTTCATAAGACCGGAGTTCGATCAGCAGCACACGTGTGACCTCAAGTGCCCGACGACCGCCGGAACCGACACTGCGACTTCAGCGACGCCGCTCTCTGGAGCTCACCACGATGATCACGATGCCCTGCAAATCCAAGGTACTGTTTGCGGGTCTTCCCGACACTGTAGCTGGTTCGCAACACCGCGGTCGGCCTGAACTGTTGGTTTTGTTGATCACGACGCCGTGATAGCCCCAGGTGGAGCTATTGACCTCAAGGAACTGTATTTTTGACTAAATCTTGCAGAATTCATATTTTTATTACTGCATGTTGGATTTTATCCCATTTGGTCTTGTTTTATATAGATAAATATTGGCTATTTGTACAATTGTCAGCTGGCAACAACACAAAAGTAGGACCAACCAATTATCCTGAGCTAACAACAACACTAAGGTAGGACTAGTCATAGCCTGAGCATCATCCCCACCCTCCCCCACTAGCACTAGAAACTAATAGAGGACTCTCTAACCCCAACAACACAAAAGTAGGACCAACCAATCATCCTGAGCCAACAACAACACTAAAATAGGACTAATCAAAACCTGAGGATCATCCCCACCCTCCCCCACTAGCACTAGAAATTAATAGAGTTATAAAAAACAAATTAAAAAAACAACATGAAATGCACCCTAATTCTGATCTTTTCATCCCCCCAATCGGGTGTCCACCACCTCTGGCCCTCCCCTCTCTGTCTCCCCACCCCCAGCAGATCCCCCCACCTCCCAAAACATGTTCTACCACTCCCACAGTGAGAAATAATCCCTCCCCTTTTACTGAGTAGAGCATACCCAGCAGATCCCCTACCCCACCCCATCCAGACCACACCTGTAGACACTGTAAACTCATCCAGCCTGCCCTCTATTAATAACCTCCACTCCCAATTATAGATCCTAGGATGATAACCCCCACAGAACCCGCTAACCCATCTATATCCCCCTCCTGAAAACCCCACAGTCCTAACTCCTCCATATCCCTCCCCACCAACCTCTTCCCCACAGCGTGAGTTGCTTATTGCCGACACCTACTTCAACGCCTCTGAAGTTCCAGAAAGGACAGATCTAATTTTCTTCACCAAACGCCCAGCTAGGTGGAACACATTCCTTACCAACTACCTCCACATCTCCAAATCCACCAAAATCCTGTATGGCTGCAAACTCATGATCTCCAGCTCTCCCTCATTCCAGGGTAATGCCAACATTTCCATTGTCAGAAATGGAACCATCATGATACAAGGCAATGATACTAACCTTTGCTCTTTCAAATCCATATTCCCTATGCTATCACAACCTCAAACCCCACCACCCTGCAAGCCCTCCTCTCGGGTCCTTAACCACATAAAATTACCCTTGAGTCCCACCACAAACCCCTCCCCCGACACAACTCTCAGCACCCTTAACCCTACAAATGACAAACCCAACAAACCGGGCTGCTCGCTTATCTTTCCCAACCCCTCTCCCCCTGATTCAACTGCCAGCACCCTAAACCCTGCAAACAACAATCCCAACAACCTGCGGTGCTCACAAACCTACACCACTACAACTCACTTGCACATGACCGCCCCTCTCCCAAAAACTAACTAGGAATCTCTCAGAATGGCACACACTCTCAACCCCCCCTCCCACTTCCCACAAAGAGACTAAAGCCAACAAACCAAAGAGACCCCCAAGATCCCTCCATATCCTGTGTCGCTAATCACGAAGACCCTTATACCAAATCAAACTGCTCTACTGCTGTCTCCTCCAATCTACCTCCCACAGATATTGATAACCATCTGACCCATGCTCATCAGAACCCACACAGTATGAAGCACATCACCCGCACTACCCCCCAATCTCATTCCCACAACACAAATTAATGAGCGATTCACCAACCTAGAATCCCAACTAGAGATTACTATACAGGGCATCAACATGATAGCGAGAAGCCTTAATCCACTTCTGAACCCCTCACTGAATCACTCCCACACACCACTCCCTGACAGAACAAACCCCCAAATATTAAGCTGGCCCTCCATGCTCTGCAACCTCAATACCCAAACACCAGAAAGAACGAGCGCTCCATTGTCACACAGTGAAGAAGTAGAACTCGTCCAATCATACAACATGACCCTGCCCATACCTAACCCTTATTTAGTAATCTCCCTGCTCTTACTACTCTGCCGTCCTTGCCTCTAACCTGGACAGATCATTGTCTTTTCTCTTTCTCTTTCCCTTATAAGGCCACGCTAGACATACAGTCCACCTTTTTAACCTCTGGCCGTTCCTGGTCAAAATTGGCTCTCAGGGAGTGGCGTGCTGCTCTCCAGACCTCCTTTGGAGTCAGCAGCCCCTCCGCCTCAGCAGACTTATTTAATGAGTGGATCTCCTCCTCTTTGGATGCTATTCTGCCCATTAAAACAAGATCTAACAAGCCCTGCCATAAGGCTAAACCTTGGTTTTCTCCTCTTCTATTAGAACTAAGAAAAAAGTGCAAAAAGTTAGAAAGATCTTGGAGAAAGTACTACAATCCCACTGATAGAGAATTATATAGGCAATCTATCAGACTCTACCACCAAAATATTAAAGCCGCCCAGTCCTCATACTATGGGACAAAAATAGAAAACTCCTCTTGCTCACAAAAGGAAAATTTTCAGATTTTTAAAGAATTAACCATAACCCCTATGCCCACCCCCCCCCACAGAGCCATCCATTGAACACAGTAACCTCTTGGCATCCCATTTCAATGACAAAGTCATTAAGATATACTCTGGGTTCTCCTCTTCTCCTTTCCTTGAGACACTAGAGCATCAAACAATGGATCCTTCCCCCTCCGGAAGTATATTAATTACCTTTGCACCCCTCACAGATACTGCTACTACCAATCTTCTTCTCCAAATTAAATCAGGCTCCCCCTAGACCCCGCCCCTCCTTCCGTTCTCTCGCGGGTCTCAGATATTATTGCCCCCCCTTACAAAAATACTGAATCATCCCCTATCCTCAGGTTCTCTTCCTCCACCTTTTAAGCATGCCATTATTAAGCCTCTTTTAAAAAAGCCAAAATTGGACCCATCTCTGATGGAAAATTACAGACCTATTGCTCTCCTCCCCCTTTCAACAAAAATCTTGGAGAAACATGTTAACTACCAATTAACCAGCTACCTTGAGAGCCACAAACTTCTCCACCCCACTCAAATGGGCTTCAGAGCCCATCATAGCACGGAGTCAGCCCTCCTCACAGTGACGGAGTCAGCTAGGCAGCTTCTAGACCAAGGGGCTCATGTAGCCGTGATTCTACTTGATCTTAGCGCAGCTTTTGATACGGTGGATCATAACCTTCTTTGCTGTAGGCTCTCTCAATTAGGGATAGGAGGCTTAGCTTTGTCCTGGCTGTCCGCTTTTGTCAAAGGTAGATCTTTTCAAGTGCTGGATCGAGCCTACTTTTCCGATATCTTTCCATTGACCTGTGGAGTTCCTCAGGGCTCCTCCCTGAGTCCAACCCTCTTTAATTTCTATGTATCCCCGCTGGCTAATGTGATCGCTCCCTACAATCTATCTTTGGTCACTTATGCCGACGATACTCAACTGGTGGTATCACTATCTAGCTCTGGGGATTCGTCGGCGGCCAACCTTTCGTGCTGTATGAAAGACATTGGAAGCTGGATGGCCCAGTCTAAGCTTAAGTTCAATGATGGAAAGTCAGAAGTCATTGAACTGGGCAATGGCCCCCCAGCCGCTCCCCTCTCATTGTGCTCAGAGGCTTTCAATAATCTTCCTCCGCCCAAGGACCAGGTAAAAAGCCTTGGTTTTTGGCTGGATTCTCGCCTGACCATGGACTATCAAGCAAGAAAAGTCTCTTCTACTTGCTTTGGTATTTTAAGAGTCCTTAGGAAGATCTTTAATCTTCTCCACCCTACGGCTAGAAGAATCCTCGTTCAAACTCTGATTCTTTCCCGTCTGGACTATGGGAACTCACTATTTCTTAGCGCCCCGGCCTATGTCATAAAAAAGCTGCAGATAGTCCAGAATGCAGCTGCCAGGCTTCTCATCAATCTTCCCAGACATTTATCCGCTAAGCCTGCCCTTGCAACTCTTCACTGGCTCCCCATTAAGCAGCGCACCCATTTCAAAGCCTTATGCATCGTTCACAGAGCCCTTCAAGATAAGGGTCCGATGTTCTTTAGAAAGCGGCTATATCTTTATGCCCCCTCGCGAAGGCTGAGGTCCTCTTCCTCCCGACATGTGACCATCTTGCGGTCTAAGAGAGCCTGGGGGGGGCAATTCTTTTTCCACCAAGGCCGCTCGTCTCTGGAACGATCTCCCCTCTGAACTTCGTTTTGAACCCTCAGAGCAGCTTTTCAGAAAGAAACTCAAAACCATTCTTTTTTGTAGATAACTCTCTGAATTCCTTCTGATTGCCAGCTCTGGTCATGTCTGGTTAGCGCTGGGATGCCTTAGGGTAACTACGCGCTTAATAAACCCTTTAAACTTAAACTAAACTAAACATCTCAACGCTTCCATTAGAATGAGTGACAACTCCAATGTAACTTTCCACCTACTCTACCACCCCCCTGGCAACACCCTCCCTTTTGGGGAACACTTAGCTAACCTAATAACGCACTGCTCACTCTCATGCACCAATTTCATCATCTTGGGAGACCTCAACTTTCAATGGAATGTCAAAAGTAATACTTTAATCCAATCCTTAAATTACCTTCTACATAGCAAAGACCTCACCCAGCACTGCAAGGGTTGAACCCACAATAAAGGTGCTACACTGGATGCTATTATAGTTCAGAAAAACTGACTCCCGATTGATGATATACTTCCTGTCGACTGGTCAGATCATCACATTATTCTATTCCATCTTAATAAAACTCCCTAACACACAAAACACACACAAAAGTCACTCCAATGGAAAAGAAGCATTAATCAAATTCCATTAGCAACCCTAGAAGAAAGAACCAGCTCACTTCTACTGCCCCCATCTGTCAACCTCTCAACTACCGAGCTCACCACCCAGTGCAACACAACTTTTACTTGCATACTTGACCAATTAGCCCCTATGAAACTGAAAAGAGTGAGAAGCACACCTGCTAGAGCCTGGTTTAATAATGATCTTTATTCAGAAAGAAGACAACTGACAGCAGCTGAAAGACTTTGGAGATCTGACCCATCCACAGCACACCTCGAACAACACAGAAGAGAATGCCGAAACTACACAAAACACATAACTAATGAAAAAAACACATTCTTCTGCAATACACTAGATAGAGCCAAAAACCGTCCAAAGGAGCTTTTCAACATCATCAAACAACAAACTTCCAACCCCCCCCCAAACCTCCCACTAACAAGCAAAGACCGCTGTGACAACTTTGCTAACTTCTTCAATGGAAAAATCACCAAGATTGAGCTGTCCCTAGAAACAGATACTCGACCAACTACGTAGATTATATTGCCCAGTAAAGACCACAATAATCACTGCTTACTCCCCTTTAACTCCCCGGCTCTCAATCCGTCAATAATAATTGATAGGCATCATCCTACCCACAAACAAACGTCAACTCCCAGAAGCTGGGAGACCTTCAACCCACTCCTGGAGACGGATATTTCCAAACTACTGTCCACCTCCAAAACATCCTCTCATCTGGCAGACCCCCTCCTAGCCTCCCTGGATAAAAAACTCAACCAGAACCTTACCCCCATCTGGACCAAGATCATCAACAGCTCCCTGCAAACCGGCGTGATTCCTCTGACTGCCTTAAGCTAGGTCATGTCACACCTATTCTAAAGAAACCAGGAGCAGACCCGAACAACCTTAACAACTACAGACCAGTCTCCAACCTACCCTTCCTTGCCAAAACTCTAGAGAGATGTGTTCTCTATCAACTAATCCAACACATAGATAACAACAACTTTCTTAACCCTCTCCAATCTGGGTTCAGAAAAGGTTGTAGCACAGAAACAGCTATTCTAAATATAGTAGATGACCTTTGCAACTCCCTTGACTCTGACCAATGCTGCCTGCTGATTCTCCTGGACCTATCGGGGGCCTTCGACGCTGTTGACCACAAGCTGGTTCTGGACTCCCTCCAAAAGAGAATTTGCATGGAAGGTGCAGTCCTACGCTGGTTCTCTTCCTTCCTACAGAACCAAACGCAACAAGTAAAAATAAATAACAGGACCTCGGCCACTTCGATAATCACCAGAGGGGTTCCCCAAGGATCTGTCCTCTCACCCACACTCTTCAACATCAACATGGACCCGCTCACCGCCATTCTGAACCAAGCCAACATCCCCTTCCTCCTATACGCTGACGACACTCAACTTTACATGGAAATATCCTGTATAGAGGACAGATACCGCCTGAATGCCACCCATAAAGAAGCTCAATTTTGGCCATCCCACAACCACCTGAAAATCAACCAGGATAAGACAGAAATAATTCTGATATCAAAAACAAATCAGTTCCCCCAGATGCAAGAATGGCTAAAATCCATTGACGCTCTCAAAAGCAATCTTACCCTTACAAACACAGTCAAGTTGCTTGGAATCACTCTGGACACCAACTTGACTATGCAGGACGATATCAGGAATAACACAAATGATGCTTTCCACAGCCTAAAATTGCTGAACAAAATCAAACCATTCATACTCCCAGACAACTTAAAACAGGCCACACAAGCACTTGTGCTCTCCAGACTAGACTACTGGATCTCCATCCTCACCGGCATGGCTAAATCCCAGCTTGCCCCCATGAGATCCACCCTCCATGCAGCTGCCAGAATGGTGACTGGAATTAAAAAAAATATGACCATATCTCCCCTGCCTTGAAAAGATTAAAATGGCTCCCAATCGAAGTCCGCTGCAATTTCAGAACTGCCTGTCTAACTCACAAAGTCACACTGGGAAACCAGAATACCTTGCCACTAAACTCATTAAAGCAGGTCAGACAAGAACACTTAGAAGCTCAAATACCTTTCTCCTCATCCCGCCCAAAACTCAGAAAGAAAAAACCCGGACATGCTCCTTTTCTAGCAACGTCCCCAAAATCTGGAACTCCATCCCAGTCCACATTAGATCTAACCCCTCCCTCCAGATCTTCAAAAAGCAACTAAAAGAATTCCTCCTCAACCAACCAACATCTCAGAAAAGAGTAATTGTTCATTCTAATTCCCATCTCCCCGACCACTGCCTGCACTTCATCTTCTATGTCCATGTGAAATTTTCCTGTATAATATTTTCTTTGAACATGTTCTTTTGATTGCCTGTACTGTTGTAAAGGGCTCTGATACCCTCAGGTCTTGCCAGCGCTATAGAAAACCCTCTAAATAAATAAAATAAAAATATACTTTGTATGTCAAGAATCACTCCCCTCTTTTTCGGTGGTTGATAATAAATTGCAAAATTCCTTTTATCTTTGATTCCGTATTTCTCTTTGGGATCTACGTTTTGTTTTCCGACTTTTTTATGAGCTTTTCCAGTTCAAGAGTAGTTTTATTACCTGGCCAGTAAATTGAAACCAATTCATATTTTAAAAGGAACCCAACTCTATTTAAGTTTCTACGTTTTCCATTAAAAGCCCTGGCTTTTTTTTGATGGGTGTATTTGCATTTTATAGCCTTCACTGAGCTCGCCTGGTTAGCAGCGGTAGAGCGCATAGAGTCCTAAGGCCAACAAAAATGAATTCAGAGAAGCAGACGAATGAAGACAAAAGATTTGAGGGAAGATTACCCTACGGTTAACAGGTCTAACAATAAGTAAGCAGTTTTTTAGCCAACAATAACTATATTCTCAGCATTTTCAGTAAGCTAATTTGTAAACAGGAATTGTGATACCAAAGTAGCCCGGGCATTCATGATCCCTGTAGCACTGCTTTAAGGGTAACCATAAAAAATGAAACCCTACACTTTGGCGTTTATAGAACATCATCACAACATGTGGGTATATGCATTTTACAATCCAATGTTCTTCAATGTTTTAACCAGGTGTCCCTTCCTACACATAGACAATCGTTCAAAAATGAGGCTTTGACGTTTCTATGTGTGCTGCAGAATGCAACACACATAGAAGTGCCAAATCACCATTGTAGATTGTTTATGTGCAGGAAGAGATACCTTCCTGCACATAAACAATCACTCCCCTCAACACAGACACCCTTGTGCTATGGTATAAGGATGCTTGCTTTGGAGCAGGCAGTTTAATTTTGGCACTGGCGCAGGGCTCCGCCATATTCTTGTGAATACAGTTCAGTCCTGCGTTTCAAAACTGGTGCTGCGCTGCTCATCTTGGCCCAGTTTCTTCTAAATCTGGTCCTAAGTTTCTAGTTTTTGAACTGCAGCTTTGCATTTCAAGCCTCGTTTTGAAACTGTGTTGTGATTAGTTAGTTTCTTCTGTTGCTCAAACAGCTTGACTCAAAATGGGTGCCACTCTGAAATAGTCCCCAGCTGCTGTTTGAGAGGGACATAAAATGCCTCTAGAACGATCACCTTTCCCAGGAAATTAATGCTGTTAAATTTCGGTGTTCAAACATGTCTTTGGCTCATTACAAGGCATAACATTGCTGCTGATGATAAACATATGCACTTTCCTTTAAATGGTACATTTAACATGAGATAAAATGAGCAACTTGGGCATGCTTTGTATGAGGAAAACCCACAGCCTAAACTTGTACAGTTTGAGGCATGGAATTAATTGGATTTTGTGGCAAATGAGAAGGAGCGTACGAAAAGTTTGAAAGGTCAGGTTAGAAAAGCAGTGAGTGAGTGGATAGATGCTAGTAAGTGAATTCAAAAGAGAGCTCGGAGAGAAGACATGGTAGAAAGAATGGGAGTGTATCCTGCAATTGTTGAATAGATAGACAAAAAGTTAATGATAAGAATGAAATTAAAACCGAGAAAGAAGAAAAATAATTGATTTCTAGTGATTCTGCGGAGAAGGATGGCTTTTAAACGATTTGTTGAATTCAAGAACACCCCAGTATATGGATGATCAAAATCCTTAACACAGAATGCTAAAGAATCAGTCCATGCATACTGTAAGTGGTATTCCCCCAGAGTTTATGCCTTTACTCCATTTTTGCTGAATTTGTTTTTGTTGATATTCAAACTCTGTGCACTTTTTTCCCTGCAAACTAGTTGTAAAGTGCTTACCATAAAACATAGTAAAATTGTCCTGAAACCAATTGGCATATTTAAATTGCCTACAGGTCACTAGTAAATGGTACTACATGTACCTAAGGACTGAAAATATAATGCTACCAGTGGTCAGCAGGACCCCATGTGCCACCCACTAAAATAGTAATGCAAAACATGTCTCCGGCCTGCCACTGCAGCTTTTTGTGCAGTTTTAAACTGACATTTTGGCCTTGCAAATAAGCCTTTTACCAGGCCTACACCTTCCTTTTTAATATCTATAAGTCATTTCTTAATAAGGCCCTATAGGCTCCTGGTGCAGGATGTAGGTGATTTAAAAAGTAGGACATGTGTATTTAGGTTTTATGTGTTCTAGCAGGGATAACTCCTAAAGTCATGTTTCACTGTTGTATCCCATAGGCTAACACTGGGTTACCTTAACTACATTTAGTAAGTAATACCTTCCGTTTAGGACCAGATAGAGAAATGCTGTTTCCACTCGAATTATTTACAATTTAAAACCCTCTTTAATCCCTTCGCTTACAGGTCTTTTCCCCCTCAGATGCCAAGCCCTTTTTTGGCTATTTGGGGCAGTTCGCTCTGAGGCCCTCATAACGTTTTGTCCACATAAGCTACCATGCCAAATTTGCATCCTTTTTTCCAACATCCTAGGGTTTCTAAAGGTATGCAGAGTTTGTGGGTTTCCCTGGAGGAGACCAAGAAATTAGCCAAAATATAGCAACATTTTCTTTCAAAGAAATGGGAAAAAAAGGCTGCAGAAGAAAAATTGTGTGTTTTCCCTGAAAATGGCGTCAACAAAGGATTTGCAGTGCTAAAATAACCATCTTCCTAGCTTTGAGAACCACGCAGACTTGAATCAGAAAACTAAATTTTTCAACACAATTTTGGCATTTTACTGGGACATACCCCATTTTCACTATTTTTTGTGCTTTCGGCCTTCTTTCAATTAGTGACAGAAATTGGTGTGAAACCAATGCTGGATCCCAGACAGCTAAACATTTCTGAAAAGTAGATAACATTCTGAATTCAGCAAGGGGTCACTTGTGTAGATCCTTCAATGTTTTTCTACAGAAAGTAACAGCTAAAATAAAAAAATATTGAAATTGAGGTAAAAAGATCAATTTCTGTCCACGTTTTCTTCTATAACTTTTTCCAGCTATGGCAGATTTTTTAAAGCAATATCTGTTACGTCTGCTGGACACTTCTGGTTGCAGAGATATATGGGGCTTGTTCATCAAGAACCCTAGGTAGCCAGAGCCAATAAAGGATCTGCACCTTGCAATAGGTTTTCTTTTAATACTAGGTATACAGCAATTCATTTGGTGAAATATAAAGAGTAAAAAATAGGTATCAAGTAAACCTTTGTATTTCCAAAATGGGCACAAGATAAGGTGTTGAGAAGCAGTGGTTACTTGCGCATCTCTGAATTCCGGGGTCCCCATACTAGCATGTGAATTACAGGGCAGTTCTCAAATAGACTTCTTATTTACATACTGTCTTACATTTGGAAGGAAAAATGTAGAGAAAGACAAGGGGCAATAACATTTGTTGTGCTATTCTGTGTTCCCCCAAGTCTACCGATACAAATGGTACCTCACTTGCTTGGGTAGGCCTAATGCCCGCAACAGTAAACGCAACATGGCCATCACATTTTTACATTAAAATCTGACGTGTTTTTCGGAAAGTGCCTAGCTGTGGATTTTGGCCTCCAGCTCAGCCGGCACCGATGGAAACCTACCAAACCTATGCATTTTTCAAAACTAGACATGTAGGGGAATCCAGGATGGGTGACTTGTGGGGCTCTCACCAGGTTCTGTTACCCAGAATCCTTTGCAAACCTCACAATTTGACAAAAAAAACACTTTTACCTCTCATTTCGGTGACAGAAAGTTCCGGAATCTGAGAGGAGCCACAAATGTCCTTTCACACATCATTCCCCCAAGTCTCCCGATAAAAATGGTACCTCACTTGTGTGGGTAGGCCTAGTGCCCGCAACAGGAAATGCCCTAAAACACAACATGGACACATCACATTTTCCCAAAGAAAACTGACCTGTTTTTTTGTAGAGTGCCTAACTGTGGATTTTGACCTTTAGCTCAGCCGGCACCTAGGGAAACATACCAAACCTGTGCATTTTTTAAAATTAGACACCTAGGGGAATCCAGGATGGGTAGCATGTGGCGCTCTCACCAGGTTCTGTTACCCAGAACCCTTTGCTAACCTCAACATTTGGCAAAAAAATACTCTTTGATTACAACTTTGGAGGAGGTGTTAATCCATCCCAAAAGTGACGGTAAAGTGACGGATATACCACCAGCCGTATTACGAGTCCATTATATCCTATGGAACTCGTAATACGGGTCGTGGTATATCCGTCACATTTGGGACGGATTAACACCTCCTCCAAATTTTTTATCAGGCCCTATGTGTACCCATCAAAATTATCAATCAGAAAACTACCTGTTTTTGCGGGGGTAGGGCACCTGCGTATTTGTTCCTGGGCTCAGCAGCCATCTAGGGAAACCTACCAAACCCAGACATTTCTGAAAACTAGACACCCGAGGGAGTCCAGGGAAGTGTGACTTGCGTGGATCCCCCAGCGTTTTCTTACCCAGAATCCTCAGCAAACCTCAAATTTACCTCAACAAATCACATTTTCCCACATTTCTGTGTGGGATCACTGCACCAGCACCTAACGTTCCCCTCAGTCCAAATGATACCTCACTTTTGTAGGTGGGCCAAGTGCATGTCACGGGGAAGGGCCAAAAACATGTCAAAATTGAGGGAGGACCAAAGCGGGTCCTGAAGGGCAGTTTGAAAAAAAGTATTTTTAGGCTGACAAATGGGGCAGAATGTTTATCAGTATCGATGCGACAATGCTGGGTGGTAGGAATTTATGGATTCCTGCAGATTCCGGAAGTTTCCAACACAAAAAGGTGGGGAAAATGTGTGATTTCAAGCAAAGTTAGAGGTTTGCAGGGCATTGTGGGTAGGAAAATGGTAGGGGGTGCATGCAATGTACACCACCCTGGACTCACCCAAATGTTTAGTTTTCAGATTTGTGTAGGTCTCATAGATTTTTTCTACTTGGCAGCATCCCAAAGTCCAAAAAGTGTAGCCCTCACCATTCCAAGAGGGACAATTTTAAGAGTTAGACAAGCTCTCATGGCCCAAATATAAAACCAAAACCCAAAATAATCAAATGTCCTCTCACTTGCCATTGGGATAAGATATTTTATTGTTGGGGGGAGCTGAAAGATTGTTACCCCCTTCAGTTGGGGTGGGGGCATAAGCATACCCATACTAGTTGGTAGCCACCCCCCACGATTTTTATTCTTTTTAAATTCCCTGGCATCTAGTAGGCTTTCTGCCCCTCCCCCTTGGGAAGTGGATTGGGGTAATTGCTCCATTCTCCCACTGGTGGGCATAACAACTTTGTCCCCATTTATTTGGTGTGGGGGTATGGCCATATCCCCACCCTCTTTTTGAAAAACGTCTTACCTGGTTTTTGCTGGGCTTTCTGTCCCCCTTGGGGCCAGATGGGCCTTTCAAAAATAGGCCGATCTACCCCCAAGGGGGACAGAAATGGGCAACAGTAATATACCTCCATGGGGAGGGACCCTTGCCCAAGGGCTGCCCTCCAAACAAAACACACACACACACCAATCCCTGGTTCCTAAGTGGATTCTGTCCCCCCGGGGGCAGATCGGCCTAATAGAAATAGGCCAATCTGCCCCGAAGGGGAGCAGAAATGGCCTAAAATAAATTTTCCCCCCGGGGATTGATCCTTGCCTAAGGAGTCAATCCTCTTGTGTGACATTGGTGCAAAAAAAAAATACCTGGTGTCTAGTGGTTTCTGGCCCTGTTGGGGCTGACCAGCACCACCTGGACTCACTGAGGTCAGAAATATTTCAATCAGACATTGCAATACCCTGAAAACCGCTGCACTTTTGCCAGTGCCTGGATTCAGTTGTTGGAGACAATCATTGTGACCATGACTGTATCCAAGTAACAGAACTGTGTGTCATGCCAAGACCAGATAGTCAGGATGTACCACTCAAATTGAACAAATTGACTTTAACTGTAGATGATTCTTTTCTGGAAGACCTTCAAGGGATTTTAAAAACAGCATATGCTGTTTGCACAATAGCAAACACTGTTGATGCATCATACTTCTGTTATGGACAAAGGGCTGTATTGCTAGCCATTACAAGATGATGATTATGATGATGCTAATTTGTAGAGTGCATGGCTCCTTCGTATGAAATGCCCCAGTGCTAGGATTTTGACTAACTAAGGGTTGCCTTGACACTGCCAGGTGGATGAAAAGATTGAAATTAATTAGAGAGCCAAGTTTTTTGTTTTGTTCCCAAGGCTGCTTCTGAACGAGTATTGCAGAGCTTCAGTGGCATGCTATTACAGATATTTGTAATCTAACTTTATGGAACCTTTGTACCAGTTCTAGTGTTGCATGATGTGTCAAAGAGGAAAATTACATATGGATGTCACCTGATGATAGATTTGTTTTTCTAAATTATACTCCGAATCACAGGTTGAGACTCTTGCATGGCCAAACACATGTTGGGTGTGATGACATGTTGTGCGTCTTTAATATGTTTTGGTGCACAATGTGTCAAAGATGAAAATGGCATATGGATGTCACCTGATGATAGATTGTTTTTTCTAAATTATACTCCAAATCACAGGGTGAGACACATGCACAATCCAACACATGCTGAGTGTGATGACATGCTGCACATCTTTAAAACGTTTTGATGTATTCCTCATTTCAGATCTGAAGCTAAAGATTTTTGTCAGCAATTGGTTACGTGTCAACAAACAAACATGTCAAAAAGACGTCAATCACTTTAAGTCATATTGGTTAGTCTGAAGGACCGTTTTCTATGTTGCAATAAATTATGTTCAGGTGCAATGGATTACGTTACACTTTTGTGAGTATTTGTCTTTTCTCTAGAGGAGTCCGTTTCAACTAGTAGAAGTGGCACATTGAGCGCAACTAAGCTCTTGTTGCAGGAGTTGTTCACTATGTTCGATATGCCAACTTTGATACAGGCAGACAGGAAACTCACTTTAAGAGAGAGTTGATGAAAATTATTTGTACGCAGCTTTGAAAACTGATCAGAAATGTCATTGTTGTTTTTGACCAAAAGAACTCAGAACTGTCCAGAGAGCCAATAATAGTCTCAAGTCAAAAGTCTCTAAAATTAGCATTTTGACATCGCTGACTTGGCCAGATGCTTTACCTTCGGCTCTAATGAGTCTCAGAAGAACGCCTAATAAAGTGATAGGAATTTCTCCTAGTGAGATCCTTATGGGGAAACTAATGCAAATTCATGGTGTTTCCTTCTGCAGCACTTGTAAACATTTCAGACGACATTGTCTTGGATTATTGCAATGGTTTGTCTGATGTGGTACGCTCAATTTCTCAAGGTGAAGTGGAATACACCTTTGACAAGTAAGGAGGCCTGCTATGACCTGGAACCGAAAGATTGGGTTGTGGTGAAGAAGAATGTGAGGAAGAGCTGCCTAGATACAAGGTGGCATGATCCTTGTGACAAATACTGCTTTGAACTGTGCATGCTTGCCACAGTGAATCAACACATCTCACACAAAGAGAGTGAAGACTACAGTGGAAGAAGCGGTGACACCAACCATTGACTCACAGTGTCAAACTCAAGTTTGCCATGTGGATCCAGAAGGGGTACAAACGAAGAAGAAGGAGCACATAGTCCACAACAGCAAACTGAGCAAAATCTGTCAGCAAGAGTACAGACTAAAGTGCAAGTTTCAAAAATCCCCTGACAATATCAAACTGTTTCAGTCGAAGATTGCACAGATCATGTGGCACGTAACAATGAAAATGCAGCAGTTACCACAAGTAGATCCAAAGATCAAAGCTGGCTCCAAGATGGTTTACCTCAGAGTATGACAGGGAGGAAAGGAGTGACAAAAGAAAAATGCAGATTGGTAGCAGTTGATGAAGAGACAGAACAAGAAACAGTGCAGACAAAATCAGAGCGGAGTGACAAGGAATCATGGCAAAAAGAGATCAGATGATTTACAAGAATAAGAGTGCAGAATAAGGTGTATGCATCACCTAAGTAGTCATACTTGGTGGAAATCCAGCCTAAGTAAAGAGACATTGCCTTAACAGACTATTGGTTCATTTGTGAAAAATCACTGCAAACTTGTTGTGAAACAAGTTTGGAAAAAATCAATGCTGAACAATTTTTAATGGATTGCTGGAGACATGATTTTTGAGTTGTGACATTTTAAAAGTGCCTCCATTATTTCCGTGAGTTAGAGACTGATTCGTTATTTTGAACAAGATTAATTGTATTTCTTGCCTTACATAGCCAGTCAAAGATAATACGTTTCTCGTGATCGTTTCTCTTGACCTGAACCACTTGCTAATGACATATTGAAATTAAAAAAAATGTGAAGTTTTTTATTTTACACCATTTTAACACAGATTTTAATAGATTTTGTTAGAAGCAGTAATGGCCAAAATTAAGAACAGCTGTTATTAATTGTTATAGATATTTTCTCTAACATTAATGTTGATAATCTCAATAGGTTTTCTGGTCAGCATTTACACTTCAGTAGGATATGATTCACTCATATCTGACATTACATCAGATATTGGTATTAATAATTCCAGGGATAACATGTGTGATTATAATATGCCTATGAATTAATATATTGAAAATGCCTATGCTAGCATGTTAAATTTATATTTAGTTATAATAATGAAAGTTTCAAAGTTTTATGTTTGCATGTACAGCCCTGTTTCTGTTTCAGAGGGAGTGACCTGGAATCAACAACTATTCTCCAACCTGGAGTATTTTGGCATAGATTCTTTGTGATCAACGTTTTCTTGAAATAGGTGATGTATCTCTATATCTTCCATTAAAGAGTTTGCCTAATGATGGGGTCTTAGGTTCTGTTGCAGAACATTGAAAAGTGATTAAGCATATTAGCAGTACTACCACAAGTGTTGAGAAGAGTGTTTATAAGGTGCGTGACTTTGAACTAAATTTTGAATTTTATTATAAAATTTAAAAACTACATTTTATTGCATTATTTAATGAGAGAAGAGTGAAAATTAGTAGAAACTGAGGCTGAACAAAGTTTCAGACATTGAAAGATACATCATAATCTTTAAATTGACTGTGAGAGAGAAAATGAATTGTGTGTATAGTACATGAGAGATTTGATGGTTTGGGGTCTTGTGAAATGGTTGGAGAGAATGTAGTTTTAATTGTATGACTGATAATGAGTTCTTAAAGGGTGGAGAATCTATATATACATTGATTTATTATGTTTGAGGTAAAATGGCTTATTATAGCCAACCATGAAGTTGGTTGAGAAGCTGCTATCTGGCTTTGGTGTTTCCTAGAGTATATCATGAATGAGATGAATGAAAATGGACTCAAAGAGTTATACATGGATTTGTAAAAGCACTTATGGATATTTTTGGTGTGTTGATTCCTCCGTGAAGATTTGAAAATGGCTGAGTATGCTTGATCGAGTTACAACTAATGCTGCTAAAATGGGATAGGAGGAATATATTAAAGTGGAAATTATGGTGTTTATAAACTACTACTTTCAAAGAGAGTTACTGGGAAATTAAATACATTAAAACTAATAGGGAGAACATGAAAATCAAGGAAAGGCAACAAATTAAAACACAAATGTGCCCACCAGAGTCATGATGAGCAAAATTAACATACATAATTTCATGTCATCTGATTCTGGGTTTAAAGGTTTTCCACACTCATTTATTCTGGGTGTGCGAGAACCTAACCTGAGGTTTCTGGCTGATAATTCTGACTGGTAACATTGCACTTTGCTTTGGCTGTAACTGCAGACAAGCCTCACTCTCTATTTGTTCTAACCCAGGGTACATGTAATGTTCTCTCCTGTCAGGAAACACTTTCCCATTCCATCCTTTACTCCCACCACACCATTGCCTCAGCTCCAACCCAACTAGACATCCATGTTTACATTTATCACTTGCTGAGAGCAGGTGATAAATGTATGTATTAAACCCCTGAAACTGGGAGATAGTTGTGATTTTACATTTAGAAACATCGGCCCCACTTAGTAATTCCTCATTCCACTGGGTTTCACCCAAAATTGGGCAATGTGTAATGGCAAAATCATGTGCAATTTTCCTATTACTTCAGTACTGCTCAACTCGTTTTCAGGGTCATAGCTAGAAACAGCTAGACACAGGATTAGTGCACTGTCCCAATCTACATGCTGTTGCATCTACAGCACAAGAATATTTTATTTATCTGCAAAAGGTTGCATGGTTGGGCATACACATGACGTATGCTCTCCAGAATTAGGCCACAACCCATCACATATTGATCATCACCTGCCAGACCTGGGCAATGATCAGCTGCAGTTGAAGCTCAGGTATGTGTATATGATGTTTTACCTGCTCCAAAGTAAACCCTTATGAATTGAGTACCAGCCTTCTTCAGGTTGGGTACTGCAGGTAGCCCATAGATTCAGTGCTTTGGCCATGGAACAGAGAAAGAACAGGCCTGCAGTAGACTTCACAGGAAGTGGGAGGAAGAGAAAGGCTACCCTCAAATGCAGGAAGGGAATCAGAGGAGAAGAGAGAGTGGAGCTTGTAGGAGTGCAGAAGAATAGAATTATGAACTGAGTTCTCTGTCTTGTCCTTAAAGAACAGAACAGGCAAAAGAGAGCTAAGAAATTCACAAAAAGGGGAATGAAACATAAGGGATGGGCAGAAGACAACTCTCCTAGAGTGCCAGAAAGGAAGAAACAGGCAAAAATAGAGAGAAGGAATGACAAGCGTATGGACAAATTAGATAGAGCAGCAGAAGAGAAGCAAATATGGGAGATGGTCGAGAGAGGCACAGCGTCACAGCAGTACGAGTTAAAGTGAGGGTGGTGTGGACAGAAGGAAGTTAGAATTACCTATACTCTGTAAAGTTATGAGATGCAGGAGATGGAGAATTTGTTTCCTTGGCCAGTCATGGTGAGCTGGTTGTCGATTACCATTCTGAGGTTCTTTGGTAGATTGCCGGGAAGGTGTGGGTCTGAATTTGGCAGACCACCGGGTGAAGTCTCAGAGAGATATGTTTTTGATGTACATTACTACTAATGAGGACATGCGGACACTGTAAGAATTAAATCAAAATCTTCCATTCATGCCTACTTGACAAACGTCTCCTAAATGTTTTACAAACTGAATCTTTCCATATATGTAACACATACTATAATGCATGTAATTGTTTTCTGAAAAACAAAAAGTATGCTTAATTTGCATCCAAAGGGATAAAGCAAACATATACATTTCTAGGAGATATTTAGTTAAGATTTCAGTAGGAATACCACAAAAAAGGCTCTCTCTGACAGATATCCTGATGGAGTGGGGAAAAGGTATGTTGGAATATCACATACAGAAATATTGCCTGACAAAAAGTTTGTGTCCTAAATATAGTCCAATACATTTTCTTTTATTAACTTTATGGGGGTGATATTTTTGTACATGATATGCATGCAGAGTATAATATTTATGTAAATCAATCAATAATCTTTATTGTTTTAGCAGTAAGCCTTACAATAGAACACGTATTATACACAATAAAATTAAATAGGTTGATGATAGCGATCTATAAAACACATATAGTCAATTAAAACATATTTCTATATGGAACAGATGAACCCTATCCCTACTAGAAAAATTGAAAGTTTTAACAGCCTGCATCTTTTGACTTTTGAAAAATAACATCTGACTTCAATTAGTACTATTCCACTATCCATCATTACATTGCACAATCCCTCAAGTCGCTTATGCACTACTGCACTGCTATAATACCTATTATACAATAAAATAATTTGGGGATGCACGATGACAACAACCTAGGTTCAATTCAGTTATTCATTTTAACACATCCTATCACCACACATGATATCCACATAAAAACCGAAACGTGCAAGTGCACCTACAGCACAAATCAGATCCTAATCATAGTATATTCAAAATTCTGGCAACCATAGTATCACTGATAATAATACACATTCAATATATATAAAAACATCAAAGTGCACGTGTATATACAGTACAAATCACAACCTATCAATCTAGGTACTGGTAATCCTGTTACAAGGCTCTAGGGGTTCCCTTGAGACTGACTAAAAACCCCTCTTACTTGTGGAAGACTGCCTAGAGATACAAAGCTAGAGAGTTAACAATTATTTCATCATCTGTCCTAAGACAAAAAGCTGGGACAGCCCTGCTGGAGTCAACCTTGTAACACCTAAATTAAGGTAGCAGCCATGGTTTGCCGGCAGTGATAAAATGTGTGTAAAAAAGCAAAAAGTGCAAAGTATTGTCCTTTCTCCGATTGTGCAATCACAGTATTCACTTCTCATTTGGAGCCTTCCACACCCAACAAGATGTTCCCTAGTGGGGCAAAATCCCAAATCTAAACTTAATATATAGGAGCATATTTATACTCTGTTTGCGCTGGAATTGCGTTGTTTTTTTTGACGCAATTCCGACGCAAAACTAACTCTATATTTATACTTTGGCGTTAGACCCGTCTAGCGCCAAAGATCTTGGAGTTTGCGTCATTTTTTAGCGTGGACACCTACCTTGCGTTAATGATATGCAAGGTAGGCGTTCCCGTCTAACAAATGACTCCGAGGCATGTGCGCCGTATTTACACTCCCGGGCAAACATGACGCCCGGGAGTGGGCGGGTCCAAAAAAATTACGTCCAGCCGTTTTAGCATAATTTTTTAACGCCTGGTCAGGGCAGGCGTTAAGGGACCTGTGGGCTGGGAAGGAGCCCAGAGGTGCCCTCCCATGCCCCCAGGGACACCCCCTGCCACCCTTGCCCACCCCAGGAGGACACCCAAGGATGGAGGGACCCATCCCAGGGAACTTAAGGTAAGTTCAGGTAAGTATTTTATTTTATTTATTTTGTGGCATAGGGGGGCCTGATTTGTGTCCCCCTACATGCCACTATGTCCAATGACCATGACATAAGTCCCCTGGGCATGGCCATTGGGCAAGGGGGCATGACTCCTGTCTTTGCTAAGACAGGAGTCATTTCAATGGGGGTTGGGAGTAAAAAGAAATGGCGCTAATCGGGTTGAGGCGAAAATTTTGCCTCAGCCTGACTTGCCCCATTTTTTGGCGCCCAAGCTCCATTTTCCCCTACGCCGGCGCTGCCTGGGGTAAGTAAATTTTTTTACGCACACCAGGCAGCTCCGCCGGCTAACGTCATTCCATAAATAAGGCGCCCGCATGGCGCTTTGGAATGGCGTTAGCCGGCGTTAAATATTTTGACGCACAACTGCGTTGGCGCAGTTGTGCGCCAAAAAGTATAAATACGGCCCATAGTGTGTTGTCGTAGTTTGGACTCTTGCTCTGAGCAAGACTGCTGGTTTAAAGATAACAGTACTTTTGTTTGTAGGCGACTGAGTCTTTCCTACAACAAGTCGCAACTGTTGTCCCAATCTCACCGGCTCACTAGCAGCACCTCACCAGAAACACAATAGTTAAAGGTGATTTGTGGCAGTCGCTTACGCATGGACTCAAAGTAAGATATCTCAGGGTTGTCGTGGTTAAACGGAAATCACCCTTTTCTCAAAGATATATTATGTCTCATACAAACAAGGCAATAACACAGATGCAGTGAAGTTATAATAGTTTTTATTTAACATAACTGCAATTTGCGATAAGTTGCATGAACTGCAATGATTAGGATAATGAATATACCAAGCAACAGTATTGTGAAGAAGAGAGTCATTGTTATGAAGACCCCCACCCTTTTGCAATACATGAAAGAAATATATATATACGTATGTATAAGATGGAATATGCCCTAATACCCTAATGAGAATAGGCCTAAGCTCCTACCTAAAGGAGAGCTGGGTTTGCTAAACCAAATCTGCCAAAGCTGTGTCCATGAGAGGAGCCCCCAACCCTCATTACCTTGGAATGAGGTCTCTATCTCAGACTCCGCAGGGACACGAAGACTGGGTCAGCGTCAAGATGACTGCAGCATCGGTATCAGTGATGGTGGCAATGCCCTCTGATCGGAATACCTCTGATTATCTGTCTAAAAGTGTGATGTATTTATACAGATCTACAAGGTCCCCTGACGTAGGTGTATTCCAAAACAATAGATAACAGGCATGCTTGGGACGGCAATTAATATATACAATCCCTCGAAAGTATAGAGAGGGAAAATCCCTAAGTGTGAACACCTACTGTTTGTTTGTCTTTCGCGCTTGATCTTGACGCCTTGGCGCAGTGACACTGATAATAAAACTCATAACAAGTTGCTTAACTATAAACAAGGCAGCCATCTTAGAGGAAATAAATAATTAAATGAGCTAAGATAGAGCAAGCTAAGTAGGTTAAAAGTCACTAGGTGACGGGGGCACGAGTTTACAAGCCTACAGGTAAGCTAACTCCTGTTATCCCATTAAAACAAACTAGGATTCACTACACCCTACCCATTGTCGTAACAGGTATGATGAAGGTACAGGAACCCAAAACGCTAAAAAGCTGCTTCTGAACTAAAAAAGCCAAAGGAAAAAAACAAGCTAATAAAAGAAGATAATAAAAAAAATCGCTGTGTGTGAAAACACGGTAAAACAAGGCAGTCTAAAAAACACATACAGAGAAGTTAATATCAACTATGACAAGTACAGCAAACGTCTATTATAATTGCATAATTTGGAATCGGGAATGGTAAGCAAATTCATCAAATTATGTGTTATACGCAGGATCTTGAAGAATGTCATGGAAGTCACCAGTCAAGGACCTAAAAAATGAGTCAACATCGTCCGAAGTGAAGTCTAGTGCTGGGCGGACAAACGGATCCACAGAGCAAAAGTGAGCCATATTCACCGGTGCATCGATACTTGCTGCAGTGTCCTCATCCATGTTAGATCTTATAACGGAAGGCTCATAGGTGGCCTCGCGGAGCAACCTCAGTCTCAAGGGGCATGACCGTGTATGAACCCTCATCGGGGACATCAGCAGTTCGTGGTCCACAGGAGATGTCGGCGCAACAGCAAGACAGACCATAGGCAGATGCTCAAAGAGACACTATATGCAGCGGAAGACCAGTTGTACACACCAGAGAAGTGGCCGGAATGACAACGACCAGTCAAGCTCCAGTTCCACCAGCAAAGGTGTACCGAAGATCCGAACCATGCGCTCACCGCACAGTGGAGTTGGCAGGAGCGGCTCCATTGCTCTGCGTTGCTGGAAAGAAACAACCACCGCGAATCAGAAGAAATAGCAGTAGTAGTCCGCCAATCAAAGCCAAAATAATTGGAAAGCCACCAAACACACTTGAAAAGAGAGAATGGATGGCTGATGGGATGACTCCAAAGACAGTCTGGAAGATGGACACGAAACCAGACCCGACAGCCTTAAAGAAATGAACAATCCCAGTGGTGCTTGAAGCATTGAATATTCTGGATACCAGCTCTCCAAAGTGTTTGGGGAAATCAGTATTTAAAAGGGATTGTATCGCGGCTGATGATCTCGCAATCTGGAGAGCATACGTCTCTTTTGCGGATGTCAAGGCGACCTGTTTCTGAAACAATAGCGCCTTTAGTCTACTTAACTTGTCATAGTTCACATTAATAATATCTATGTGGGACCACATTTCAGATACTTTTATCTCTCGTGTGGGGGGAAACAAAACATGTCCACAACACGTAACGACCTTCGTGCCTGAGATTGCGTAGGCAATTCCAGGTCGCAAGCTGCAACAGCTTTCATCGTTCAGTACCACATAACTGCCATTGGAAAGTACATGAAACACTGGACGAATCAAGGGGACGGGAGTACCCTTCAGAAAACAGGCCAAATTCGCAACCCCCGCATTGCAAAGACCGTGAAGAGACACCTGTTTGCATATCATAGAATGACGAACAGCAGTCTCACATTCACTTCCGCTAAGAAAGACCTCCTATTCACCATTCAGACATCTATAGTCAAAGGGCAACTCCCACTCTTCCTTAATAAAGCTATCTCCTAGCTGCTCATATCTTCCCACCGCAAGATGTTTCAGGCAGCTCGAGAAATGAAAGGTCAAAATCGATAAATTAATAATGCCGTGCAAGAGCCAGATAGTTGAAGGACTCTCTGCTACCGTGAAGGGCAACTTATCTAATTTCTCTACTTGAAGCAGGGTGAAACGAGCCTCCCTTTTAGCCATTGTCTCTTGTTCCCTGGAAAAATTAAAAGCAGTGAATAGTTCACTCCCATTAATGTACCTCCATGGAATGTGGCCACTTTTCAGTGTCTGTAATGTCCAACCCAGCTGCATGATGGAACGTAGCTGTGTTTGCCTATGATATAACCGGGACAAGTCTGTCTGAGTGATATCAATAGCAGACAACACTATATTTGATAGTGAATAAATCCTGTTGGACAGCGTGTTCATGCCATTGTCGACAACAGCTAATGTTTTTTCCAAATTTTCCCTATCTAGTTGCCTTAAGCGTGCAGCAGCCTCAATCTGAGAAAGTTTCCAAATTTCATTGTACATAGCATATAAAAACCATTTTGAGCGCTGTTTTCTAGGACCTAGCAGGAAATCCTGTAAGTCTATACTGTCAGAAAGAGTGTTCAGGTGTTTTTTAACCGCTGTCAACGTGTTTGTCTGCACCCATTGCTGGCACAGCTTACCCACACTGTATGTTGTAATTATACCTGTATGTTGACCTGATGGAAAGCGAGGGTCAGGCCGTGAATGGAAAAAAAAACTGAAAAGTTCAAGAAACGCTTTTGACACTCATCAGTGTCGGTGGGCCATACCAACCACCCGCCGGGACGAGAAAGTGAAGAATTATAGGCACCAGCCTTAACCATTGCATCTAGCCTGTCTTCTGAGACATTAAGAAAGTGTTGCCAATCTCTAAATTTTGTCGGAGTAGGGATACTGGGCGTGTTCAGGTCTTTAATTTTCGCTAACCCCAGACAGGATGTCTGCTCAATAGTGTCATTTAAGAAAATCATTTGCACAGGAATCAGGCATGCTCGAAACAAAGCCTCCCTACCCTGTATCTGCGAATCTTGTGTCCCCCATACACTTTTCAAATCAATAGTATCTTTCCAATATTCGTAACCCTCAAGCGAGAGCCGGAAAACAAAGGCATCTGAATAAATCAGTTTCGTATCTGTTAGCAAAAGTTTTCTAATTTGTGCCGGAGGTATTTTAAAATAATACGACTCTGCTTTCTTTGTATCATGCCCCGAAAAGTATGTAAATTTATCGCTGTAATACTTTGGACTCCCCACCTGTGGTGTTGAACAGTGTTCCCACTGTGTGTAGTTCAAGAGAGGCCTATATCTAGTTGCACGGTGTAGGTAGTGATGTCCCCAATTGTTATAGCAGAACATTTCCCCATAATTCATTGTATAATAGTATACATCATCACTTCCAAAAGTGGAATAGTCCTTCATTTCAGCTTGCATGGAATCAACTGTTTGGACATCCCAATCATTAGAGACAACATTAGGTGTAATAACATCAGACATTGAAATTTTGAACACGTATGGTATTTGAATAATCTCTGTAGGCCCATATATATCGAATGGAACTTTGTCCCACACAATCCCACCAGTAATTGGTATAGCTGTAATATTTACAGGGGACAAATCTCGTCGGACCTTATGGGAAGAATGATGTGGTGTTAAAATTTCATCAACAGGCTCCACAGAGGAGCGATCAGGAATATAGTGACCATTAATCAGCAAAAAGAAAACAGTCACAAAACCAATCCATAAAAATAATGCAATAAATGTCAAACACAACCATAGATAGTTCCATGGGTAAATCAAATAGTTATTTTTGAGCCATCGATACAGCTTATTACTTTTTCAAACTTTGTCAGACACTGTTGAGGAGGAATCCGAAGAAAAATCATCAATGTCAATGAAATAGCCAGAGGAAGTCTCCGCAAACACAGGACCCGCTGAATTCTGATCCACCGCTCGTGAATGTTCCTGATAAACAACATCATTAGCCGTGGAAGTGTTTGTGTAAAACACAGCCAAATCTTGAAGCGGGGTAGTCACCGAAGATGTGACTGGAACCAACAAAAGTTCATTCTCCGCCCTCCCCATGGTCGAGGAAGTGTCTGGAACAGCAGTTGACATAGTTGCATAGTCAGTAGCAGTGATGTTTATCCGAATATGTAGATGGATGTCCTGTTGGGTAGTGAGAGGGGATCGGGAACCACCCAAGGGACCTCCTGGTCTACTGTGGAGAATCGGCCACATGGTGTAATTTGATGTCATCAATGGAGATTAATCTATTCGATTTAGAACCAGACAATGGTGGTAGGATGACAGTCCTGGTGCCTTTTATTCCCAAAACCGGTACAGGTGCTCTGTATGATGGACCGAACTCCTTTTTCACAGCGATCTTCTCATGAACCAGATCCCCAACGTTAGGAATCCAGCCAGTCTAAGTTTTCGCCAATTCCCTTATTCCTAAAGTGGCAGCACTTGCAGATGATTTATCATCACAAAATTGTTGAAGCTCCTGTAAAACAGTGAGACGTTCTTTCATGTCAAATGGTGTTTCTGCTGCCACCATACCAGGGGCATCAAGATCAGGGACATATATAGGTATCCCAAAGAGAACCTCATATGGAGACTTTCTCCCCAAGGATCGTCTTGGCAGATTATTCAGTGCTCTCTGGACCCCATATAGGTGGTGTAACCAACTGCGGCCTGAACCTAATACTCGAGCTGTTAAGGACTGCTTTAGATCATGATTCCGCCTCTCCACGACTGAATTTCCCTCGGGATGGTATGGTGAGGAGTAATGGAGTTCAACACCCATCGTCCCCATGGTGTCCCTGAATGCTTTAGAGGCAAATGCAGGGCCCTGGTCCGAATGGAATGCTGCAACCACATATGTACCGATAAAGATCAGCAAATCTTTTATAACAGTCCGAGCATCAGCCGACCGCTGTGGCCATACCCACAGGAATCTAGAACAGGAATCCACAGCCACTAAAATGTATTTGTATGCACCATCAGGCTGTAAGGGACCACAATGGTCTAGGTACACACACTGGAGTGGCTTGTCTGACACTAAGAGGGATGTCTGCGGAGGGCGTTTGATGTTAGAGCCCTTAATCTGCTGACAAATGTCACAACAAAGGACATACTGTTTAGTCCGTCTGCATAGACCAGGCCACCAGTATCGTTGCTGTAGAATTGTTATTGTGGCCTGTATACCAGCATGTGCAGAAGCGACACCCTCATGTGCAGCTGTAATCAGCTCTAATCTCTGGTCTTCATTGGGGATCACTCGATCTCCAACCCCAGGAATTGTTGTATAAGCAACATTCTGTGCACTGATATGGTAAGTATAGTTTGTAGGGTATCCTTTTGGAATGGTCTTGCCTGCAGCCGAAGCTTTAATGGCAATCAGTATTTTATTATCCAACCTCGTCCGAGAACGAGTCACTGCAGCCACAGAAGCCGTAGCTACTGATGCTTTGGCCGCTTCATCAGCCAAAGTATTGCCGGCAACGTGTATTCCTACACGTTGGTGTCCTAATGTATGAACTACATGGACACATGGTAGCTTATCCTTAAGATCAGCCACCCTTCCCCACAACATTTTGTGTTTAATGGTGTTCCCTTTAGAATCCCTAAACCCGTTCAGTTTCCAATGATTGAGATATTCATTGTATGACTGGATGCAGTAATATGAATCACAGACTATCAAAGTCTGGCTTCCTGCCTCAGTATGTTCGAGCGCTAGAAGAAGAGCCTTAAGCTCGGCCAACTGGGCTGTGCAGTCCCCTAAGGTCTGTGTGTAGGTATTGTGAGGATGGAAAACTCCGTCTTCCAGTACCCCGCACACGGCTGTGCAAGCTGCCGAGTATTGATGTTTAGTACCCACAGCCGGTTGTGCCGATCCGTCAGTATAAATGATAGTATTATAATTGTCTAGTGGCAAGATATTTAGAGGAGCGGGGTACTCCTGTTCATACTAGAGAAATTCTTGTGTCTGAAGTCTGGGGTCAAATACATAATCAACATCAGTGGCGCTCAGAGACGTTGCCCATTGAATCCAGCGTGGATGTAATGCCTTAGCGTTCAGAACACTCGCTTTAGTGACAGCCTCTAAGGCCGGCACCGGGGAGACAACAATAATGCGTTTCCCCTGGGCAAGTGGCCTCTCCTTTATGACGGCCATCTGAACTGCTGTCAGAATCTTTTCTGTAGGTGCAAAACGTTTTTCAGCATTTGAGTATAAGTGTGATTTATATGCTATCGGCACTGTGTCACCCTCATTAAAGGTGACATAAGTAAACCCAAGGGCACCAGCAATTATTCTGATGACCAAATTAGTTTTATTGTCACGTGTGTATAAGTGTTTAGCTTCCAGCATGTCCCGTTGTATGTCCATAAGGATGTGTGTGTGTTCAATCGTCCATCGTCTGCTAGAACAATTGGGCTGAATTAAGTCATAAAGTGGCTTGATGCGTTCTGCATAATCTGGAATGTATGTTCTGCCAAAATTGAAGAAACCCAGTAATGACTGTAATTTCTTAAGTGTGTTCGGAGGCTGTAACTGAGCACACTTTTCTAGGAAGTGCGGGGCCAGGCACTTCCCCTCGTTTGATAGCTCATATCCCAGGAACAATACACTAAGAAAGGCTATCTTGCTTTTCTTAAAATTAAATTTATAACCGAGGTCTGCAAATCCCAAAATAATCCGATCGACCCTCGCAAGATGAATGTTGAGGGCGTCATCAGTGAGATAGATATCATCCACATAGGACAATGCATCAGAATCAAGCTCGTGCAAAATTGATGTTACACGGGCTGAAAACAGTCCTGGGCTATTTTATAGCCTTGAGGTAAACGACAAAAGCGTTTCTGAGAGCCAAATGAAAATGCACTTAGGTCCCTACTTTCATGTGCTAAATTCTGGCAGAAAAACCCATTAGATATATCCAATGTAGTTTTATATTTTTTACGCACTATATTGTTTATCAGTGCTGTGCTGTGTGAATTTTGTATAGCATACGTGCGTGTTTGACTATTTAAGTGTCTATAATCAACCACTATTCTATATGAATGATCTGGCTTTGCAACAGGGAATAGTGGATTATTCATTGCCGATGTACAGGGCTCAATCACTCACTGGTACTCTAGTTGTGATAGGATCTCCTTCACCGGAGCTTTCGCCTCATGTTTAACAGGGTAGTGTGGCTGTGGTTGGGGTGTAGACCTAACGGGAATAACATGACAAGGAGAGTCCTTGTCCCAACCTACATGATTATGGTAGAGCGCGGGTGCCTGCGCTAAAGCCCATTCAGCAGCATAGGCTTTTTTATCTGCTTCTGGAACAAGATCGGAGAAAGAAGGCAAAATGACATCTTCCCCATGCGGGAGCTTGCGGATGTGGTCAGGTGGCCAGTCTCTCTCGGCCAACAGGATATCACTAGTAAGTTCATCCCAAAATATTACACTAATAATGCGTTCCACGTCTCCCTCTATCTGAATTGTTAAATCATAAACCCTATTGGGTGGGAGAACGCAGCCATCCGCTGTCTCAACTGCGATGTAATAGCTATTTGCTGTCGCATTCAGATGATCTTTCAGACTCTGGCGACATATCGTGACCTCTGCTGCGCTGTCCAACAGAGTCACAGCCCACTTCTTGTTCCTCAACAGTGTTCTCAATACTACTGGCATTTTTAACTGTCAGTGCTGCCACTTTCTTCTTTTTAAACTGCGGCTTTTGCTGAGGAGTCGTTTCTTCTTTTTTAATTGCAGACTGTGGTGAGTCTTTCTTTTTTTTCACGTATTCCGGACGTCGATCTTGACTGCCCCCTCTCTCGCTACGTTTATCTGGTGCGTCCTGAAAGGAACGAGAGGGACGTGAATCAGTATATCTGTCTGGAGTTCTAATGTGCTCCCTATTACTGAGATTATACCTCCTTTCGGAGTACTCCGGATGTGGAGAATCAGCTCTCTTATTTCTCCTTTCTTTGAAATCTTTTTGTTTGTCCCACAGCTTTTTAGAGCCCTCTTGTGCCTGCTTTGTACCTTCCTTGTGGGCAGTACTTGGTAATTCAAATTTTTTAGGTTTGGCTCCCAAACTATCCCGTCCTATACTAGTATAGGTATCAGAAATTATTTTCGGTAGCTGTCTCTCTTGTTCCACATTTGGAGTTTCCCGGAGACGCTGGCGTATTGCCAGTGCCACCGCTTCCCCTTTATTATTACTCAGTATTATCGAGGAGACGGTGTCAAAGTTACGCATCAATTTCATCCCCAGATCCAGGGCCGGTGCAGCCTCATGTTCATTTTGTATTTGTTTTAGCACCTCTGGTAAATTGGCAAGTGTCGGGGTACCATGTGTGGTAGTATAAACAGCAGCGAAGACTGTACCCCATGTGGCGCAGTCATCCACCGAGGGAACCATCCCAAACGGCAAGCACATAGTGAGCAGCCTATGTTTTACCTGTGGTCCCATATGGGGAAACACAGCTTCCAGCTGATTAGTTTTCTGGGCAATCCAGAACGGTATTTTTTCCCGTTCCGTCTGCACTTTACCCATAATAGTGTGCACTGTGGATTAATCCCAGTAGCCAATTGATATCCACCAGCTACTGGCGGTGCTGGACGCGCTGGTGTAGTGCTCAATGTTCGCATTACGAACTGAACCAATCGTCTATATAATGCCACTAATTCATTATATAATACTCGGAAATCTGCGATTGCCATATTCTGGATGCCTGGGTGAGGTGTATATGTGGCAAACATAGGCCACGTAGGGCCCTCATTACTTAAAGGACCTAGCCTCACTCTTCGTAGTACATGTGGTAGGGCGCCTTCAAACCAGTTCTGATGCTCTTGATATGTGAGCGATATTTCATGATACTGGTATGCTTCGTACCGTACAGGTACGTTCGCAATTTCATATGTGTGAAATGTGTGCGTTCTTTGATCAGCCATAGGAAAGGTGACCCAACAGTAAAATGTTTCTGTTTGGTATGCTTCAGTTGCCTCTATTATCATCGTAACATCCCCGCCCTCTTCTGTAAGGCCATGCGCCAATAAATGTTGTGTAAGTGCATGTCTAGCATTTGCAGGAATGTCTATGGTATTAGCCATAGTTGTTTAGAGAAACGTAACCCCAAAAAAAGGGGAAGTTTTTCCTTTTTATGAGTTCGAGCTCGAACACCCAACAGCGTAATTAGGTGTTACCTGTTCAGCTGAGGAGGATTCTCCCAAAGACCACGGACGTCTCCGTATAATGGTACTTTGGGTACCTGTTGTCTGTGAGACAGTGATAATCAAGGTATCCGTAAATTAGTGCCTAAACACCATCGTTGGTGGTGCCATGTCGTAGTTTGGACTCTTGCTCTGAGCAAGACTGCTGGTTTAAAGATAACAGTACTTTTGTTTGTAGGCGACTGAGTCTTTCCTACAACAAGTCGCAACTGTTGTCCCAACCTCACCGGCTCACTAGCAGCACCTCACCAGAAACACAATAGTAAAAGGTGATTTGTGGCAGTCGCTTACGCATTGACTCAAAGTAAGATATCTCAGGGTTGTCGTGGTTAAACGGAAATTACCCTTTTCTCACAGATATATTATGTCTCATACAAACAAGGCAATAACACAGATGCAGTGAAGTTATAATAGTTTTTATTTAACATAACTGCAATTTGCGATAAGTTGCATGAACTGCAATGATTAGGATAATGAATATACCAAGCAACAGTATTGTGAAGAAGAGAGTCATTGTTATGAAGACCCCCACCATTTTGCAATATATGAAAGAAATATATATATACGTATGTACAAGATAGAATATGCCCTAATACCCTAAAGAGAATAGGCCTAACCTCCTACCTAAAGGAGAGCTGGGTTTGCTAAACCTAATCTGCCAAAGCCGTGTCCATGAGAGGAGCCCCCAACCCTCGTTACCTTGGAATGAGGTCTCTATCTCACACTCTGCAGGGACACGAAGACTGGGTCAGCGTCAAGATGACTGCAGCATCGGTATCAGCGACGGTGGCGATGCCCTCTGGTCGGAATACCTCTGATTATCTGTCTAAAAGTGTGATGTATTTTACAGATCTACAAGGTCCCCTGACGTAGGTGGATTCCAAAACAATAGATAACAGGCATGCTTGGGACGGCAATTAATATCAACAATCCCTCGAAAGTATAGAGAGGGAAATCCTTAAGTGTGAACACCTACTGTTTGTTTGTCTTTCGCGCTTGATGCCTTGGGGCATTGACACTGATAATAAAACTCATAACAAGTTGCTTAACTATAAACAAGGCAGCCATCTTAGAGGAAATAAATAATTAAATGAGCTAAGACAGAGCAAGCTAAGTAGGTTAAAAGTCACTAGGTGACGGGGGCACGAGTTTACAAGCCTATGGCTAAGCTAACTCCTGTTATCCCATTAAAACAAACTGGGATTCACTACATTGTGTTTCAGTTCTCAATGAATCTGGACTTCCAGCAAGGACCTGCTTTACTAATAAGGTAGTCACTCAGTATGCTGGTTGGTCTTATCACTTCAACCTTTGTTTCCAACCTAAACTTGTAGTTGTATTCTTTTACAAGTTCTACTGTGTTCCATCCTACCTTGTTTGGGTCTGTCTATCCATAAGCCACTCAGTTGCACTTCAGTTAGCAAGTTCCTCATGTGTGCAAGTCAGTTACCTCGAGCTGGACGGCACATCTATAGGCATCCTCCAGTGAACACAAATATACTGTGGCTTTCTTGTTCCTTACCAATGTGATCCAATAAATCGCTGGTTTTATTGCTGCCAGAACAGAGATAGGTGTTAGGCCAAGTTCCATTTAAAGTACTAACCAGGGAATACCAGGTCCGAACCTTAACAATGACCTCAAACAATTATTTTCTGCCACTTGAACCAGGTCTCGGTTCCCATGCCCCCAGAGCCCAGCCACATAAATCACATCTGGCACCGCTTTGTACCTATATATCCGAAGTATAGTGCTAATACGTTCCTGCTTTTTGTCTGAATTACAGTGCTACTGTGAAGAAGGGAGCAAGGCTGTTCTGACCTTTGATACATTGGCCTTCCAACTATTTTCTCTATAAATCGTATCCCCAGGTAATCATAAACCTTTACACATTAAATGGGATTGTCATTTATCATAAAATTCCTCTTTGATCCTGGAGCAATCGTAATGCGATATCCTTGATCTTCCGACAGTTAATGGTGAGGGCATTCTTGTTTCAGTAGTCAGCAAAACTATCCACCAATCTATATATTGTATTTGCCGTTTGCATTATCTGTGAAAAGGTAAATTGTAACCTTCTGTCCAGCTGTTGTGGGGACATTAATAGGATTCCCCAGTAGGTGGTCAACTGCATCATTTAAGACAAGGCCTCAAAGTAAAGGCACTAGCACACATTCCTTTTGTACACCTTTTTCTACAATTTCAACACTTTTTCACTGCATTCACTTGCTGGTCCAAACCTTACCTTAGCTATTTTGCTGGTGTATAAAGCCATTATTGCTCATAAAACAAAGCCCTCTAGACCCTGCACAGTCAGGGATTGCCATAACCTGGCACGATCAACAAGATCAAATACTGATTTTAGATCAATGCAAGTTAGATACATTGATTTTTTTTTTATAACAGCATATTGATAGCATGTCATGCACAACGAAATAGATTGATGGATTGTGCCTACCCTAAACCAGAAGCCAGTCTTTATCTCAGTTAGAATATTTTTCTTATCTACCCAATCTTTGGGTCAATTCAGTACAGCTTTGACGAGAATTGGGCCTGCTTCATATTAAAGAAGGATAGGCCAGATGTTTGAAGGACAACTACGGTCCCCTTTCTTGCAAATGGTCACAAGGACCGCTGAATGCCAGGAATTGGGATATTATTAGTAGTTGTGGATGCATTGAATACTTTTATAAGTGCTCTGGCCCACAGGTGCAAATCTTCCTGGAACAGGTCAATGGGCACCAAATCTGGTACTGGTGCTCTATGTTTTTTCATACTGATCAATGCCCTTTCTACTTCTGGTGGCAAAATGTTTATCAAGGGATAGATAGTGCACAATTTCTTATCCAGTGAGGATACGTTACTGGTGTTTGGTTTATCGCATCTATACAAGCTATTACAAAGGTTAACTGACTCTCTTGGACCTATATGGCATTCTTGCTTATCTGCTGCTCCCCTCTCTATATGGGTAACTACCTCCCGGAACCTATTAGCTTTCTTTGTATATGTTGCTCCTTTCAGTTCTCCCCATAGATCATTCTGTGCTTCTTGCTTCTTTGTTTCTTTACAAATGTTTATACCCTATGGGCTTGTAAGAGCCATTTGCTGGCCGTAGCATGATGGTGCTGGATTAGAGCCTGTAAAAATGTGCGCTTCATGTTCTAACATTCCTTACCGTGCCAACTTGGGGAATTGTGCCTACCTGGACTTCTCTTCATTGTCAGTACTGGCTGCAACCACAGGAGTTTCAATTCATGAACCATTAGATCATACATAATGGTTAGCATCATGGGGCATTAAGGATGTTAGTTGCATATATTATCATGATTCAATAAATATCGGGATTTCATTTAGGTATTTCTCTTTACTCCATCTAATTTGTTTCCTATTATTTAGGGGTAGGGTCTCAGGCCAGTACTCTAGCAAATATTTTATATTGGCTGGTGGCTGGGGTTGAAAGTGATCTTTAGACTTACAGTAAGGAGTTCATGATCACTCTCCACCCTTTTCACAACTGACATAGCTATATTTCCCCACAGCTCTAGACTTACTAGGATGCAATCGATCATGATGCTTTTTTTACCATTGCTACAAGTCATCTTCGTGGTCTATAAGAGGGAGTGTGTCCTTTCAAAAAGTGCAACTGATAGTTTACAAGAAATGATGACAACATATGCCTAACTTCTTGGGGGCCACCTAGCAAATAATCTTCTTCCAGTACCTCTTTGTTGATGACATCCCCACATACCAGAACTAGATGGATGCCTGTCTCCGATATGCTTGCACTTCAGACGACCACCAGGTTGAATATGCACACTCATGATATCAACAGTACTAACCTGTTTGGTGGCCATAGTGCACCTCAAATGGAGTGTTGGGGAGAGGCATTGTCTTCCCATTTGCCCTACTTCACAATTCACCTTACATGATACCCACATTGGAAGTCCTCCCATTGGTCCCCTTTTTTGAGGGGTGGGAGGGTTTGTTGGTTCCATGATTTCCAAGAACTCACTTACACCACTTTCATATAAGGACCAAGTTTCTTGAAAACAACATACAGCATAGTTATTAATACATTTTATCCAGTCTCTATCCTCCAGTTTGCTTGTCAAACCAGCAACATTCTATTACAGAATATACTGGATATCCTAATAATCCTCCCTCACACAGCTTTGCCCTGCCCCCTGTGGATTTAGATGTACATCTTTTAAACTACTAGAAGCTGCATAATTCCATTTTAATCAATCAAACTGACATTCAGCAGTATTCCCACCACTGCTTGTTACTGACACTGCTTACCAGAGCTGCAGCTACCCATGTCCGGTCTTGACTTTGTTTCTTGTCAGCCACAGTTCCTACAATCAATACTTTTTTTGGCCTTGTATGATCACTTTTTGTATTGCGAACGTTGGGGAACTTGATCTCATTTAAGCTCTGATGGGTAATTGTTTCTAGGTTATTTGATGGACAATGATCCCTCTGGCGAGTAATTTGGTTGTCGTCTTCAGGGGTTGATTAAATAGAAACAAGTTATCCCTTTGGACATTGATTGATCGAGTGGTATGACATCTATTGCCAAAATGCAGAAGTAATCAAAATGGTTTAGGAATAACCTGCTTACTCTGGGCAATGCAAACTCCACTTAAGTAATCTGAGAGTTCCTTGCACCACATATTCCTGTTTTTCTCACAAAGGTTTCTCTTTTTCATGTCCTGAGATGTCCCTACCATTAACTCTGATATTTGCATCAAAATAAGATACTGACAATGATAACCTGATAACATCACATGGGGAAATTAGAATGACCTTTCTGCACTGCTCCAATCTCAATTAAAAACATTACAAGTGATCCAAGCTTTAAGTAATCAAAAATATGAACCTATTTTCTTGTACTACATTGCAGAAGTTTGGTGATATGTTGCTCCTTCTATGATATGATCTGAATCCTAAAGTAAGGTTAATTGGTAAAGGCAATGAGAGGAGTGTAGGTGTGAGTTTGTGATTGTGAATAAGATTGGTATTGAATTTATTTTAAATGTTATAGTTAAGAAAAGCTATCTAGTAAATTAGCTTGGGGAGTAGAATAAACTCTGAAAAGTTTGGCAACCATATTTGTAATTGCTGCAATATGTCACAATAGAGTTAGGCCTGAGAGAAATATGGGAACTCTCTTTCAGAGCAACAGAAAATAATTACTGTTTTAGTAATATGCAATTGGAAACAGTTATGTTATCACTATGTTGAATCATGTTTAGACGGGATTTTAGGGCAGGAAAAGTATTAAGAGGCAAATTTACTTAGCCTTTGTGTCACCTTTGTGTCATGCAAAGTGACACAGGGCAACAGCAAATGCCTATTTCTGATGTAAAAACTATGCAAGGCCTGATTTGTGTGACCTTGTATTGCTTTGTAGAGAAATGTAATGCAATGCAGCAGCTTGCCCTGCATTGTGTTACATTTCTTAATGGTAGGCGTTCCATGAGTGGAGCATGGCCATTCTCGTGCATCCATCCATGTATTTAACATGGGGGGGGGGAATTCTGCTCCACTGGCGTACTTCGTGGTGTTTTGCCCACAACGCAGAGTTCCGGCACAATTTCACCAAGTGCCTATGGCAGAGTTTTTTCTCATGCGCCGCTTACCAACATTAAGTTGGCAAGCACAAGCAAGAATTTTCATCTCCTAGTGTCATTTTCGGGCGCTAGAATGCCCCCGGTGAGATTTCTCAACTTCAGTGGTTGCTGCAGGTTGCGGCCGTCTTCATTGAGAAAGTTACTGCTTAAGTGGAAAATCTACTTGAGCAGCAAACAGCAGCAATGCCTCTTTGGGTTGTTTTTGTGAAGGAAGGCATCCCTTCCCGCACACAACATCCCTGCTTGTAATGCAGGCACCCTTGCACGCTTGTGCAAGGGTGCCTGCTGGGGCTAAGCAGGCTCAAATCTGCCAGCACAGGGGAGAGCTGGAGAGGGCCATATCTTATTAGATATGGTACTATCAATCTCTCTCAGAATCACACAGTGCAGCACCTTGCCTTGCTTCACTGCGTTGCATGAATCCTTAATAAATCCGCTTCTATAGGAAGGGACTGCATTCATACCTTTGGCCATTCCAAGATTTAAAATAGGAGTGTCAAACAAAGCCTAAATATGCAAATAGGAGTGAAACCTGCTAGTTCCCACCAGGAGATGATTTCTTCAGCATAAATAAGAAGCACTAAACATTGAGCCTCATTATGAGAGCCTCTTTAATTCTGAAAGGGCAGGTAACTACAGTTAACAACCCCACACCAATTTCAAGGTTCACAGATTTACCTCAGATCCATAGATTTTGCCTGCTCCAAGCAAGCAAAATGTCTGGGGAAAAAAGGATGGAAACGAGGAATTACAGCTTAACATGCATAGTATTCTCTAGTCCCCAAGTAATTCCCAATATATTAGTACACCCTCAGGTCCAGCTCATAATCTGTGATTAATTCTCCACATCTGAGTAGCTGGTAACCCTATCTTGTAAGGTTTTCCGAATGGAGTTAATGTGTGGGTCACATGGGCACATGTAATGATATACTTTCAATTCTATTTGATAAAATGGCTTGAACAAATCAAAGGCCTGTAGGGACTGCACAGTTCACCAAGGACAACCTATCAATCTTGACCTGGAACTTGAATATGATGAAGAAAAGTTCAAGTAATTGTTGAGAAAATATTGCAGTAGATTTATAACTTGAAATGAGCCTCGTGTTTGCAAATGACAAGAAATCTATGTAGGACTTCTTAAATTAGGCATCAATATGGCAGTTTTGAGCCAAGGAGCCACAGATTCTTCTCAGATAGTTCATTAACTATAAGATGACGAAAGCACAACATGTCCTACATTAATCAAGGATCCAGGTAGGAGCTGGATCAAGTGATAACTGAATAGGTTGCAGACGTGTTATTAGCCAATGACTGTTTCAAGAGAGATAAGAGCTAGCTGGATGATTGGCATAATGGACACGTGGTATGCAGGAACAAAATGCTTACAGTTTAAAGTCTTCACCCTTTTCAAGAGTTACGTTCTAAATGATTTTATGTGTATCTGTTTTAAATGTATTTAAACTGTTCAGCTATTGCTTATGAAATCTGTGTTGGGGTTGTAGGTGAGGATACAAACTTGAACTTAGTGTGAAAGTAAACAGTTTTATTAGAAAATAGTGCATAACAGTAAGAGTGCTTGTCACAATACAGAAAGTCCATGTTTATTTGGTGTGCATGTGCTGCACTCTTCGATGTGTTTTATTTGTTTCCCAAAAAATCACTGCAAACCATGGTCTCTATGGGGCATATTTATACTTGTTTTGCACCGAATTTGCATAATTTTTTTACGCAAATTCAGTGCAATACTAACTCCATATTTATACTTTGGCGCTAGACCTGTCTAGCGTCAAAGTTACAGAGTTAAAGTCATTCTCTGGACATGGAAACCTACCTTGCGTCAATGAGATGCAAGGTAGGCATTCCGGTGCAAAAAATGACTCTATGGTTTTAGCGCCATATTTTTCCCCCGTGCTAAAATCACACACAGGGGGAAAAGGGGTCAAATAATGGTGTAAAGCAAGCCTGGGTCAGGGCAGGTGTTAGGGGACTTGTGGGCCTATTTCCTTGGTGGAATAAGCCCACAGGTGCCCTCTCGAGGCCCCAGGGACACCCACACCAGAGGGACAGCGGAGGATGGGGGACCACATTCCAGGTAAGTATAGGAAAGCAGAGGTCAGTATTTTTTTAAAGTGCCATTGGGGGTCCTGAAATCACCCCCCTACATAGCACTGGGTGTAATGGCCAAGCCCAGGGGACCCTGGTCCCCTGTGCTGGCCATTGGAGTGGTGGGCATGACTTCTGTCTTTCCTAAGACAGGAGTCATGTGGTATGGATGGTTTTGCATCAGAAAATGACGCTAGGCTGGTTAGAGTCTTTTTTTTTACTCTAACCTTTGGGTGCAAAAACCCCTTCTCCCCTACCGCCACCCCCACCCAGCGAACAACTTTTTTTTGTTTATGCTAGCCTACCCTTTGCGCTGGCTTGCCCCATTCCATATATAGTGCCCGGCTGGTGCTCGAGAATGGTGCAAGCCGGTGCAAAACTTTTCGATGCAAAACTGTGTTAGTGCAGTTTTTGCTCCAAAAAGAATAAATATGCCCATATGTTCCTCGGGAAGGAATGTACTTGTGATACAACATTAAAAGATTATGAGCAAAACAGCTGTTACTCTTGTTAACATGTTGACACCATATCAAAATTGTAAATGCGCAGAAGTGTGTTGTTTTCTCATGTTTTTCCATTATTAAAATGTACAATTTCTTTTAGGCAGCAAATTTTGTATGTAACAGTCAATGTGCAAATGTATGTGGTTTAGAAAACAATCGTGTGATTGGTGCTGTGCAAGTAACATTCTAGTGCTGCCCATTTACCTCTAATCTTGCTATAAATGTGTTTGTTTTCTTTGTCCAGAAGATTTGAAAAGATGAGGTGTTTTCGGAAGAGCCAATTATTATCTTCTTATTAGGCTTTAGTCTTTTCTGTATGCTGCTTAGAGCGGGCTAGATGTTCCTGGGCCTTTCTGTATTTAGACCTATTTACTAGTAATTTGGTTAATTACTAAGGGGGTCATTCTTACTTTGGCGGGCGGCAGAGGCCGCCCGCCAAAGTAACCCCGTCAGAACACCGCACCGCGATCGAAAGACCGCTGCGGTGATTCTGAGATTTGCCCTGGGCTGGCGGGCGGCCGCCAAAAGGCCGCCCGCCAGCCCAGGGCAAATCAACCTTCCCACGAGGACGCCGGCTCAGAATTGAGCCGGCGTAGTGGGAAGGTGCGACGGGTGCAGTGGCACCCGTCGCGTATTTCAGTGTCTGCATAGCAGACACTCAAATACTTTGCGGGGCCCTCTTACGGGGGCCCCGCGGCACCCCCTACCGCCATCCTGTTCATGGCGGGTTTCCCGCCATGAACAGGATGGCGGTAGGGGGTGTCTGAATCCCCATGGCGGCGGAGCGCGCTCCGCCGCCATGGAGGATTCAGAAGGGCAGCGGTAAACCGGCGGGTGACCGGCGGTTTACCCTTTCTGACCGCGGCTGAACCGCCGCGGTCAGAATGCCCTTCGGAGCACCGCCAGCCTGTCGGCGGTGCTCCCGTGGCCGGTGACCCTGGCGGTCACGGGCCGCCAGGGTCAGAATCAGGCCCTAAATGTGCTGTGGCTGCTTAAGTTCTTAAAGACACATGACATTTTGTATTATTAAGATTTAGGCCCTCATTATGACATTGGCGATAAGTCCCGCTTACCGCCATGCTGACGCCGCTTACCACCATGCTGACTGCTGCCAACATACCGCCGCCGCTGCGGTTTACCACTGCCCACACATAGCAATCCATCACTATACAGCCACATACACACACAAGTCTGCCAGCCCAAAGGTCAGTGATAAACTGGTGGTAGCAAAACTCACACCAGTTACGCCAACAGAACTACGCACACAGCATTATGACCCACGTATCACCACGGCGGACATTCAGTGGCGGTAAACCATTGTCGCTACATACCACCGCGCTCAAAATACACACAACCTAACAAAACAACACTACATTGGACAATTCAAACTACACACACTTGACACACATACACACACCACACCCATACACCCACACCACTATAAAACACATACACACACTACCCACAACCCTTTAAGACTCAAAACAATGACAACAGAGAGAGAGAGAGACACCAAGAGCACCCTCAGAACCAGAGCCACAGAGCACCATCACCAATACACCATCCACGCACCTAACAGCCCACAACCCAACACATCACCTCACACACCCTCACACACACCACACACACTACACCCATGGCACCCAGGTTCTCAGAGGAGTAGCTAAGGGTCATGGTGGAGGAAATCATCCGGGTAGAGCCACAGCTATTCGGATCACAGGTGCAGCAGACATCCATTGCTAGGAAGATGGAGCTATGGCGGAGGATCGTGGACAGGGTCAACGCCGTGGGCCAGCTCCCCCGAACAAGTGATGACATCAGGAAGAGGTGGAACGACCTACGGGGGAAGGTATGTTCCATGGTAGCAAGACACTAGATAGCTGTACAGAGGACTGGCGGTGGACCCCCCACCTCCTCCCCCACTACTAACAACATGGGAGGAGCAAGTCTTGGCAATACTGCATCCTGAGGGCCTGGCAGGAGTAGCAGGAGGATTGGACTCTGGTAAGTCAACTCTTTACTACTTTCACCTCCCCACCTGCATGCCATCACATACCCCACCCCTACCCTCACACCCATCACCCCACCACCTCACATACACCCCACCATCACAACCCACCCATCCCAATACCAAGCCCTGCATGCCCCACCATCGCTTGGACATCACTCACAGCCTTGCATGGACACCCATCACTAAAGCATGCACATTAGAGAGAATCACCTAGCCCACAAAATCACTATTCACACAAGGCAAAGCTGACAGGGCAATAACAACCATAGAGGGCAACACCCCCATGCACAAGATGTCCCACGCAGGAGCAATAACACTGCATTTCCATCCCCACAGGTTCCCTACCCAACGTCACCAGAGAGGAGGTGCCGGCAACATCCAGTCCCCCCATAGAAGAGGCCCACAGTGATGACAGCAGCTCTGGACACCAGGATCTGGATGACCAACCTGGCCCATCAGGGATCTCCGGAAAGTAGGTTACCCAGACACAGTCCCATACCACCACAGAGCCTCCCCCCTCAGAAAATACCAGCCCAGCACCCACCCAGCGGGCCCATACCTCTGTTCCTAGGACACGTCAATCAGCAGTGTGTCCACCACTGCAGGGACCCCAGGCAACCCCACAAACACAGGACGATCAGGGACCTGGGGTCAGTGGCAGTGGGCACAAGGTTCAGGGGACAGAGGCACAGGACAACAGGGAGGACTGCCGTGCAACAGGGGGAGGACAGGCCCAGGGAACCGACTCTCCAGGAGGCACTCACCAACATCCTGGGAGCATACCACCATTCCCAGGAGACGATGGGCCAGATACTGGAAAAGTTGCAGGAGACCCAGCGGCTGCAGGAGGGACAGTACCTGGGGATCATGAAGGGCCTGAAGGACATCCACACCACCCTGGTCACCATTGCAGGGGTTCTGGCAGACATGGCCAACACCATGAGGGAGGCAGTGGCACACCAGCGAGCCCCTGACACTAACCACACCGATGAACAACCCTCCACCTCCACTGCCGCTAGTGGACAGGAGGCCCCACCACAGGAACAACAGGCCACCAGCACCCTTCCCCTTGCAGAAGGAGAACCACCCCGCAAACAGTCCCTGCAATCCAGACAGAAGCCAGAGAACATTGCCAAGCCTCCCGCCAGGAAATAGGACTCTCATGATTGTCACCCTTGTGTCCCACTCTGTCACCTTGTCCACCTTGAACTGCCATTGCTCCCCTTACTATGCCCCCTTGGACAATGCACCTGTGATACAAATAGATTGGACTCTATCCTGGACTTTCCTTACCCTGTGAAAAAATACAAATATGGAGTATGTCAAATGATTGAAGTATGTATTTGTTTAACAAGGTTTAAACACTGCAATACAACTGTACAGTAATGTATACATAGGAATGACCTGTAGTTGGCTGCAGTCAACACACCAGGTGCCAGAGTGGGGCTCAGATATCTGAAAATAGAAATGCCAAAGGGTACAGTAAGTGGCCATAGAATTGGGAGAATCTGCCTGCCATGTACAATATCAAATGCAAAGCTGTCAATGCAAAGTGAAGTTACAGTGTCTTACCTGTGTGTCACTGGAAGCACTGTCGTATAATAGCTGTTCTGTTGTCCTCATCCTCTGCTTCCTCATCTTCACTGTCCACAGGGTCCACTGCTGCCACACGCCCATCTCCAGCATCATGCTCCTGCAAAAAAGGCAGCTGGTGTCTCTAGGCAAAGTTATGCAAGATGCAGCATGCCACGATAAACTGGTAGACCTTCTTGGGTGAGTAGTACAGGGATCCACCAGTTAGATGGAGGCAATGAAACCTGGCATTCAGGAAGCCGAATGTCCTTTCTATGATTCTTCTTGTTCGCCCATGTGCCTCATTGTAACGTTCCTCTGCCCTTGTCCTGGGATTCCTCACAGGCGTCAGTAGCCATGAGAGGTTGGGGTAACCAGAGTCACCTGCAAATATCAAGGGATACCTATTAGCTAAACACTAACCCATATGGCCAACACCATACCCATACACCAAAATCCATTGGGTGGGAACCATGGGCTCCCCTATTAGCCACATCTGGTGCCTCTGGAGTTGAGCCATCACATATGGGATGCTGCTATTCCTCAGGATATAGGCATCATGCGCAGACCCAGGATACTTAGCATTGACATGGGAGATGTACTGGTCCTCCAGGCACACTATCTGCACATTCATCGAGTGAAAACTCTTTCGATTTCTGAACACTTGTTCATTTCTCCAGGGGGGGAAAAATGCAATATGTGTACCATCAATAGCCCCAATAATGTTGGGAATATGTCCCATTGCATAGAAGTCAGCTTTTACTGTGGCCAAATCCTCCACCTGGGGGAAAACAATGTAGCTGTGCATGTGTTCAATCAGGGCAGACAACACTCTGGTCAGCGC